>NC_143387.1:74786050-75413550 GCF_980474605.1 Leiobunum rupestre | reverse complement strand
CCCGCCGTTTACCGGCTCGCGCACGTACTCCCGCCGTTTACCGGCTCGCGCACGTACTCCCGCCGTTTACCGGCTCGCGCACGTACTCCCGCCGTTTACCGGCTCGCGCACGTACTCCCGCCGTTCACCTTTAAAAAATTTTAAAGTACTTTTTCGCGTACTCCCGCTCATTTTACCCGCGCACGTACTCCCGCCGTTTACCGGCTCGCGCGCGTACTTTTCGTCGATGTTGCTTTTCCTAACCTAAAATAACTAAACGCGCCTGCTAACCTAAAGTAGGGGGGTGGGGGGCACCGTCAGGTGCCCCCGGCGCTCGAGCGAAGCGAGTGCGCGTCGCCGTCAGGCGACAAAACTTAAGGGAACGGTCCAAACCAAAGTAAGGGGTTGGGGGGCACCGTCAGGTGCCCCCGGCGCTCGAGCGAAGCGAGTGCGCGTCGCCGTTAGGCGACAATACCTAGCTAGCTTTATAGATATATTGATTTCTATATATATAACGTTTGTAAATCCTATAATCGGAGACCACGCGTGCCATCCGTGCGACTTTGAACAATTCGGAAAAGCGGGTTTTCGTCGATATTTTAGTCCATCCGTGCCATCCGTGCCATCCGTGCCGCTTAAAAAGGGCGATTTCGACGGGATCTAACGCTTTTCGGAGGCTTAAGTCCCTTATATCTATTAACTCTGGCTATATATTTCCCCCCGCCCGAGAACCCCAAATTCCCGGCTGTGGCCCTGGTATGTTTGGATAGACCTTTGAAGTATTAATTTATTTAATTACGTTGTGATATCGATATATTTATCGATCTTAATGGCACGACCGCGGCGTATATATGCAACGACGGTCGTGCCACTTTTTAATTAATACTTAAAAGGTCTATCAAACATCCTAGGGACACGGGCTGGGAATTGGGGTTTTGGGTGGGGGAAAAATGCTTGAAAAAACTGGCCATTGAAGGTCTAAATCCTCGGAAAAAGACGATATTTTCCCCGAGCGTGCCATCCGTGCGACTTTAAAAATTCGGAAAAGCGCCTTTTCGGACGATTTACGTTTCCATCCGTGCCATCCGTGCCATCCGTGCGACTTTAAAAATTCGGAAAAGCGCCTTTTTGGACGATTTTCGATTCCATCCGTGCCATGCGTGCGACTTTAAGAATACGTTTTCCCCGGCTTTCTTACCATCTGACGCGTTCTCTCCGACGCTGAACAAGATATACCTTTATCGATATTTGATTTTCAAGGATCTCGATTTTTTATATATATATGAATATCTACAATTAACTATTTTCACGCGTGCCATCCGTGCGACTTTAAGAATACGTTTTCCCCGGCTTTCTTACCATCTGACGCGTTCTCTCCGACGCTGAACAAGATATACCTTTATCGATATATAATTTTAGGACGTTCGAGAAAAAAAAGCGGGGTTGAAGGGGGCGCTAAGCCCCCTGGAGGGGGGGGTATGGGGGGGCGCAGCCCCCCCAACGGAAAGCCCGTTTCAAGGTCCTAGAATCGAGTAAAAAATATCTTTTCCCCATCCACGATTCCCAACCTAACCTAACCTAACCTAACCTAACCTAACCTAACCTAACCTAACCTAACCTAACCTAACCTAACCTAACCTAACCTAACCTAACCTAACCTAACCTAACCTAACCTAACCTAACCTAACCTAACCTAACCTAACCTAACCTAACCTAACCTAACCTAACCTAACCTAACCTAACCTAACCTAACCTAACCTAACCTAACCTAACCTAACCTAACCTAACCTAACCTAACACTAACAAAAAACTAACTAACAAACTTTTAAAAATACTCCCGCCGTTTACCGGCTCGCGCACGTACTCCCGCCGTTCACCTTTAAAAAATTTTAAAGTACTTTTTCGCGTACTCCCGCTCATTTTACCCGCGCACGTACTCCCGCCGTTTACCGGCTCGCGCACGTACTCCCGCCGTTCACCTTTAAAAAATTTTAAAGTACTTTTTCGCGTACTCCCGCTCATTTTACCCGCGCACGTACTCCCGCCGTTTACCGGCTCGCGCGCGTACTTTTCGTCGATGTTGCTTTTCCTAACCTAAAATAACTAAACGCGCCTGCTAACCTAAAGTAGGGGGGTGGGGGGCACCGTCAGGTGCCCCCGGCGCTCGAGCGAAGCGAGTGCGCGTCGCCGTCAGGCGACAATACTTAAGGGAACGGTCCAAACCAAAGTAAGGGGGTGGGGGGCACCGTCAGGTGCCCCCGGCGCTCGAGCGAAGCGAGTGCGCGTCGCCGTCAGGCGACAATACCTAGCTAGCTTTATAGATATATTGATTTCTATATATATAACGTTTGTAAATCCTATAATCGGAGACCACGCGTGCCATCCGTGCGACTTTGAACAATTCGGAAAAGCGGGTTTTCGTCGATATTTTAGTCCATCCGTGCCATCCGTGCCATCCGTGCCGCTTAAAAAGGGCGATTTCGACGGGATCTAACGCTTTTCGGAGGCTTAAGTCCCTTATATCTATTAACTCTGGCTATATATTTCCCCCCGCCCGAGAACCCCAAATTCCCGGCTGTGGCCCTGGTATGTTTGGATAGACCTTTGAAGTATTAATTTATTTAATTACGTTGTGATATCGATATATTTATCGATCTTAATGGCACGACCGCGGCGTATATATGCAACGACGGTCGTGCCACTTTTTAATTAATACTTAAAAGGTCTATCAAACATCCTAGGGACACGGGCTGGGAATTGGGGTTTTGGGTGGGGGAAAAATGCTTGAAAAAACTGGCCATTGAAGGTCTAAATCCTCGGAAAAAGACGATATTTTCCCCGAGCGTGCCATCCGTGCGACTTTAAAAATTCGGAAAAGCGCCTTTTCGGACGATTTACGTTTCCATCCGTGCCATCCGTGCCATCCGTGCGACTTTAAAAATTCGGAAAAGCGCCTTTTTGGACGATTTTCGATTCCATCCGTGCCATGCGTGCGACTTTAAGAATACGTTTTCCCCGGCTTTCTTACCATCTGACGCGTTCTCTCCGACGCTGAACAAGATATACCTTTATCGATATTTGATTTTCAAGGATCTCGATTTTTTATATATATATGAATATCTACAATTAACTATTTTCACGCGTGCCATCCGTGCGACTTTAAGAATACGTTTTCCCCGGCTTTCTTACCATCTGACGCGTTCTCTCCGACGCTGAACAAGATATACCTTTATCGATATATAATTTTAGGACGTTCGAGAAAAAAAAGCGGGGTTGAAGGGGGCGCTAAGCCCCCTGGAGGGGGGGGTATGGGGGGGCGCAGCCCCCCCAACGGAAAGCCCGTTTCAAGGTCCTAGAATCGAGTAAAAAATATCTTTTCCCCATCCACGATTCCCAACCTAACCTAACCTAACCTAACCTAACCTAACCTAACCTAACCTAACCTAACCTAACCTAACCTAACCTAACCTAACCTAACCTAACCTAACCTAACCTAACCTAACCTAACCTAACCTAACCTAACCTAACCTAACCTAACCTAACCTAACCTAACCTAACCTAACCTAACCTAACCTAACCTAACCTAACCTAACCTAACCTAACCTAACCTAACCTAACCTAACCTAACCTAACCTAACCTAACCTAACACTAACAAAAAACTAACTAACAAACTTTTAAAAATACTCCCGCCGTTTACCGGCTCGCGCACGTACTCCCGCCGTTCACCTTTAAAAAATTTTAAAGTACTTTTTCGCGTACTCCCGCTCATTTTACCCGCGCACGTACTCCCGCCGTTTACCGGCTCGCGCACGTACTCCCGCCGTTCACCTTTAAAAAATTTTAAAGTACTTTTTCGCGTACTCCCGCCGTTTACCGGCTCGCGCACGTACTCCCGCCGTTTACCGGCTCGCGCACGTACTCCCGCCGTTCACCTTTAAAAAATTTTAAAGTACTTTTTCGCGTACTCCCGCTCATTTTACCCGCGCACGTACTCCCGCCGTTTACCGGCTCCCGCGCGTACTTTTCGTCGATGTTGCTTTTCCTAACCTAAAATAACTAAACGCGCCTGCTAACCTAAAGTAGGGGGGTGGGGGGCACCGTCAGGTGCCCCCGGCGCTCGAGCGAAGCGAGTGCGCGTCGCCGTCAGGCGACAATACTTAAGGGAACGGTCCAAACCAAAGTAAGGGGGTGGGGGGCACCGTCAGGTGCCCCCGGCGCTCGAGCGAAGCGAGTGCGCGTCGCCGTCAGGCGACAATACCTAGCTAGCTTTATAGATATATTGATTTCTATATATATAACGTTTGTAAATCCTATAATCGGAGACCACGCGTGCCATCCGTGCGACTTTGAACAATTCGGAAAAGCGGGTTTTCGTCGATATTTTAGTCCATCCGTGCCATCCGTGCCATCCGTGCCGCTTAAAAAGGGCGATTTCGACGGGATCTAACGCTTTTCGGAGGCTTAAGTCCCTTATATCTATTAACTCTGGCTATATATTTCCCCCCGCCCGAGAACCCCAAATTCCCGGCTGTGGCCCTGGTATGTTTGGATAGACCTTTGAAGTATTAATTTATTTAATTACGTTGTGATATCGATATATTTATCGATCTTAATGGCACGACCGCGGCGTATATATGCAACGACGGTCGTGCCACTTTTTAATTAATACTTAAAAGGTCTATCAAACATCCTAGGGACACGGGCTGGGAATTGGGGTTTTGGGTGGGGGAAAAATGCTTGAAAAAACTGGCCATTGAAGGTCTAAATCCTCGGAAAAAGACGATATTTTCCCCGAGCGTGCCATCCGTGCGACTTTAAAAATTCGGAAAAGCGCCTTTTCGGACGATTTACGTTTCCATCCGTGCCATCCGTGCCATCCGTGCGACTTTAAAAATTCGGAAAAGCGCCTTTTTGGACGATTTTCGATTCCATCCGTGCCATGCGTGCGACTTTAAGAATACGTTTTCCCCGGCTTTCTTACCATCCGACGCGTTCTCTCCGACGCTGAACGAGATATACCTTTATCGATATATAATTTTAGGACGTTCGAGAAAAAAAAGCGGGGTTGAAGGGGGCGCTAAGCCCCCTGGAGGGGGGGGGTATGGGGGGGCGCAGCCCCCCCAACGGAAAGCCCGTTTCAAGGTCCTAGAATCGAGTAAAAAATATCTTTTCCCCATCCACGATTCCCAACCTAACCTAACCTAACCTAACCTAACCTAACCTAACCTAACCTAACCTAACCTAACCTAACCTAACCTAACCTAACCTAACCTAACCTAACCTAACCTAACCTAACCTAACCTAACCTAACCTAACCTAACCTAACCTAACCTAACCTAACCTAACCTAACCTAACCTAACCTAACCTAACCTAACCTAACCTAACCTAACCTAACCTAACCTAACCTAACCTAACCTAACCTAACCTAACCTAACCTAACCTAACCTAACCTAACCTAACACTAACAAAAAACTAACTAACAAACTTTTAAAAATACTCCCGCCGTTTACCGGCTCGCGCACGTACTCCCGCCGTTCACCTTTAAAAAATTTTAAAGTACTTTTTCGCGTACTCCCGCTCATTTTACCCGCGCACGTACTCCCGCCGTTTACCGGCTCGCGCACGTACTCCCGCCGTTCACCTTTAAAAAATTTTAAAGTACTTTTTCGCGTACTCCCGCCGTTTACCGGCTCGCGCACGTACTCCCGCCGTTTACCGGCTCGCGCACGTACTCCCGCCGTTCACCTTTAAAAAATTTTAAAGTACTTTTTCGCGTACTCCCGCTCATTTTACCCGCGCACGTACTCCCGCCGTTTACCGGCTCGCGCGCGTACTTTTCGTCGATGTTGCTTTTCCTAACCTAAAATAACTAAACGCGCCTGCTAACCTAAAGTAGGGGGGTGGGGGGCACCGTCAGGTGCCCCCGGCGCTCGAGCGAAGCGAGTGCGCGTCGCCGTCAGGCGACAATACTTAAGGGAACGGTCCAAACCAAAGTAAGGGGGTGGGGGGCACCGTCAGGTGCCCCCGGCGCTCGAGCGAAGCGAGTGCGCGTCGCCGTCAGGCGACAATACCTAGCTAGCTTTATAGATATATTGATTTCTATATATATAACGTTTGTAAATCCTATAATCGGAGACCACGCGTGCCATCCGTGCGACTTTGAACAATTCGGAAAAGCGGGTTTTCGTCGATATTTTAGTCCATCCGTGCCATCCGTGCCATCCGTGCCGCTTAAAAAGGGCGATTTCGACGGGATCTAACGCTTTTCGGAGGCTTAAGTCCCTTATATCTATTAACTCTGGCTATATATTTCCCCCCGCCCGAGAACCCCAAATTCCCGGCTGTGGCCCTGGTATGTTTGGATAGACCTTTGAAGTATTAATTTATTTAATTACGTTGTGATATCGATATATTTATCGATCTTAATGGCACGACCGCGGCGTATATATGCAACGACGGTCGTGCCACTTTTTAATTAATACTTAAAAGGTCTATCAAACATCCTAGGGACACGGGCTGGGAATTGGGGTTTTGGGTGGGGGAAAAATGCTTGAAAAAACTGGCCATTGAAGGTCTAAATCCTCGGAAAAAGACGATATTTTCCCCGAGCGTGCCATCCGTGCGACTTTAAAAATTCGGAAAAGCGCCTTTTCGGACGATTTACGTTTCCATCCGTGCCATCCGTGCCATCCGTGCGACTTTAAAAATTCGGAAAAGCGCCTTTTTGGACGATTTTCGATTCCATCCGTGCCATGCGTGCGACTTTAAGAATACGTTTTCCCCGGCTTTCTTACCATCTGACGCGTTCTCTCCGACGCTGAACAAGATATACCTTTATCGATATTTGATTTTCAAGGATCTCGATTTTTTATATATATATGAATATCTACAATTAACTATTTTCACGCGTGCCATCCGTGCGACTTTAAGAATACGTTTTCCCCGGCTTTCTTACCATCTGACGCGTTCTCTCCGACGCTGAACAAGATATACCTTTATCGATATATAATTTTAGGACGTTCGAGAAAAAAAAGCGGGGTTGAAGGGGGCGCTAAGCCCCCTGGAGGGGGGGGTATGGGGGGGCGCAGCCCCCCCAACGGAAAGCCCGTTTCAAGGTCCTAGAATCGAGTAAAAAATATCTTTTCCCCATCCACGATTCCCAACCTAACCTAACCTAACCTAACCTAACCTAACCTAACCTAACCTAACCTAACCTAACCTAACCTAACCTAACCTAACCTAACCTAACCTAACCTAACCTAACCTAACCTAACCTAACCTAACCTAACCTAACCTAACCTAACCTAACCTAACCTAACCTAACCTAACCTAACCTAACCTAACCTAACCTAACCTAACCTAACCTAACCTAACCTAACCTAACCTAACCTAACACTAACAAAAAACTAACTAACAAACTTTTAAAAATACTCCCGCCGTTTACCGGCTCGCGCACGTACTCCCGCCGTTCACCTTTAAAAAATTTTAAAGTACTTTTTCGCGTACTCCCGCTCATTTTACCCGCGCACGTACTCCCGCCGTTTACCGGCTCGCGCACGTACTCCCGCCGTTCACCTTTAAAAAATTTTAAAGTACTTTTTCGCGTACTCCCGCCGTTTACCGGCTCGCGCACGTACTCCCGCCGTTTACCGGCTCGCGCACGTACTCCCGCCGTTCACCTTTAAAAAATTTTAAAGTACTTTTTCGCGTACTCCCGCTCATTTTACCCGCGCACGTACTCCCGCCGTTTACCGGCTCCCGCGCGTACTTTTCGTCGATGTTGCTTTTCCTAACCTAAAATAACTAAACGCGCCTGCTAACCTAAAGTAGGGGGGTGGGGGGCACCGTCAGGTGCCCCCGGCGCTCGAGCGAAGCGAGTGCGCGTCGCCGTCAGGCGACAATACTTAAGGGAACGGTCCAAACCAAAGTAAGGGGGTGGGGGGCACCGTCAGGTGCCCCCGGCGCTCGAGCGAAGCGAGTGCGCGTCGCCGTCAGGCGACAATACCTAGCTAGCTTTATAGATATATTGATTTCTATATATATAACGTTTGTAAATCCTATAATCGGAGACCACGCGTGCCATCCGTGCGACTTTGAACAATTCGGAAAAGCGGGTTTTCGTCGATATTTTAGTCCATCCGTGCCATCCGTGCCATCCGTGCCGCTTAAAAAGGGCGATTTCGACGGGATCTAACGCTTTTCGGAGGCTTAAGTCCCTTATATCTATTAACTCTGGCTATATATTTCCCCCCGCCCGAGAACCCCAAATTCCCGGCTGTGGCCCTGGTATGTTTGGATAGACCTTTGAAGTATTAATTTATTTAATTACGTTGTGATATCGATATATTTATCGATCTTAATGGCACGACCGCGGCGTATATATGCAACGACGGTCGTGCCACTTTTTAATTAATACTTAAAAGGTCTATCAAACATCCTAGGGACACGGGCTGGGAATTGGGGTTTTGGGTGGGGGAAAAATGCTTGAAAAAACTGGCCATTGAAGGTCTAAATCCTCGGAAAAAGACGATATTTTCCCCGAGCGTGCCATCCGTGCGACTTTAAAAATTCGGAAAAGCGCCTTTTCGGACGATTTACGTTTCCATCCGTGCCATCCGTGCCATCCGTGCGACTTTAAAAATTCGGAAAAGCGCCTTTTTGGACGATTTTCGATTCCATCCGTGCCATGCGTGCGACTTTAAGAATACGTTTTCCCCGGCTTTCTTACCATCCGACGCGTTCTCTCCGACGCTGAACGAGATATACCTTTATCGATATATAATTTTAGGACGTTCGAGAAAAAAAAGCGGGGTTGAAGGGGGCGCTAAGCCCCCTGGAGGGGGGGGTATGGGGGGGCGCAGCCCCCCCAACGGAAAGCCCGTTTCAAGGTCCTAGAATCGAGTAAAAAATATCTTTTCCCCATCCACGATTCCCAACCTAACCTAACCTAACCTAACCTAACCTAACCTAACCTAACCTAACCTAACCTAACCTAACCTAACCTAACCTAACCTAACCTAACCTAACCTAACCTAACCTAACCTAACCTAACCTAACCTAACCTAACCTAACCTAACCTAACCTAACCTAACCTAACCTAACCTAACCTAACACTAACAAAAAACTAACTAACAAACTTTTAAAAATACTCCCGCCGTTTACCGGCTCGCGCACGTACTCCCGCCGTTCACCTTTAAAAAATTTTAAAGTACTTTTTCGCGTACTCCCGCTCATTTTACCCGCGCACGTACTCCCGCCGTTTACCGGCTCGCGCACGTACTCCCGCCGTTCACCTTTAAAAAATTTTAAAGTACTTTTTCGCGTACTCCCGCCGTTTACCGGCTCGCGCACGTACTCCCGCCGTTTACCGGCTCGCGCACGTACTCCCGCCGTTCACCTTTAAAAAATTTTAAAGTACTTTTTCGCGTACTCCCGCTCATTTTACCCGCGCACGTACTCCCGCCGTTTACCGGCTCGCGCGCGTACTTTTCGTCGATGTTGCTTTTCCTAACCTAAAATAACTAAACGCGCCTGCTAACCTAAAGTAGGGGGGTGGGGGGCACCGTCAGGTGCCCCCGGCGCTCGAGCGAAGCGAGTGCGCGTCGCCGTCAGGCGACAATACTTAAGGGAACGGTCCAAACCAAAGTAAGGGGGTGGGGGGCACCGTCAGGTGCCCCCGGCGCTCGAGCGAAGCGAGTGCGCGTCGCCGTCAGGCGACAATACCTAGCTAGCTTTATAGATATATTGATTTCTATATATATAACGTTTGTAAATCCTATAATCGGAGACCACGCGTGCCATCCGTGCGACTTTGAACAATTCGGAAAAGCGGGTTTTCGTCGATATTTTAGTCCATCCGTGCCATCCGTGCCATCCGTGCCGCTTAAAAAGGGCGATTTCGACGGGATCTAACGCTTTTCGGAGGCTTAAGTCCCTTATATCTATTAACTCTGGCTATATATTTCCCCCCGCCCGAGAACCCCAAATTCCCGGCTGTGGCCCTGGTATGTTTGGATAGACCTTTGAAGTATTAATTTATTTAATTACGTTGTGATATCGATATATTTATCGATCTTAATGGCACGACCGCGGCGTATATATGCAACGACGGTCGTGCCACTTTTTAATTAATACTTAAAAGGTCTATCAAACATCCTAGGGACACGGGCTGGGAATTGGGGTTTTGGGTGGGGGAAAAATGCTTGAAAAAACTGGCCATTGAAGGTCTAAATCCTCGGAAAAAGACGATATTTTCCCCGAGCGTGCCATCCGTGCGACTTTAAAAATTCGGAAAAGCGCCTTTTCGGACGATTTACGTTTCCATCCGTGCCATCCGTGCCATCCGTGCGACTTTAAAAATTCGGAAAAGCGCCTTTTTGGACGATTTTCGATTCCATCCGTGCCATGCGTGCGACTTTAAGAATACGTTTTCCCCGGCTTTCTTACCATCTGACGCGTTCTCTCCGACGCTGAACAAGATATACCTTTATCGATATTTGATTTTCAAGGATCTCGATTTTTTATATATATATGAATATCTACAATTAACTATTTTCACGCGTGCCATCCGTGCGACTTTAAGAATACGTTTTCCCCGGCTTTCTTACCATCTGACGCGTTCTCTCCGACGCTGAACAAGATATACCTTTATCGATATATAATTTTAGGACGTTCGAGAAAAAAAAGCGGGGTTGAAGGGGGCGCTAAGCCCCCTGGAGGGGGGGGGTATGGGGGGCGCAGCCCCCCCAACGGAAAGCCCGTTTCAAGGTCCTAGAATCGAGTAAAAAATATCTTTTCCCCATCCACGATTCCCAACCTAACCTAACCTAACCTAACCTAACCTAACCTAACCTAACCTAACCTAACCTAACCTAACCTAACCTAACCTAACCTAACCTAACCTAACCTAACCTAACCTAACCTAACCTAACCTAACCTAACCTAACCTAACCTAACCTAACCTAACCTAACCTAACCTAACCTAACCTAACCTAACCTAACCTAACCTAACCTAACCTAACCTAACCTAACACTAACAAAAAACTAACTAACAAACTTTTAAAAATACTCCCGCCGTTTACCGGCTCGCGCACGTACTCCCGCCGTTCACCTTTAAAAAATTTTAAAGTACTTTTTCGCGTACTCCCGCTCATTTTACCCGCGCACGTACTCCCGCCGTTTACCGGCTCGCGCACGTACTCCCGCCGTTCACCTTTAAAAAATTTTAAAGTACTTTTTCGCGTACTCCCGCCGTTTACCGGCTCGCGCACGTACTCCCGCCGTTTACCGGCTCGCGCACGTACTCCCGCCGTTCACCTTTAAAAAATTTTAAAGTACTTTTTCGCGTACTCCCGCTCATTTTACCCGCGCACGTACTCCCGCCGTTTACCGGCTCCCGCGCGTACTTTTCGTCGATGTTGCTTTTCCTAACCTAAAATAACTAAACGCGCCTGCTAACCTAAAGTAGGGGGGTGGGGGGCACCGTCAGGTGCCCCCGGCGCTCGAGCGAAGCGAGTGCGCGTCGCCGTCAGGCGACAATACTTAAGGGAACGGTCCAAACCAAAGTAAGGGGGTGGGGGGCACCGTCAGGTGCCCCCGGCGCTCGAGCGAAGCGAGTGCGCGTCGCCGTCAGGCGACAATACCTAGCTAGCTTTATAGATATATTGATTTCTATATATATAACGTTTGTAAATCCTATAATCGGAGACCACGCGTGCCATCCGTGCGACTTTGAACAATTCGGAAAAGCGGGTTTTCGTCGATATTTTAGTCCATCCGTGCCATCCGTGCCATCCGTGCCGCTTAAAAAGGGCGATTTCGACGGGATCTAACGCTTTTCGGAGGCTTAAGTCCCTTATATCTATTAACTCTGGCTATATATTTCCCCCCGCCCGAGAACCCCAAATTCCCGGCTGTGGCCCTGGTATGTTTGGATAGACCTTTGAAGTATTAATTTATTTAATTACGTTGTGATATCGATATATTTATCGATCTTAATGGCACGACCGCGGCGTATATATGCAACGACGGTCGTGCCACTTTTTAATTAATACTTAAAAGGTCTATCAAACATCCTAGGGACACGGGCTGGGAATTGGGGTTTTGGGTGGGGGAAAAATGCTTGAAAAAACTGGCCATTGAAGGTCTAAATCCTCGGAAAAAGACGATATTTTCCCCGAGCGTGCCATCCGTGCGACTTTAAAAATTCGGAAAAGCGCCTTTTCGGACGATTTACGTTTCCATCCGTGCCATCCGTGCCATCCGTGCGACTTTAAAAATTCGGAAAAGCGCCTTTTTGGACGATTTTCGATTCCATCCGTGCCATGCGTGCGACTTTAAGAATACGTTTTCCCCGGCTTTCTTACCATCCGACGCGTTCTCTCCGACGCTGAACGAGATATACCTTTATCGATATATAATTTTAGGACGTTCGAGAAAAAAAAGCGGGGTTGAAGGGGGCGCTAAGCCCCCTGGAGGGGGGGGTATGGGGGGGCGCAGCCCCCCCAACGGAAAGCCCGTTTCAAGGTCCTAGAATCGAGTAAAAAATATCTTTTCCCCATCCACGATTCCCAACCTAACCTAACCTAACCTAACCTAACCTAACCTAACCTAACCTAACCTAACCTAACCTAACCTAACCTAACCTAACCTAACCTAACCTAACCTAACCTAACCTAACCTAACCTAACCTAACCTAACCTAACCTAACCTAACCTAACCTAACCTAACCTAACCTAACCTAACCTAACCTAACCTAACCTAACCTAACCTAACCTAACCTAACCTAACCTAACCTAACCTAACCTAACCTAACCTAACCTAACCTAACCTAACCTAACCTAACCTAACCTAACCTAACCTAACCTAACCTAACCTAACCTAACCTAACCTAACCTAACCTAACCTAACCTAACCTAACCTAACCTAACCTAACCTAACCTAACCTAACCTAACCTAACCTAACCTAACCTAACCTAACCTAACCTAACCTAACCTAACCTAACCTAACCTAACCTAACCTAACCTAACCTAACCTAACCTAACCTAACCTAACCTAACCTAACCTAACCTAACCTAACCTAACCTAACCTAACCTAACCTAACCTAACCTAACCTAACCTAACCTAACCTAACCTAACCTAACCTAACCTAACCTAACCTAACCTAACCTAACCTAACCTAACCTAACCTAACCTAACCTAACCTAACCTAACCTAACCTAACCTAACCTAACCTAACCTAACCTAACCTAACCTAACCTAACCTAACCTAACCTAACCTAACCTAACCTAACCTAACCTAACCTAACCTAACCTAACCTAACCCAACCTAACCTAACCTAACCTAACCCAACCTAACCTAACCTAACCAAACCTAACCTAACCTAACCTAACCTAACCTAACCTAACCTAACCTAACCTAACCTAACCTAACCTAACCTAACCTAACCTAACCTAACCTAACCTAACCTAACCTAACCTAACCTAACCTAACCTAACCTAACCTAACCTAACCTAACCCAACCTAACCTAACCTAACCTAACCCAACCTAACCTAACCTAACCAAACCTAACCTAACCTAACCTAACCTAACCTAACCTAACCTAACCTAACCTAACCTAACCTAACCTAACTGTATATCATCCCAATGACTTAAGTTAGTAAATCTCACTAGATTATCATCGCTGTCATGTGTTTTAAATTGTTTAATTAACTTCAATATCCCAATGGCCAAGCTGTTAGGCCAAGGAATAAAAATCAACATATCTGAAAAACTAATTCCTTCATCATCACAAGGTGCTCTTTTTTAATATTCCCTACATTTACAAAATACAATTAATGGGTGCAGCTCTGATGTCTGCATAGCTCCAGATTATTATAGTTGCTAGCAGACTTCGAAAGAGCGGCAGCCCTGGGGCCAATGGCCCTTAAAAAATCAGGGGGCCCTTAAAATAAATCAATTGAACAGGGGTAGCGGGCCACCAGGGCCCCCAAATTAAATTAAAAAATATTTTTTAAGCTGTTTCTGAAACGCTGTTTTCCTACCCTAGATTGAGAGCGAAATCTAGCGTTACTGATAGACTGATGTGTTACAAATTTTACTACTTAAGCCCAGTTCACACCAAACAATTAATTGGGCCACTTAATTGTTTCCAACTAATTGTAAGCAAGAACATTGTACAGTGTGAACAGAAAAAGTGGTGACATTGTGTAAATAGAAAAAGTGGGGACAATTCTTACAATTATTCGGCTCACACTATACAATTTTCTTGCTTACAATTAGTTGGATACAATTAAGTGACCAATTAACTGTATAGTGTGAACTGGACTTTAGTTCCGTTTAATATGTTTTGAACATCTGGCAACGCTGTCCCTTGGAAATATTCGCATAGTCGCGGTTATTTAGGCTTAACTTCCATTTCAAGACGATTCCGAGCTGCTCACGTTTTTCTTTGAAAGTAAGTCTACGTGAGACGGTGAGAGATGATTTTATTTCTGATTAACAATAACTTGCAAAATAGAAGAGTTGCTTCTTCTTGTATATTAATGTAATTCCAAATATCTGCGTAAGGAAAATTTAGGCCTAAGTTAAGCTTGGATGTTGTATTGTACTATTTTCATGAATACCAGTGCTAATCTGCCTAATGAAATCTCTAGCCAAACGATTATTAAATAAAAACTTAAACATTTTAGTTCAAAGCTAATTATTAATTCAGTCAAAAAAATTAATATTAAATTCAACAATGTTATTACAATTTAGGGAAGACATTAATTATAAATGCTGGAGGTAAAGTTAAACTAGCGAAGAGGTTAAAAGTAGGAAGGGGTTAGTCTAGAAATTAAGCTTAGAATATAATTATTGGCAAATTGATATTATTGAAGTTTACTGCGAAAAAGTTGATCTAAGTTGGCCGCGATAAAGTCCTTTTAAAATATCTGGTAGCCCAGTTTGTAGTTTCTTTTGTACGACGCCATTACTCGATAGTTTGGAATAGGTAACCATACAGTCCATAATGCGTTCTACAAAAACGCTAAAGATTATAACATGGTAATCTCTAGTATTGCTGATAATATACCATAAGAGTAAGTATTTTATTAAAAAATTTGATTTTTTAATGATTTTAATTCGATTTTTTTATGGGTCTTTTACAGAGGTATGAAGACAATATGTTTGACCAAAGTCTATTTTGACTCTTTACCTTTATGGAGTAATCTTCTTCACTCTCACTGAATGCTTAGTACAGTGCATTTAAATTAAAAAAGGGCAAACTTCGGACAAAATTAGAGACAAGCAAGTCTCAATGGAAATGGCATTTACACATGGTGCTGATCACCGGAAAAAGTTGCCTATTGTTGGGGGTGGGGGGGGGTGGCAGTTCCCCAAAAATGGCCGCCATCTTGGAAATACTCCAAGCATAACAAAAGTTACAACCCAAAAAGCAAATCTTAATTTTACGTTTTCATCGATTTTTCGAAAATTCAAGTTCTCTATAGAGTATAAACTATTTTTTTCATGTTAAAGGGATAGGAATCAATTTTCAAGAATAACATTAAAAGTAAAAAACAAATTCAAATTGTTGTTATTTTCGGTGTGGGAACCTGAGTAGGTGAAAACACAACCTTCGTAATATAAAGCCTGAATCGTTATTTTTAGCTAAATATTATCGCGGGTAAAGGGCATTTTATTTCGCCATTGTCCAAGTATAGGGGTAGATGGACAGGGGGGCAAAGTGCAAACTCGATTCGCCAAATTTATTATAAGTATCGGTTGAAAACAACAGAGTTAATAGAGGCGATGCTCGAGACAGTTGGCAAATTATTTTTGTGGAAACTAGCTATGTTTTAGGATCGAACAAATATGGATGTTTGTATTATTTGCGATGGTTCTTTAAAGGATTCCAAAAAAAAATGTTATAACAGTTAAAGCTAAGGGACTGGAGACTATTATATCTGCTAGTGCTGCCCGAAACGACGGTAAACTCGAAGCTATTTCTGAATATTGTAAAGAAGCAAACTAACTTGCGCTTCACGCGTCATGTCGTTTGAAGTACATGTTTGATCAAAGTCCATTTTGACGCGTTACCTATATGGAATATTCATCTTCAGTCTCACTGAATAGTGGACTGTTAGCTCAAATGTGTTCCGTGAATAGTTTAGTGAATTTGTAATTCCAAAAGTAAGATTTGCAGTGTATTCTCCGAAAGTTACGGAAGGTTCGCTGTTTTTAAAGTTCATTTTGGACCTGTACATGTTTCAATTTAACTTTTTAAGTTAATTATTCATTACTCCCACTGAACAGTTCGCCTAAAACTTTATTTCATACTGTTATATTTTATATAGTGAAATTGTTATTCCAAAAGTAAGATTTGGAAGGATATTTGAGTTAAGCTTCGAGAAACAGCAATTACTAGAGTACATTTTTCATACGATAGTCTTAATTATTTATTTTTAAAGAATAGTATTAAATGGCTTAGTTTTATTTTGCTTCTGATTTAAAAATTAATTTTATTGTTTTTTTTACATTTGTATAAGGAAGGTTATTTAATTTTTTAATAGTTTAGTTCGAAATTTATATGTTAACTGCTAATACTTAAGTTTCCAACTTTCGAAAACTTATCGTAAAAATTTAATAACCTTATATAATAAATTTAAATTTTTAATTTTTATGCAGAGTTCGTGTTAATACAATCAAATTGTACACTTGTTGCTGGATTTTTTCTATTATCTTGTATAGTAATGTTTTAAATAAAATTCTAATATCAAGTTTGGCTTTTTAAATAATTTGTTCAGAATACGATATCCAATGAACGTCCTAGTTTCATCCCTATTGCGCCATGATTGAACCAAATTAAAGGCATCCAAGGGACGACCGCCGTAATCGCCGTCGGACGTCCGAAAACTCGTCCCCGGGACGTACTTCGGCTCTAGACAAACCAGACATTTAGTCGTCCTAAAACGTCTAACCGACCTCAACCCCGGATTTTGGGATGTATTACGGACGAAGGCAAGATCCGAGTGTGACGTCTATCGGATGTCCAAAGGACGTTTGGTGTTTGCTGGGAAATAGGTAAGTTTTATACTGTTTAGTATGTTTTTTATATTTGGTTTTGTATTTAACATAATAATTACATATTAATTAATTTGGTTTATTATAAATTGTATCGATATTTTACATAGTAGAATTGGGAAAGTTTAGTTAGTGATTGGTGACACTGTTTGTTTATGGAAATTAAATAGCGGATGGTAGCATTGCAAAACTGGGAAAATTAAGTAGTGGTTGGTAACTCTGTAAATTCGGGGTATTTAGTAGGTGGCTGATATTATTTTAAAACCGGGGAATTTATTTAGAGGCTGATAACCCCGTAGAAATACGGTATAAAATGTGGTGCGTTGGTAAGGTTAGCTTCACTACTTGTAGATCCTCCATTAGGTAAGTTTATAAATTTTTATTCTCTCGCTGTTTTATCTTCGATATTAATAATTTCATTAAATTTTAATACCAAAGAGCCACAAAAAGTGGATTTAAACGACTCGATCACTTCGTCACCGTTATTGTATGATTATTTATTGTGCGACGAAAGTACTTCTGGGAATTCGGTAAAAGAAACGGATAAGGAAACTTAGGTGGTTGCCTAGGCGAAAGAACCGGATAGCGAAAACTCAGGTGGTTGTCTCTGTGAAAAAACCCGGCGTTTAACTCGGCGCAGGGCCGGACTGGCTAGTAGTTGGCCCAACTGGTTATGCAGTCGTGTTGGCCGCATTTCCCATTAATACTAAATTCTTCCTCTTTGGTCCCCAATTGGAGTTGGCCCCGATCGGACCGGTGATCGCCGGTTAGCCACCTGGGCCAGTCCGCGCCTGACTAGCCGCAACCTGGGTGTACCGCGTACCGTTGAAAAAGCAAATCTTTCAAAACCGATAAACGTTATTCGTTGTTTTTGAAATTTAATAATTGAAGAGATCGATAATTAAATTACACACCCTGAAAACAACAAAAATATACCTTAAATAGGTTTGAGAAAAATAGTCTGATCGAGCATTCCATCAATACAGTTCATTTTCCACTAATAATTTACGTTTTTATCCGTTTTGTATAATTTGATATTTCACAGGTTGGCCCAAGAGATGCTGGTATAGACAAGGGTTAATTTCCGAGTCGTTTAACGGAGTCAGACTAGAATCAAGCTCAACGGGGGTTTCTTTTCCCACGGTTGATTTGATTAGTTCTTCTTTTTTGTAGTTTTTATTTTTTTTTGTTTTATTGGGTTAATTTTTTCTATTTATGTAATTAACATCTTAAGCCTTAAGTAATTATATATAAAAGAGTAAAAGAAAAAATTACAAGTAATTATTCTCACTTGTGGCTGTTTCGGAGGTATCCGATTCTGTCCACCAGGTTGGTCCGGCCACTTCCTCTCCCGAATCGGTCCAAACCGGCATGTCGTTGTCGGATATAATAATAATAATAATAATAATAATAATTATTTATTTATTCTTGAGAAAAAATAGGAATCAAACCATTTTTGTACAGGGCTAAGTCAAATATGACTTTTTGCCCGGTTATAATTGTTTGCGTTTCCTAGGTTACATAATTATAGTTTAAATTAGAAAACAAAAACAAAAATTAAAGTGACAATAAGAAAAAAAACAAAAAACAATAAAAAAAAGAGAACAGTGTAGTAAACAATGAAAAAAACAATAAATAAAGAAAACTGTGTAAACACTAAAAGTAAAGGGATTAGGGTCTTATGGATGCCCTATATATTATAAAATCCCTCGCTAGTTTTTTAAATTGAGTCATGGTTTTTAGATCTTTTATCATACATTGATTAAAAAGTTTTACTCCATTATAAAATATGGATTTGATTTTTTTGACGGTTCTTACTTTTGGTACTACTAGGAAATTGTGTCTACGGGTATAAGTTATTATATTATTATTTAGAGTAAAGTTATTGCATATGTATGTGGTTACTGATCTAAAAATATAATTTAGGCAGGCAAATTCATAAATCTGGTAAATGTTAAATAGTTGCAGCGAAATAAAAAGGGGCTTAGTATGGGCCAGGAACTCTGCACGGGCTATTGAGCGAATGATTCTTTTTTGTAATAACAGTATACGTTTTAAGTTTGAGTCCGAAGTATTGCCCCAAATTGAAATACAAAAGGAAATACGAGAGTAAATGAGGGCGTAATACAGTTGTTTACAAATATTGTCTGTCAAAGCAGATCTGTTCTTAGTTATACAATAAATATTATACGATATATGTTTTGCCAATTTTGAGACATGATGGTTCCAAGTTAAATTTTCATCGAAAATAACACCTAGGTATTTATACGAGGGAACCCTTGCAAGCTCTATATTGTTAATCATTATTTTTTTTTACAGTTAGTATTCTTATTATTGTTGCAAAAAATCATATAAACCGATTTATCAATGTTGAGCTCAAGGTCATTTATTTTTAGCCATATATATATATAATCAAGTTTTAAGTTAAGCTTTTCAATAATTGTATTTAAGTTTTTTCCTGCCATCAGACCCAAGGTGTCGTCAGCATAGAGAATAAAGTCTTGTTCCATATCTTTTGTTAGCAGGTCATTCAAATATAAATTGAAAAGTATTGGGGACAAGACCGATCCCTGCGGTACTCCACACTTAATCGTGGTTTCACTGGAGAGCTCCTCGTTTATTCTAGTTCTACATTTGCGATTAGAGAGGTACGATGCTATCCAGTCATTGCTGGAGCCCCTAACACCCATTAAAAATAGTTTTCGTAGTAGACGTTTGTGGTTGACAAAGTCAAAAGCTTTCTTTAGGTCTAGGAAAGCACCTATTACATAGTTACCTTGATCAAAATTGTTAATTATTTTTTTATAGACACAGTTAAGCGCTACCTCAACATTACTATTTGCTCTAAAGCCAAATTGTTTGTCATTTATAATTTTATATTTTGTACAGAAGCTATTAAGACGCGAGTAGAAAGCGTTGGCAAATATTTTTGCAAGAGCAGAAAGCAAAGCGATTGGACGGTAACTATTAGGTAGGGTTTTATCTCCGTTCTTGTATATAGGTACTATTATAGTCTGCTTTAGGGTATTCGGATAAAGCCCAAGTTTAAAGGATAGATTAATTAAGTACGCCAACGGAATTTTAATATGTTCAGCCGCGAGTTTTAAGATTTTAGGAGAGATATCGTCAAATCCGGGCGAAGAATCTGTACGCAGGTTGTGAATTAGCTGTTCAACTTCTTTATCAGAAACATTTGAGAGAAACAGGGAATTTGGTACGTTTTTTATATTTTTGAAAGAGTTGTCGTTATTATCTATATTTGACTCAGCAGGGGTTCGAGAATTAAAGAAGTCATTAAGAACGGTAGAATCTATATCTATAATTTTTTTATGATTTTTTTTGCGATTTAATAGGTTATTTACCGTTTTCCAAACATCTTTAATATTTCCCTTATTGGCGTCCAATTTGGTGCGAAAAAAGTTATTCCTGGCGTTTCTTGTAATGTTATTACAGTGGTTTCTGGCATTTTTAAAATTTTTAAGATTATTCTCCGTTGGGTTCTTAGAAAATATTTTTTTTTGCTTGTTCTTGTCTTTAATTTGTTTTATAATTTCCGGAGTTAACCAAAGACTTGCTTGTTTATATGTTTTTATTTTCCTAAATGGGTAGTATTTATTGTATAGGCTTAAGAAGTGGTTTAGAAAAAAATCAAAGGCCCCGTCTATCTCCCTAAAAGCATAGATGTCCTTCCAATCTGTTTTGCTTAGCGTTGTTAAAAAGTTGTTGATATTTCGTTGGCTGAAGTCTCTGCACATTCTCGTCGGTTTATTTACTGTGGAATCCTTACAGGTAATTGAGAGTGCGTAATGATCAGTAATCGCCCAGTCTGTATGAACCTTTACGTCAATGTTTATATTCGCGTAACAGTGATCGATTAGTGTACTCGTTGTCTGTGTAACACGTGTTGGGTGATTGACAAATTGTTTTAACCCTAGGCTAATATGCAGGTCAGATAGGAGCTCTGTTTCGGAGGTTTTTTCTAGCAGGTTTATATTAAAGTCACCAAAGATAATTTTTTTATCGTTTAAGTGGCCCATGTTTTTTAGAATGTTTTCATATTCTTTAAGAAAACGTTTAAAACTAATATCTGGTCTATAGATTATACATAAATAAGTATTTCCAATTTTTATGGCATAGGATTCAATTACTTCATTATTTATTATAGATTTTTCTAACACTTCAAAATTTAGATTCTGCCCGATATAAAAACCAACACCACCACCCAAACCCTTTGACCGGCCTTTACCAGAGAAATTATAATTTTCTAAAAAGTCACCATAGTCATTATTAAACCATGTTTCACATAGGGCATACACATCTACCTCATCAGAAAGAGTATTTCCAACTAAGATAAACAGATTCGCTGAGGCACTTCTAATATTGCTATAAACAATTCTTACCATTGAGATGAGAAGAAATTTACTATTAAATATACAAAAAAAAGGATCAAATTTGAATAATTTTAGCCGATAGATAATCATATTTGTGGGTATCGTTTTCTATTTTAATTGAGTTGGTTGATATCCATTTCATTTTTAGTGGGTATTTGCTCTTAGCGAAGGTTCTTAGGTGATAGCGTGCTAGAGATTGAATAGAGGTAGTCGTGTTCAATATAAAAAAGGTACCCTTTAAATTGTTACTTTTTTTAAGAATTGACATTTTTGTGTCATATGATTCCACTTTAAGCATAACGACTCTATTATTATTTGCTTTGAAGGGACCTTTACGGTAGACCTGATTTTGAGAGATCGCCATTTCCAAATTTAGATTTTTATACAGAATATCACGGACCTTCTGAACTAGTAACTCTCTATTTTCGGTATCCGAGTCTGGAATACCTTTGAAAACTATATTATTGCGTCTTAAAGTTACGTCTAGGTTGTCTATTAGCATTCGATTTTGGTCGATCTTTTTCTCAGTTTCTATTCTAGTTTTATTTACTTTGTCGTCGATCTCCCCGAGTTGAAATTTGATTCCCGGAATTTCTTGCAAAATGTTCTCCATTTTATTAATTGTAATCTCTATATTGGTTTGGCTGCTATCTAAAATCGTAATCTTTTCCCCGTTCTCTTTAGAAATTATGGCGATGCTATCAATTTTCTTGGTCACCGAATCTATTTGGGATTTTAAGGACTCCCTACTTATTCTTATTTCATCCAAAATGGCTTGGGTTTGCGAGGGAGGTTCATTGTTTACTATTGGATTGTCAGTCATTAGCGAGTTATTTGATCTAGTTGACCTTGAGTTCATGATAGCTAATCTCTAAGAGATGCTGCAGGCAGACTTTGGCATACACAGCAGAAACAGGAATTAGAAAAGTAAAAAATACAAAGGTACCAACCTAAAAAATAAGAAGTCGAATTAGACGGGATCAAAAAGGTCTCGCCTCAGTCTGCCTGCGAAGTAAACGCTGGACGAAGATTCGGTCGCACTTATAGTCCTGACACAGGTGGTTATCAGCAATTTTTTAAACGACGTGGGTGAGAGTTCATAGGTTTCGACGATATTCTCGACACTGGATGTTGTTTTTTATATATATATATATTATTTTTCTTTTTTTTTTGAATATTTATTCGCACTGATAGAAGCACAGTGGTTGACGTTGACGCTTTGAACTGCCTAGATAATTTTCCGCAGCTACGAACGGTGAGCCAGAACTCAATTAATGGAAGTCAATCTTGGCATTGGTGAATTTGCAGCGCTAAAAAATAAGAAGTCGAATTAGACGGGATCAAAAAGGTCTCGCCTCAGTCTGCCTGCGAAGTAAACGCTGGACGAAGATTCGGTCGCACTTATAGTCCTGACACAGGTGGTTATCAGCAATTTTTTAAACGACGTGGGTGAGAGTTCATAGGTTTCGACGATATTCTCGACACTGGATGTTGTTTTTTATATATATATATATTATTTTTCTTTTTTTTTGATTATTTATTCGCACTGATAGAAGCACAGTAGTTGACGTTGACGCTTTGAACTGCCTAGATAATTTTCCGCAGCTACGAACGGTGAGCCAGAACTCAATTAATGGAAGTCAATCTTGGCATTGGTGAATTTGCAGCGCTAAAAATAAGAAGTCGAATTAGACGGGATTAAAAAGGTCTCGCCTCAGTCTGCCTGCGAAGTATATTCTTCGTCCGACTCGCGCATTTCTACGGCGGGGTGATGAGCGTCACCGTCGTAACGTTCGAAGTACAATTCCAACGAAGCCCGAGCATTTACCAACGGGTTATTGTCGAGAAAATTATTGGCGCGTTGCGGATGGGTTGAGAAGAATTCCCGAAGATGCGCTTGGCGTTCTGTTCGTTCCCGATCCAACGGGGCTACCGCGTCGCAAATTTCGGTGTCGCAATTAGCGTCGAAAACGCGGACTGTTGTTGCGGAAGCCATTGTTGTAATAAAGGTGTGCAAAATAAACGAGAGTTAGGTGAAAAGAATTGCTAAAAAGTTAAGGGGGTACCACAAATTTTGCATCCGCGACTGCAATATTCGAGATACCTCTATTCCATTTCCTAGACGGGGGGTATGGGTGGGCGGAGTCCCCCCAACAGAACATACAATTAAAACAGCGCTTAAAGAAAAAATAAATATTTCATCCAAGTGCCACCCCATAATCTAATCTAACCCAACCTAACCAACCTAGTGTCAAAACCTAGCCTAACTTATTGGCGGGGATTCCGGTAATAGGCCTATGCCGCATGGGTGGCAGTTAGGAGAGAGGTCCGTTAGTGTTCGCTGAGATTTCTACCTAACATTGGGCGAGAGATTGTTGAGGGATTGAAACTAGTACGCTGGTTGAGAGAATTAAAAGGTGGGAAAATGTATTGACCATTGGTAGTCCGGCAAAGCGCGAAATATATTTTGTAAAAGGTAGTCGGATAAAAAGGGAATTTAATTTTGTAAAAGGTATTGGGGTGCCTTGCTTCTGGTATGGTCAGTGTATAGTTTTCCGTCGTGGGGTGAGTTCTTTATTTCGCGGTCGTCGTCTGGAAAAGGCCGTGAGTGTTCGTTGAGATTTCTACATAACCTTGGGTTAGAGATTGTTGAGGGATTGAAACTTGTACGCTGGTCGGGATAATTTAAAGGTGGGAAAATTATAGAATGGTGGGAATTCCGGTGATAGGTCTTTGACGCGTGGGTGACAGTTTCTGATAGTTAGGCTTTTAGTTTAGAGGGGGTTATTCACGAGGTCCGTGAGAATAAGGTGATAAGTGTTTTATTTTCAGATTTGGTCGGTGTTTCTTTTGTGAAGGGTATTTACGTGTAGGTTTTTTGGTTGCGTTAGAGTACACTAATAATTATTTTTATGCAGATTCGTTTTGTTCAAACTGACAACCGTACATTGAAAGCGTGAAAGAGGTTTTTGGAAATTAAGTAAGTTTAAATTTTATTATCGAGTAAGGTTTATTGATTTAATAAAAGTATATTTGTTTGTTTTTATATAGTACGTAGGAAGATCTTAAGTAGGAGCGAAAGTCTTTGTGTTGCGGTTTTTGAAGTTTAGGTAAGTTTTTAATATATAATTTCAGTACGTGTTATATTCCGGTTTTTTCTAAAATTAAACGGTCTTGTTAATCGTATTAGATATGTCAAAGAGTAGAGTATTTATCGGAGAGTTTCCCTTGGCGAAAGAGGCAGAAGTATTAAACGTTTTGAGGAACAAATTTAAATGGTTCATCGATCGAAATGATTTTGGCGAGGGGATTATCAAGGCCATTTTTAAGCACGATAATCAAAAAGAAGAAGAAACGGTTGTAGGGCTTTTTCCTACGAATTCTAAAATTTCCGTGCCTGAAAACTCCAATGTCGAAATAATAGAATTGTGTTTCGGCGCTCTTGACGAGCACCTGACCGAAGAAAGTAACCGACCGAAATTTCAACGTTTGAATTTTAACGATCTGGTTGAATTAGCCGATAAGCGTTATGATACCGCCAAAGATATTTTATCATTCATTGAGAGGCAAAACATCTCGAAATTTATAAGTAGGAAGCGGTCGCTTGTGGACTTTTTCTAGCAAAGATACGCTGCGCCCGATATGTCGAATTTCCAGCTGGCCGACTTTTCGGTCAACCCTGTTCCGGGCTGGAGATAAAAATTTAAATCCAGGTCTTGATCGCACCGACCAATTTTGGAAAAACCGAATATGCCCTGGCCCATGGGAGCCATCCAGCGATTATAAAACATATAAATGATTGGCGGAAGGTGAGGTCAGGGGTGAACGATTTAGTTGTAGTGGACGATGTTGCCACCGAAAACTGGGTACTTCAAGATTTTTAAATTTCACTATGATCGATAGGGATATAACAATGGATGTGAAATACGGGAGTGAGAATTTGGAGAAGGTTTTGTGGCCGAAAACGGTTCAGCCAGAAACCGGAAGAGCCCTTATACAAAAAATATCAAGATACGGAAGAAGCAGTTTCTGATATTTTGGAACATTTCAATTTAACTTGGAGAGATGGTGGCGAAGTGGAATATTTTAATCCCGAGGGCTCTTCCGGACTGGACATGGGTAATTCTTCCGTATCCGTGGCGAAGGACTAATTTATTCGGGTATCGGGGCTTCGGTTGTTCCATCGCCAGAACAGGAGGAGTTGGCTAGTGATGAGAGCGGCTCGTCATCGGCAACTTAAGTCGTAAAGTTTAAGACCGGGTGGTTGCGCGAAGATGATTTGGAAGCGGCGACTGCGTTTGCTGGGTCTCGATGACTCCGTGATGCCGCCTACGAAGAAAGGTTTCCTGACGTCTACGCCCGACAAAAGTGGGAAAGGCCAAAAAAGCATTTGCAGTTTGAATGAATGTAGAGAAGTGTTTGTAATAATTTTCCTTTTGTACTCTTAAAAAAAACGTAATATCATATGTAAATTGGCTTCGGTAATATTTTTATAATCAGTGATGTTTACTTTGTTTAAAACTGTCATAGTCAAGAGTTGTATGATTAGTTTTAAGTGAATTAATATTCAGGATAAAGGTAAGTGTCAGATGGACGGGGTGGGAAGAAGGAGCTAAATGGTAAGTGAGTAATTTCCGGTATTTAAATTGAAGGTGAGGTATTACTTTTTTATGTTTCTTTGCAGGGAGTCGTATATTGACGACGGGACGGACGGAAGGATCGACGGATGGACAGCGTAGGAAGCAGGAGCTAAATGGTAAGAGAGTAATTTTCGGTATTAAGATTGAAAGTAAGTTATTACTTTTTTGTTTCTTTGTAGGGAGACGTATATTGACTGCAGGACGGACGGAAAGATCGACGGATGGACAGCGTGGGAAATAGTAGCTAAATGGTAAGTGAGTAATTTTCGTTATTTAAGTTGAAGGTAAGGTATTACTTTTTTATGTTTCTTTGCAGGGATACGTATATTGACGACGGGACGGAGGGAAGGATCGACAGATGGTCTACATAAAAGGAGCTAGTGCCTGGTGACCCTGTTAAAGTGGGAATTTACAAAGTGGTTGGTAACCATGTAAAATGGCGGAACTTAAATAGTGGCTGGTAGCATTGCCTAACGGGAATTTCAATAGTGGTGAAAGCGAGTTAGTGTCTGGTAACCCTCTAATTTGGGGGAAATTATACGGTGACTGGTAGCATTGCAAAACTGGGGAAAGTTAGTTATGGGTTTGTAACTTTGCAATATTAAGTATCAATTGGGGTAGGTTCGTTAGTTAAGGTTCACTCTTCCGTTTGTCTTCGCTTGGGTAAGTTATTGATATTTTGTTGCTCGATTGATGATGTCTATTATTGTTCATCTCGGAAATGTTAAATATGTTTAATTATAGGTTGACTATTACGACCGAGGTTTCATATTATAAGATGGCGGCAGTAACTGATTATAGCGTAACGTCTGATTCGGAGCAGTGTGATAGCGGGGATAGAACTTCTGGGGTCAATCTTTTGCCTAAAAGGGCAAAACAGCAGTAAGTGCAAGTTTCGCTTTGTTGATGAATTTTGCTAGGCGTTAGTTTGAGTTAGTTTTTAAACTATTTAGGGCGAAACGACCTAGATATACCGAAGAGGACGATGTCCTTTTAAAATTTGTGAAGAGAATAAACGGAGGATACGATGGTGCTGGTATTTCGGACATCGTTGTATGGAAATGCGTTCGCTCAGCCACGAAGGGCTATTTCGTAGACCGTAGCGTGAAGAGCCTGCGAGGGCAGTGTTTACGCACCATCCTTTATCCGTTTAGACGAGGGGTATGTATACAATTACTTTGTAATACATATAGAAAATACTGGTGTTTTTTTGGGAAAATTTGTAGAAGATTGAGATAATAAGCAAACAAGAATTTCAGGCGTTGGCCGCCAAAAAAGGGACCGGAGAAGAAAAAAACCGACGTGGAGGAAAAGAAGAAGAAGGATAAAGAGGCGGAGGAGGTGGAGAACCAAAATAGGGAAGAGAACGAAGCGGACGAGAAGAAAATATAGGAAAAAGAGGAAGAGGAAATGAAGAAGATAAGGAAGAGGAGACAAAGGCGGAAGGAAACCTGGGGAAGGAGGTGAAGGAGATAGTAAGAGTTAAATTTCTTTTCGTATTTTAAAGATCTGTATTTATGGTTTGGCATTTGTGCAAAACTCAAATCTTTCACTGGTTTAAAAAATATATATGCCACCCCACTGACACTTTTTTTAATTATTTGACTTCTATTATTTTCCACTGTTTTAACCAAAATAAAAATGTTTTTAATTCTTATATTAAAAATTCAAAAACTCGTCCATGAAAATAATACTTCTTAGCAATTCTGAAGAAAAATTTAAACTGTTTCATCAACAGAATCATTTCACACTGAAGAATATTTGTCCAAGACAAAGTCAACAACAATTACTAATTTGGTAATTCTAATAAATCCAGAAATATTTCTACAAGTTACAATCAACAGTTTCAAAACCAAAACTTTTACATTCAACATTAGTGTTTACAATATTCAACTAGCAACTCAATCAGAAAACAAAGACGGTTTCATAAAAAAGTGCATTCCACAAATGCCAACACCCTGTACTTGAAAAACTTCTGCAATATTCAACTAGACACAAAACCACAAAAAGAAATCTACAAAAATAGATAACCCTGCATTTAAAAACATTAACTTCTTGAACTGTGTCATATGTTTCATTAATCCAATAACAATGTTAGTGTAGTTTCACTGCATAGCCAAGCGTCTAGGCAATGAAGTGTATGATACACAAAAAAGTGCTAATTTTACAAATTTCTTGACAAACTATGCTTATGGAATATTATAGATCATCACAAATCAAATTTCCTGTAATTATCTACAAAATCGGCACCATTCTTTACCAAGTGAAGACACTAGGGTATGTACACTCTGTTTGAAAAGTCTTCGACAGCTGAAATTTTTGCCCTCTTTTTAATTCTGCTAGAAAACTATAAGAGATAGATTGATGAAACCAATTGCAACTTTTATTTATTTTCCAATATCTTTCGTTATTTATCGGTTTCGTCCGCCAAAAATTAATAGTTTGGCGGGAACCGTCAAAACTCATTTTTGACAACTGTTTAAATATTGGTTCTACGGCACTGACTCGCACGTTTTTGAATTCACAATGGTCGGTTCATATTTAGAAAGTGGAAAAATCATCCCTCTACAACCAACGGTTGAGAAGTTATCGCGTTTCCAAATTGTCGTCGAAGTTGCGTTATTTATAATCGCTTGATGCATTTTAGGTGTTTCCTAGTTTCGAGGAGAGTTTGGAAACGCTATAACTTCTCAACCGTTGGTTGTAGAGGGATTATTTTTCCACTTTTTAAATATGAATCGACCATTGTGAATTCAAAAACGCGCGAGTCAGTGCCGTAGAACCAATATTTAAACAGTTGTCAAAAATGAGTTTTGACGGTTCCCGCCAAACTATTAATTTTTGGCGGACGAAACCGATAAATAACGAAAGATATTGGAAAATAAATAAAAGTTGCAATTGGTTTCATCGAACTATCTATTATAGTTTTCTAGCAGAATTAAAAAGAGGGCAAAAATTTCAGCTGTCGAAGACTTTTCAAACAGAGTGTACATTCACATATTTCAATAACGGTGTTAGTGCCGTTCCACTGATAGCTAGAGCATAGCTCCGAACCGATTTCCAACGGCGGCGGCGGCGGGAACGATAATTAGTTTGGCGGCAGCGCGGCGCGCCGATTTGCAGAAAATAATCGGCGGCGTTGAAAAAAGTCGGCGGCGGCGGCGCCTAAGGGGAAAACTGCCCCCCCCCGAAATAGCGCCAGCCTTTTAATAGACCGCTAGAACTTAAACTGTTAAACACATTTTAAAAAATACATGTTTAATAGAATGTATTTTATTAAAATAGGAACCACTTGTTTCCAAAACGAAGAAGAGGCAACTTTGGTTACATACTATCATATGTAACTTATTTAATCATAAGTGTGCCAGAAATTACTTTTTCATAATAAGACCTTGTTGCAAGGATATGACGTCACTTCCCAGTCGATGACGGTTTTATCGTCATCAAAACTAGTTCTGGCGGAGGGGGAAGGAAGTTAAAACCAGTTTTACGCGACGTTAGTGCTGTATTTTCTTTGGGGGCTGTCAAAAACCATATAAAGCTACGCGTAGCTTCATATAGTCTTTGGTGGCTGTGAAACAAGGTCTCATTTAAATTTTTAATAGAGAGATGTTAACCAGAGGCACACTTATGAGTAACTATGTTACATATGATACTATTAAACTAAAAAAATTACGCTAGTAATAAAAATACTGTACTTCAATAGTATTATTATCTATACACTCTTTTTAGAAACTTTTACTGTGCGCCGCCATTATCGTACAGACAACCAACGAGCCAGCCCCTCTACCCGAGAAATTTCATCCCCCTGAAACCGGTTTTTTCACCGCGCATTTAAGTCTATTACCACAAGCTATTTTATCTTTGTATTAAAGGAATTTTTAAAAATAATAGACTACTTATTGGTGAATGCAGCTGATACGTTTCTGTACAAAATACGAGGCGAGGCAACTCCAAAGCCGTTTTCGTTTATCTCTCTCCGATCCCAGCTATCTGCTGCAGAAAATCTTGGTGCGCGCGGTGTAGTGGTGCCAGATCTTTTGGAAATTATTAATTATTTCCAATTTTATAACGCTAGTACGGTGCACCCAACAGCCTAGAAATCGTAGCACTACCAAAAGAAAATACTATGTAGTTCGAATTTAGATCTCTAAACGCAATTATTATACTTTAATAATGGAAATAAATTCGGCGGCGAAATAAAAATGTTATCTAAATAATCGGCGGCGGCGGCTCGATCCTCTACTGATAGCCAAGCGTCTGGGCCATTGAATGTATGATGCACCTTAGAAATAAATTTGAAAAGTTCAAGTACCACATGGGAATTTGTGTTGCTATCTAACCCCAAAGGAAATTTCAACTCAATGGAGACTTGGCACTCCGTAGCTTTGGCCATGGTTGTCATTGTGGTTATATTTTTCTCCCCACGATAAAAACTATTGAAAAAAACTGACGTAGCACTGCCAAGTCCCTATTTGACATAAACAATTAAGTTATTTATTCATTTCCCCAATTAATTGCATTCAACAAAACTTAGATGTCCTACGGCAAAGCCCCAATTTTTTGTTAAAAATATATTTAAAATAAAATCTATTTATTATTCAACTTAAGGCTTTTATTGAAAAAATTTATTATATTTAAGCAAACTGTGCCTTGAAAGGCAGAGGAAAGGGACAGCTATTATTTAAAAAATGCTTTTATCAAAGCAGATGAAAGGTTGATTTAAGGGGGAGTAGTTGAGGACTATGAGGCGCAGATATTGAAAATGTTTTAGTTCTAAGGGTTTTGTTTTTGGAATTTTCAAAAGCGAAATATATTTCTAAAATAATTTCCATCAATTTTCCTCACCTTAAATATATTTTAAACCCTTCCATTAATTTTGAGCCTTGAAACTGTAACAGTAAACTGAGAAATTTTAAATTGTAAAGAATTATGTGTAAAATGACAGCATTTAACTTCTATATATACTTATATAACCTAAAAAAAGGTCATAAATAAAAGAGATTTGCAATAAATTTAATCAACTGTTCAAGTTAATTAGGATGTAACTATATCTTCTATTTTCACGATCAACAGATGACATCATCTTACTATAGAGAGAGCGCCTGCAAGTGCAAAGAGAGCCGTATAGGCCTTTCTAGAAAGGAACATAGCTGTTTTAATGTAAGTCTTAAGTCACTTTTTTACTACCTGCTTCAGATTTTCATTAGGCATGCCAAAACTATATAAAGCTCCTTGTTGTTATGGGTAATTCTACTATGGATTAATGAGGTTAATTAATTCATGATTCTACTTTAAAAGAAATTTTAAAAAATGCAGTTTATGATAGATAGAATTTAGTATATGGCTTATATAACATCAATTATATTCATTAAAATAATTAGCTTACATCGAACGTTGCCAACTCCTTTAACCGTTTAATTTCTATTATATTCATACAACATTTTTTATTTAACTTATAAAAAAAGCAAATAAATTAGGTTATAACTCATTACGAGTATTAATTTTCAAAATAAATCTGCACGAGCTAGTTACAACATCGTAGTAGACGTCTATCCAAAGAATATAAACCCTTATTCTTTGGTCTATCAGTCCGGATTGAAAATCCACAGCAGAAATAAGCTTTTCATTCGGAAAATATGGTGCCGTATCAGGCAATGTATCCTACCTCGTATTTTTGTCTTTTCCATTCTAGAATAGATCATACAGCCCTAGTATTTTATCCGTGGCTAAATGCGCGTGATTCAGAACTAAACACGCGTACTCCTTAAAATTTAAAATTTTCTCAGTTTACTGTTACAGTTTCAAGGCTCAAATTTAAGGAAAGGGGTTTAAAATATATTTAGGGTGAGGAAAATTGATGGAAATTATTTTAGAAATATATTTCTCTGTTCAAAATTCCAAAAACAAAACTCTTTAAACCTAATTTTTTTTCAATATCTGCGCCTTCATAGCAAGGCTAATACCCAAGGCCCCACCTTAGGCCTAAGTCGTCGAGCGACTTTTGAAGCCATTAATTCAGGTGGCCGGGTTACAATGCGTAGGAGGGTGGTGGCAAGCCCTGCATACCACGCGTTCGAGCCAACAGCTCCCTACACTAACTATTACCGTTAACCTCAACAAGTTTTTATGGAAGGGGAAACCGAAGATCTCGGGGGAAAACCCCTTAAACCAGTGGGGAGAGAACTTGCATACTCAACGCAGAAGGAGTAGTTCCGTATTTCACCCAGTGCCACAAGCTGGGATCGAACCCGGCTCCTCTTGCTGCGAGGCGAAAGTGCTAACCACTCCGCCACCCCACTTTAACTACGTTTCGGAGATTATTTTAGATTATACACATCTCTTCTAACAAAATCTTGATAGCCTCGATCTCCATTCAATACTCTTCGATTTCTATTGATATTTTTGTGTAACCCTTAAGTATTGGAACATATTGTAATGAATGATAACGTATTAAAAGTTTGACATCCCAAACGTTTTTAAAAATATTGTTTTTCCCAAAAGCTTTACTGGATATTATAAATCCGTTACTTATGTTAATGGTATAAAGTGTTGTCGGATTTTCTTCCAGTTCCAAATACGAAATCGAACCTGGCTTCTTGCTTATAACAAATAAATGGAAAAATAATCAGCTCAGCTAATACCCTCTGCAACACTACAAGCCTAAGTCATCTTGCGACAACTTGGCCCGTTCTCTCTAAACTTTACCACCCTATTTTTATAGCTAAAGAAACCAGCAATTTGTTAGTTCTAAGATGTATTCATTTTTAATATGTTATTTAGAAGAATCATTTGTGCTTTTCCGTCTGCATCAATATTTAAACCTTAAATGTTCCATTACATTTATCAATTTACCTTTCGTTTATTTGAACCAATTTCCACTATTTTGGGGGTTTATTAATTCAAAATATTGTTTGTTGAATAAAGGAAAATGAAACAAATAATTAACTTGTATGATATATAAATAAATCATTATTATATTTCTTTATATATTTAATTTATATTTTGTTATTATTTATTTGCTTTTGTCATGGCAAACCGACGGCTAAATTGTTTGGCGTGCGATACCCGTTTCAACGTTCAACAAATGTCTAGAATTAACGGTGAAGCGAATGCTCAAAAACGTGAGATTAGCATAATTAGAAGAGATGCAAGACGTCTTCCACCATTAGAAATAGGAAATGATTCACGATTATGTCTTAATTGTAATAGATCAATCAATAGCGAATCAAGAGAGATGGAAAATAATCCTAATGCCTTAAGGTTAAATGTTCTATCTCAGGGAGATAGCTCAAATAGGCCCTACGCCCGTTGTGGACAAGAATTACAGATATTTCTGCAAAAACTACGACTAAATGCTGAGGGCATGAATGGAAATACCACGATGAATCTAATTTTTCGGACGAGGAATTCCAGTCCATCGCTCCTATTTCAAAGGATAAGATTCAAGGCTGATACACGTACTTTGATCAAGTACCGGAACATGATTATTTTCGAAAAGTTTCTAAAAAGGATTTGTCTTTTCTCTGTAAGCTACGTCAAGGATTATCAGACGAATATATAGCACTGATGTTTAACTATTCTTTTAGACAAAATACTAGCCTAACTATTTCTAAAGTTCGTAAATCTCTAATGATCAGATTTGTAACTGAAAATATTGGATTTAAAGCAATAACTAGAGAATTATATGTACAAAGACACGTGTCAGAGTTCTCGAACGAAGTCTATAATCCGGAATCAGAAAATCTAAAAGCAATCGCCTATATTGATGGAACGTGCTGCTATATTCGTAAATCTAGTAATTTTAGAGTATTACGGCAATTATATTTTGTACACAAAAGCTGCAATTTGTTAAAACCAGTTCTTATTGTAGCCCCAGATGGTTATATCCTCGATATAAAAGGACCATACTTTGCAGATGCCCGAAACAACGACGCTAAAATTCTAAGGAATGGATATAATAGGGACGCTGGACAAATACGAGAATAGTTTGATGAACAGGCTATATTCATAGTAGATAGAGCCCAGACAACGCCAACTTTCTACAGAAGAGGCAAATGAGTCACGATTAGTGACTAAAACCAGGTGGATCATGGGGGCACGAAACGGTCACATTAAAAGCATATTCAATTTCTTTGATAGAACTATAGTGATAGTTCATGTGGTTCATCTGGGAGAATTTTATAAAATAGCTGGAGCCATTATTAATAAATACCACGACCCAATTGAAATGCAAGATGCTACTGTAGAGAGAGCAAGAACACTATTGCAAAGAGCAAACGAAGCGAACGTTGTGCAAGCTCGAATAGATGTCGATGGTTTAAATAATAAAGGTGGAAGATGGGTATTACTGCAAGCAAATAATTTTCCTTATTTCCCAGAACTAACTCTTGATTATTTAAGAGATTTAACTATAGGAATATATCAAATATGTCTTGCGCCGTCATATAATCAATATAAAATGCAAAGAGATCCAAATGAACTAGCTATCGAACAAGGATTTATAAAAATAAGGATTTACCCGCGTTTCCGAAATGCCACACGGTATTACCTTTTTATTGCTTTTTCACCTGCTGATATAGATAATGAGGGTAATATGGAAGATCACGAAAATAATGATCCCCAATCCTTGGTTATTACTGCACTTGTAAAACTGGAGCAAGAACTCTAGGGACATGTGCCCACGTCGCGAGTGTTCTTTGGAATTTAGGATACGCTAGACACCAAAAACATGTGAAATACCCATGGACTATATTATTGGATACAGTTCTCGATGCCGGTAATAGAGATCGACCTAGAATAATCGATAATGCTGAAATGGATATAGTTGACCTATAAAAGAGCATATTTATAAAATAGAAATCATACATATTTAATGTAAAATGATATTTAATCAAAAATATTTTTTACTAGCCACATTGAAATGTTAAAAGATTTAGCACCAGATTTTTAAATTTTTTTATTTGAAAAGTACTTAAAGATAAAAACTCGGAAAATGTTATTTATTTTATTTTGTATCTGTTAAGATTAAGATTAAGTTTGTCTTCTGAAGAAAAAGAATTGTATTTGTAAATGGAGTATTTAAAATATATTTTGAAATCGATTTAAATTGAAATTCAATTTTATTTTAATATATTTCTCATAATGGATTATGGATTTGATTTTTTAGATTATTATTGGAAATAGAAATAAAAATTAATTTTGATTTGGAATGGGATATTAAGATTTGCATTCAAGTTAGGTATTATGTTTCGAATTTGGTATTTATTTAGGTTTCGTTTTAATTTTAGAGTTACTTCAATAGTTAGATTTTCGACAGAGATATCTGGATAATTGGAATTTAAGAGATATTTTCCAAATAAGCCGAATACCCTTTTATTTGTTGTTAGTTACGTTATGAGTTTGGAAATTTTCAACAAATATTTCGCATTAAGGTTATACATTATTTAAAAGGAAAATAATCACGTACTACGAAAACGACTAGTCATATGATTTGATTTGTTAGTATGATATTTTACTACAAAGGGTTTCGTAATCGTATCATGGACTATGTTGCAAATATAAATGGTGAGATTTGCGAAATAATTTGTTTTGTAAATACAACACCTTCTATATGCAATAAAACTAGTCAGTTAATTATGTGATTTCAACATAAAAGGAAACCTTTATTCCGATAACTATCTTAATGTTTTAAAAAATAAAAATACTTCGCCGAAGAATACAAAATATGTGATGTTAAAAGTGTTTTCTAAATTCCATTGTTATCATAAAAGCGCCACATAATATGATATTATTGACTTTTTTCTTGATTCAGCGTTAAAAACTGCTATAGTAGATCCTTTAGTTTCTCATATTTTATTAAACGGTAAGGAGTTAGGACCTAGGATGTTTCCGGAAATCACGACTTTGGGGGCCTGTGGAGCGGAAACAGTAGATTTACGGAAGTTTCATCTCATTGAAACGTTGTTCCACACAATGAGTTTTCAATTGCTGAAGTTTAGCTAAAATTCACCGAAACTCATTTTCAATGTTAACCGTGCGGGGTCCTTTATTTTTTCTAATTTACACTTCTAATTTTTAAAAACATTACAATTTCCAAAAATCAACATTTCTTTTTCAAATTCTTCGGAGGATCCGAACATATTTTCCCCGTCTACCTTCTGAATTACAAAAATTTGAGTTTTGTACAAGTGCCTAAACATAAATTCAGATAACCACATGAACAAAAGAAAAATTACACACATACGACTTTCTCCTCACTTACCAGCTGGATATTAAACCCTATATGTCCCATTCTGACTGAAATTTAATTATGCTTAGAAATATAATAAAGACAAACCATTGAAAAAATATTTTTAAAATCAAACAGTTCGCTATCTTAAGCTTTGAATAAGATACAATAGAAAATTTCACATAATGTAATATTTACGCTTTCAATTAAATAATTATATTTACAAAAGAATAATGCAGTTGGTCTACTTTTAAAAACATTTCTCAAAACAATTAATTTCTTAAGTTTTAAAGTTACTTAGCCAATCACCAAGACTAACATTTTGATTATCCACGAACAATTTATAGCACAATCTGGACTCATTGGTTTACATAGGAGCGAGGGATGGGCCGTCAATACACTGGGTTTAAAAGATGGATCTTGCCGTGATTCGGTTGTATTGTCGAAACTGCGCATATTGATATTTGGCGCCCGAACTGAACATCCAACTCTCGCCGCAATATCTCTCCAAGTGGCTCCAGCTTCTCGTAAAGTTATGATCTGGATACGTTGCTCTTCGCTTATCTTAGGCATGGTTGTCAATATACCTCAAACCAAGTTAATGACAGTTAAGGGTGTCCCAACCTGTCTTTTTATACAGTTTTCATATTATTTTTTGATAATAAAAAGTTTTTTGACCTTTAAACCTTAAAACTGATTATCAAAAAAGAAAACGTTATATAGCGTGTATATGCAATTTCTGTTTATTATGACGCTCCCAGAAGCGGTCGTCCCAAAACCACTGCAAACGCTCATGTGAGGAACTTAGAGAGACTCAGTGTTAGACATCCTTGGCTTTCGTTTACGAAATTAAGGGACCAATGGGCTCTTTCGGGTGCAACAGTTGCGACGTCAACCGTATGGGCCAAACTTAAGCAACGCGGTCTAAGACGACGAATATCCTTATGTAAGCCGTTGTTAACTGCAAGACATCGAGCAGTTCGTCTCGCTTTTTGTAGTCGCCTTCTAAGATGGCCTAGAGATGTTTTGTCCCGACTTATTTTGTTCTCGGACGAAAAGATAGGTATTTGAACTGTGATTTATCGTATTTTAACTTGAGTGTAATATGGTTACGACACTAGTCGTTTCAGAGCTCTTCTAGTTCGCCGACAATCTGGGTTACAAGGCGTCGTAACCAACCCAATTAATTCAGAAACATAACAAAAACCAAAACAAGTGGGCGTTTCTCAGTTAATGTTTGGGGCTGTTTAGGAGATGGACAAGCCGATATTTTAAGACCCGTAGTTAGGCGCCTAAACGCGCATTCGTATATTGCCATTCTAAGGGATTCTATGATTTACAAAATATGGTCAACGACGCTTTTAACCGTTTGCCCTCGGTATATTTAAAATTGCTAACAAATTCCTTCCGTCGAAGGTTATCAGAATACGTAAGGAGGAGAGGAGACGCAATTCCTTACTAATTTTTACCTTTGATATTGTATTTTGTTCAATTTCCCAAGAATTATCAAACACAGTTAAAAAATCTAAGTTTTTTCTCTTGTAATTTACACTATTTATGCCAAGTTTTTAATTATTTATTGATCCCTATTATCCAATAAATGTTTCTATACATTGACGTGACCTTGTTTTAATTTAGCTGCTACGTAACTGCTTTAACTTTGGTAATATTACGAGCGCGCGCTTAAGGCGATATTAACCTCGAATTTTCACGTGCATACTGCTCGTTTCAAAACTTTTCTTATAAAGCCGTGATATTATGACGTAAGAGCAACATAAAAACAAGCTCGGCAAGCGTAGCTGAATTTATAGAAAGGCCAACTCCCTAATTTTTTCAGACGTGTTTCGTTAAATATTTTGAGATTATTATCTCACGTTGCGAAAATATCCGCTGCTTTGGTCCACGGACTATGACCACACAATTAACAATCCCATAAGTTAATGATTCTTCTAAATAGACAAATAAGCACTTAAGAGGTGGTATCTCTTCCTAGAAAACGTGACGTCAAACCTGTCTCTTCGATTCCCGTGAAAATTGAGAATTTAAGAAATATATCGGAGTCAGCGCAGCTCTGCGGTCAAGATTGGCAAATAGTAGTAGGCGAATCTTAGTGCGGTGGAAGGGGAGACGATTCTTGCCTCTGCGGGGGGCACGAATATACAAAGGGGAATACCGAAAGCTATTTCGCTTGCGGCAGTTCAAGCTAGCCTTGCACCAAACGGGATTTGCTTTGGCAGTTTAAATATGTATGTTAATGCTAGATTGATACCGAATTCGGAGATAGTATACGTCAATATGGACAAACATATCTCCCATAGGTAGCATAGCCATATGTCTACCTACAGGTATCATTAACTTATGACAATACCTGTTATGTTTTTGTGGGCTCTTTAAAACGTTTTTAGATTGGTCGCCTGACTTTAAAAAAGAGAGCGCGAATACCAAGCGTAAGATCGCAAATTTGAAAAAGTTTTTAGTTTGGAAATAAATATTGGAACCTTACGGCTGTGTGTATGTTATGTCCTAAATCTAGTTACGCCTAACATCGCGAAAACATTAAAATACCTCTCCCAAAGAGAATTGTCGTATTCATTTAATTCCCAAAAGCCAGTGGCGGACTGGGTCTTAAAATGTGAACTGCCAAGAGACAAAGGGGGCCCACCCAATACCACAGGCGTATCCAGGGGGGGAACATATCCTACCCCGAAATATAGGGTTAGGTTCAGGTTCAGTTTTAGTTTTATTGAGTGATATTATAATTTAATATTGAAAGTTTGGTTGGAATATTGTGTAAAGTTTAAGGGGGCCCACTGCCCAAACTTATCATGGAGCCCACCTGCCATCGGGAATGCCCAGTCTATGATCAGTCCGCCAGTGCTAAAAGCGTAAATACCATATCCATTAAAACGTAAAATTTCCTTTTAAGGAAAAGGTTTGATAACAAGACATTCTAGCGTCTAAATCCCAACCCGGTTTAAAATAAACCGTATGCAAATCTTTGGGTGCTACAAAATGATAGCGTTTTTTAAACTTAATATACGATTTCCAGTTATTTTTGTAAAACGTTGTCGAAACTCGGTGGTTTTTAGTAAATGTGGAAAATTGAGACTATGTAAGCAGTTTCGAATTTTTCGAATCTTTCCAAAATCTTCGAAACGCCATATCTTTTCAACCGTTGGTCTCAGTCAGCAAAACATCACACTTTCTTAATATGATTCGACCCCTCTGATTCCAAAAATGCATATTTCAGGTTCGTAGCCATAATATTTAAAAAGTTGTCGAAAACGACATTTTGCGTTTCACCCTGTATTTGCATGTTTTGCGAAAAATAAAAAGATTATGAGATAAAATCTTTTTTAAATAAAACAAGTCAATGGTTCCCCCGTCGTATCTACTATAGATTTCGAGAAAAAGTTAATTTAGTGCACCACGGCCGAAGACTTTTCGAACAGAGTGTACAAGGCATATAGTAAGTTTCTTAAAATAGTAATTTAAAGTTTAATTTTGGTTTTTTAAAAAATATTATAATACTGCTAGTGTTATTGACCGTATGTGGAGAATCATCATGGAACGTAGGTGGTTGCTTAGAAACCTGGAGGAACATATTCTCGAGAGGGAAAATGGATTTGTAAGAGGTATTTTCAAAATTGTATATGGAAATATGATATCATATATTGACTTTTAAAAACTAAATAGATAATTAAATCGTAAACTCTTTAACATATTTCATAGTCTTTGTAAGCTTATAGTTGAAAATTTAAATTCTGTCACACTTTTATTTTACTGAAAATATTTCATGTAAGAAATACTAGTTTAGCGATTTATTTGGTAATGAACGTTATCATTAGCACTTATGATAAGAATAAGATAAAAAATTCCCTTCTAATATTTTTTTACACGTAGAATTTCATAGTACCAAAAATTCTCGATAGGGGCTCGTGACGTACCGATTCTCACGTGACTCATTCATTTTTCCGTGGTCGTGTACCATTGATAAGGTAAATGAACTTTGACAAAGCGAGATCTTGGTTTTATTTGACGCTACAATCGTAAAGAATTGATTTGGAATTCTTTCCTTGATCCATGTTTTTCTGTACATTTTCCCGTCTTCCTGAGCATTCGTTGAATATACAAAATAAGTTTTTTATTGTATTAAACATTATTTGAACTTAATACAAATTATACTAAGTATGCTTAATTTAGGCTTACCTAGTATGAATCTGAATTAGGGTTAAAAAATGAATTTTAGTTTTTTGCTTTTTACGCCAAATTTATTTGTATAATTATCATATAGAAGAAGTGAGTAAAATAAACTAGGCTTAGTGGATAACACATTAGGTAAAATTCGGCCTAAGGTGAAACATATGAGGAAAATGATTAAAACTACTATAAATAATACAGACCAAAAACATATTTTAGTTTAGTAACTTTAGTTAGTCATAGGCTTACTAAATTGAGATTGCTTCTTTTTTCCAAATATTCAAGTGGGTTAAATTATGACGTCAAACAATTGGAATCATTAGTTGCAGTTTCGATCACGAGACGGTTTAATCTTAAGCGCACAGAAGAGAGACAACCAATAGAATTTAAGGGTTAGTTGTCGTTTTCATCACGTGATGGATTAATATCGACCAAAAGGAAACAGCCCTCAGTTGCTGTTTCAGACTAGTTTAATATATTCGATACGTGATAATTATTAGTTCGGAAAAATCTCGTTAGGGGTCATCCTGATATAGCGTCAATGGCCTTTTTATACACTGGTACTTAAGACATGACGTCAGTGTAGTCATTAACCAATGGGAATCAATTCTTAGTTGCCGTTTCGATATCTCTATAAATTTTAAATTTAATGTTAGAGCCACCATGATATACTGTCAATATTTTTAAACTTGTAAAATGACGTCGACCAATAGGAAACAACCTTAAATTGCTGATTAAGACTAGTTAAATATATTCGACACGTGATAATTATAAGTTCGGAAAACTCTCGTTAGGGGTTATCCTGATATAGCGTCAATTATTTTTTCCACACGATAACAAGTTCAGAAAAATCTCGTTAGAGGTCATCCTGATATAGCGTCAGTGGGTTTTTTCCACGTTGGTACTTAAGACATGACGTCAGTGTAGTCATCAACCAATGGGAATCAATTCTTAGTTGCAGTCTCGATATATCAATAAATTTTTATCTCAAGAGCCTTATCTACACGTCATATAGTATTCTTTCAGTCCTAGGGAGTTGTCGTTGAAGGTCACGCAGTTTTTTGCTCCGCTTCCAGCTGTTCGTCAACTCTATTTTACGCCATAAGCTTAAGGATTTCCGACCGTCGAAGAGGAAAAAGTAAGTTTCATACATTATTTCATTATTTTTAAAATGAAATTTTTAGGCGTTCTTTTATTTATTGGAAATGTATTTTAACGTATTAGACAGAAAATTAGGCCTAAATTAGGTCGTGTAGGGCTAAGATTAGCGTAGAAAGTAATTTACTATTTTTTGTAGTTAACTTTATATTTTGAACAATTTTCCAAACAATTTGCATATTGAAAAAGCGTTTAAATTGAAAATTTTAGCGTAGAAATTTAACCATATTGAGAAAATAAGGTTAAGTAGACTTATTGATTAAATTAGGCTTAGCATGTTGGATTAGAGAATGTATCATTTGAAACTAAAAAAAATATTTTGTGTAGATCAGCTATGGAAATCGAAGCGTATCGACTTGAAACGTTTCGTCACAGGAACAACCCACACGTCGCTAAAGAAAAACTTGCGTCAGCTGGATTCTACTATATTCAACGTGGAGATGATGTACGATGTTACAAGTGCCACGGAATCTTAGAAAACTGGGAATCAGGAGACGTAACAGAGCTTGAACGTGCTATATCCTTTCACCCTCGGGAAAAAGTTCCTCTCGCAAGAATGGGACATTCCGCCTACGCCAAGAGCAACTACTGTCGTTGACAAATGCATCTCACGTGTAACTGAAGAAGACGACGTTTGTGACTGTCCCTCGTCTGACAGATGGTACTGCTGTTAGACGCTTCAAATACGTAAGGTAGAACTTTTAATTAAATTATTTATACAAGTTGCGCTCGCAGAAGGTAGTTTCGTCCCTTAATTGAAATTGTATATATATCCCTTTCGAAGTTCGAATTAATTACTACAGATAAATTACTATTTAAACGAGTAAAATGTCAGACTAGTAGTAGAACCAATTTTAAGTAATCATGTAAACAAAGTTATAAAATAAAAAATTTAAATAACTTGTTCTTTATTGCTTATTATAGACAAATGAAGCGCTTAAGAAATTGTGGTTAACGAGGGAGGGGAGGGGTATGGAGTAGAGAGAGATAATCTTCCTGTTACAGTCTGGTGATTAGAGAGGGGAAAAGCAGAGATTCTACGGATTGCGGTACGGTTAACGAAGATATCAGCGCTGGGGAAAACATTCTGAACATTATGGTAAACGAGGGGGGAGGGGGAGGGGGAAGGAGAGCAGAGAGAATCTTGCTGTTACCGTCTGGTTATTGAGATAAGATATCAGACTGATAATCTCATAAACCAGACGGTAACCCTTCTCTCTAACTTCCCCTTACATCACACCTATTGTTGTGTCATAAACTGTCGTGGAGAGGCAAGTTAAATAGGGACTTGGCAGTTATACGTTTTAGTTTTTTCAATAGTTTTTATCGTCGGGAGAAAAATGTTACCACAATGGCGGCCATGGTGAAAGCTCAGAGTGCCAAGTCTCTATGGATAATTGTCAAATTAATTTTAACTACGTTCCTCTGAGTAGTGTTCTGTAATGTTTGTGGTAGGAGGGGAAAAGTGATGTGAAAACCTATATGGATAAATAAATAACTAAAATAATCATTCTTTGGTCAAACCCTTAAAATAATTCAGGAGATTGAAGTAATAAAATCAGCTAGGCTAATACCCAAAGCACCACCTTAGGCCTAAGTCATCATGCGACTTTTGAAGCCCTTAATTCAGGTGGCCGGGTTACAATGCGTAGGAGGGTGGTGGCAAGCCCTGCATGCCACGAGATCGAGCCAACAGCTCCCTACACTAACTATTACCGTTAACCTCTACAAGTTTTTATGGGTAGGGGAAACCGAAGAACTCGGGGGAAAACCCCTTAAACCAGTGGGGAGATAACTTGCAAACTCAACGAAGAAGGAGTTGTTCCGAGTTTTCACCCAGTGCCACAAGCTGGGATCGAACCCGGCTCCTCTTGCTGCGAGGCGAAAGTGCTAACCACTCCGCCACCCCACTATTTTCGTACCCCTTGGTTAAAAATAGCATATCGTTGGGTTTATCTTGGATTTTTTCACTAATACAAGTATTTTAATTATAGAGCAAATTTAAGAATAATATTTTACAATCCGTACCTTCAAAAATATTCGTCGTTCCCATTCCCAATGGTAAATTTAAAGAAAATGATATAAGAGCGTTAAAATATTTGCGACCAACGTGCAAATTTAGATCTTCTTGGAAACAGAAAACCGCCAGTATTAAAACCATTCGGTTTCAATCAAAGTTTTAACATCATATTGGAAGAAATTTGATTTCATACATTGCATAAAGTTATAATAAAACACATTTTGAAAAGCAATTTTTATCGAAGTCTTATCATTGATAAGATTATAGTCTTATATGCTATTTCATCTAAAAATTATAACCAGCTGTTCTAGAACCGAAATAACCACCCTAGTCCCAAGCTATTTTGCTAATTTTATTGCTATTAGTTCAGGTGGCCAGGTTATTTGTTTCTTGCTAAAGTAATTGTATAAAATCAGATCATTTTACTATAATAAAGCAACATAAGTGGTCAAAGATCTCTTATTTACAAATTGATGACACAAACTATTCAGAACTAACAGGTTTCAGGGGCGGACTGGCCAAGTGTGCCAAATCCCGCGGGGCCGCTCACCTTAATAAGTTATAATTATTATTATTATTTAACTTAGGGGCCGCTCACCTTACTAAGTTTTAGTGGGAAAATGTCTAGTAGCCGCCAGCCTAGCACTAAGCCTAAGTCGAAACTATTTTAGGGGCTGCAATCAGTGGCGTAGATATCCCAGGCGCCATGGGGCCCCATAATTGCCTTTGGGGCTGAGTACAGAGGAGCCGCGAGGGGCCTCATCTAGTTTTTCCTCTTGGCGGCTCAAGTTAATGTTATGCTTGCGTCAAATATTTGTTTAAGTTTTTTAAGCCGATAGTTTACGCCAAATGTTTTATAAATACATCAGAATAATCGTCGCCTAAATATCCGAACAACGTTCATAGTGGAAGTAGCATAGAGTAGGGAGTCCTTCTTTACTGAATTTTGGAAAGTATCCAGACACATGTCTTATAGCAGATCGTTATTCGTTAAACGTGTTAAATTAATTGTTAGTTGTCTTTGGTGTAAGTAGTTCAAATTTCAAATTGTTAAGGTAAGGTTATTTCGTTTGCATAATTTCGTTTTTGGCCTGGGTAGTTTTTGTTTAGAAAATCTAATAGAAGTTAAGAGAAGCACATTGTGAAAAACTAAATTTAAAGTGATAAAACTGTTTGAAATTCACAATATATTTATAAAATCCAACGTTTCAAACCGTTTTAAGTCTCTATTAATTTAGAAAATCTTTCTAACCAAAGAGGATAGGTAGGGAGGCGAAGTAGGAGGGATGAACGCGCCAGCATCCTTGTAAGAAGCTTAGCGCGAACCCGGCAAGATTGCGGCCGCTACGCTTCGTGTTGCCGCCATTTTTCTGAAATTTTCTCGCCGAGCGCGCACTAATCTTCTTACAAGGATGCTGGCCCGTTCATCCCTCCTACTTCGCCTCCCTTCCTATCCTCATTGTTCCATAGATGGTAGAAGGGGAGCAGTAGAAGGCTCTCCCAAAGAGTTCTCGCTTTAAAATTTCCCCCGGAACTTCCGGAATATGCCCGCGGCTTTTTTCTTATGGAATAGAACAATAGTAGGAAACCGGATGTTAAGAGGAAAAATTTTCGAGTCAAAATCCGAGAATTCCAAAAATGCCTTGCTAAAGGTAAAAGCTTCTACTCCTCCCCTTCTACCCTCTACAAGCACGTAGATATAGAAAGTCTAAGGGGGGGGACGGGTTATAACACAACCAGAAATTTTTCGTTAGCAATAACGCATATTTAAAGCACTGGCTAGACTCAAGACGAGTGACAAAGACATTTCCGCACAGTAAAATATATTAATATATTATATATTTAATATATTTTACTGTGCTGCGTTGCGGATATTTCAATTCATTTTTACGTCTTACTGTTTATTTCTTAATGTTGCGCTCCTTTCGTAAGAAAGAAATCGAGTCCTGGGGGGGGTTGAACCCCTAACCCCCCCTTATATACGTCCTTGATGTCCCTCTATGTTTGTTCTAACTATTATCTTTGGTTACATTTCTCAAATGACGGTGCTTATTGAACGAAATAATAGAATGCATGTGAAACAAAGAAAATGGATTTAGAACAAATGAAAAAAAAAGACTCAACTAAACAAAATGATACTGCTCCAATAATAGAAATCTCGCCGTTATATTTTACTAGGAAATCAGGACCGGAAGTAAAGGCAATGTCTTTCCAAAACTTGAAAGTACATAACTTTCAACGCCTCATCTTTAAACGGTGAAACCATGGGAATTTTCAAACCAAAGATTTAATTTTATCCTACTTTACTGAATAAACAAAACTTAAAGGGGCTGGCAGCCTCGTTCGTGCTATAAAAAATTATCGTCCCATTTACGTAGTTCATACCATAGACATAATAATGAAATAGACGCGGGTGGTTAAGCAGACCGTATTCCTATGGTACCACGTTTAAGCGACGCCTGTCGATTAGGTGAGAAAATAAAAAATCATCACGTGACACGTCACACAAGTTCGTGTTTGTTAACTTTTAGGTACTCTGACGTGATTCGCGAATATTTCGGCCGTGATAATTTAAAATAAGATTAATTTTAATTCTGAGTTGTAAATAAGTCAATTAATTCTTTCAAAGCCCAAATAAAAAGCAGCAGATGATCTTTTAATTAAAAACAAAAAATTCTAATTGACGAAATGATATTTTGTCAAAGGCTTAAGTAACTCGTGTACTATGAGGTGTGTTGTGGTTAGTTATGGGAATATTCTGAGATTCTAAATTGTAAACAAAAGTAAATGTAATTTTGATGAAATGGATGATTCTACTAAATGTATGTAGATATTATCCTTGAAATAAAACTAGCTTGAAAATTTAAGTCTGATGGCTTGACCCTTCATTTCTAGATTTTTATCCTTCGCTAATTTGTGGAGTCTGAGCTTTCAATATAAATTAATAACTTTCCTTATCAAACTGATGCGATGATGTTCGATTCCAACTTGAGCATCAAACATATGTTCGTGAAGATCTGGGAAGATGTCCATGCTAAAAATATTTCGTAATACTGCAAGCATTGTGATATTAATAAATACCAAAAATTCAGTATTTTTTTCTAAACTAGACAGGTATATCCTCCACAAGGTTTTGCATTTTTAGTTATTGCCTTCAGAAATCCAAACGAAGGTTTTAGAACAATTAGAACATCCCCTACATCTGTTTTCAACAACTGGATAAATAAGGCCAAGAAGTAAGCTACTATGAGGGGATTAAAATGTAAAAAAGTTAATAATAAAAACAAATAAAATTGGTTTGCCTCCAAATCGATTTTCATTTTACTTTATCACTATAAGATTCTACAAGTACAGGCCAACCATAAAACCAATTAACACATTATTGGTAAATATCCTTTATTTTCTATAAAAATTGACAATTTACGGTTATACTAGTTTTATTGTTTTTCCTTTGCTCAAGGTTTGTTTTAAAATTTGCCCTGAATTAGATAAAAGAATTCACTAAAATCCCTAGAAATTAGGTTAATCTGATATCTCATCAAACCGTCCCTTAAAGTCTTATTTATCTTCTGGCTATCGAATTATACTTGAAGACACATAATAAAAAAAAATATTGAGTCTTTTTAAGATGTTTCTAACACTGTTTTATGTTATGTTGAATCTGTCTGAAGTTTCATGGAATGATACACTCCAATCATGACTAACAAACCAGAGGAATACTAATAGACGTTTATCTGTCTTCCACTCCCCATAATTATGTTACAATTTTATTTAAACCATTACAATATTAAGTAATGAAACATCCCTGGAAAATGGATGGTCTGAGCTACCAAATTTCCTGACTTGCTCTTCGTAAATGATAGGCCTAACTCTAAACATACTCTTAAGATCAATATCATGATAACGATTAACAATTAAACTATCATAATTCATTATATTCATTCGGAAATTTCGTGCCGTACCTAAAACATTTCCTATTACTTCCATTTCATCATCAGATGAGGATTCTGAGCTTGATATATCTGAATTTAATAAATTAAGTAACATGCCCATTACGGCCGCCATTTTTTAATTTTTATTTTAGGTTAGACTATTCGTGATCTAGTCCCGAGCTGTCCGGGAAATTTTGCTGACGTCAGAGCTCAGTCCTGAACAGTTCTTTGCGCAGTCCAGGACTGGCGAATAGTTTTCACCTATTGCCTTGTGGAAGCCAGGACGGATACGAAACGGAGAGCCAGTGGGCGGCTAACCTAAAGCGCCACTAAACTTAAGTGGCGCTTTACACGTAGTACCCCAGGAATACGGAATAACTGCCGGTTGTCTGCTAGTTATCGCTCCCGTATATTTTTGGAAAATCCGCGTAAGGTGTTTTCTTTATTATGTCTATGGTTCATACATAATGTCGCTTTCACCGTCTGTGTAACTTCCAGGTAATTTTGACGAAGAATATCTTTTACGAGCTTAAAACCAAAGCCCATTGAAAATTAAAACGTTTCTATAGATGAAAATAACGCTGGCTTTGGCCAAATAATGATAAATTATTGATTCAGAAGGTGAAATTGACTATTTTGAATACTCTTGCTTTCAAATGATATATATTTTGATATTTGTATTAAAAACGCGTTTACAGTCAACGTCATTTATCACAGAAATAACTGTGATAAATAACTAGCTTCTCTTTAAAATATGAAGTAAAGTGTTTTGTCTTTGTAAACGCAGTTACCAGCCCCTTTAACGCGCATTCGTGAGTTCTTTACGAGAGAATAGTAACCATAATTTTTTTAACTAATTAACAATGAGTCATAGAGATCGTGACTATAGTGGAGCTTGGGAGTCTGAACTCCTTACTACCAAGCTCTACCAGAATCTTTGCTTTAAATGCTCCAGACGCTGATTGATTGGCGTCAAACTACCTTAATCGTTTAACTTAGGCCTTGCAAGATAACTTTCCATGTGGCTTTATTGTTTATTCTTTTATATATCCTATTATTGACGTGTAGCTCGTTAGTTTAGTTTAATGACCGTTTTACTTTAAGTTCTTCGTTTGTTCATTTTTACTCACTCTCACTGCAAACCGTCCATAGACTATGTAACTGTAAAATGAAAAACGTGAAAATGAGATGAAACAGAACTCTGCAGTTTTAAATATTCATTAGACCGTATCTACGAGTATTATCTCTTTGTGTTTCATTTTACGGTGGTTTACACAGCCAAAACCATCATTCATCATCGTGAGTTCTCCAACACCGTAACACCAATACTGATACCTAAAGTAGCCTGTCGTGTCATCTATCAGCGTCTTCAGACCAAAATTTATAATTTTAAAATAAAAGTAACAAGTACAATGCAGTCATTCAAAGAATGTGGTAATTCTATTAAAAATAGTGATTCTTATCCAAAGAAAAGACTATACAAGGGAGGGGCGGAAAAAGCTAGGGTTAAGCACTTAGAGTTTGAAAGCATGCATCAGATTTATAGCCCGGTGTACCGGTAAGATTTAAACGACACCACCGGAGGTCCATCATCAATTGCCCTACGCCAGCGTCCACACGCCCGGATGGGTAGCAGAACCCTACTACTGATGGTCGCACCATCGACGCAAGCCGCTCAACCCAGCAGAAGGTGCAGCAATGGGCCGACCAACTCGCCACTTCGCACACAGCAGTGGGAATAAGAGCGGATGCTCTGGCAACGCCAGCCGACACCCTACCTAGAAAGGTAGAGAGCCTAGCCCTTTGGAAAGAGCGCCTAAAGGGGAACGGCGGGCACACGGCAGACCGCACAACCTGGCACAGCTGGTACCGGAAATCCCGGTGGAACCCCAAAAGGTCGGGAGATGGGCGCCGTGCCCTCATACGGAGGCCCGCAGCCCCACAGCAGGCAACTCAATCCGCCGAGGCGGCCAGTTTGCCCGGCCCCTCTCCGTTAGCTTGGGCCGAAGCCCAGTTACCAGCCCACACCGGACCGAAGTCGGAGGTGGAGATAGGACCATTTGGACGGAGCTAACATCTCCCAGTGCGCCACCGCCCGTGCTGGGTTAGAAGAGCCGGACCCCGACTCCCCGGTAAAGCCACCAGTTATTGCACACTCCGACCCCTCGTGGGCCGAGTTTGACAACAGCTGCAACTGATCCAAAGCAACGAAAATTATGTTTTGCTGGAGTTTCACACTGCTCCAATATTAGCAAGGACATTTTTAACCCTGGCGATACAAATAATCCGGAACTTCCAGGACCAGAAGCCGAATCCTTATTATCCTTAAACCAAGAACATTACGGTTCGACTATTACTGAAACGGACGTTGAGGGAATTTTCGATACCGCTGTGTCATCAATGACAGATAAGAGTCTAATACTCGGTCTAATGAGCACTGATAAATCATGTGAGTCTAGTCATTGTGCTACATCATACACGGGAAGAACAGATACTCTCAATATAAGCAAGTCTCTACCTATAAAAAACCTTTCAGAAATATCTATTGAAAATATTTAATCAAGGCTTGATGTTGGAGATGATAGAGATTCGAAACACAGCGAAGTTCATCGTAACGATCGTGATATCGATGCACGTTGTCGTTTACAAAGTTTTTATCAATTAAAGCAGCGTTCAGACTATCTGAAAATGTTACGTTAGCGCCGGTCGTATCGTTTCGGTTATGTTGGTCGCGTCGGTTCGTTCATTTCACTGTTCAGAAAGGAACCAACCTTGCACGGATACTAAAATAAAAGGTGATTGTTCACATTGAGTAGGGAATATTGATCTAGAGACCCAATCAAATCTGCTCGCCGCGAAACAATTTTTTAAAATCACGAATGTGCCGCCTCCTCTAAAATGACGTGAACACGTTATCATATGACCCGTGGCGCCATCCATTATTTTTGAAAAAAAAAATATTTTTGCCGGAAAGCGCGTCTTATTTGAACGAACCATAGAGATTAGACGGTGCCAAGGGTAGAATGATAAAGTTTGGGAGCAAACGGCAGTATTCTTATTTTTTAAAAAACTTGTTTCGCGAAATACTGAAATCCGACATTTTGATTGGGCCTCTAGATTAATATTCCCAACTCAATGATTGTTCATCCAATCAGAGCTCAGTAATAACGGCGGAAAATTGAAATATGATACAATGGCGACAGATAATAGAAAGACGCTAATTTTGAATAATAACAAATTACTTGCGGCCTACGTGTAGATCAATAGAATTAAAAACCGAAGAAATAGGGAAATTTGGATGAGTGATTTTTACAGATAGAGAGAAAGATGGAGATTTCCACAATCTTATTCCGTCGCGAATGGGTGTTAGAGGTCTGTGCTCCTCCTAAGCCGATGTCTTCCCTGAGTTCCCGCGTTAAAATCCTGAATTGTCTGCTATAAACTTTTTGAGCTTTAAACCGAGACGCCATCTAGGCAATCCGCAACGTTGAGAAGTCTGAACGGTGTAAGAAATCGAAAGAACCGACAAGATCGACGCAAACGTAATATTTTCACCTAGTCTGAACGCTGCTTTAGATCAAATGTGCACTACGTTAAAAAAGCTTGCATTTATTGAAGAACATCCTGTTTAACCTATATCGTTCGCTATGGATATAGGATTCAAAACGGAACGCTTATACTTCAGAACAGTCGGTGATACACAGAAAGTGGCTATCAATTCATGTTATTGATACTAAAGTTCAAGAGTTTTATTGTATTGGCATTTTCAAACAAAGACAGCAGCTTTAAAAATGGATGCACTTATTTCCGTCACATCTGCGTTACTATTGAAAAACACGAAAACCGCGAAAGCCACAACTCAGCTGTTGGAAGACAGGTTTATCGGCTCGTGGGTAGTGCTCGGAATTGTTTATTCATTATTCACAAATTTTCCGATTTATTTAACAAACGTTGGTAAAAAGAATATCATTTTGACTTATTTAATTAGTTTTTTTACGCAACGAAGCATTTACTAGGAAAAAAGTGGCATTTATTTAAATATTTGTTTGTTTTATTTAAATAATAGGCTTATTCACTCGCGATTATTCAAACTTTTTATCATTTTTATTCAACTATTGGTTATTTAAATAAATATTATTTAAATAACGCCGGGCTTATTTTATTCATGGAAAAAATTAATCGAAATCCGAGCACTACTCGTGGGAGAGGTGGTTTAGTTAAAATGCTTTCTAAAACTACCATCAACAAGGTTATTATTATTAAAGCTTGTTTGTGTTCAATTAGAAAACAAATCGTTAAGGAGACAGGAAATGGAAAGTTTTGTCTCCAATTAGACAGTACACAAGACGTCAGAGTATTCGATCAAGCCGCTGTTTGCATACGATATATTTACGACCACTTTAAAACTGCAACCTGCGATATTGGACACTACTTCTACAACATTGGCATGCTCGAAGGGAGAATGTGTAGGATGTCTTGTATAATAATAATAATAATAATAATCAGCTAGGCTAAAACCCAAGGCACCACCTTAGGCCTAAGTCATCAAGCGACTTTTGAAGCCTTTAATTCAGGTGGCCGGGTATGCTGCTACCACCTACTTTACAAGTACAATCTCAATTCCGCGGCTTACACGAATTTATTTTTAGTGCACAAATATTTATTAACGTTTTCATTTAGTCAAGTTAGTTGCGAAAGGGCCTTTTCTTAGTTGAAAATTATTACAAATAGATTAAGGTCGACTATGAATTAAAGTATTTTAGAAGCATTAATGGTAATGTCAGTTGAAAGAGAAATGACAAATAACATACCATTTACTGATATTCTCGAATATATTATAAATTCATCACAGCTGAGGAGATCCCTATTAACAATAAGCTAGGTGTGTTTCTCTTGTTTGTATATTTTTAATAAAATACACCGGCAATTTTGAAATAAAATAATTATGGTGGCGGAGTGGTTAGCACTTTAGCCTCGCAGCAAGAGGAGCCGGGTTCGATCCCAGCTGGTGGCACTGGGTGAAATCTCGGAACAACTCCTTCTGTGTTGAGTTTGTAAGTTCCCTCCCCACTGGTTTAAGGGGTTTTCCCCCGAGTTCCTCGGTTTCCCCTTCCACTTGTCTAGTTTAACGGTAATAGTTAGTGTAGGGAGCTGTTGGCCCGATCTCGTGGCATGCAGGGCTTGCCACCACCCTCCTACGCATTGTAACCCGGCAACCTGGATTAAAGGCTTCAAAAGTCGCATGATGACTTAGGCCTAAGGTGGTGCCTTGGGTATTAGCCTAGCTGATTATTACATTTACTCTGCATATTCATATAGTACAATTTGTAGTTGATTTCTCATGAATGGTGGTATTGGGGGGGGGCGCAAGACTAAAGTTTTGGGGGCCGTGACTAAGAATTGCCCACCAGTCAAAATCCTCGCCAGTCAACCCGTGGCAGGTTTAGTACCAAACTCCATGGATTTGCTTAAAAAGTGACCAATCACAAAAAAGCAAGAACTTTCAACAGTCAACAAATAAAATTTATTCGGAAAGATGGTGTTCCTTTTCTTCAAAAGCCAATTAGGAATCGGTTTTCAGTAAAGACTAATCCAAATGGTAAAAAAATACTACACATTTCAGAATAATCCTGAGACCTTTAATCATTGTAATAGTGATAGCATGAAATAAAGAGCGAGCAAATTGCTTTCACCTATTTGGTTTTACTGCACGCTTCTCCTCTAAATGCGAGTCTACTATTGATAGGAAATGTAAATTTTCCTTATTTTATTTTAAACGTTAGACAACTACAAAATTTAAAAACCAGTGCATTTGCTTTTCTAGTGGGTTATATTAAATAACAATAAAAATATTTGTGACAGTGTCTTTCACTGGACCCTACAATACTGTATCCATAATGTTTAAAAATTAAAAAGCACTGCTTCATGTTCATACTTTTTACTATTCTTAAACAATTGTAGAGCAAATTCTAAAGAACCAAGACTATATTTAACGCCAAGTGGATGTTATTACCCAAATGCTAAACAAAGTTCTTTTTGAGAAGTATATTCTTTCCAAATTGGATTTAGAAAGATTTGAAGTACAGATACCTGCAAACACTCTTGAAGAGTTGGATTTCATTGAAAAGTTTGCAAATTCGGTCTCTAACTAAGACCTTTTGGTAATTTTTAAATGTTACTGTATATAAATGAAATTTTTTTTTATGATTATTTTGTGGGTAGATTTCGTATTTGGGGGGCCTTGGTGGAAAATCCCTTGCTGATTGCACCAGAAAAGTATTGTCTTCACTAATAACAGACAACCTTAGCATGAGTTTAAATTGGGCGGGACAAATTAAAAAGGGTTTGAATACCATCATTGTGAAAAATGTCGTCATAGGTAATTTCAAATTATTTCTGGACGTGGAATTTTCCATTGAAAATCTGTTTTTAGCTGCGGTTCGCTCTAACAAGACGTTCAACACCGCTGAGGAGTATCAAATTGCACATATAATAAAAAGATTGGCTCAATTTCTCTAAGACAAGGAGTAAAAAACAGGAAATCTGTGGATTCTAGAAATGAATCATCTGAAATACCTCCATCGTTGCCAGCCCTAGAAGAAAAAAGTTGTGCAGCAGTTACAGCCACAACTGCTAATGATGAATTAGAAGCTCAGGAACTATTGCTTACTATGCTACAGTAAAATTCTTTTAATGGGATAATCTAAGTGACTTTAATAGTTTATATAATTTTTCTTTTGCACTGCAAGCAAGCCTGACTGTGCAGTTTATATATTTGTGATAAACTTAATTTTATATTTTAAATAATGCAAAATATTTTAAAAGCCAAGTTTTATGGTTTTTTGAGGACCATGTAAATTTTAAGATTGACAAACATTGTATAAATTATCCCTTACAACAACTATATAACATAACTCATACATTTATTTCCTCTCAAAAGTATGAACTCTAGCTCTCATACATAGTTAGTGTAAGGGATCATATAAGTTTTATAAAAAGAGCTGTGATAAGATTTTGCGCTCTTGCAGTGACTAAAAAGTGTGCCTGATTTTTATTTTATCATTTACATTGCAAGAAAACAATGTTTTGGAAAAAAATCTAGTTTTAATTATTTTTTTTAATTTGTAGCTATAGTTACAGATCACAGTTGCTTCATATAATTTTAGGTAGATCTATTAGTCGTTCACGACTGAGAATGCATTTACTGATGGGAGGGGGGATAGTTCTTGTTTACAGCATGCTTATTCCTTGATAGATATAGTTTTTTAAACGTTTTAAGACGGTTATTTTACCGTTAACATTATGTAATACCAGTAACGTTGTAATAACGTTACTCGCAATAAAGTTACTATGCAGTAAATGTTTATGGATACAAAAACGTTTTATTATACGTTCCGGGTACACGTTTTATCACCGGACATTGGCAACGTGACGCTCAACGTCTACCCCTCAACTTGAAATTAACGGTTTGCGAACGGTAAATCAACCATATTTTGCTACCAGGGTAGTCTATTACCTTTGTCGTCAACAGAAACACACCTTATGTATTACTTCTCCTAGTCTTCCTTTTCTACAACTTATAATTAGCGTTTTCCCAAAGGTTTTAGGTAATTATAAAAGACAATACTCTTTTAGGTTTAAATATATTTAATTTCAAAAAAAGTTTGAACTTCTAAACCGTACTGTCCGTACATTAATATTTCTGTTATCAAATCTGTAACATTTCTTTATTTTTATTGCAAACATTTTATAACGTTCGTTGAGCAGGACTGTAATACGCCTTAAAAATTCATGCTACGTCGGCTTCGCACGTTCCACGAACGAACCGCCAGTTTTTAGCGCTTTTTTGACAAGCGGTGTAAAACTTAGAAAAAATGTGATTCAAATGTACAAACGGCACTGGGACACCTATTTGAGATAGGGCCTCCAGGACCAATAACGAAGGAACGCAATTAAAATAACAAAATGTCAAAATAACGAACAACCGACGGGAAACTCTGCGATTTTCAACAATGTTCCAAGAAGTCAAAAACGCCCGAAGAACGAAAAGCGGCCAATTGTCAAGGTCACCCATCAGCTTAACTAGACGATCCCGTCTTGATAGGGACTCAAAAGACACGGCACATAAGCTTCTAGATGGACAGTTCCAAAAACCATTTCTTAAAAAACTCGAGACGAAGTTTTTCCGAAAATCTGAAAACTAAATCGAATTATCATTCAACACCAACCCATATACATAACTAAAATTAGGAACAGATCGCTATAGAAACAACGGAGGAAATAAAAATGAGCTTACGACGTAAGGACCAGCGATTGGAATGATAATAATCACGTAGAGTACCTTCCATTTAGTCAAAAAAATAGCACGAAGACCTACCGCACATGAGCCGCGGAAATCACTTGAACTCTCTTAAAATAACTCAGAAGATCCCTCATCACGCGTGTAAATTTTCATCTCTCAACACATCTCATGCCCATACTCTAGTGTACAATAAACACTCTAGTGTACACTACATGAACATAAGCTAATCTAGTGTACACTACATGAGCATAAGCTAAGATAGTGTACACCAACCGATACTCTGTACACCAACCGATACTCTAGTGTACAGTACCTGAACATAAGATACTCTAGTGTACAATAACCGATACTCAAGTGTAGGTTGGGTTAGGTTGGAAATCGTGGATGTAATGTTTCTTTTTCTTTAAGCGCAAGTTTTAATTTGATGTTGCGGATATTTTTATCGTATTATTATGTTCTTCAACTGATTTGCCTTAAGTATAAACAAAAAAGAAAATTTATATAAATGCAATAATAAACTTTTAATTCCTGCGCCACCTAGGGCACGCAATTTAAACTATTTGGGAATGGCTCAGCCAACGTCTACACGAATCACAAACAGGTTAAAGAACTGTATCACCCACAACGCATCTATTAACGGCTCACCACACAGAGCACGAAACCGAGCAGGAATTTGATAAGCGAGATATCTCACACAGCAACTCCTCGTGAGATCTCTCACGACGCGTATAAATTTTTATATCACGAGACATCACATGAGGTGTTCCTAGAGATAGAAACTTATACATCTCATAAGTGGTCTCGTGAATTGTCTCATGTTGCCTCGCGACCCGTCTCACGAGATCGCTCACGACGCGTATAACTTTTTGTCTCTCGAAACGTCTCATGAGTTATCTCACGAGATACCTCACTACGCGCATTACTTTTCATCTCTTGAAACACCTTTTGAGATATCTCACGAGATTCTTACGGTGCGTATAATTTTCATGTTTAAGCAGCTCATGAGATGTCTCGTAACATAACCAACATACCTCAGTTTTTCAATAAAGCTTTGATAAGGCTGTAGGCTTAACTTCGTTAAATAAATAAATTTCGATTAAAATCAATTGTTTTTATTTATCCTTTGAACATTTTTTTAAAAATTATGCGCGTCACTAGATTCCCTGATGGCATCCAAAATATTTTCGTAAATGTCAGCATTTTCTTTTCCCCGAACGTAAAATTGAACGGCAACTAGACACTTGGCTTTAATATCTTTGAGTCCACGCTTGCTTAGCGATATTTGCGACATATCTTCTGTAAAAAAATCGAAAATATTAAAACAATGCTAATTTAAATTAAAAAAACAATCGGACCAACCTTTGTTAACATTAACTCGGCGGTACTGTATTCGGACGAGAATGTCTACCGGTATATTTCTAAAAATGGAATTAAAATTGAATAACTTTACGAAACTGTAAATTCTATAAAAACTTACCACGACGAGACCAGCTATCGAAATGATAATAATGAGCGAGAGTTCCTTCCTTTTATAGTCGAAAAAGTAGCGCTAAGACCTTCCGCGCATGAGCCGCGGAAATCACGTGACCTCTCTTGAAATACCTCATGAGCCATCTCATGAGATGTTTCGAGAGTTTTAAATTATAACGTGTCATGAGTTATAACTTTTCATCTCTCGAAACAGCTCATGACTAAAAGGAAGGTACTCTCGGTGATTATTATCATTCCAATCGGTGGTCCTTTCGTCGTTAAATCATTTTTAATTCCTCCGTTGTTTCTGTAGTGATATGTTCATTATTTTAGTTATGTATATGGGTTGGTGTTGAATGATAATTCGATTAAGTTTTCAGATTTTCGGAAAAACTACGTCTCGAATTTTTTAAGAAATGGTTTTTGGAACTCTCCATCAAGGGGCTTATGTGCCGTGTCTTTTGAGTCCCTATCAAGATGGGATCTTCTAGTAATGCTGATCGGTGACCTTGACAATTGGCCGCTGTTCGTTCTTCGGGCCCTATCTGAAATAGGTGTCCGAGTGCCATTTGTACATTTGTATCACATGGTATCTAAGTTTTACACCGCTTGTGAAAAAAGCGACGCTTACAACTGGCGGTTCGTTCGTGGAACGTACGAAGCCGACGTAGCATGAATGTGAATGGCGAAGTAATTTTTAAGGCGTCTTACAGTCCTGCTCAACGAACGTTATAAAATGTTTGCAATAAAAATAACGAAAAGTTACAGATTTGATAACAGAAATATTAATGTACGGACAGTACGGTTTAGAAGTTCAAACCTTTTTAGAAATTAAATATATTTAAACCTAAAAGAGTATTGTCTTTTATAATTAAATAAAACCTTTGGAAAACACTAATTATAAGATGTAGAAAAGGAAGACTACGAGAAGTTATACATAAGGTGTGTTTCTTTTGACCACAAAAGTAATGGACTACGGTGGTTAGTTACATTTCACTCCCTGGTTTCTTCTTGGTAGGTTCTTTTAAAGCTTAAAATTTATTTGTCAGGTATCCTGCTATATCTAAAAATTTTGTGAACTCCTCAGGGCCGTGCAGGAGGGGGCAGAATCCTCGGGGCAGTGCTGTAAATCGCCCACGAAGGACTGATAGGGGCCCATCAAAGAGGTAACAGGGGGCTCAAATCAGAAGGATTGAAAACACTCTTAAGTCTTGAGGGGGATAACTTGGACAATGTTTACAAGGCGTGGGGTGCCAAATCATGTTAACTTGGAAGCTTGAGGGGGGGCGCTAACTAAAGGGCTCGCGAGTAACTTTCGCCTCGGGCCTCAGATTACCTCTGCTTTCAACCGATTTCTTTATAAAAATATAATTTTTATCTCTAGATAAAAAAGTATGGTTTTCTTTAAGTAAAGTATAGCTAAATTTTCTTTGAGCTGCGGACTCAAAACGAGTGAGCCCTCTAGTATTTATTCAGAGACCTAGTACGAGACGAGTCCAAAACAAATTGTTTAGTTGAGAAGAGCCCGAGACGAGTCCAAATTCGTTAACTTAAGGAAATTGAGCTCGAGACGAGACGAGAGAAAATATGTAAAACAAATGAGACTGAGGTGAGTCCACAGAACAAAATAAAGCTTAACACGAGTCCGAGACGAGCCGTTTCAAATATTATCATTTTAACTGAGTCCGAGCTGAGCCTCTATAATATTTTCCCTTAAATTGAGCCCAAGACGAGCACTTAAACATTTCTCTAAAAACTTTGAGACGAGCCCGAGTCCAACACGGGGCGTGCAGCTATGGGTAGGGTGGTTAGTTACATATCACTCCCTGGTTTATTCTTGGTAGGTTCGTTGTTGTTATCTCCAGGAATAATTAGTAAGAGATAACGTGATGTGCACGTATGATATTCCTGCTAGTTTATCGACTGTAAAAGGAAATAAATATATTGGAGAAATTTAGATAGTGGTTGGTAACCCTGTAAACTGGGGGAATTTAGAAAATGGTTGATAACCCTGTAAACTGTGGGAAATTTATATAGTGGTTCGGAGACTTGAAAAACTGCGAGGTTTAGACATTGGTTGGTAACCCTGTTAAGCTCGGGAAGTTTTCCCCGCGACTTGAAAATGTAACACGCTCTGAGATATTTCTCGAAACACCCCTCGAGATTTCTTATGAGTGGTCTTATGAGATGTCTCACGAAAGAGCTAACCAAACACCTCATGGGATGTAGGAAGTTTGGATCTCATGAAATAGCTCATGAGCTACCCCATGAGGTGTTTCGTGAGACATCTCATGAGGTGTTTCGAGAGATGAAAAGTTATACGCGTCGTGAGGGATCTCGTGAGCTCTTTCGAGAGATGGTTTTAGAGTTATTCTAGTGTTGCGAAACCAACCCGCGGACAAACTCCCGCGGTTTTTTAACGTTAAGACTTGTTAGTAAGTCTGTTTCCGTCTGCTGAACCACCTCGTGTGACACCATTACAAACCTAACCATTGACTCTCGGCGGTTGGCATTAATTTAAGTCAAAATCCCTTTAAGCGGGGGCGTCAGGAGGGTTTGGAAACGGTGTCGTTATATTCCCCTCGAAAAATTCTTTCCGATGATACCACTCAAGAGTCTCTGCGGTTGGAATTTAATTTAAGTCACTATCCCTTTAAACGGGGGCGTCAGAAGAGGTTTGAATCGGTCTCGTTATGTTCTCCTCGAAAAATTCTTTCCATTGATACTACTCACGTGTCTCGAGATTTTGAAGATGTATCACGTAAGATATTGCTTGAGATATACGCTTATTCCACCTTTATAGGTTTCACGCGATATCGTATGAGTCACTTGAAGAGATAGTGTCAAGTTAAATCGGTTATAAACCCAACGTCCAAGTTTAGATTCTTAATCTTTGGAGTTTTTGTAAGAGGCCTTTTTAGGGGGTGTAGTGTGAAATATATTTTAGTTTATAAAGTGGTCGCTAGGTTGATTCTGCTATAGAAGTCCAGCGGATAATACTTTTGCGCTTATCCGTTTAACATTTCGCGATGTACAGACATCGTGTGTTCTTCGCTAATTTTAAACTCGAGGATTGTGAGAAAGTAAAAGAGATAAGTTTCTATGGTCTTTCGCGCGTCCGTTATTGAAGAAAAATGCGTTTCGTGTGGAGTTTGGCGGGAATCAACGGACGCTGAAAGCTGCTAGTAAAATTATGGAAGAATGTAACGGTGAGGTCAAGGAGTGTCAATTTCCTTCCGTTGAAATTAAGGAAATTGAAGGTTGTGTGGACGATGGGGAAGATATCATTTTCGGCGAGGTGCCCAAATTTAAATCACCAACATTTAATACTTTGGTTGCTATGGCGCCAAAGCTGTACAACAATGCCAAAGACATAATGGATTTTTGGAGGGGCAAGATGTGGCCCAATTTATCACGCGTCAGCGTTCTTTGCAAGATTATTTTAGTTCCAAGTACGCCGAAGCATATAAATTATTTACCTAAAGACTTTAGTTTCGACGGGGTGCCAGCGGATCAATTGCAAAACCGTGTTCAGGTTTCGATCGAACCGACGCGAATGGGGAAAACTGAATTCGCTTTCACGCATGGGAAACATCCTTTGCTCGTCCGCAATAAAGAGGATTGGAAAAGGACCGATCCGGAGTTACTGACTTAGTTGTCATAGATGATGTCGACACCGAAAAATGGTTCCCCCAAAAATTCCTCAATTTATTGAACGTTGACAGAAATGTGACATGCGATGTCAAATATTCTAGCGTGTCGTTTGGTAAGGGGGTTCCAATCTTCATTTGTTGTAATTCGGAGGCGGTATTTTAGCCGAAAGGTATTTCGCATGAAGTAATGACTGCCCTTCTAAACTGGCTACGGAAAACTTAATGCGTAAGTGTATTGACGGCCCATCTCTCGTTCCTGTGGAAACCGATGATTCAGGATTGTGGTATAAAATGTTCGAGGATAATGAAAATGTTAATCTTGGTGATTGGCTAAGTAACTTTAAAACTTCGAGCAATTAAATGTTTCGAGAAATGTCTTTAAAAGTAGACCAACTGCATTATTCTTTTGTATATTATATTTTTTTATTTAATTGAAAGCGTAAATATTACGTAATATTAAATTTTCTATTGTATCTTATTCATAGCTTAAGAAAGCGAACTGTTTGAGTTTAAAAATATTTAAGCTTTTAAATATAAGGGTTTTTCAATGGTTGGTGTTTGTTATATTTCTAAGCATAAATACATTTCAGCCAGAATGCGACATATAGCACTTAAAATCCAGCTGGTAAGTGAGTTGGTTATTTTATTTGTATTAAGGTTCAAGGTATGGTATAACTTTTGTTTTATTTTTCTTTGCCGGTGGACGGATACTTTTAGAAGGACGGATTGGATGATTGACGGATGGACGGCAATGGCGGAAGTGGCTACAACGTAAGGTAGTAATTTTCGGTATTTAAGTACATGGTATGGTATAACCTTTTTAAAAATCTTTGGAGGTAGACGGTGTACGGTTGATGGTCAAAAAGAATGGGGAATAGGTAGAAAGTAGCTGGTAGCCCTGTAAATTGCTGGAAATTAGTTTACGGCTGGTAACCCCGTGAAATCTGGAGAATTTAAGTAGGGATTGGTAACCCAGTTAATCGGGGGAAATATTGTAAATGACGGAAATTTAGGTAGTGATTGGTAGCCTTGTAAATTGGGGGAATGTAGATAGCGTTGAGTTCGTTATATGTAACTCTGTTATTAAGGGAATATATTTAGAGATCGGGGAATTTATATAGTGGGGAATTCGAGTTACTGATTGGTAACTCTTAAAATAAGGGAAATGAAAAAAGTGGTGGGTAATATTGCAAAAAGGGTATATAAACACGGTAAGGTCTTTGTTTAGTCAGTCGTTATTTGGAATTCATTTAGAACGCACATCAACGTATCGTTATGGAGCCTTTGTAATATTTTAAAAATCCCGCGGTGGTGCGATGCCGGGAGGATTGGAACGTTGAAGAGATTGTGGTGTAATTTTTGAAAATATGAATACGCGTGTGTGGAGCCCTCTGTCGTTTTTTAGGTTGTTGGATGTTGGAGAGGTATACGTTCCAGAACTAATAGGAGGATTTGTCAGTTTTTTATAAAGAAAATTAAAATATTGCATTAATCATAAAGATCTATTGAAAACTATTACTACACCGCCAAAAGCGTTTTATAAGAAACACCTGAAAACATCGAGATACCCGACAAACTTCTTGAAATATTCGGAAAATTGTGCTCAGTCGAACAACATCTAAGCAACTGTTTTCAAAGTTTTTGAACTTTTACTCAATTTGATACAATGTTTTTAGCCTTTTAATATACGCATCAACTTTAAAAAATATTAAATAATATTGAAGGACAAAAATAACTTGAGTTGAAGTATTTCTTTTTATAGTGAACTTGTAGTTTTGGTTTAGGAAAAACTTAAGTGATTACAAACCTAACACTTATCATATTCAGGTGCCGTTATTTCTTACTAACTTACTACTTTTTATCCGTCTCAAAATAGAGCCCCAAAATTTAAAACTTTGTTTTGTAATCTTTACCAAAGAACGTTTAAATAGCCATGGTCAGGCTTAAATTTAATGTTAAAATATTACATTTTTACGGTATCACGTGTTAAAAGATATAAATTAAACTCAAAAATGACTAAGCCGGTCCAACGCTAGCACTGTTTGATTGATTGTTTTATTTATTTCTAAAAAGGTTGAGTGGTCGAATCTATATCGGCAAACTGATGTAGATATATCTGTCTACATACTGACCGGTGATGTAAATTCTGCCACGGATGCTAGTATTCCCCTTAAAACTCATAAAACATTTAAAAAATTTCCTAGCTGGTACTCTTTCAAACTAGTTACCATTCTTATACGTAAAATTTACTACCATAAAAAATTTAAGCGCACTAAAAGTCAAGATTCAGTAATTTGAGATACATTTTTAAATTATTTTAAAAAGGGACAAAAACACTGTCTACGACTAACACTATCTGTGATATGGCCATAAAACACCCTCGTATGTTCTGGAGTTATATCAATAAAAATCTTAAGGGGAAACCAATGGAAATAATCCTTAAACCGGGCGGAAATCATATAACTAATCCCACTGCTATCGCTATTGAATTCACTTCAGTTTCCTCCAAAATCTCTACTGATAATATATCTCACGACCAACCTTCCGACTCCGTAAATAATTTCCCCTACACCAACAACTATAGCCATTTGGTTATCTCCAAATCCGACATAAAAGAAGCCATTTTGAAATTAAATCTGTCTTTCACTACTCGAACTGACAATATACCAGCCTTTTTTGTTAAAGGCTGCGGTGATTTACTTGTACCTCTATAAGCATTTATCAATCAAAACTAACAAATTCCCTACTCTTTGGAAAACCTCTTTTGTTAGCCCGATATATAACCTATCGGCCGATTTCTTTCTTATGTACTTTCGATAAAGGTATTGACTCTATAATGCACAAATAGCTTTCTAACTGGTTTAATTTTATTCCAAATTCTCCCCAACGTGGCTTTATGAAAGGCAAAAGTGTAGAAACGAATCACGTAAATTTTTTATCTGAATCCCAAAAACAAATTGATGTTATTTTTTTGGATCTGGCCAAAGCATTTGACCGAGTTTCACACCCATTGCTCCTAAAAAAACTCGAACATCTTGGTCTCCATGGTAAGTTACTGCACTGGTTGTGTGACAATCTGAATAATCGGTCAAATGCAAAAATGACGTGACAATTGTCACCTATGGGGTCAGTACATGTGTCCCACAAGGGTCATCCCTTGGACCTTTGATTATTAATTTGTATATTTAAGATCTTCAGTTTGTTGTGGGAAATTCGACTCTTCATCAGTTTGAAGACGATCACAAAATATGTAAAACTGTATCAAATGAGCACGATTGTAAGGAACTTTAATTAGATCTCGAAAAAGTCTCAAACAACCTCCCAATTAACCCGACCAAATATGCCATTGTGTCTTTCACCAGGAAAACCGATAACTTTAAATATTAGTATAATAGTTATATTAATTTAATTCCACGTAAATCTTCAATTAAAGACCTTGGAGTATTTCTTGATAAAGGGCTGCATTTTAACGAATACATTTCTTGTACAGTTAATTAATGCAGAAGGCTGTTAGGTGTCATATTAAAACTTAGTAAAAATATTATTCGAAAAGCATTACATTCTTTTTTATAACAGTTTAATTCGGATCAAGGTCATGTACGACTCACTGGCCTGGGGAAGCTGTAGTTCCTATTTGCTAAAAAAATTTCAAATATACAAAGAAAGTTCCTTGAATATCTGCATACTAACTTCCTTAAAGGACACAATTATAAATACGTTAAATGTCCATCGTGAAAAAGTCGAGCTTGTCTTTTTATATAAATTGTTAAATAACCAAGTACCTGGTGAAAATATTTTATCCAAAATTAACATATCTGTTCCTATCTACAAGACTAGAAACATTAAAATGTATAATACCACTGTTAGTAAACTAAACCCAATTAATCGAATACAAAACACTGCTAACAAGCGCTGTGATAGCATCGACCTTTATAACTGTAAATTTTCTGAGATAAAAAAAACTGGAATATGACTAAGCACCAGCATTGTCAGCTACAAGCCTTACGACAATAAATCCACATTTTCTATTTCACTAATACAAGAGACCGTCAGATCATAAAGCTCTTTCCCAGTAAGTTGTTTAGAGAAGAAAAAGGCGCATGGTAATGAAAGAGAAGTAGAAATACCATTGACAATAAAACAGAGGAGTTGGTTGGCTACCACTAGGTAACTTTAAGAGTTTTTAAGTTCTTCTGCGGCTTCAGAATTATGTTTTGCAAATTTTTCATTGATAAACTGAGTAGTATCTTTCATTCCAAAAACACGATCTAGCTTTCGGTCGTAAATGAACTGGCTATTCAATGACATTTCATCAATTACAATTGACACTACTTTTTCATGTCTGTTTAGTTTTTCTGCTTCAAGAGTCAGCCTTCCCTTAATTAGTTCAGTTAAACCACTTTCACCATCCATTTTACCTACGTATGTTTTTAATGTTGAGTTGCAAGGTAGTCTCATCAAAGTTCTGGCAAATCTGTAACCTTTCGAAGAAGAATATTTCCATAGAACGCATTGTCTTATAGTTTCATATTCCCATCTAGGACTTTTCTTGGAGAAATTTTTAATCAAATCCAATAAGAACTGTGCTTTGCTTGAATCTTCTTCATGGGCTGCCTGTTCAATAACTTCAAACGATTTCAACATGTCATTTTTCTTATAATCTTCCAGTTCAGTTTGTAATTTATCAATTTCTTTCCTTTGGGTCTTCTTTTCTTCATTCTGTTCTTTAATTTTCTTCTTTAGTCTCCAAACTGTGGTATTAAGCCTATTTATATTTTTCTTCAAAATTTTTTGTACTTTTCAAGAGGCTTTTTTTTAGAAACAACCTTTCCAATTTCATTTAATTCCAGTTGAATGAGGTTCTTCAGTAGCTGAATCAGGCTTTGCAGTAAATGAAACTTCTAAAATGCTGGTGGTTGATGTCTTACTGGAGTTTTGATTTTTAACTATTTCATCGGATAAATGTTTGGTGAACTTGGGATTTTTTTCATATCGAGGCTTTTTATTCTGGGAGGTTACAGACTCTCTTAATGACCTTTTATTCGCAGTTTTTGGCTGCATATAAGTTGGATAACCAGGAAATATTGAGGGAATTACGTTTTTCTTCAGCTTTCGAATTTTGACGCCTGAAAATTTACTGATATTGTGAATCTGAGGTTACAATTTTGTATTAGAAACGTATTGAAATTACCTTCTTGAAAGTCTATTTCTTTGAAATGTATTCCACAAACGAGAGATGATGAATGAGACTCTAAATTTGGGCTAAAATTATCTCTGGAAATGACTTTAAGCCATTCATCACTTAAAATCTGATCATTTGGAAACTCGTGAAAAGACAACCCAGAACATTTGTTCTTATTTGTAGATTTACAAAATGGTACACAACAAACATTTACCATTTTAAATAATACTTTTTCTTAGTTGAATTGAGCTATAACATAAAAATTAAGTGTAAAAGAACTTTCATAGATATTTTATTTTTGGTTCACAGTTTTACAGTTTCGAATATCGCGCCATTATTCGCGCTAGAATACAGAACTCTCTTCTGGTGAATTTCTCCGCCTTAAAATTTGTACCAATTTTAGAAAAAGATTGTGAGTGAACCAACCGGTCTAAAATTATGGAATTGGTTTTAAAATAATCTTTGAAACTCACTTTTAATCATATTTAAAATTCAGCTTCGGAAAACAACGCGAAAATTACAAAAAGTTATTTAATAGGTAAACCACTATAAACAAATTTCATAGCATTGGAGAGGCATTCCCTCTTACTAGCGCTCCAAGCGGCGATGAGCGAGGTAAATCGTAAATTTTTTATACGCTCGTTAACATGGGCGCTAAATAAAGCTGGCTGGCCTCTATGTGCGAGTACCCGAGTATATCTAAGTTGGCCGTGGCCGAGGGTAACCGTAACTCGGGGAAATCACAGCCGATGGTCTAGCCGCGAAGCTGCCACCGACGTACCGTTACCTAAGGCGCCGTATCGTCGCGTCGCGTTTATAACTATTGTTGTGTAAATAATGTATTGTAAACTGTAAATATATAACATGTAAATTAAATCCGACGTCACCATAATTATAGCAAAAACAAACAATATATTCGAACAAAAACCTTTTATCTTCGGTAGCTTTGCCTTTGGTTTATATGAAATTTCTTAAGGTCACGATATTACTTATAGTGCAAGTCATAAAATACCATAAGTAACATAATAATAGGTATGACACTTTCAATTCTTTAATGCTCATTTCCTAACGGGACCTTTTTCGACACAAACATTCTCGACCAGCTTCGACTAGGACCTGAACTGAACTAGGTAGTATATAACCATCTTTGGTGAAACAGATTATCATTAAGAAAATTGCATTAGGTGAATAGGAAATGTCAAACTTCATGTTACTTATGCGTATAAGTATATAGTGACCCAGAGCCTAAGCCATTGGAAACGACGTAAGAAAAATATATCGATAATAAATAATAATAATAAAAATTATAATCTACTGTTTATAACCTGCATTGCAACAGGCCAGAGGCTCTTTAAACAGCGATACAGGGTAAATTTAACTACGGGGGAGGGTTGTGGCTAGCCCTACCACAACTAACTCTTGATTTATAATAATAATAATAACAAAATAAAAATAGCTAGGCCACTACAGGCCTAAGTCAACTTGCGACTTGTGAGGACTTTTAACCATGCAGTGACCGCGTTCTATATTGTAACGTCCCCCAAAGGAACACATCACAACTATCCAGATCCGCAAACGGTGAGAGGATTGTGCGACACTCCTCTCTACGAGGTCCGCGCTCTGGATAGAAATAGAAGAGCTGTGGCCAAGAGAGGGCAGACTAAAACCAGTCTCAGACGTAGACGCGTCGCTCACGGAGCCGCCCTACGTCCACGTCCAGAACCTGCCGCCCGCCGACCAAGCTGTCCCGCCACCCGCCGATCAAGCAGTCCTGCCGCCTGCCGATCAAGCAGCCGAGATGCCGCCGCCGACGGAGCTGTTAGATGAACCGCCGTAGAGTCGCGCTTAACTATTTCCATGTACATAATGAATTGTAAATAAATAACTTGTAAACTAAATCCGACGTCACATTGGTGGAGGCGCCGTCTCCGATTCGTCACCCCTCGCTGCTGCACCCACAAGTCATTGCCAAGGCCCGAAAATGATCCAGATCTTCCGAGGACTGCCGCACGACGATGTTGATGTTTGGCTGGAAGCATTTACGTCAACCGCTACGGAATACGATTGGACATTCTCTATTTGGCCAAAATTCGGCAATATGTATTTCGAAGGACCAGCCCGAACATTCTTCGTAGCTCTTCTCGCCGCTGACCCTAACATCAATTGGCCAGACATTCAGATGGCCCTTCAGCAGCAGTATGGCCGTACGACCACCATCCAGAACCAGAAGCCGCTACAATCCCGATGTAGGACTGCAGCCTTTCCCGGGGAATTCAATTACTGGACCTTGCATCGCCCCATCGAAGTCCTTCCCACCGCTTATGTCCTTGATGAACCAGCCAAATCAGACGCTAAAGACTGCCAACTTGACCACGAGGAGGACCACCAATTTAACTACCACAACGGCGACGACCTTCTTTTAAAACAAAACGACGATGACCACCTTTTAAACCACAACGACGACGACCACCTTTTCGAACACAACGACGATGATCACCTTTACGAACACAACGACGACGACCACCTTTACGAACACAACGATGACGACCACCTTTACGAACACAACGAGGACGACCACCTTTTCGAACACAACGAGGACGACCACCTTTTCGAACACAACGATGATGACGACCATTTAGACCACACCGACGACCATTTAGACCATACCGACGACCATTTAGACCACACCGACGACCATTTAGACCACACCGACGACCATTTAGACCACACCGACGACCATTTAGACCACACCGACGACCATTTAGACCACACCGACGACCATTTAGACCACACCGACGACGACCACCATTTAGACCACACCGACGACCATTTAGACCACACCGACGACGACCACCATTTAGCCCACACCGACGAAGACCACCTTTTGACCCAGGTCCATGACGACCACCGTTTCGATCATGACAATCACCTTCTTGCTTCTCCAGCCGCTGTTGCCGTACCCGTCGCAGTAGCAGATACCATCCATTTCGTCCCCAACGCTGTGGAACAGGCCATCCTCTCCGTCTCCGGCGCTGTGGAAGATCCCGCCGCTTTCTTACACCTCGCCATCGACGTTCATACAAAGTCCATAGATGTTCCTGTTTACTCCCAACGATGCAAGTTCTTGCCGTTCGTCTAGACGTTCTCGAACAACCTCCAGACAAAGTCGCCATCACCGCACTTAGACCCGGGGCGGGTCTCGTCGAAAGGGGGAGCTATGTAACGTCCCCCAAAGGAACACATCACAACTATCCAGAGGACACTCCTCTCTACGAGGTCCGTGCTCTGTATAGAAATAGAAGAGCTGTGGCCAAGAGAGGGCAGACTAAAACCAGTCTCAGACGTAGACGCGTCACTCACGGAGCCGCCCTACGTCCACGTCCAGAACCTGCCGCCCGCCGACCAAGCTGTCCCGCCACCCGCCGATCAAGCAGTCCTGCCGCCTGCCGATCAAGCAGCCGAGATGCCGCCGCCGACGGAGCTGTTACATGAACCGCCGTAGAGTCGCGCCTAACTATTTCCATGTACATAATGAATTGTAAATAAATAACTTGTAAAATAAATCCGACGTCACAATATATCGCTGGACGGTGGTGACGGCATGTTTCGAAAGTAGCGGGGGAAAAGTTTCAGAAGAAATTTGTAATACCATCCTCCGATTGATGGCGCCACTAAGTTTTAGGGGATTAAACGAGGGGCAGATCACTGCCATCATCTTGATTAAATTAGGACTAAAAATTTAATCATGATTAACTCTAGTTAATACATTTAATCGGATATAATCGAATTAATTCGGCGCTCAAAAGAGGAGCGAACTGCCTCTCGGTATTAAAGCTATTTCATATCGTTATCTATAATTATTTACCACTTTACCTATTTTATATAATGTTATTTACCATTTGACAAATACTAGGCTTTCATTAGGCGGTATTTGGTTGAATTATTTGGTCCATAAAAAAACTTTTTCGAAAACGTCGCCTTTTTTTAATTTTTATTGATTTGGTTGGGGTTTTGAATTGTTTAAATAATTAATATTTAAACTAATTAGTAAAATTATAATACGGTTATATTAACTAAAAATATTAAATGTTCAGTATAGGTAATGAAAAAGTGGGCCAGATAATGCCGACCTCTATCTAGGTGGGACGAGTAGTTTTTTTACCTTAATCAAAAGGGACGGTAGTCCCTATGCAAGGTCCGGTACAGTAGAGCACCTACCCGGGCACTTGCTATATTATCTCGAGTCAGAATGAAGCCGATTTTACTCCCTCGTATCTCAAGAACTATAGGTCGTATCAAAACAAGTGATTTATTGTTTGAAAGGTTACAGGCACGCGACAAACATATATGAATTCCATCGAACAGGGTTGAAACGACGTTTCGTAGTAATGGGGCAAAGAAAGGCTTAATTTTTCTTCTTTGCTTCTTCTTCTTCTGCTTCTACTACTTCCATCTTCTCCTCGCAGACCACTCTACAGCAAAGACTACTGAACCGATTTAAATGGAATTTGCTATACAGTTTCAAATTAAGCTCCCATTGGGTCCTGCCAAAGGAGAAGGTAATATCTGGTATAGTGGTTCCAAAGTCCAAAGGGCGCTAAATGAAGTTTCTGCGAAACTCAATGAAAACTTCTTAACTCTAAACACTAGTAAAACTAAATATATTTGTTTCTCCTCTAGACCAATTAATGATACCCATCCTTATCTAAAAATCCATGTAAACACTATCAACCACCAACATAGAAATTTTACTACAAATTGTATAAAGTTAGAAAAAGTTCACAAAATCAAATACTTAGGTATAATCATGGATAGCGCTCTAAAATGGAGCGACCATATTTCATATATCGTAAGCAAAGTTAGGCTCTGTATCTATAAGTTCTATGAAATTAGAAATTTCCTGAATTTACCATGGTTAAAAAGTGTATACCACGCGCTTGTTCAGTCATTGTTATCTTACGGCATAATAGGCTGGGGTGGCACCTTTGATAATATTCTTGAACCACTCGAAACACAGCAGCGAAAAATTATTCGCATATGTCTAAAGAAAGATTATCGCTACCCAAGTATTTTAAAGTATTTTCCATTAGGCATCTTTATGCTAAAGAAATCTTGCTATATGTATTTAAAAACCGACATTTAACGGAACTGTTTCAATCGTATAACACTAGATATGCCGAAGCAGGCAATCTAGTCACTCCAAGAGCCTTTAAAACTATTGGTCAAAAACACACTCATTACCTTGGTCCCAAGTTATACAACATGACTGACTCTGAATTGAAGAAATGGACTACACTACAAACCTACAAAAACAAATTAATATTTTTTCTCACACGTTTTAACCATGTAGAATTACACGATATGTTATTTTTATAAACTGTGTAACCACTGCGAACGTTTCAATTACGAAGTCTATTTTGTGTTATTTCGAATTACTGTTTGTATATATATTTAATTAATTACCTAAATCTTTCAAAATAATTAATTGTAAGCCACAGCCACGCACGAGCGATATGCTCATGTGGCAATGGGGTGATGCGTTACCAATTATAACAAAATTTTTGTAACAAACTTTTCATCAATAAACTAATAATAATAATAATAGTTCTTGAGCTACGGCGACAAATGTACAGTTCAGCAAGTCGGTAACGAGACCATGGAGTAATAAACACATAAGAAGTACTAAACCAGAGCGAACAGCGATCTAAAAAAAATAATGCAAAAGGTTTGATGGTTGATTCTAGGTGAAAAAGTGGTGCTGTGTTCTTAAAAATAGTCTTTAAGGTTAAAATGCCCGCTATGACGGATATACTTGGAAACAATGTATGCAACATATTTATAGGTGGATTGTAGGTAAAAAGGGGCGCTGAGTTCGACAACAACAGTCTTGCGAGTGTCAGGGTGGGGGTTGTCCGCCAGAGGGCGGTAAACGATGCCAATGAGTAATACACACAGTTGAAAACGTGTAAAGTTGAATAACTATCGTACAAGCTTATTTATTAACATTAGAAAATGAATTAAAGAGCATAATGACGTCACGTTTTCAAAAAATTAAAGTAAACAATATCTAAACGTACACAATGTTGGCGAAAGAGCTAGGCAGTTCTCAATATTCCAAATAGGTGAAAGTTCACTTTCCAATTTTGTTTATAAATATTATTTCCGCTTTGTTACGTTTGAAGGAATTATAATAACTTCACTTCTATTGTTATAAACAAAAAGGCGTAAAATCCACTTTAGGCCAGAAAAGTAGTGAAATCAAATAACGGGCAAGAGCTCTAATTATATTCCCATAAACATCATAAACTGGACTTATTTATCGACAAGTGATGTGTTCTGAAGTAATATGCAAATATAAGTGTTTTACTGAGTTAAAATCCTTTGTACAACCATAAAACATTTCAAAGAGAATGGCTAATATTAGAATCGCATTGTATCAAATATATTATTTAGATAAAAATACATTATCTACTTTGTTTAAATTAACTCTTTTACCTTAAAACCATAATTAAATGAAGCAGACAAGTTGTTGACTGCAGTAATTACGTCACTGCAGTCAACAACTTGTCTGCTTTCAGTAATTGGCCAGTTTCAATAGTCGCACCGCCACCTCTCGATAATGTTCAGAAATGTTCGAGTACCACTAGAACGGACAGTTTCAGTAATTTTATCGAGTATTTTTATTTTGTCTCGGTTGGCCAAGGTGGTACTTTGAGCGAGACAAGAATTAAACACGTGCCAACGTTTATTTATATGCCAAGTTATGTTGACTCTGATTATTGAAACTCGTTTACTATGCTTTTAAGGTAAAAGAGTAAATCTAAACAGAGTAGATAATATATTTCGATCTAAACAATTTATGCACCTATAAATAAAATAAACAAGCCGGACCACGTTTTTCGAGAACGAAAGAAAACATTAAAGTCGGGAGGTTTAAACGATCCCGTGATTAGGGAATGCTGCCATCTACATCGTTTTAGAAACTAATTCTTGATATTTATGCTTACCTTTCGTCCCCTACGTTGTAAATTTTATGATTTGTTCACTCTTTATACATTCTTAAGAAAACGTTTTATCTTAAATTGACCCTTTTCTTTAATTAACTCGGTAAATTATTTAACTGATATTGTATCATTAGAATCGTGACAGCTAAGCTTAGAAAACTTGTCTCTTCTAATATTAGCCATTCTCTTTGAAATGTTTTATGGTTGTACAAAGGATTTTAACTCAGTAAAACACTTAGGACGAGCAAGGTCTAGCATATTACTTCAGAGCACATCACTTGTCGATAAATAAGTCCAGTGTATGACGTTTATGGGAATATAATTACAGATCTTGTCCGTTATTTGATTTCCCTACTTTTATGACCTAAAGTAATATAGGACGTGACGTTTTTGATTAAAGGACCTTGTAATTTTTAACCGAATGGTTTTTGGGTGGATTCTGCTATGAGAAAGGATTAAGAATAAAGTAACTCGAAGCGCGAAATACACTCGGAAGCGCTCGAAATAGACTAGAAGCGCGCAAAACAGACTCGAAGCGCGCGAAACAGACTCGAAGCGCGAAAGAGAAAATCGAAGCGCGCAAAACGAAATTCGATTTTGTCCGGTTTGGCGTTCCATAAATTTGTTCCAAATATTCGCCATTGCTTTTCCACCCCAGTCTTCGGGTAACATTTCCGTCCTAAGCCATTCTTTAGTCGGAAAATACACTCGGTGTATGTGATGTTTTGCGGCTTCAGAGGTTGGTGGGAGTGACGCCATCTCAAATGTGCTGCTGATAACCTGACGCAAAATTATTGTGCATGAGATACCTTTGCTGGTTAAGGGACTTTGTGCGTTTTAAAGCTCCATACAGTTTTAAAATTAGCCTTTCTCCAACATCGTGTAGTTTATTTTTGTCAGGGTTGACGGAATTAAAAATAATAGCGTCTTGTTCCAAATCGTCATTGTCTCTAAAGAGTTTCAAAACCGATTATTTAGCTTTTCTGTAAATTGCTGAGGTGGTATCACACCCAGAAAATCATTGAAGAAATGACAAAATATGAGCTAAGATAAGATCCGTAATTTAACTTTCAGATTATGTAAATTTGTCAGCCTTTGAGCCTTTACCTGGTCGTACCATAAAAGTAACGCTATCTTTCCATTGGTAAATTATTAGAACCATTACATCGGTGTCCTCTAAGATGACAAATGTAGGATTATTTTCCGCTCTAATTTCTATAGGCTTTAAAACAATGAGCGTATCAGCATCGATTTTCGCATGACAAAAAGTGAACCCCGTTTTTACACGTTAAAAAAAATGGTCTAAAAATGGTTTGATAAGGGTGTTAAAAAATTTGAAGTACGGAAAAGGGTTTGGGTTAAGACCGTAAATGGTATAAAATGAGATTTTTCAAATAATACACCCTAAACGGTTTAAAAATAACCATAATTTGTTTTGCCATAAAATGGTTTATATTTACACCGTGTTTTTACTTTTGAGATCAAAAGTTTTAGCGTTGCCAAGAATGGCTTTCTGGCTGGCTGAATGATGGATTGATGGCTGGTTCCTGTCCATAATTTCAAGGTTCATTAAAAAAACCTATCACACGTGTTACCAGTTCTCAACAATTCCAACCAAAAGCCTAGACGAGGAAAATAATTGCCATCCCCCGAAGGAACTCGAACACACGAAGTTCCACGCCTCCACCTCCGAGCCGAACGCTTTAGTGCTCTCGGCCACGGTGATTTACTACAGTTGCTGTTTATAAGTTTTAGCGGTATTTGCTAGAATAATATCAAATGCGCTAACTTCTAAGTTAAACTATTGATGATCATATTTGTCGCTATTTAGGTAAGCTAATACAATTTTAAATATAATATTCCTCCATTAAAAACTGAAATTTATATTTTAATTCATCATAAATAGAACAGTATTTCCCGGCATTATTATAGTGAAGAAAAACGCGCAATTTTCAAATTTGACTGATTGACGATTGGCGTGACATCTATAGACTCTTAAACGCGCCTCCCCAATCGACCGCCATTACCTTACAGTCAACGGGGAGGGTTATGAAAAAACCGGTTTTGGTGAATGAAATTGCTGTGGTAGAGCGCTTGCTCGTCGGTTGTTTGTACGATAATGGCGGCGCCCAGTAAAGTTTCTAAAAAGAGTGTATATTTACAGCAGATTATTAATATTGTTTAAGTTCATAAATTTTACAATTCATATAAAACATAATTCATAACTCATATAAATCATAATTCCAAAGTCATAAACCATAATTCATAGCTCATAAAAATCATAATTCATAACTTGTAATTCATATAACTAATATAAAACAGAATTAATATAAAACATTATTCACATAATTATATCTCATAACGCATATAACCCATATAACTCATAATTCATTTAACTCATAACTCAAGTAATTCAAATAACTGATATTACGCATGTTACTTATATTAGTCATATTATTCATAACTCATGTACCTCATGTAACTCATGAGTAATGAGTTATATAACTCATGTAGCTCATAGAACTCATAACTCATATTCATATAATTTATATAACTCATTACACATTACACGTGACACAACACAATGTAATATTAAGTACTAATGTTTTGAAGCGTTTTGAACTGTTAATTATCTAATTTGTAAACTATTTAAAAGTCTAGAAATTATAAGCTCAAAGTAGTTAAATATCGTCCTTAAAAAATCTAATTAAAATAATTAAAAGCAATATTATAGTAATTATTGATGAAATTCGTTGAATTTATAAGCAGCGGACGCGGGCATCCTAAGACGCGCTAAAATCGTCATGTGATCTCCGATATGAGATATTGAACGATACCGTACATGGCTGTAGTGCGCGCCGCCTACGAGTAAGCAATGTTTCGTATCGTAGTCATTGGGCGTAGGTGCGTTTGTTCGAACTTCATCGGTTATATTATTACCGGCACCAGATAAAAAAAATCAGATAGCCGTAGGTCAGATAAAAAAGGGTATAGGTAACCAGAGAAATCAGGTGGTTTATCGGAAATGTATCTGATATGAGAAGTAAAAACCGGTTGAATTATTCAGATAATCGTTCGAAGAAGTATGCCTCACAAGTGTCAGTTTGAAATTCCCTCTTTCTCGCTCATCTTTTGCCTGGTCGCGAATTATGACACTTTTCCCAATTTTGTTTTTGCGACGTTCAGCGAGTCTCAGCGGACTTAGCGCTGATCGTTGATTTTACTGTATAAATTTTTTCACTTCCGGTTTCTAAATTACGTTGTTCAACGAAGTCAGAGGGCGGAAAAGTAGGTTTTTTCCGTTGAACATCGGTTGCGTGACGTTATTCGACAGTGAACGGTAGCAGACGCAATTAAGATAAAAAGTCAACGGAAAACGAAAAGCGTTCAACAACGTTGTTAGAAGAACTCAACGATTACTCAACGGATTTCTTTCTGTTGAGTTTCTTTGAACGTAGCCTTTGTATATGTAAAATATTGTAAAAACATATTTTAAAACGTAATCAGCCAGAACCGTGAAAAGCCCAGTTACATTAGTCGAATTTTCCCATTACTGACCATAGTCTTACATTTTTATCTACTTCCAAAAATTTAAATGTTATGCCTCTTTTGGGAAATAAAACAAAAATCGACTAATTGCACAATGCAGATGGTGTCTGATCTCCAAAGTATAATTTGCCTTGGGGCCAATATTAATACATTTTAGACAATAAAAGGTTGCCTCGAAACGCTATAGTTGCTAAGGCCTGTGGTTGGTAACTTCGTTGCTAACGGAAATCGTGACGTCACTGAGATGAGATAATATTGAAAATCAATGGGATTTCAATTGGGTGACGTCAGTAGCAGACGAAATTTTGAAGCAATCCAAAATTTCTTTCAAACCGTTCCTCGATCGAGACCCCGTTGCCTTGGGCAACTTTTATTTATTGGGATCAGTGGCGTCGACAGAAATTCACCAATTTTGAAGTGGTGCAGGGGCGTTGGAACCAGGGGGGCAAGGGGGGCAATGCCCCTCCCTAGAATTTTGCTGGGAGGGGCAACGAATGTTATTGCCCCTCCAACCTTTAGGTCAGTAGAAATCTTCACAAGTCTCAAATTCTCATTTTAAAAGCATAAAAAGCTTATTTCAGTCTTTTCCCGCCAATTAAGTAGTTAAAGGTACACATGCATTCTGAGAAACTACACTCGATTAAAAATTCAAAACAATTCTACAGACCTCTTTTGGTTTTTCTTTGCCCCTCCAACATCTAGAAAGTTCCTACGCCCCTGAAGTGGTGTCTAAGTATGTGAATGTTAAGAAGGGGTGGGTGAAACTTAAATACAGCCAAAGGTAGGCCCAAGGAAACCGCTCCCTTGTCGACGCCACTGATTGGGATAATAAAAACTACATTATATATATTCGATAGTCAAAATTAGTAGCGATTATGAAAAAAATATATAAAAAATGCATTTTCAGATTACTTGATAATTTTACTTAACGTGACAACTAAATTGCGGTAGTTTTTTCCACCATAAATGGCGGCATCGTCGCCCCGTGGTGAAACATGAATACGTATTCGCGATAAGTTTACTCTGGATTCGTCTGGAACGTTTCTCTCACAAGCGCGATCAACAATTTTTGTCCAGTTCTATCTATCAATTAGTTCCACCGTTGCCAGACGTAGTACACGTCGATAATTCGTATCCCATTTTTAGGTCATACGATAATTTCAACTGCGTACAATATCGTGCTCTATTTTCGATAATTCAGCCAGAAGTTCCACAACGTTCGATAATTTTCCACTCTATAGGAAAAATGGTTGAAACTAATTTTTTTGAAGACAAGTAAACATGAATAACTTTTAATATTAATTTTCTATATAATCAAACTTTTTAACAGATTCAATTCGATTGCGAGTTGATGATTAAAAGTTTTGTTTCCTCATAAATATAACAAACATAAGATATATAATAATAGTAATGGGTCGTTCAATATAGCGGCAAAAATTAAATTTAGCTCTAATTTTAAAGCGTTTTATAATTGTTTTATGGAATAAATAGTTTTTGGCACGTTGTACGATAATTTTATTTTAACGAAAAGGTAAGGGCATTTAGGAAGAGTACCGTTTTATTACGAAAAATTATATATCCTTTGAAGATTCGATTTCAAATGTGTCGTTATATAGGTAACGAATTAGTCTATGTAAATTTTGAAGTGGTGTTTACAATTTTACAAAATATACATTCAGAAAAGTTCTCAAAACTGACGGGCTTAGATCTTAACGCGACATAAAACTTTTATTATATATATTTCCAACAATTCGTATTGACTTTCACTTCCAGCTTTTATAATTACCCAATTTTCGGGTTCTTCTTTAACTTCATAGGCGTGTAAATGTTTAGAAAAACCTTTAACCACGTATATCGTTCCAGGCAGCATTAGCGTCATATTTAGGTAGAAAATGAATTCAATTTTCATGAAAGCTTTAATAGTGTTTCGTTCAGTTTCGTAGACTATCATACATTCCGTCGAATAATGCACATTTTCAAAAGTAGCCTTTGTAAATGAATAGATTTTTTCTGGAAATTCGTCATTCATAATTTGCTTTAAAGGGGGGTAAGTCACTTTTAAATTAAAAATTTCCAGCATTCGTATTTTGCAAACCAATGTTTGTTCGTCTAACGTGTTGTAACACTGTAAATACTGGTGTCGACTGGCAAACATTTTCGTAATATTTATGCAGTTATTTGAAGATTTTGCAATTTTTTTAAAATAACTGTGTTTACTCTCGAATCGTTTGCACGAAATTGTTGTTAGTGGTCCGTACATGAGATACGCTTTCGCATAGTGAATTAAAAAATGAAACCTGGGCGTCATAATTTCACTTCCTAAAACGCGAGAGACTGAACCTAAAAAAATTTATTAGATTTTGAAGTTTCGATATGAAAGAAATGTGTAAATGTGTCGCGTATATAAAATCTACAATTTCCCTAATTTTAAGATATACATCCCAATGCAAATAATTTTCTTCTAGTAAGAATTCGAAACAAAGTAAAGGTAGCAGTCGAAATAGACAATAAATCTCACTAGCAGAACCTTTTAAGTTTCCGTCACCCGCTATTGCCGAACGAATTTGGATTTCTTGCCTACTACTCTCGGTTTTACCATATCGGAAGTTTTTTAAAATATTATTCAGTTTTTCGATATTCAAATTTGTGTGAATAAACATATAGTTCAAAATGCGCTTTAAAATACTCGGCAAAATTCCTTCTTTTAAGTCGCGAATGGGATCTGGTGGTAATTGTTGGGTAATATCGAAGCCTTTTATCTTCATTAGGGGACATTCGAATCGAACATCATAAACTTATTGGTCACTCGGAACCCTTTCGATGCTCTGTAGATGGTATCTATGTCGAGCTTACGTTCTTAATTGCAGCTCATTTTCCTTGAGTTTACTTGAAATATCGTTCTTGGAAATCAAACAGAATCGACATATTTTTCCAGAACTAAAGCACGCGTTGCGCCCGGCTATTTTAGCGTGTCCAAGGTTATCCCCTATAAATATTGCCACATTTCCAGTTAAATACATCGCTTGGTTATCAATGGTTACTCCCTCTCGCAACAAACAGTTAAGATAAAAAATAAGGGGTTCTAAGACGTCGTGCTAGCCATATTGATCAATGTCTTTTGACTTCGCCAACAAAATTAAATTTATATCACTTAGTCTAGATCGGTATTTCGCCTGTAAGTTGAGCACTGAAAAATAAAAGGCTACTATTTTGTGTTTTCCACGTTTTGACCCAAGAGGGTTTGCAATTTCAAATTCATCGGTATAAATTTGTAATTGCAGCGTGTTTAGGTTAAAACTTGGGTTTTCCGCTATGATTCTCTTAGCGACGGATCCTTGAAGAAAATGTCCAATACACGGATCAGGTATTTTTTATTAAATCTTTATGTTTACCTAACTGTTGATCCGAAGAATATAGTTTTTGAAGGACTTTAAGTATCGGAACATAATGAAAGTAGCTTTTTTCTATCTTGTCTAAAGATTCCGTAAACGGGCATTGTACTGGCTCTATTAATCCGTAGTTAGATTTGCAAAGTTTGTTAATTTTATAATTTGAATTCAAGCTTTCGAAAGCGGTTCCAACTTCGGTAGTTTTTGAAAATAATTCTTTCTCGTCAATATTTATGGTTTTCGAACGAATAACGCTTAACACATTTTTCTTGTTCATTAAAATAATATGTTCGCAAAATAATAATATATCAGTGGTAAACGATTCCACAACACTTCGCGGAAGATGATGGGCTTCGCGATACTTCAGAATGATTTTCAGTAAGGTTTCACGAATTTCCGCAGGTTTTAATTACCTTCATTCCTAGTTCCCGAATCATCGTCACTCAATTCAAGTTCACTTTCATTTTCTATATCCATAGCATTCTCGTAACACCAGGTGGATAGTTTACGTCCGATAGAAACTGTTTATGTTTGTATTTAACGTGTCGTTGATACGAGCTTATCTTTTGATATGACCTACCACAGTTTTCAAGTCCGCAAGTAATATTAAAATTTTTATCGTGAGAATAACTGTTTGCATGTGAGTTAACAGTGCCGTAAACCTTGTCGAGTAATACGTACATTTAACACAACTATATAATCCAGATGCTGCCATAATTTATTTCCACTTATTTTCATAAAATTTAAATTTCAGTATTCTGACTCGCGCTTACTTTCGTAAATTTCGGTACAATCTTAAATTTTTTATGTCTGCCTATTTTTCTTAGATGAAAAAAACTAGTTTTTTTTCTTTAAACTACTCTAACAAGGCAGAGTACGAGAAAGGGAGTGAAGGAGAAACTGTAGAAGCGCCTTGGAAGAAACATATATGGTGAAAAAATGTAAATAGGCGAACTCCCCTCCACCAAAAAAAAACCCCCAGATACGTGCGACAATTTTTTTCGCTTACCCAATGTGGCGTGACCCCGTAACTACCACAAGCGGGCGAGCTGTTCTTTTTAGCATTTTTTCTCCACGTTACAAAGATCAGAATCAGGCTTGACTAATAGAGCTTAAAACGACCGTTTATTTTCGATATACTCGACAATAGTTTATTAACAAAGCAAATAGTTCTTAATTGTATTTATTTAAATAACTCACATATAATATATATTAGTTTTCTATGCCTTGACCATGGCCGCCATTTTTAGGGATAATTTTTAAGCTATGTGGACTAAAACAGTGTTGGGCATTTTCATCAAAGAGCCGCTCACTTCACACACCGCTCGCACTCGCTAGCTTAATATCCGCTCCCGCTCACTCATTTTTGAGCGGTAAAATTGACGCTCCTCCTTTACCCGATCTTTTTTGAGCGGCAAAAACGGCGCTCCTCTCTTTCCGCTCTTTTTTGAGCGGTTATAAAAGCGCTTGTCTCTTTCCGCTGTTTTTGAGCGGTAATAAAACGCTCCTCACTTTCCGCTCTTTTTTGAGCGGTAATAATAGCGCTCCTCTTATTTTCTATTTGCGCTCTCTAAAAAGGAAATATAACCGCTCAATTTTGCTCATAATAACAAAACCGCTCACAATGAGACGAGCGGTGCCCATCACTGGACTAAAAGATCCCAAAGAATTTGCGGTCACTGTAAACGGATAAAGAAAATAGACCACGATGAAACTCATATATATAAAAATAAATACTCGAATTGATTCTTAACAGGTCTTCGATGAAGATTTCGATGAATATGTTGATGTCGAAACCGATTGCAAATTCAAAAATAAAACAAAAATAAAATTTACACGAAAGGTAAACGGGTATTATTTTTGTTTCAATTGGCTTAGTTATCATTTGTGAGGTTTTGAATTACACGTGTTATTGGTGTTTTACTACCCGATATCATTTCATATTTTTTTTAAGAGTTAAAAAAATATTTGATTGAAGATCAGGAAAGCTAGGTTATTTCAAATGTAAATAATTTGCCGTGATGGAAAAAGACTCAAGTTTTAGGATATGCTCAATATGGAATAAAATATCTTGCCAGTGGCGTAGCCAGAGGTGTTTCGGGACATCCCCCCCGTGAGCATAGCTTTGACTATACTAAATTATACTTCTACATCACGTAAACTCACCCATTGACAAACTTCTGGCAACGCCACTGTCTCTTGTCTACCTATTTCAAATGAACTGTTTGATTAACATTTAGTCAATTCTATATCCAGCGCTTAACCGAGATAAGTGAAGTTCCTGAAGGAAAGAGGCAAAAGATTTCAGATACTAATCAAGAAATTGAAGGTGTACAAGACGTTACTTCTACTGCTACATGTAACAACGAATTGAATATTAACTTGAATATTAATGGAAGTAAGGAAACTGCTTCTAATAATGATAAAGAACTGGTGAGCAGAGCAGAGCAGTTGGAGTTGCTATGAATCGTTGGTTTAAAATAATTCTGGTTTTCTAGTAAATTATAATGTCAGGAACTTAATTACCTAATTTTGGAGTAAATTCTGGCAGAATGCAAAAACAAAGGAATTTCAATAAGCGAGTTTCGATAATCACAGTCAACATAACTTGGCAGCACAAAATCAAAATAACCCGGGTTTTTTAGGTTAAATTGTGTTTTTTATTTAACACGCGACAAAATTTCAGAAAATTGTTCGTACTAGCGGAAATCTAATATTTCTCTACATTTACGATATATGGCTGTGCGACTATTCAAACTTGCAAATTGAAAGTATTAATTGTTTCAAGACCTTTGAATATCCCAATTTCTTCAAGTGTTTTTTATTTTATTAATACAGGGTTGCTGAAAATATAGTACAAGCAGTTGTCACGTGTACTAGAGATGAATTTATAATGAAGTACAAGGTACCTGATGTTCCCGATTTTTTTTTAAATAAAGATGACTACAATGCACTTGATGTCGATGGGAAAAAAGAAATGAACGCTCTATTGATAAACATTTTGTTAAGTGATTGTATTAAAAAATTTGGACTGTGAGTTTGCCATTTGCAATTAACAAAGCAGTTTGGACTCTCCTACTGATGACTAAAATTAACTCTTTGTAGGTATACGTATCACAAGATAATGGCGGCCAGATTAGTAATGGAATACCCACATTTAAAATCACAGCCTGGAGAAGGACTGGTAAAAATTTAAATTTACAATAATATTAGGCTTTTCTAACAAGGCGTCCGACACTTTAAACAAATCATAATAGTTTTTCTCTACCCAGAAGCTCTAGAACCAGAGTTTCTAGGCAATTTAATTTTAGAGAAAAAAAACCTAATTTACATAATTTTTAGGAATCTAAAACACTTCAACGTATTTTAGTTCCTCTTAAATCAAACAAGGGTCCTAACCCAGTGTGCAACCCCATTTATTTATTGCAAAATTCGAATGTCTAGTTTTTATTCAAGGGTTTTGAAATTGCTCCGATACAGATTTGAAAAAAATTTATAATAATTCAATTTTCTATTAGGAAATCTGGCACCATAAATTGGTTACCAAGTTTAAAAAATTTCGAAAACCTTTGGGTAAAATAGCTGTCGTAGCAGCGCATAAAACGAAATTTGGGAGAGATTCCTACAAAGATCCATCTGCAACTGCAGTAGAGAACATATCTATTGTTTATGTTGTGAGAGTTGAGGTATTTTTTGTTATTGAACTATTTGTTAGGCAATCATCTAACTAACCGTTCCGTTATAGCCTGTAGTTTTTGATGAAGAATTTGAAGATGAAGAAAGTATTCAGATGCACAAATCACAGATGGTCTTGGAGATGAAAAGCTTCGAGACAGATTGGGTACTAATAGACACTAAAATGGATAAGACGATAGCTGACAGGAGAAAAATAATAAAAGGTCAAAGCTTACCAGTGGTGTTGAAAGAGTATCCAGCTCTTTCAAATGCGAGACAAGTAGAAAATTTACCTTGATACTTCATAATATTATTTAATTAAATATTTATTTCCAATAGATGCTTCTTGAATTTGAAAGAATTACAAAAGTTAAAATTGAAGTACAACTAGAAGAGTCATTGCGAAAATGCTCGGCTAAAATCTGTTCATTGGCGAAAAAAAACGTAACCACCTTAAAAGCGAAAATATTAGACAAACTAAAAAATCTTAGTCCAAAAATACGGCAAGATAGCTGCCAAAATTAAACCACTTAATAGTATAAATTATAATTTTAAACGTTTTTAGCTGCTAAGGATTGGTTTTCGCTATTATTACTGCCTGCCCTTTTTAACGAAAACCACGAGAGGTTTTTATACGTAAAGACCGACCTTTCGAAAGTATCTAAAATGCCTATAATCGTGTATAGTAGCCCGAAGTTTTTTTGTGACCACTATGAGGTATTTGTCGATCAAGTTAAAGTGACCGAAGCGTCAACCTTCCAAATGGCCATGAGCACCTTGATCGCTGCATACTGGATATTTAATATACAGGGTCTTTTTTTTTGCTCGGAAAAGTGTTTATTTTCAAAAACTATTTATAGTACCGATTTCAAATTTGGAAGGTCAATTCTCTATACCGGGGGACATCAGTTTGAGAAATTTGAGCGTTTTCGGTAATGTTTTTCACCAATTTTGAAAAATTATTTTTTGACCACTAGGTGCGAGATAAAAAATTTCTATTATAAAGTTGTAGGCCGTCATCGAAAACCCTTAAAAATTGTTCACTCGACGAAAAACAACTTATTTATCAGTGAAAATTCGAGCTTGAAAAATTTACAAGTTGGTGAAGCCAAATTACGATTGTTTGAAACGATAATTGAAAAGGGAACAAGTCTAATACAAACGTAGTAGAGTTTTCACACTTGAAAAAAGGTACACGTTTGGTTTTTAAATGCAGATATTTTATTCACATAAATTTTTACAAAACATTTTCAATAATATCACCATTGGCTGCAACACAGGTTTGTGCGCGGACAATTAAGTTCTCAAACGCTTTCTCTACCATTTCTGGTGTGACGTCTCGGCAAGCACTGATTATTCGTCTAATGAGTTCCTCCCTAGTTTCAATGGGCGTGGCGTATACCTTTGCTTTAACGAATCCCCAGAGAAAATAATCCAGCGGTGTTAGGTCAGGTGACCTTGCTGGCCAATGCACTGGACCATTTCTCCCTATCCACCTTTCAGGAAACTCGTTGTTGAGGTGCTCAGTTACTTGCCGGGAAAAATGCGGAGGGGCGCTATCTTGCTGAAACCACAACTGACGTCTTTCAGCCAATGGAAGGTCGTCGATTGCGTCACTCAGTTCGTTCTGTAGAAAATGTAAATACCTTTGGCCGTTGAGGTTCGTCGGCAGGAAAAAGGGACCAACTAAACGGTTTCCAACAAGTCCAACCCAAACATTGACCCGTTCAAATTGAACCTGGTGATGATATTCAAAACCCCAATGTGGGTTGATGTCAGACCAAAGATGGCTGTTTTGATGATTAAAGGGCCCATCTCTAGAAAATGACGCTTCGTCGGAGAACAAAACATGGCGCAAAAATTGTCTATCTTCTTGGACAGCATTTAGTAACCAGTTGCTAAATTCATAACGTCTTTGATGGTCTCCGTCAATTAGTCCTTGGTGGAGCGTACACACTCAAAACTTACTGTTGAAAAAACAGCAAATACAGTTTATAATGTACAGCAAGGTGCAGTTGAAGTGGGTTAACAGCAGTTTGTCGTAAAATTTACAGCTTTCAGCTGTATTTTGAAGAAAACAGTAGCGACTGTAAAAATTCATATTAGTACTGTTTTTAAAATGACAGTTATATTAAAATTAACAATATGAAACCGTGGTTGACGCCTTACTTCAAAATGCGTAAAATTTACCATACGTTGCTGTTTTTTCTGTTATAAACGGCAGGCGCTAGTATATCAAACAACTAATTATTATTTAGTTGTCAAAACTTTTTTTAAAATCGCACAAGTTTCATTTTAGTTTTAAATATAATAATATCCGATAAAAATATTTTTATATACTCTTTTGTATTAGTAGCACCCCATGCAAAATAATATATTAATTAAAACCCTTGTTCATCGTGTGCTTAATAATTTGAAACCAAGTTAATAGTTTACTTTCCTTTAGTTTTCCCTATAACTCTAAACTACAAAGGCTCGAGCTAAACATGAGCAACTAGAGTAGTAGTCATTCTTGACATTTTCAATTAAATTATTCTATTGGATTATGAAAATATTTTGTCCAAATTTTTGTTATAATAATTTTTATAATTGATAAAAATTGTTATATAGTTATATCATGAATTGATTAATAAAATATTTGAAAATTTTTAATTAAAGCAACATGATGATGATTTGATCCGTAAATTGTTTTATGAAATGTTAAGGTTGTGAATAGGTTCTGTACTAAATACGTTTGATTACTAAAACTACGGCAAACACTGGAATTTTATAAACATTGGATTTTATGTAAAAACTGCATGCATTTACCGTATTAAATACGTCTGGAATGAAGGTTAAATAAACAGCAATACTCTGTAAATATAACTTTATCTTGCTGTATTTTTAAACATCAGTGTCCAGTAAATTTAACAGGAAGCATGACAATAAAAAAACAGTTAGAGTTGGTTGTGAAATTAACAGCATTCTGCTGGCATCTATGCTGACCGCAGCTTACTGTAAAATTTACAATAATATTTTTCTGTGTGTAGCTCTGTATGGGTGATAGCGATTCTTACGAAGAATTTTCCACACACGATTTGCAGAACAACCCAAATCAGCAGCGGCGTTAGCGCAACTGTGACGAGGATATGCCACAAAGTACGCGAGTACATTGTTCTCGAAGTCTAAATCCGGTTAACCAATCCGCGAAACCTAGGTTGCAAGTTACCAAATTGATTGAAATCGTGAATTGCTCGTCTTACTGTATTTACAGATGGTGCTCCATTTGGATGTCTTTCTGCGAAGATTTCAGTCACTCTTCTAAGGTTTTGCGCTGCTCCTCCATAGTAAATGGCAACTATCTCGGTACGCTCAGCTACTGAATAACGAGGCATTGTTCGAAATATTATCAAACACTGATAATAATCTCCCAAAGTTTTCCTTTAAATACGCAATGCATGTTTAGGATTGACCTATAGCCTCGTGTTTTTTAAATCCGGTCGTTTTTTTAACCAAAGTTTCAACTGGATTAGGTAATTCGGTTTCAATTATCGTTTCAAACAATCGTAATTTGGCTTCACCAACTTGTAAATTTTTCAAGCTCGAATTTTCACTGATAAATAAATTGTTTTTCGTCGAGTGAACAATTTTTAAGGGTTTTCGATGACGGCCTACAACTTTATAATAGAAATTTTTTATCTCGCACCTAGAGGTCGAAAAATAATTTTTCAAAATTGGTGAAAAACATTACCGAAAACGCTCAAATTTCTCAAACTGATGTCCCCCGGTATAGAGAATTGACCTTCCAAATTTGAAATCGGTACTATAAATAGTTTTTGAAAAAAAAACCACTTTTCCGAGCAAAAAAAAGACCCTGTAGAATATTCAGCGGTTTTGTTTAAAACGTTAAGCCTAATTGAGTCTTGTTTTTTGGGATTAAAACATACTAAATGTGCAGTAAAGGTAAAAAAATTACCACTGAATTGCAGAAATAAATGTTTTAATATTTGTATTTTGACTTACTTTTTGAATAAGTATTTTTAATTGGTTTCTTTACACTGAAATTCAAACTTTAGACCCTTTACCGGAACTATTTCGAAAAATAACATACCATTAACCGACCCTAAACGGTGTAAAACTACTCCTTATAGGGTGTTGAATTACACCTTAGACGACTGGTGTTGGTACCATTAACCGACCCTAAACGGTGTAAAACTACTCTTTATAGGGTGTTGAATTACTCCTTTGACGACTGGTGTTGGTACCATTAACCGACCCTAAACGGTGTAAAACTACTCTTTATAGGGTGTTGAATTACTCCTTTGACGACTGGTGTTTGTACCATTAACCGACCCTAAACGGTGTAAAACCACTCCTAATAGGGTGTACAATTAAACCTTAGACGGTTTACTGTGCGGTGTGTATTTGAACCATTCGCTAACAATAGTTTCTATTAAAACCGTTTAGGGAGTGAATTTCTAACAAAACTGAAATACCCCTAAAGCGTTTATATTCAAACCCTTTTTTTTACTATGTAATTGTTCCTAAGATAGGTTACTTGTAAATTGTATTTTGTTTAAAATTTTAGATATAAAATAACTTTGCGACATACTGGACCCAAGATCATTGTGAATTAAGACTGTAGGGCCCCTATGTTCTTCTCTCTTTGTACTGGTTTTCTCGAGTCGTATCCATTAAAAACAATTGTGGTGTGCAGACCGTAGTTATACGTTAGATAAATAACATATTGTTGAAAAATATTAGAGTATGTCGAAATGCGTTGGCATATAACTAAGTATAAGAGATAACTTCCGTCAATAACGTATCTGCTATTAAGATTCGTAGTTAATACGTTTGACGGAGGGTTAAGTTTATCCAACTCTATTAGAAAATCGGATTTAACATTTTTCCTTATAATTCCTTCGTTGAATATAGATGTACGATATAAAGACAATTCGTACTCAAAACATTGTTCTAATTCCTCGGGCGACTTACCCGTGCAAACAATTCTATTAAACTGTTGCGTTGGATTTATGACCACTTCTTTGCCCTTAATTTTAATTGATTTGTTATTAGTAAGAGCCAAAGTTTTCACTCTACCTACCCTTTTGAGTTATAAGAAGGATTTACCTATCACATTCTCCTGCAAAAGTCCTCCAATTTCTATTGCGTCTTGACAGTTTATCGTTGGGTCTGCAGCGAAACGACAAGACAATGATACTAGATTCGAGCCGGTCGTTTCCGAAAAGTGCGAATGGTTTTCAAACCAGCCGATAAGTTTATTTAGGTCTTGGTTGTCTCTTGCTCGAACTCTTCTTTAGCCATACTAATGTCAAGACATACAGGCATTGCAGCAATCCACTTGGCTAGAGCTGCGATAGTTAAACCTCTTCCATGTATTAAACCTCCTATAGATTTTATGGAACGCATGAGATTCTGCTCATTAACCATATCTGTCCACGTGCCGCACCAAAACGTATTTATACGGCGAATTGCATTAAACAGACCTTTTTGTTTAGCATTCATTTTCTGTCGCAGCTTCTTTAACTGATTTAAATACAGAAGACTTGACTTCGCATAGTTGAGGTGACCCCTAGATAAAAAAATGAAATCATCTGAGTAATGCAATGGACATGAAGGTACCAATTTCCACTTATATCTGCGAAAAAAAAAGCTGAACTATTTCAACCATTTCCCAATACATTAACCACAACTTTTTCCTTTTCCTAGACTCTCGAAGACGTTCGAAGGTTTCTCGAAAATCTTTATGAAGTTTACATACGAGTTCTTTGTTAGATCATTGCAAATAATTTCGAAATCTTATTGTTTTGTCGAGTCCCAATTTATATTAGCTCTTATGAAAATTAACTGAGAGAGCGCTAGTTGTGTAAAAAAATGGGCTCGTAATGCTCATGAATACGCGTGCCCAGAAATCATACGACCTACTGTGTGTTTGTCATAAACCCTTTGTCAAGCTTCTTCCAGTCCACTAGAGGTCATAAAGTTGCCTATGGAGAAAAGGAAAGATATAAGGGTGTAACAACCTCATAGTCGAACGGTAACATCTGATATTGGATCGTTAGTATCGTTTTTTATTCGTAGCTAGATTCTTAGCATGTAGAAGCGCTGAATAGATCGTATTTACCTGGATCTAAATTTATGAAAGTTAGGGGTACCACTATCGATTTTGAAAAACCAGTATATACAGCGGCGGCCATCTTAGACATGTACCCGTTCTAAAATGCATTGAACGGCATTTTCAAAAATATCCCACCACTACAAAGTAGAATAAGTTTCTTTATTCGATCATGCTTATCCGATTTTTCTTCGCCTTTTTTTTACGTACAATGTAGACAAACCATTCATTGAAGGTGACACGTAAGTTGTCACTTTCAAATTGCCAAAGTCACCAGTGCCTAAGTCACTTGATTAAATTGCAGTTTTAGATCTAGGAACAGATGAATATGGGGTAACGCAGCATATTTCACCCATAGAATGAAATTTTTCGTGACCATCGATAATTCTATCATTTAAATCTGCATTGTAGAATACAAACTGGGTAAATGTTTCGTCTACATACTCAATTTTCGCGTTAAGACCGGCTGAAGCTTCAAATTTTGTAACCTCACTATACGAGCAACATAATCCAAGCTTAGATAAAATATCGATGAGATGTTTAGTCATATTTTCTACGAAGGTTTAAGCCGAGTGCGCAAAGTACTGGTGAAATGTAGGACATTGTTCGAACTAAACTCATAATAGCACTGGTTACAGCTAAGCATTTAATTTTGGTTTGCTCACCGAAAAATTCAGTTGCCGTTTCATTTAAATCCTTTCAATCTCCAGATTTTATGTCTTCAATGGTAGGATACAATTGGTATCGCAACCCATTAAACGAAAATCTTTAAATATTGGCTTTCGTTCTTACTATTCTAAGTCTTTCTTGTTTGGCATTGACTTCTCTTTTCTCATACCATTGATTAGTAATCAAGTTTTCCATTGTGCCTTTGAAACAAATTATGCTACTTTTTCCGCTCCTTGACGTTATAATAATTCTACTTCCGAAATGTTTCTTTAGTGTTCCTTTCAAATGCTTTTCAGCCCACAAAGTTTTAGATTCTTCCAATACGATTAAAAATATTTTTAACTCATTAATTGAAAATTGACATCGATCTTTGGTATTAACTAAAAAGGAACAAAGACTTTTAAATGCTTCTTTTGTGCCTACTTTTGTCAGCCTGCCAGGATTTTTTAAACTAGCAATTCTCCCAAAATCCCTGTGACAATTCATATGATCCCGAGCTTCAGCTGCAAATAAATCTGCCTCTAAACATATCCTTCTATGGAAGTCCAATCCCCATTTATCTTTGCAGTCTAAGCAGTTTTGTATTAGAATGTCTCCAATCTCGGTGCTTTCCACGATACGCGATCGCTTCCTATGCCGCTTAGTTACAACTTTGCACACTTTTCAACAAAACAAGCAATGTTCTTTTAAATTGAATGAAGTTATAGCGTTTCTGGTGGTTGTTGAAACCAATGCACTAACTATTGAAATATTCTCATCTACTACCGACTTGATAACGCTTTTGTCAATTTATTTTATTCCACAGTGATTATTAACTGTAACACTTTCACAAAAGTGTGAATACCCATATTTTTAACATAGACGGTTTATTTCCTATTGACTCCTCAAAAATAAAACGCGTCCATCTTGAAGCTTTAATCGAAACTAACAGGAGACATGACTAGGAGTTCACAGCCGGGCGCTTTTCCCAATGCGCGCTGTCAACGAAAGACGCGTCTTTCCCTTCTCTAACTTTAACCCCCCAAATCGTGGTATCTCCAGTCTCGGAGACGGACCCGAGATCAAATATTATAGTGACGCTCTCTAGCGAGGATTGTGGGAACTAGCGCTGAAGAAAAAACGAGTTCTGACTGGGTTGTAGAGCCGCCTCAGCGTGAGCACGCGAGAAGGGTTTTTTCTCCCAGAGGGCGCAATGTTGATAGTATAGTATCTCACGCGACGGCCGAGAAAAAAAACGCCAGAGAGAAAATTCGAGGGGTGGTAGAAAGCCAGAATTATTGGGAAAAACGGGATTTGTGTTCACGACGCCGGGCCCATTCGCCGCGGCAACCGCTGTCAACTCCTAGTCATGTCTCATGAAACTAATAATAAGGACAACTGACGGCTGTTCAACCCTTTACCTTTTCGGAATTTGAACCCATATTTTGTAACAGGATTTTTATCCCATTAACAATTTATTGATGCTCCGGGTACTCGCATAACTGACACTATTGGGGTTAGCGAGTTAATAACTTGTACTTTGTTCAAAAATCTTAGGGACGTGTTTCGGCTTAACTACGAAGGAAATAAAACTATTCATTGAGAATTTCCATAGGTAAAATATAATAGTTGACTCCAGAAATTAATTTCATTAAACAAAACAAGAAATGGCGCAAAGGCCGTGAAAAGGTATTACACTGAAATACATAACAAATTAACCCGTAGGGTTTATGTCAGAGGCATATAAAAATAGTAACTTGACCAAAATACTCAAATAGAATAATTATTAAAACTACACTAACAATGTTCTACGCCCGAAGGCCATTGAAAGTTTTTGGGAGCCGAATTATCGGCTTATACCCCGTTTACACACCGCTAACCATAGTTTGGTTAACGCAGAAGTAGCGACGGATCGCCCTTATGAGTTAAAATTATACTCAAGTGAAATTAAAGGCAGCGTCCAACGAGGTAGTCCGTCGAGATGGAGGATTGCAGGCTCCGGTTATCACGGACCGCACATAGTTAGAGTTGGCGGAGAGGAACCGCTACCGAGAAGCACCGGTGAACACTTCTAGTTTTCGTTCGTTCTCGTTCTGTTTCTGTAAATCACTGATTTCTGGTTTTAATCAAAAGGGGGCCGATACCTATTTCATCCGGGTCGGATATATTGTTACTTGGACCCAATAACCTCTTGGCATCCATATTTGAATTGCCCAATAGGTCGAGGTGGGATGTGCCAAGTCTAATGACCAAGGGGGCACTTAGTCTTGATTACCCCCAAGGTCAGAGGTCGGGACACTTTCGCTGGAAGTCGGTAAGGCCCGCACACCTCGCGCCAGATCCAAGGTCAGAGACCATAAATAACCATAAATAACCACTTTAATTTTGACACATTCAATTTTTAAAAGTAATATAACAAAAAAATACTTTAACATGAAAGAATCGATACCGATGCACACATTACTGGTTTTATGGCAATTCTCAATTCTTGGAATGAATGAAACCAAGGGACTAACATTTGGGAATAGGCGGCTAATGACAATGCCTCAAAAGAAAAAACAGGGGAAGAACTATCGGACCAACGACAAAAACGGAGTCGGGGAATAGAGACTATTGCGCCCAATCTTCTTAACCAATTTAGGTACGACTCTGCTACCGTGCCTGGGGGCACCTTCGCGGAGGCCAATTGAGAATATAACAATCTTCAGAAAGAACGGCCAGCATTCAAACTCAGGAAAGATATTTCAAACGAAACTTAAGGGGGAGAAGCGTGAGTGGGATAATTGTTACTAAGAAAACTTAACGAAAGAGCAATATAATCCAAAAATTTATATTTGGGCATTACAATATACACGAAAAAAACCAAGCCAAACAATCGTCGCGGCTGCCCGTTGAAATATAACACCTCAATTTTTTCACTGATGACTAAGAGTCAAAAACTTTTGAAAACGACTTTTTTCACCCATACTTAGAAAACAGAGTAAATATTCAAAGAGATCCAACTAAGTTTTAAAACGTACCCAATATAAATGTTACAGTGAAAATATTTTTGGGGGAAAATATGCGGTAATTCAAGGGCAGCTGTGATTTCGAGAATTTCAGACTTAGATCTTAGGTCCCCATATAACGCTAAGTTTATATTTATAGGATAACACTTTTTGCAGCCGTGATAATAACAGCCGTGATATTGATAGACTTCGTCCACGTTAATGTTAAAAATTCTCGATTCAAAACTATCAAAAGCAGATTGAATATCCCGTTCGCATTGGTGAGACTCCCATTCCAGCCAAAACTCTGGTTGCAGTTCATACGATAGCCGAAAGGGGGCACTACACCAATCGTATCTGACTGTAAAAATTTTTGCCTAAAGGAAAAACTGTATACTCCAACAATCGTTATCGCAGTTCAAAAAGGATATATTTCGAATTTATCCAATAAAATTAAACGATAAGATACACAGCCTTGCATAAGAATATTTACGTCCTAACGACAGAATTTGAGTTAATCTCTTTTAAAATTAAAATAATTAAAGTTGGAGCCATGCCATTATGTAGTATGTAATTGGTTTCGTTAGAACGGTCTGGATCAAATTCATGTTCTTCGGTATTTAATAGTAAATGTGGGATATTATTATCCAAACCGAATGCGGAAACTAATATTAATTTTTATACTTTACATACATGAAATTCGACCCGTCAGTCTGGACTTTGAGTCCACTTTAAATCGACCATTTTACTTACGATAAATTGTGCATCGTAACTTTTATCGTTATAGGCGACACATATTATCTTATCTGCCACTCTGATAAGTGTTCAAAGGTAGTTCAGAAAGTCACCGACGGGGTCTTTTGATATAAATAGTTTTTCTCTGGGATCACCACCGCATTTAGCGCACGCGTACCGACTATCATTTTCCTCGAAACAGAATTTTACACGCTTTTTGCGAGACGCCTAAAATTGGTTCGTGAATTAAAGCATTGGCGTCCGTACGTTTTGTTTGTATGCATTCAAGATCATAAAAATTGAAGACTTCCGTTTTTGGAGAACGTTTTAGGTTGGTGTTAATTATTCATTGTCGGATTCGTGTACCCGTTTCTTATTGCTATTTTTTCGAGAACGAGTAGTTTTTTCGATAGAATCTTTACGGTCGAAGGTTGCATGTAACATAAATGAGCAGCGGGGTTAAACTCACTACACGAAAGACAATAGGTCTCTCCGCAAACGTGGAGTGCATTACGCTTAAACATATTGACAAATTTTCCGCAAAGATTACAAACAAATTTTATAACATAAGGGCTCGGGCCCTGAAAAATTATAAGCGTAACAATTTTTATTGGGGTAAATTCTTAAATATGATTGGCAGGTTATTTTATCTACATCCTCCCTGGATTCCTGTTTTCTACAACAAGCGTGACAGAAAAGAGAGCATTTATGGTCCGTAAGATAATTATAACCTACCAAATATTTATTGCAAAATCTATTAAACGCGAAGAGTGGCTTTGGGTAAGTTATAACGTTGAAATGATTGCCAATGTTTGAAAGCTAAAGACGTTTGCGGAGAAGTGCCTTGCACTCCTTCTCTTCATCTACTTCACCGAAAACAACTATGGGTGCCAGATTGCGTAAGCGAAACAAAATTATAGTGTGTTCGGGCAAGATTTCTTGGAACCGAGTTAACGCGTCCACTCTGCGCAATCCTAATCGGATAACGCAGCGTAAGCTTAAATTTATCTAGCTTCCAAGGTCTGTAACTGCGCTGCAATGATCTTTCCCTACAAAGTCTTAGTGGTATATTTTATTTGAAGTTCTACATCATCTTTATTTTTTTATGCTTTTGACGAGCCATGGCTACTACAATAGCTCGTGTTAAGCTAATTTTATCTCGGTTAGTAATTGTTATGGTACGAAAACTCTTTCGTGGGCTTTTCCAAAATCTACTCTTCTTCTTCCACCTCCCTGTGGTAATCTGACCATGGGCCAAATAATGATAAATCCAGGACATGACTCTAAGCGAAAAACCCGTCCAACAGCGCTAACACCCGATCACTATTGCCCCCTATTGGGAAAAACGAGCGATCGCGAAACTACGTCATTTTGGGGGCAAATGTTTTAGGGACAGTTTTCAAAAATAATACACGTGGTCGTCGTAGTAAATATCCTGGAATATGTATTCACAGTTATCATATATAGTGTGGTTATTAAAGTAAGTACTTATTTTTATACGTACTAAGTTCATAATTAGTATAATAAACATGTATATAATATTTAACATTAAACATATACTTTCCTAGAATCGTTAAAATTTATCAAAAAATGAGGGGCCAAATATGGCAGGATTTTCGAATTACAACCGCCACTTATTTTCGAATTCCGACTCAGTCATCACTAGATGGCGTTCGGGAAACCGGAAACTTGCTTGATTTTGCCCCCAATTTTTTTTTATTTTTCCTCCTTTTCCCCCCTACTAAAATGGCCGCCTGTGTCTTTTAGTGGACGGCCGATTTAGTACGCGTGAAGGTACCAGAGTCATGTCCTGGATTTATCATTATTTGGCCCATGATCTGACTCTGTTCAAAGTAACAAACACGATTCCTTAAAAAAAACTAACCTCGTTCTCGGCTCTATAGGGTGGTGGCTTGTAATTCCGGACGATTTTAAAAATTGATAGAAACATAACCCAATAATTAATTTGATATGAATACTTTATAGCGTATTCCATAGTTTGAACTTTCGTGCGTCTTTTAAACCTATTTCTAGTGAAAATTATCTGATATTAATATTTCTATGACCTTTTTCCTGAAACTAGTAACCGCTTCTTATTCCGGACACTCGCTTCTAATTCCGAACTACAGGGTTTTAATTCCGACCACTGGCTTCTAAGTGTCGACCACCGGCTTCGAATTGTTCGACCGCCCTCTTCTAATTCTGGACACTCTAAAATATTATAATTTACATATTTTAAAATTACCTAGACTTATATTAAAAATTTAAAATTTTATTAAAAAATTATAACACGAATTAAAATATAATACACGATATAAATAATATAAATGTAAAAAATATATAAAAATATAATAAAATTACAAATTAATAATATATTAAAATAACAAATTAAAAGTAGGTATATTTAAATTCCAAATTAAAAGTAGGTATATTAAAATTCCAAATTAAACAATATAAATATAAATATATTAATGAATATAAATATTTTAATAAATATAAATATGTTAATGAATATAAATATTTTAATAAATATAAATATGTTAATGAATATAAATATTTTAATAAATATACAGGGTGTTACGGGTAAGAGTACCGAAACTTTCTATATGCATTGTATGGGTCTATATGAGTAAAAAATGTCTAATAAACATGGGTTCTAAAGTGCTTCGTTTCAGAGATATGGGCTCCCAAAAAACTACCCCAAAAACCCGGACACAGTCTTAAATATGGCAAACAATATTCTTCCTTGAACCAAATTGTTTTCATTAAACTATCAATTGTTTTTTATCCGTGAGGTGAGAAACTTTAATAACAAGTGGCAAAAGTTCATTAATGTCCTTTTAGAAGTAAAATGAGTTTGAAGACAAGCCATTTCAATTTAGTGATACGATTTTAATTATTAAATTTAAAGATACAAATGTCATAAAATTCTAAAGGAATGGTTTTAAAATTGTCTAATTTGTTATGTAGCTAATATGGCGCATTGGTCTAGTAACGCTTATTGCACGGACGGGCTCAAGAAAAATGGGTTAGAAGCTCAAAGATTCAACCAGCAGCATAGAGACCCATAGAATGTATAGCAAAAATTTCGTAACACCCTGTATAACTCTACCCTCTGATTCGTCATTGAATTACTTTCCTGATTATACAAATTAAAAAATTTGTAATAATAAATAAAAACTAGTAATTAAAATTATAGATAACTTTACAAAAATAACTTTTTTAATTAGCAAATAAATTTAATTCGGTAGGTAGGGCCTATACAAAAAACAAACAAACATTTAATTTAGATTATTTTGATCATGAAATTATTTTTTTTATTGATGATCGAGAATAGAAAGATTGATTCGTAAAACCATCCTCCTTGGTAGAGCGAACGACAAATTTCCAACTTCGCGCGTTATTTGAGAGGCGAAGTTTTAGGGTTAAGGAGAGTCTTATTTCTAGCCGTGTTTGGGGGGAAAATGAGGGGCGACCGGGAGGTGAAATAACGCGTCGTCCGCTATTAAAGTGCGGGAAAACTTGTGGTTGTATTATTGCGGATATAATAACGTTCTAAACCGTCTTGATTAGTATCGTTTAATTTTATTTTATTCTCTATAAATTACGAATGAACGAGTGAACTTTCAAGGTGTCCGGAATTAGCTGCTACATAAAGGTTTTTAAAATTACTTGTAAATAACTAATTTTTAGGACAAAATGACCCCGCGTGTTTTAGTTTTGTAAGGAAAAAGTTTAATTTTTAGCAGAGATAAAGGTGTTTATCACCCATTCACTGTGGACGAGATGAGAGCTTATTTCGAGAGGCGCATGGGGCGCCATTCCCACAAATTGCCATTAACTTAATCGGGCGTTTTAGGCCTGACGTTTAATAACAATAATATAATATCAGGAACGTTTTACACGATTTTGAAATGTTGTTCTACGAATAGCCTGGTTCCCGGGGCTTAAAATACATCCTTTTAAGAAGGATAACAGCCATGAAAATTAAAAATAAACAAATGGTAACAAAAGTGTCCGGATTTAGAAGCGTCCGGAATTACACGCCACCACCCTATAGCTTTTCAATTAATATACGTCATCAACCACTGCAAATCTAATTGGTCCCGACATTTCGACTAACAATTGGACGTCGGGCCAACCAAAAATCGCTACAGGGGTTGATAATGAAGCCTCTCGTCTCTTTCGACTGGGTAGAATTTTGGACGGGTATGGTAATAAAAGTTTTGAAACTTGGGGAAACATCTCTTCTACGGAAGAAATTTCTTTTGACATGGAGCAAATCCCACTATTCAAGGAAATTTTTTACAATCAGGAAGAAGGTTACTTGCGTAAGTTATGTTTGAAAGGGTTGAAAGGTCATAGCATTCCAAAAAATGTTTCAATTAAAATTTGGGAGTTGATAAAATACCAGCAGAGATAAGAGACTTCATTATGTTTGAAGAAACTCTAATTCGGCTAGCAAAGTGTTTTCAAACTATTCTACAGTTTGGCACAATGAGCAATACAAAAATGCCGTCGAATCTTGTTAAAGCCTTGAAAGGTTTGGTCTTTTACTTGCCAATCCCGGTTCAAGAAAATATTAACATGATACTAAATTTGCCAGAAAATCACTAGCTTTACATTTGGTAAATGGACTGCCTACGAAAGATAAAAAGGTCTGGCAGAAAGTAGTGCAAATTGAAATTTTTTTAAAGCCCTCAAAATTTTAAAAGAAATAAACCCATTGTACAAAAAAATTAATTTAAAACAAGTTAACAAACAGTAGTCGATTGTAATTTTGATGTACCAGTTTCACGAAATTCAACGCCGGGAATTGTTAATAATGATCCAATGAAATGGTTAGGTGGTGCATAGTCTAATGGAAATGTTGAATTAAACACAAATGAAAATCTAACCCAGCAAATTAAGGTAAATTAATCAATTACACGATGCAAAATCACCTTATAGATTCCTGGGGATGAAGTTTGAAGCCTTAAAACGCAGCCCGGTGCTTTGTTAAAAAAAAGAATGAAAAAGCAGCAGCAGAAGTGTATAACCAATATGCAATACACCCAGTTAATCCGCAGTATTCCAGTGATCTGTTTAAAATGTTTCAGATGAAAAAAGTGGAAGGGACACCATTATCTGAATATGAAAAAAATTTGGAGTATCGTTGCTTTGTACATTTGTTTCCCAAAGCTCGTTTTGGCAAGGACGCAGATAGATCATTTGGGAAAAATTAATGATACAGACTATAGAATGTCACGAATTATGCATGCAGATGGCAGATTCCGAAGAAATTACGGTTATCTTTTTCATAACTATCAAGACAGAATGAAAAAAGCTATTAATAGTAGTGTCAATCATTTGTTACGAATGAAAAAAACTAAAACTATGTCAATTTCAAATTTAATAGAACAATTTGAGACAAATGTTCAAGAATTGGAAATAATACGGGAAGTACGGATTTCTGGTTTCGTAGAAATTGAGAATAGTGGCAGGCTATTGGTGGTCATTATATGGATAACGAAGAACAGGATGCTTTAGAGTTTTTAATGAGAGTCCTCCAAAGAATGGAAGGTGAATTGGGCGCATGTGGTGGAAGTTCTCTAAATAACCTATTGAAATGTAAACAATGGAGTGTTTTAAGTGCGTACAATGTGGTGTAGAAGCTAATTCAATCAATCAGGAAGAAAGTTTAGGCTTCAGTATGCGACTACTGGAAAAAGGAATAATTTCTTGGAAAGTTCTAGAAACCAGAGCGATAACGACAAATTTAACATGTGCTATATGTGGCAGCCCTAAACAAAGCGGTTTAGTTGCTATCGACAGAAAAATACCTGTTAATTCATATACCACTGACTACTTACAAGTAAATGAAACTGGAGATGCTCAGCTTAAAACAATTAAAACTAAAGTTGTGAAGTATGACAGTCAAAATGTCATGTTATTTGGGAAAAGTACAAAACCAAAGGAATAATTGAACATAATGGAAAAATTTTAGACAGAGTCACTACACAAATCTAATCAGTGGAAAGAAGTGAGTGACACATCTGTTAAAACGAAGAAAAGATTTGTTCAAAGTTTACACGATATGACAATTATTATCTTAGAAAAAAGTAATTGAAGACATTTTCCGATACGAAATAAAATTAATTTTTTTGGCTAAAATATTAGAGGAAACACTGAATATAACTGTAAAAAAAAATAATAAAAATTGCTAACACGTTCTTTTCAGTGGCAATTTGTTTTCTACCATTACAAGCTGGATAATATGTTATTTCCCTTAAAATATGGTAAGTAGACTTAAGAAGAAATCGAAAAAAGATGCAATTTTAATTTATTGTAGGCAGTTAAGAAAATTAGTTAAATTTGTATATATGGCAGTTAAATATCATGGAAAACTTATAAAACCATAGCACAATGTAACTAAAAAAATGTAAACCCATTAAAACATTAACAATATAACTAAATAAAAATGTAAACCAATTAAAACATTAACGATGTATCTAGATAAAAATGTCACCCCATTAAAACAATAATAAGCTATTTTTTAATTTATTCAACTTAAAAAAACCTTTTCTTTACCAGAAATTAATATACATTAAAATTTAACGACTATTCCTTGAAAAAAATTTATAAAATTGAATGAGATTAATTATTAGTTCTAAAGAAAAGCAAGCCTGTTTCATCAACACAATGATCTCAACCCAAGACAAATGATGGTTTTTTTTTTAAATAATTTAATTTATTGATGCTTGTTTAGTTACATATTGGTACATTAATAAATATCGCATCTTCCCATTGGCCATATGAGCAAATATTGCTTGTGCATGGCCGGGAAATATTAGAGTACAATTGACTTTTATTTGGAATATTCATTATAAAGCCGTCAATTATAAATTAAGAAATAATTTTATGTATACATTCAAGAATTGATAACATTTTTTATATTATCGATGCCGAAGTTAATCAACCATACATTCAACAAGGTTACAAAAGATTTTACAGAAGTACACTTTTTAATATTTTTATCTATTTTATTGTATAATTTTGGACCCAAAACATTTATATGGTTTTGACAGAGGGTTTTTAACATTTTTTCACCAGTCACATTTTGGCTAGTTACACTTCTAGTATCATATCTTATGTTGGGGGGAGCAATAGTATCTTTTATCTTAAAGGTATGTGTCAAAATAATTTTTGCATATATTTGTCTTACACTAAATACATTAAAATCTCGATGTAGATTATTAGTTGGATAAAAATTATCTCTCTTAAGGCAAATTCTCAATATTTTTCTCTGTAATGTTTCTAATTTTTCGATATAAGTACTATAAGTTCCCCCCTAACCTATAATTCCATAAGATAAAATTGAAAATACAATCGCAAAATATCCACTTTTTAGCCATTTTATAGATAAAAAATTTCGCAATTCATAAAATTTTGGCAGGCACATTCTCATTTTTTGTATCAGGCTATTAATATGACAGTCCCATTTTAGTTTTTCATCAATAGTTATACCTAAGTATTTGATTTTAGAAACTATCTATTTTTAGGCATTCTGAGGTACAGTTTGAGCAGTTTGCAGTGTTATGTATAGTCAAATGTAAGTCTGTCAGGGTGATATCTCTACTCGAAAAACATAAATATTTGGTTTTATCAACATTTAGAGTTAATAAGTTGTCATTAAGCATTTTATATACTTTTGATATACCCGTTTGAGCCTTTAAATATGTTTCTTGCCATGTATTAGCTATAAATAACAGAGTAGTGTCATCGGCAAAGGATATCAGCCTACCATTAATGTCAATATTACAAATACCATTGATATATACTAGGAATAACACAGGACCTATTACAGTACCTTGGGGGAGTCCATAAGTTAACAATTCAGTATCACTTAGGGTATTATTTATTTTTGTTAAAGTTTTTCGTCCTGATAAATAATTTTCAAACCATTTTAATGTTAGACCCCTGACTCCAGCTTTTTCTAATTTGACCAGTATTTTTGGGTGACAAACAGTGTCGAAAGCTTTTTTTAAGTCTAAAAATATCGCTAATGCTTTTTTGTTTTTATCGACAGCTGTATATAATTTCTTAGTTATTTCGTATATTGCATCCTTTGTTCCTATACTTGTTCTAAAACCTTATTGATTTTGTGATAGGTAACTGGATTTTTCCCAAAAAGTTACTAATTGTTTTTTTATTAATTTCTCATTTATTTTTGATATGTTACTTAACAAGGATATTGGTCGATAGTTTCCTACTTCCTTTTTATCACCTGTTTTATAAATAGGAATTATTATTGCTGTTTTAAGTACTTCTGGAAAAATACCAGTCAATAATGAGATAGTTATTATGTGAGTCAGGGGTATAGAAATATGTTGTTTAAGTAGTTTAAGTGTTTTTACGTCACTTGGTATAACTGGCTTCCAAAAAAAGCTTTTATCATTATTTATAAAATTCGACTGTTTATTACTACTATATTTTTTATCTTGAATGATCTTAGCCAAATTTGGACCCACAGAAGAAAAGTATCTATTAAAATGATTTGCTATATCTTTAGCATTGTTTTTTACCGTAATATTTTCATAATTTATTTTTATTTCCTTAATAGTGTCATAATTTTTCATTTTTTTGGTAGATTCATTTATCGCTTTCCAGACACTATTTGGATCATTATTTTTATATACAATTTTGTCTTTAAAATATTTATATTTCGTTGTTCTAAGCAAGGAATATAACTTATCACGGTATAATCTTAAGTATTTTCTAAGTTCTGAATTAAAAGGTTCTTTTTTAAGTTCTTAGCTAAAACGTCTCTTCTCCATATTGAGTTTATTAAAGCAGGGGTAATCCAGGGTTTCAACTTCTGTTTTTATGATTTTGTTTTATACAATATCTAGTGGTAGTTGCCTTTATGTATTTCTGTACGGTCGTCACAAATTGATTCAGTGCTAGGTTACAGTCATTTTAATTTAATACATCAGTCCATGATTCGTTTCGAACGAGGTTTATTAATGCATAATAGTCGGGAATATTTTTTATCATTGAGCTTTCTTGAATAGTCTTATTTTCATTGTTTGGAAAAGCGATAAAGGTTAAATAGTGATCTGTAATATTTGTTTCCGTGACATAAGAATTCATACACTCGTTATTGTTTGTTTTAATAAATATGTGGTCAATACAAGTTTTAGATTCTATTCGTGTTATATTATTAATACAGGAATTTAGGCTGTTTTCGTGTAATATTGATAAATATTCTGCAGAGTTTTTGTCATTATAATTTAAAATATCTATATTTAAGTCTCCGATCCTAATAATTTTCCCAATTCGTGTTATCTCCAATAAGTTATCATTTAGGCCATTTATAAAATAAGTCACATTTTTGCTTGGAGACCTATAGCATGCAATAATTCTATACATAGCATTATTTGGTAATTGAACATCAATTACTTTTGACGTTGCACCTATTACATCAATATTATTTTCGGTAAACATAATGCCTTTTTTATATATATTAAAATTCCGTCATTTTTATTCTGAAATTTATAAGAGCAAACTGAATTATATCCATTTATAACAAATAGATTTTTATCAATAATCGTAAATGTTTCAGTTAAAACAATGATATCAAAACAATAATCAAGAGAATCCAAAAATACAACAAATTCTTCATAATTTTTTTGTAGACTACGTATATTCTGATGGCATATTTTGTAGGCATTATTATCGGAAATTTCAATTTGAAAATCATCACTCAATTTTTTTATTAATGTTAGTTTCAAAAAATTCATTAGAATCATTAAACATAGGAAATAATATAAATTTAATACTTATATTAATGTAAGATCGCTTAATGTTTTTATTGATGGTTAAGTTGCCCGATTTAAAAAAACATCAAATTGAGTTATACATATCATTTATTTCAATCCTACAATAACAGTGTATGCGGCGTTTCGCTGATAGCCAAGCATCTGGACAATTGAATGTACAATACCTCACTGAAATTTGTGTTTTTAGAATATTGCAACAATGGAAATACATAAATCTTCATCATTTATGTGCTTATTCACAACCTTACATTGTTAAACAAGTCGGCCCAGGCCGTAATATTAGTTCCACATCAGTGTATTCGAGTGGGCAAACCCATACACCCTTAGTAGACACAGGTAGGCAAACTAATACAAAAACTGTTGAAGCTAAGTGATTTCTTATCGTTGGACAGAGCAGATATTTAATATGGATTATTAACAACTGCATAAATCATATTATTGCAAGAATGTATTTATGTACTAAGAATATGGCAAGACGGAGATTCTGTCCCCATGGTCGAATATTTTTCAGCTTAAGGGCCTCTAGCCAAAGTGCTAGCCCATTGAACTAAACATGTGTGATTCTAGCAAAGCAGACTTTTGCAACACGCCCTAAGTTCGACTGCTTTGGATTTTTTGGTCTTACTCTTTCAAGTAGACGCTAGTGTAGACGATCCAATCTTTTACTTTTATTGTTCTATGCAACCAAATTGTTTATTCCGATCACTCTCCCTTTAAGGGGGTTGGTCGGAGGGGGCAGAAATTAACGGCACTGCGTGCGCGTCAAAGAGCTCTATCGAATGAGACAAACTTGTTTTTTTCGGTCACTTTCCCTTTAAGGGGGTTGTTCGGAGGGGGCGGAAATTAACGGCACTGCGTGCACGTCAAAGAGTTCTATCGAATGAGACCAAATCTCTGGACCAACTATAGACCAACTTGTTTTTTTCGGTCACTTTCCCTTTAAGGGGTTGTTCGGAGGGGGCGGAAATTAACGGCACTGCGTGCGCGTCAAAGATCTCTATCGAATGAGGCCAACTTGTTTTTTTCGGTCACTTTCCCTTTAAGGGGGTTGTTCGGAGGGGGCAGAAATTAACGGCACTGCGTGCGCGTCAAAAGATCTCTATCGAATGAGACCAAATCTCTGGACCAACTATAGACCAACTTGTTTTTTTCGGTAACTTTCCCTTTAAGGGGGTTGTTCGGAGGTAGCAGAAATTAACGGCACTGCGTGCGCGTCAAAGATCTCTATCGAATGAGACCAAATCTCTGGATCAACTATACAAAATATACAAGTCCTCCAAGAAGGCGATAATATTATTTTGTGCCACATATAAACGACTTCGATAAGAAAGTGCCACACTTATTTGTTACTTCTGACCATACACGGTTTCGATAAGAAAGTGCCACACTTATTTATTACTTCTGACCATACACGGTTTCGATAAGAAAGTGCCACACTTACTTATTACTTCTGACCATACACGGTTTCGATAAGAAAGTGCCACACTTTCTTATTACTTCTGACCATACACGGTTTCGATAAGAAAGTGCCAGACTTACTTATTACTTCTAACCACACACGGTTTCGATAAGAAAGTGCCACACTTATTTGTTACTTCTGACCACACACGGTTTCTATAAGAAAGTGCCACACTTATTTATTACTTCTGACCACACACGGTTTCGATAAGAAAGTGCCACACTTATTTATTACTTCTGACCATACACGGTTTCGATAAGAAAGTGCCACACTTACTTTTTACTTCTGACCATACACGGTTTCGATAAGAAAGTGCCACACTTACTTATTACTTCTGACCATACACGGTTTCGATAAGGGGGTCGAAATTAGGATGGGGGGAGGCGAAGTTTGAGGTTAACTTGACCCTAAAACGCCGTAAATATACGTCAAAGAACCCGGAAAAAGGAACGAGAATTGCGACAACTTAACTTGACAAATCTCCCCCGCGTTGCAAGGAAAGACTAGATTTTCCGAGTGAAATTTGTACAGAGAGGTGTGGCGCGGTTGTTAGAGCCGTCGGGTTTTGGAGATTACGCGGCCCGCAGCTATCTGTGTTCGAGTTTCGATGAGGCCACTAATATAAATTATGTTAATAAATTATTTTTCGCAGCTCCATCTACCGTGTCGTTGCTTTCCACACCAAACAACACTTAACGACATGCCGTCCATAGCAATAGTCCCACTTCGATATATATATCTCGATGTTTAAATTAAAAAGGCGTTCAAAGCTCATTCAAATTTGAACGCCCTGTTCAAAATTGAACGAAGCCGTTCCCGAGGTAGGAAATGAGAGACAGTTCGTTCTAGAAACTAATCTTTGTTCAAATTAGAACAAAAGCTCTTACCCTTACACCTCGGCACTGGAATGCGTGGGGGCTTGGATTAGTTAATCCAAGGTGGGGGGTCCCGCTGGAATAACTTAATAATATTTGAAATTTTAACGAAGGAATATTGGAAATAAATTAAAATCTAATATTCTTATGTCGGATTGTTAAACAAGCAAGTGATAAAAGACCCCTTCGTTAAGCTTAATTCGTACATTTGGTGGGGTTTTAAATTCAGGGCAAAAATTATAATGCGCGAAAAACTGGGTCTAACAGAAATGGTATATTGAATTTAGGCTACTTTGGAAATATACATTGGGGGAGAAATTGGGCTATTTTGGAAATAATTTTGGACGAACTTCTTAACCGCGAGTTGGCAAACCTGCTTTTTAGATTCTAGTTTAATTTTTGATTTCTACTTTTCTTTGTTGCTGTTGGCCGCCACGCTAATTTTCGATCGTTCTCTTTTGGATGTTAACAATAAGGTAAACTTATAAGTTAGATTGAATTCAACTAGGTAAACCAAATTTTAACACTGATTATTCCGTTTGATATTAATTTAACTTATAAAACGAACCTACGTAATATAAATTTTAATACAACGGAGAGTCGCGATATTCAAAGGCCCTAATCCTGTTTTTCGAAATTTAGATTAAGGCGGGAATCCCTCAAGCCCAGTTCACATTATACAATTATTTGGGCCACTTAACTGTATTCAACTAATTGTAAGCAAGAAAATTGTATTGTGTGAACAGACAAATTGCAACAATTGTTCCCACTTTTTCTGTTCACACTATACAATTTTCTTGCTAACAATTAGTTGTATACAGTTAAGTGGCCCAATAAATTGTAGAGTGTGAACTGGGCTTTTGTTTTCAATACCTTTAACGGGTAATAAACTCAAATAAACAAAAATAATACTAGAATTTAAGCAGAATCTACCAAATTTTAAAGAATTACGTCAGAAAAAGTGAGGGAGCTGTAGTAATAACTTCCAGACTATGCTTTCTTGAAAATACACTTGAAGTTTGAGAGTAAATAAATTTTTTTACTATTGGGCCAAAATTCCAAACATATTTCTTTAAATATAATCCTAGGTGGTTTAGTTAATGTGAATTTAGGGAAAAATGAGCTTTCATCTAAGGAGACGGTCAAATTGACCCAGAAATATTTCACCTTACTTAAATTTTTATCTTGGGGCGTGATATAATATACATTCAATTTGAGAATAAATAAATTTTTTCACTCTGCCCAAATTCCAAACATTTTTCTTTAAATATAATCCTAGGGGATAAATTAATGTCAATTTATTGTAAAATGAGCTTTAATATAAGATAGGATAAACTTGATTTCTGGAAAATTTAAAAAAATTTTAATAGAAAGGGAATTAATTTCTTATATTTTCAACCTATATATTAGTATATTTTGAGGTATTTTTGATCACTTGAACTCTGAACTGTAGAATTTCCTCACCTCATATATATTAACTAGATTTCTAGGAATTTTATTTTTTAAACGTATCGAATGGAATATCTTATATTTTAAACTTATAGATGTATATTAGTATTTATTGCAACTAAAGAGATACTCTATTTCATTTGTTTTAACTAAGGTGCTGAATGCTCAGATGGATGTTTTTCCCTGTTCATTGTGTAAGGTTAGGAGATCTACACCCCAACGGTGGCTAACGCATCTCGGAGTTAGTCATAATCCTAATTGGCTCTTAAAATGGAACCTCGTTCACTCTTGTACGAAACATTTCTATAGCTGAAAGCCAAATTTTAAATTAAAGTTTTATTTAAAACATTTATAATACAAGATAATGGAAAAATCCAGCAACCAGTGTCCAATTTGATTGTAAAAACACAAGAAAACTGAATTAACATTAAAAATTAAATTTTTTATATTAAGTTATTAAACTTTTTACGATAAGTTTTCGAAAGTTGGAAACTTTAAAGTATTAGCAGTTAACATAAAAATTACAAAACTAAGTTATTTAATTTTTATATAAAAAAAAAAATTTCGAACTAAACTATTAAAACATTAAATAATCTTCCTTATAAAAATGTAAAAGTACAATAAAATTCAATTTATAAATCAAACAAAATAAACTAAAAACCATTTAATAATATGCCTTAAAAATAAATAATTAAGACTATCGGATAACAAATGAAGCTTAATTTTAATATCTACCAAAAATCTTACTTTTGGAATTAAAATTTTACTATATAAAATATAATAGTATAAAATAAAGCCTTAGGCGGACCGTTCAGTGAGAGTAATGAATAATAAACCTAAAATGTGAAATTGAATCATGTACAGTATGAGGTGTTTAAGAGAAAGCATAGTGCCGATCTTGCACCGGGTCCCAGGTCCTTTAGACACTCCGCATATACGCCATCCATTCCCGCCGCCTTCCCTGTCTTCAAAGTGACCAGAACCATATTTAATGGAGAAATCATCCTCGGGGGTTGATACGCAGTTATTGTTACTTGGGGATTCTGTAGTCAGATTACAACTCTTTGGGGCATTATCAGGCAACTCAACCTCTAGCTCTGCAATGTACTCCATGATTCGTATAGAGATAGCTTTTTGTCTCACAAGAGTGATCCATTATTGGCTCTAATCCCCTTGAAAGTCTATTCCACTGCCCGCCCCTGTTTTTTCAAAGATTTCATGTATCTCCAGAACTTTCGCCCTTTGTCTTTGGCAGCTTTCTCAATTTCTTTTTCCATTTTAGAGTTGACTAATTTAATTTCTCTTGCTATCACAGCTTTTGCATTTTCCTTAGCGGCTTTATAGGATGTCCAGTGACCTAGAATAACTTCAGTACTATCCTTCTTGGCTAGGGACTGTCGATGTGTTTTCGCTGCCATCCTTCGTTTCTTGATGGCTTCCCCCACTGTCTTGTTCCACCACTATTTGGGTGTAATCTTGTTTCGGGTGAGCTTGTGTGGTTGTCGCTGTTTGAGATTAGAAGTCATTTCTTGAAGGCGTAGTTCTACAAACTCCTCATAAGTCAGGGCTCCTGCTTTTGTATTCTCTTCCATGGCTTCTATAAACAGTCCCATGCTTTCTTCATTGTCCAATTCCCAAAACGTCTTAGTTAAGAGTCCCTTCAGTAGGTGTCACCTGCCCCACTTCCTTTTACGTTTGAAAATCTGCCTCCAGTAGTATGCTGTTATGACCACTAGCCACGCTTTTTGAGCCAGATTCATCAATCTCTATTTTTGAAACAAAATCCTCTAAGGCCTCACTATATAAAATATAGTCCACTATAGTTTGAACTCTCGAATTTTGCCAAGTATATCTTCCCTTACAGTTAGGAGATAGATTACCAATAGTCAACCCAAACTCTTCAGCAAACTGCTTCAGTTGACGACCATTTAAATTATCTGTCCCATACTCTGATATGTGACCATTGAAGTCACCCATTATGCATACATTGTCTCCAATCATTACTGCTTCAACAACATCCCTACTAAGGCAATCATAAATATGCGTATTCAAGGTCTTAGCTGCTACCGACTCTCCTGTAGCGCAATACACGACTCCAAACAGAATTTGTGGCATGTTCTCAAAATAAAACCACATATGATCTCTACACTCTTTATGAAGCTTTAGAGTGGCCGACGAGGGGGCCCACCCCCTTTTTTCTAACGTCCCTGGCGGTTTGACCATAACCATTGTACTCCAAAGGGAAGGTTAGGGTAGGTGGGTCTCAGCTAGTGCGAAAAAGGACGAATGATCGGAAGCCATTAAAGTGGATAGTTCCTGCCACTTCCCCATTGAACCACCCTGCATATTCAGAAAGCCGAAACGAAACGGAGACGAGACTTTTGTTTTCTGGCTGGACCTCTTTCCTCTTTTCCGTAATTTTCTGGTAGGACATTTTCCAGCTACCTCCCCCGTTCCAGTTGCTGAACTGCAGGGTAGGTCACACTTGGTTCTTTCCTTTGTAATCCTGATTGCAAGTAGGCAATGTCGCGGTATACCCCATCGGGTGCTTCCAAAGTTTATATCATGTGTGCTTGAACTATTTGCGTATATATTATTTATGGGTAGAAACCCAGTTTGGTTTAAAACAGTAATTTTTATATCTTTTCTTATTTGTTGGCTTCGCCACTCTGGAGAAGCGCTTCCCTGACGAGAGCTGAGATAATCCCCATATAGGTTATTCATTTCAGATCTAAAAACTGAGTCTTCCCTGTCATAGAGTGTATCCCAGGCCCAGTCAGGAACCGCTACTCTCTTGGTGGGTTGCGGTCTCATTGGGTCACGGTGTCCTTACCCCCCCCCCCCGCACAGTTTTTTTCAACTTGGACTGTGGCTGCGAGGCTAGTGTTGATGTTCTCCCTTAGGTTTGGATTTCGACGTTGTATGTAACGTTGTTTACGCAATTGATGGCTGAGTCTAAGCAAAAGAGGTCTATCAGGTGCAAGGGTGGTATATCTACAGTGTATGGGCTCCCTGTAAGATTTTCGTCCTAGCCTCGGCAGTATCCAACGTAATCTTGACTGGTCTACGCCAAATTATAGAACTCCGACCCAGCCTAGTAGAGTCAAGTACTTTAAATGGAAGTCGAGATCCAAAGTAGCTTTTGGAGGTAACGAACCTAATTACAAATGTAAGGGAAATATTTGATCAATTTAATTTTACATTTTTTAACTATGAAATTTTGTTATGTAATTAATTAACCATTATTTGTTGAAAAAACTGGGGTTTGAGAATTTTTTTACTTGTATTTTCTCGTGAACAGCTATTTACCAAAAAATACATAAGGATTTTTCTAATTTCCAGCGCGCTCTTTCAACAGTATCAACTATAGTTTGAAGATAAAAATTGAGCTGTCTATAACTACCACTTTACATTACACCAATTTCATTTTTTAATAGTTGGAGATGGCGTGAGAAGTTTCATTTTAAACTTTTTCCAGGTCTTTTTATCTGGCAGGGTTTGTTTCTGAACGCACTTCTTGATTTCGCCAGTTTTTACGTTTTTAGGCCAGTAGGCCCAGTAACTTTGTTTTTTTTGTTAAAAACCCACGAAACTGGCACGACTTCAACCAAGTTATCAGCTTCATAATTTACAACAAAAAACATCTAAAGATATACATAAACAGGAAAAAATTAAAGAACATTGTTTTTGAAACTGTTTTTTACATTTAACAAATAACTAAATTAAGCACACTTAAATAAAGGGAGTAGTTATGCGTCATAAAGTAGAGGAATTATTAAGTGTAAATATTAGGTTGCGTTTGGCAACATTTCTGTTTTAAGCTGTTATATGGATAAATGCAATTTCCGCTTGAGAGTTTTCCAATAAATATTCCTAGTGAGTGGGATTCTAAATGATAAACAAACAAATTCTCCAATTTCTTGCACGTATTATAGAGAACAAATATTTCCTTATCCTCATTTTGGTATATTTTGCGTACAACTACAACTTCACCAGTTTCCACTTTGAACCAGCTATCTCGATCGCCTAGACTTGAAATAAAAAAAATTGTGTGTTCGTTATTTATACTAAGAGTTAACATTTGGGGGTAAATTTCGATTGTGAGATTCGTTGGGCTTTTTAATATTATGGCTAGCTTTTTATTCATTTCGTTTTATAAGTTGTGCGAGTAGTTTCTTTGGATTTCGTAATGTCTTCTTAATAAACTGGAAATAATTCTCAAACGGAAAGGCGCTGTATGCATCCAGTCTTCCAAACATGTGTTCATCACTGGCCATGTGTGAAAGTGCATGAACATTTGTGACAATGAACTACATTCCACAAAGCTTGCTGGAAGTCATGATGAAAAATAGTAGGAGTTCATGAGCATATTCAGCGTGGATTTTATGTAATTCTGGATGCGACAGTATGTATATAGCACAATGAAGAGCTTTAAAAAATTTAGGATGTGTTCTTCTAAAAAGTCCATTGCAATTACGGGCCCAGTGTATAGAAGAAATTGACGTAATTATGTGGCTTTCCAGCGGTCAATATGTTTCAGAAACGAGGTTTACGTGCAAACTCAGAGGGAATATAGAGTCGGCATGATTCTAATTTTTCTGAAAATGAGGTCACCATTTCACTACTTAACCTCACATTCAAAGGGCCACCAATCCAGTTAATTTTTTTTTATCACACCTAGGCACACAAGGTGCTTATAATCCAATGCAAATTGGAAGACCATGTCGATATTTAGCCTAGTTAACGGCGTTGTGCCTCCAATTAGATGGTGAAGTTCATCGTCATCACGTCTGAATGACTGATTTGTGCGTCAAGTGACTGCATTTTCACTACAGAATACAGTACGACCATTATATATAAAGCCACTTATTTTGCATTTGTCACAAGAATGATACCCAGTGTAACCTTTGGTGTTTTTTTATAAATGCACGTGCTGGGGTGTCCAATATAAACGGTCCTTTTAAATTGCATGTGTATGTGTGTCCGTTATATGTAAACCCCTCTCTCTGAAGATCTTCCATACTATGTATAAGAGGACCTAAATACTTTTCAAGACTCTAAGAATTTTTTCACCATAATATACTCCAACAATGAAAGGTTTACTAATTATACCTTGAGTGAAATTAAATATTGATGCTAAAATTGGCCAAAAGTGATTCCCAATACTTTTTTATGAAGGAAGGCCATCAATATTTAGGGCCTATGATATTTCGTGAGGATAATTCTGATTGTCTTATATAAATTCGGTTAGTCCTTCATGAAAACCAACAGACCAAAATTCCCCACCAGATATATTTGTCGCATTTTGGGTTCTCGGCGTTTAAAGTTCAGTTCTTGAATCGGCCTGTAATGCATGCCCATTATTTATCAATATGCGGAGAAGGTCAGTCACCGTAACATTATTCACGCTGTGAATTTAAACCACAGGCTCTTATATCAGATGCAATATTTGTATCAGCCTCCTCATCATCACTGCTATCAGAGGAACTACTATAATTATCTGGCTCTGAATCATTGTCAGGATTTGCAAAATCTAAAAGATCATCGTCACCTTGGCTAGTATTTTCATTGCTTTGTGTGTTTGGTATTAAGTCGTTTGATAACGAGGCTTGTGAATATTCAGTTTCAGAATTTTCATTACCTGTACGTTCACCTCCCGGGTAGCAACGAAACGTTTCACGTTCGTTGATTTGTGGTTTTGTGGTCAAATTGACGTTTTCTCGTTTTTAATAACTTTATATTCGACGTTGAAAATAAGTGAATATTTCACAACTTATCCACTGCATAAATGTTAACGTCCATGTAACGTCATATTATCGTTTAACATAGATCGTAACGTTTTCGTTATTTTATATTAAAATCAAAACGTTTTGCTAACGTTTTTACTACAGACAATCGTAGGGGAGGCGAAAGGGTCTTCGTTAAAAAATATACCAAAACATTTAGCATAGCTCAAATGCTTGGGGGCATAAATTTGGCCGCCTTATGAGCCGAACCTGCAGGCAACAACAATGCTACATTCTTTATCTTTTAGTGTAAATATGAACTATATTGATATTATTGTGATCGTACTTTTGACAAAAATTACCCACAAATTTACTTAATAGAGTTGCCAGCAGCCAACTGAACTTGCCTAAATGTCCACCTTAAAGTAGCAGATTATTCTGACAATAAAGTGTGGTTTAATTCAGGAAATTCTTGTTATTAAAATAAATCAAATATTATTTAATTAATTAGGTAGATTTAAATAAATTATTTACTTATTTAATAATAAATTGAATATTTCCACCATATTACGTAAGTACAGCCGACTTAACTGCCATCCAATAAAAATTGAGTTTTACGTATGACAACCCTGTTAACGGTTTTTATCTGGAATTGAAATTTCAAACGACGCAAAAAGCTTTCCTCAGTTCCTGGTATTCTCTAAATATTTTAATATGGTTTGCACGTAATAAGAAATTTGTTAGTACGAGAATTAAATTTTTTGGTATTTTAAGTTTATTTTCTGCCCGGTGATTCAGTTCCTTATTACCGAAAACCGGAAAGGTACTTAAAGGTAAGCTCAAGTTGCTCAACACTAATTAATATGCAAAGGCTTAATACGCAAAATTTTTGGTTTCATTGAAATTTGGCAAAAAAAATGGTGAGTGGAAGATCTTTCTATCTATTTTTGAATTATTTGTATTATACTATGAAAATCAACCGCTACTTAATTCTAGTGTCTAATTTTCATGAGCAAAATGTTTCCAATTGATATTTTAAAGTGAAATTTAAGTCTGCTAAGGGGTTGTATAAATAAAATTATTACAAAATATGAAATAAAATATATTATTACATGTTTGATGATTTTGATCTAAGGAGAAATTCCATGGAAAATTGTAAATTTTTAGGGACTGAAGAAAAATGAGATTTTAGACCAATGTGGCAAATAATTTATAATACTTTTTTACTAGAGTATAAAGGTATTATTGGGCTAAAATTTTGTGTTACAACTAAGTAACATTAGAACATTACTGCACTAAAATATCGAGTTTTTAACTTGTAAAAATACTGATTTTTAGCTTTTTTACATGCGATATTTCTTTATTAGCAGCTATTAGCCATTTTTACTATATTTTGCACTATTTTTTTACTGGCCCAGACTTCTGTAGAAAAAACTAGCCTCTTGGTATCATTGGTTAAATTTATTATAAAATATGAGTTGAATAGACCCATATTTGATGTTTGTGATTTGCGACATTCAAGTAATTTCTTTCAAAACAGCAGGGGTTAGTCAAGTTTTCATAAGTACAGTTTTCCCAATTGATATTTTAAGATGGAATTTAGAGCTTTGAAGGGGTTAGATAATGAGGTTGGTCAGTTAAATTTAACATAAAATATTAGTTAAATGGATTAACCCATATTTTATGTTTTTGATTTGCGACATTCAAGTAATTTCTTTCAAAACAGCAGGGGTTAGTCAAGTTTTCAAAAGTACAGTTTTCCCAATTGATATTTTAAGGTGATATTTAAAGCTTTGAAGGGGTTAGATAATGAGGTTGGTCAGTTAAACTGGGCTGGTCATATCAAAATGGGTTTTATAACCCTACTTCTGAAAGATGTTGTTATGGGTAATTTTAATCAACTGTATTTCTTAGATTAAATATTTTTGCAAGTAAATTTTTTGTTTTATAGCTGCAGTACGGTCAAACGAGTGCTTTAACAAAGCGGATGAGTTTGTAATTGCAGCTGCGATTAAAATATTCTAAGACTCGTTTGAAGAGCCGAAAACAGCTTTCTAGTACCCCCGTGAGCTCTACAGTAACTTCAGAATCATCTTTGACTGAATCGAAAGAACCAACAGATCCTACTGAAAATGCAGCAAAGACAGCTAATGCTGAAGCTCTCAAGCTCTTTTTAAACATGGGCTAGATAAAACCAGGCTTATTGCAAGATTCTTGTTTTGTTAATGTGTTTTTTTTTTAATATTTAATTAGGCGTACAAGACTGTCGCTAATTTTTTTAGTATTTTTATTAAATCATACCAAACCTTTTTGAAACACCACGTGAATGGACAGTTTCTAAGTAATTTTTTTTATAAAAGTTTGTTTTAATAGATAATTGTTTTGAGAATATTTGTTCTGCAAAAATATATATTTTTTAAGAAATTCAAAATTTGATCTCAACTAGCTAATCGTTTAGTTTATTCTGCATTTAGACTAACGATTCCATTTATCTAAGATTGATTTTGGTAAAGTGTTTTGTTATGGTTAAAATGTGCATGCTGTGATAACGAGTACCGTATTGACCTCAACCTAGAAAGAAGTTTTGTCGACTAAATAGAAACTACCTCGTTTTAAAAGTTATATAAAAAGTAACCTGATATTAAAATCTTCATAAAAAGGATCTGATACTTAAATAAACAAATTGAAACCAAAGTGCGTTCTTTAAAATACGCCTAGTGTTAAAAGCAATCATTTGATTTTATTAACTAGCATTTGATGTTAAAATCTACCACAGGGTCAACTGTGGTTAAGTGAAATAACTTAAGCAAAAAAAAATATTTTGTTGTTAAAAGTTAAAAAAAAGTTTTTGTAAATTTCATTTTATGGTTTTTTTATTGTATTTAAAAGCCGTTAAAATAAAATATCGTCGTTATTCTGTGAGTGTGACGTTTCTTCAACAGTTTTAAACATCGTTTAATTGCCAGACATTTTCAACGGATTCATAACGTTTTTGTTTAAATTGGTATCACGTTACAAAAACGTTTTAATAGAGACGTTCTAAAGACGTTAAAATTAATATCGTGGATAGTTGGTGAGTATAAAGTTGATCATAACGTTTTTTCACCCGTTTTATCTGTCGTTTTATTGCCGGACATTGTTGACGATTTCATAACGTTTTTTTAACAACAAGTTTGTAACCGTTTTACAACCGTTAATCAACGAAATTTTGCTACCCGGGCTTACACGACACATTCCGCTGGGTTATCAAATTCTACATGATCTATTACATTCCTAACGTATTCTGACCGTTATCTTCTTCTTTGTCTAGCACTTACATCAGTATCATCTTTATAAGGCCCACGTTTAGACATTTCAATTAATCTGTATCAACCTGCTATGATCCTATACCCCCGGTCACAAATACCAAGGTTAACAACTATAACAAAACCTATACTCAAAGAATGTATTCTTAAAATAAAATTGAATCAAAATGGGCAAATTACCTTGGAAGTTATAGATTTATCCTTAATCCTATCGGTTATATAATTTTACACAGAATAAACCCGCAATTTCCTTAATTATCTACTTTATTAGGAGGAGTACAAATAAAAAACATATCCATATAATAAAGAGCCGAATTCAGTACACATTTACCACAGTGGTCCGTAGATGGCGCTTCATAAATAAACCCGCGAATTTAGAATTTATATCGGCGATTTACAAGGGAAATTAAAGGAGAGGATGAAGATGAACATTAATAACCAAAATAAATTGATAATTAATAAATTAATTTTGGGGCGGTCGATATGATTATCGCCGGTTCATATGATATATCGGCGTTGTCAATAAATTATTTTAAAGCTAAATTGGAGTCTTTCTTAAAATCTTACTTGAAATTCAGAGTGACGTCAGAAATATAATAAATAAATATATTAAAAAATGTTAAATAATTATCTATGTAAGTTATCCCCCTAAATACAAGCATTGCTTAACTAGGGGGAATTTTTGTTCGTTAAGAGAACCCACTGAGGTTTAAGTGGATAAAACAATGTAAATCTATTTTTTGACAAATAAATAATTAATAATAATAATATGGTCGGCACACCGACTCAAAATAGTACCAAAAACGATATTTACTGATTTTTCTCTCAGTTTGTTGGGTCACTTTAGTGTCGGCTTTTATTCGACGACCAAAGACCGACTCTCCGACCACTTCTTGTGCTACAGCGGTTATAACTCCTTAAATTTGTACAACACAATATCGGTAATGATGACGGTATAGGAATTTCTGGGATGTTTGTTTGGAGACAGATCACTGTAGCCACGAAAAAAAAGGTTCTTTAAGGAACGTAGTTGGAAGAGCCTGCGTGGCCATGATTTAAGAAGTATCCTTTATCCGCTTAGACGAGGGGTTATTATTATTATGGAGTGGGGTGGCAAGCCAAAACACTTCGACCTAAGGTCCATTGTTCATCACCAAACTGGGCGACTTAAATAAGTCCTATTGCTGACATAAAGCTTAAAATCTGCCTGTACGTGATGTTAGAGACGTCATACGTCTCCAACCGATGCATACCCAAATGCTCAAACCTCTGGGCTGCATAGTAATTGCAGCTACAGAGTACATGTGAGGCAGTTTCCTCCTCAGCTAGACAAGCTCTGCAAATCGGGTCATCACTGACTCCAATGAGAGTTAAATGTCTGTTCAGATGGCAGTGGCCTGTAAGTAGGCCAATAACAATCCTAATACTAGCCCTAGAGAGCGAGAGTAATTCTCTTGCTCTCTCCCTAGAAGGGCCAAGAGTAAACTCTTTGGCCTGCCTTTGACCCTCAATCTCAGACCATTGTCTGAGTTGACGATCTGACATAAACTTGGAGATCAAGCCGCGCACAAGTCCCCGGGAGATGGGGAGAGCAGGTTCTGGTCCAATGAACCAGCCCTCGCACCCTCCTTGGCCAAGGCGTCGGCCCTTTCATTCCCAAGATGCCCCTTATGCCCAGGCACCCAACAAAGTTGAACTTTATTTTGCAACACAAGAGCACAGAGGAAATCTAAGCAGCTAAGAACCAGTTTAGAAAGAATATTATATTGGCTGAGAGCTCTAAGAGCGGCCTGGCTATCCGAATAAATCTGGATAACCTTCCCATGATACCCCTGATGTAAACAGTAAGCAACACAGTAGCAAATGGCAAAAATTTCCGCCTGGAATACACTAGCGTGTATCCCTAGGCTTTCATAAAACCCAAAATTATTAGTAAGGCAATACATCCCCGCACCAGTGCCACAGTGGGCCTTAGACCCATCAGTGAACCAAACGATCTCTCCTCTGGTACCGAGGGTCAAGTTACTCCACTCCGCACGGCTAGGGAAGTTGACCTCAAAAGGTTTACTAAATTGAAATTCAGTAACCATCATATCAGTACCCATTGTCATAATCGGCATCTGATTGGAAATATCCCGATCAAGCTTGGTGTGGCTATGCTCCCAATTATTAGCCTTCCAACAGCCCATTTGGTTAAGCCTATTGGCACCTTAAAAGGCAGCTTCCTCAATAAAAAGGTGGAGAGGAAGCATATTCAGGAGAATTTCCAGAGAAGCGCTTGGGGCTGTTCTCATGGCTCCTGTAATGCCGACACAAGCCAGCCTTTGTTGAGTACGCAGATTAAACTGCACAGTCCTTAAAGTAACTCTAGGCCACCAGACCACAGCTGCATAAAACACGATAGGTCTGACGATCATGGTGTACAGCCAGTACACAGCTTTGGGGCTTAGGCCCCAGGTCTTGCTAACTGTATTTCTAGTTCTCCAAAATAACATTTTGCCCTTCTTGACTATATGGTCAAGGTGTGGCTTCCATGTGGGCTTGCTATCCAGGATGACCCCGAGGTACTTCACCTCGGTGCTTTCCACTAGATCCTTTCCAAATAAGGAAATACCCTCGAACATGCCTTTTATCCTTTATTAGGATTAACCATGAGGCTGACCTCCCTGCACCAGCTCTCGACTGATGCTAGAGCCCTCCTCATTACGACCTTCACTGTTACTGGGAATTTCCCAGTAATGATGATAGCAATATCATCAGCGTAACCGAAACAGCGGCATCCTCCCCTGTTCAACCTCCGAACAAGCTCATCCACCACCAGGCACCAAAGTAGGGGAGACAGAACCCCCCTCCTGTGGGCAACCACGACTGGTGGAGACCATAAGGGAGTCACCCAGCAAGGAGGATGCCACTTTCCGGTCGGTTAACATAGATTTAATCCGAAGGCAAAATTTATCATTGTAACCAAATCTTTTCGCAGCCTTAAGTATAACTGCGCTTGAGACCTTATCAAAGGCTCCCTCAATATCCAGAAAAACTCCTAGCGCAATTTCCTTGTATTCAATTGCCTTTTCCAGGCAGCTGCTGATACCATGCAGGGCGGTCAAAGTAGACCTGCCTTTCTGATAGGCATGCTGAGCATCCGACAGAGGAGAGTTACAAAGAACCTCCTCTCTAATATAGTTGTCCACCATTTTCTACAGAAATTTTAGGAGAAAAGAGGTAAGACTAATTGGCTTAAAAGCCTTAGCATCCAGGTAATCAGATTTACCAGGCTTGGGTATAAAGATTGCTTGAGACAGCTTCCAGGTGCTAGGTAAATGCCCTAGAGCAATACAAGCCCTGTAGATTCTCAGCAGCAGAGGGCAAAGAATATCACTGCCCTCCTGTAAAAGGATAGGAAATATCCCATCCGGTCCTGGGGACTTATAGGGTTTAAACGACTTAATAGCCCAAATAAGGGCCCGTTCCAGAGACGTTTTCAAAAGTCTCGTTTAAAAACAAGACTCGCGATTTAACGAAACCGATTTACCTAGACTAGAGTTATAAAAACGCGTTCCAGAGTCATTTTAATAAGACTTCGTAAACTCCCGCTCTTGTTATTTCGCCTTTTTTTTAATAAGCTCCGCCCCCGTCCGGAGCCAATAAAAAGCCGGAAAATATCGGCGGTAAGCGGGTCACTTCAATCGCTCAGTTAAGCCTTAGCGTTGTCTGTGATTTCTTTCTTGTAAAAAGTAGCAATTTTCGAGTTTCGACTACGTAATCTCGGCTATTTAGCAGTTATTTTATTATATTTATTAAATTTTATTTATAAACTTACAATTTTTGGTGGTTATTTACATTTGTTTTTATATAATATTTGCATTTATTTATTTATTTAAAAATGGGGTAAGCAAAGAAGCAGAGCTAAGGGCGAAGTTTAACTCAGGTTGAATGAAAGGCAAAAGGAAGTAATTGTTGCTGGGCTTGAAGCTAGAATGGGTTTGGTCAACGGAGTTATGGCAGTAGTGAAAGCCTACAAAAACATAGTAAAAGCGTGGAAAGAGATGGCAAAAGAAGTGTCAGCCGTTGGTAAGGGGACAAAAAGAACTCTCTTACAAATTAGAACAAAATGGTCTTTCTTAAAAAACATCGTAAAGACACTGGCCCAAGATATCATAATGATCAGAAAATCAACTGGAGATTAGCTGACACCACTTGAAACTAATTGGCGAAACTATGATTCGTGGTATAGCAGGTGTTGAAAATCGCATTGGTAGTACAGCAATGAAGAAACAAGTACATTAAACTCTACTTTATTTACTTTAAATATAAAATTTGAATTGTTAAATATACATTACAATTTGAAACAATATAAATAAAGCCCCGTACCTTCTACGCGCTAGCAGTTTCACATACCACCAGCGAGAATGAGTGGTTTTTTTATTGGTACGCCAAGTACGGGGCGTTTTCACATTACTCCTATGAGTACTCCACCAAGCGAGGTTGGTAATGCTCCCCTTAATTTGGCTGCAAAGAGACGTGGTAAAATATTTCTATTAAGTAGAGGATAACATTATTTAATTGAAAATTAATTAGGATTTCCATATTGATGACAAAACAACGGCAACAAAGATTGACAATGCAAGATATTGTCAATAAAATGGGTTTATTTAGAAACGCTCAGTTTAGATGTATTACTTACTAGCAGATATAGCTTAGTTACATTTTTTAAATAGACGCAAGGGCTGAAAACCCACTTCCAAATCCGCCTAGGCCAACGGTAAAGGAAAAATCCAAAAGTGTTTTATGTATTGTTAACGTTGCTCTTTTCCTACATTCTCTGAAAAATAGATTGACATTAATTAAGATATAAGTAATAATTTGGTATACCTGTTAAAGGTGACAAAAGAAGCTATAAAAAACATCATACCTGTGCCCTCCGAACCTATTGCTGCTAGCAGTGCTGAAACATTAGACCACGTTGCTCTGTCTGTAGTAAATAATCAAGAACGATTGAATGGGTTTTAGGAAATTATTCTAAACGAAATGCGCAATTTTCTCTCTCCTTTTCCAGTCATTTGTACAATACCAATAAAATTCTGGTTACCATACTCAACTCTTTTGTTCGGGCTGAAAACGAAATTGAAAATTTTATTTCAGTGACCTCGCCTTATGAACGAATAATTAATAACCCTGAAACATAATTACATTTACCAGCAGTATGTCTACTACTTTTTAATTAATTTAATGAATATTACTTATTACCTTTTCTCTAGCTTTCAGATGTAACACTTCCCACGACAATGAAACTTATTTCTTTATTGTTGTCAGCTGACCCATCGTCCAACGGAGCTGTCTCCATCTTCAAGCAGGTTTTTTCACTTAATATCAGTTTGGCGGTAGATTTGAATTTCATTTGGATATTTTTCAAAGGTGGTTATCACCTTCCGGTAATTTTTTACCCATAAAAGTAGTTAGGGGCTCAATAAACATTTCATTCAGTATATTAGGCAGTTTTTATCATTGGGTATCAGGTCAAAAGGGAGATGTGTTCCCCATTCTCTTTAAATGATAGCTACAATAATAAATAAATACTTCTATTTTAAGAATTGAAATACTTTTTATTTATATAATGTGTACAAAAAAATAATTCGACTGATGTTGTGAATGATTCGACAAACACTCAACTTGACAGTTTTGTGTCGATAACAATTTTCCGTCTTTCCAAAACAAATACAGCAGATGATTATGATGATCTTTAATAAGATTATTTTATAATACAATTGCTCCCAGATTCACATTTTATATATCAAAACGAAAAGATCTTTCTTTCTTCTTTTCGTTTCGATATTAAATAAAAATAATGATATACGAATTCTTACCTGCGTAGCAAAATCTAATCTAGGGGCCTTGGCCATTCCCATTTGTAGCACAATAAACGCGGTTTCAGGTATATGTTTGATTGGTAGTGCCAAAAATCCTTTTTTTATATTCAATTCATAGTATTGGGTCACTCGCGATACATTATTTTCAGCGGGACATCTGTTTCAATATTGTTTACACCTTGTTTTATCATGTTAGCTCGAAGAAACTCCGCCGCCATTTTTTCACTATTTTCGCCTCCGAACGCGTAAACGAGAGCTCCGGAGCTCTCGTCTAGCTCTCGTTGAAAAACAAAACTTTTTGTCTCGTTCAAATGTCTCTGGAACGCGTTTTTGAAAAAGTTTCGTTAATTAACAAGACACGCCCCTTTTTTCGTTAGTTAACGAGAAATTTTCGTCTCTGGAACGGGCCCTAAGTCGAGAATGCGTGACGACCTTATTCGCCACTGCCCAATCTTCCCTTTTGGTTCGATTGATCCTCAAAGGGAGATTGCCAGTGCCACCATTGCTGGTGACCTTAGAGTCCGGAAAGTGTACATCTAACATATGTGTCAGTGTCCTTACCGGATGTGGAAAAACCACCATCTTTCAACTTAATGGTGTCAAGGTGCTTAGTATTATCGAGTGCCAAAATTTTCATTTATTTGGCCGTACTGGGAACATTCACTATGTTCTCGCAGAATTCTCTCCACGAAGCCTTCTTGGCATCGCGGATAGATTTGTGGTAGGTGGTGAGGGTGCGTTTATAGGCATCCCAATCACTTCCCTTCGTTGCCCTGTTGAAGAGCCTACGAGTTTCTTTGCGCAGCCTGCCAATCTCGTTGTTCCACCAAGGCACTAGCCTTGGCCGGTTGACAGGCTTTGCCGGAAAATTGCGGTGATAGGAGTAGATAATGCACTGTTGAACGCGATCAACAGCCAAATCGAAATCCAACACCGATGACAGCCGTGGCTTATCACCCTTACGAAGAAGCTTAGGTCTTCCCTGTAACCAGACCAATCTGTGCCTTTAGGGTTACGAATAGTGGTGCAAGCCCATAAAGGGTTTACCAGAATATTAAAGCAAATGTGTCTGTGATCCGACAAAGACGGTTCGTTAGACACATGCCAGTTCTCGATTTTATCTGCGACATTTGCTGTACACAGTGTGAGATCAATGACCTCACTTCTGTTAGAGGTAACAAAAGTTGGTACATTGTTCCTATTTAGAATGTGAAGTCTAGTACTAACCAGATATTCCATTAAGTCGTTACCACGCTGGTTGCAGTCTGAGCTGCCCCAGATTTCGAGGTGAGCATTAGCATCGCAACCGATGACCAGCTTCCTCCCCGAACTCTCACAGTAGTTGACCAATCTGGCCATCCCCTGCGAGTGGGGGGAGAGCATCGTTGTACGGTAGCTGTGCCGATGCCATAGTAACCTCCCCACCACCATCCGTGATGAGTTTTACCGTGGCGATATCCCTGGAGGTGTACATTGAGAGCGGAAGGGCATGAATGCCCTTATGTATCAGTGCACAAGCCCTGGGTGTAGCAGAGTTATAATCATAGAATATATTACCTGCATTTTGGAGACCAAGTATCTTCCCATTGGCAGTCCATGGCTTCTGTATGAGAGCGACGTCGAAGCTCTCCTTTGCGAACCTCGTACAGCGAACTGCAGTGGCTGCCTTGCAGTGGTGGAAATTAATTTGCAGCAACTTTAAACTCATCTTATTTAAGGTGAGCTCGGTTGCTGGCCTTAGATGTCTATTCAGACACAGTGGTGGTTGTGGAGACTCCAACACACCCACCGGTCCGACTTGTATCCCTGGCCTGCCCCCCTGTTGCACCCTCCAGTGGTACAACCTCTTTGATCTCGTCGGTGTCCGACAAGTCAAAGACCTTTAGGTCCTCCATGAGAGTATCTTCCATATGAATGTCCTCTCCTGTGTCCCCGCCAGCCAGAGCCTCATCTTCCATCCTTGAGATCTCCAAGGCTGAGGGTTCGACTGAACCACCCTCCTTTACAGGATCCACCAGAGCTATCGGGTCAGGTTCATGAAGTATCTTAAAGATACCACTGTCCAGACCCGTTGGCCCTAATATATGGGTTAGAGTGTGCAATAATTGGTGGCTTAACCGGGGAGTCGGGGTCCGGCTCTTGTAACCCACAAGGGCGGTGGCGCACTGGGAGATGTTAGCTCTGATCAAATGGTCCTATCTCCACCTCCGACTTTGGTCAGGTTTGGGCTGGATACTGAACTTCGGTTCAGGTTAACGAAGAGGGTCCATGCAAACTGGTCGCCTCGGCGGATTGGGTAGCCTGCTGTGGGGCGGCGGCCCTCCATATGCGGGCACGGCGGTCCTGTTTCCCGGCGTTTTGGGGTCCACCGGGATCTCCGGTGACAGCTGTGCCGGGTTACTTGGGCTGCTGTGTGCTCGTTGTTCCCCTTTAGGAGCTCTCTCCAAAGGGTTTGACTCCTTACCTACGTAGGTAGGGTGTCGGCTGGAGTTGCTATAGTATCCATTCTTAATCCCACTGCTGTGTGCGAAGTGGGGATTGGTCCACCCATTGCTGCACCTTCTGCTGGGTTGAGTGGCTTGCGTCAAAGGTGCGACCATAAGTAGTGGGGTTCTGCTACCCATGCTGGATTTGTCACTTGACCGGGCTAGGTGGACGCTGGCGTAGGGCACTATGATGATAGGCCTCCGGTGGTATGGTCTCTGTTACTAGGTACACCGGGCTATAAATTCTGACACACTGTCCAGACCCGTTAAGGCTCGGTGTCCTGCCTCCTTGATAGCCTTTACCGCATATCCATCCACGTGGAAGATCCAACATTGACCTTCCAACATTGCGTATTTAGCGCGTTGTTGTAGGTCCTTAGTCTACGAAGGAGGACAGTGCCATGCTTTGTGTAAATGTCCTTGGTGCGGAAGGCTACCTTGAAGGGCTTCGGTAGGTCGACGGCCTTCATTACTAAAAGCCGTGACCTTCCCGGAGACCAATTCCTTCTGGTCAAATCCTCCCACCAACCAATCCGCTGTAAACGCATCCCTACAGAGGTAGTGAATGGCGCCCCCAACCAGCTGAAAGTTCGCAAAACGAGGTAGAGGGTCTCCCGAAGGTAACCAATCTATCCGCTTAAGAATCTCAAGCTGAATGGTGCCCATTTCCTCTGCAGAGATGGTCTTCACAGGATAGCCTTCTTTGACGATGGCCATCTTTGTTTCATTACGGTTTCACTATAGGTTTGGTCGTGAGACTTCACCTTTTTGGAAACCTGAGACTGGGAATCGGGGGAGTCATTTTCCCTAGAACGTTTTGGAAGTGATGGCGGGGGTTCGTCCTTATTAGAGACCTCCTCCTGCATCAATTTTTCCCTGCGGCGTCGATTCCGCTTTTGACTTTTATTCAGGGGCTTATCCCCCTTGAACCCTTGCTTCACCGACTGCATCTTGTCAATGGCAGACCCTTGAAGGCTAGGCTGGGTTCCTGTAGGGGTAAGTCCCCCCTCAAGGTTAGGAACAGGGCGGGTAACATTAGAAGATGAACCCGCCCCTTGCTTAAGGGCGGGTTCTTTCAAACACTGTTTTTGTTTTTTTGTGCTTATATATTTGGTCCCACGAGAAAAGTGGAATGTAAAAAGTTACCGCTCTTAATCCTCTGTTCGGTCGGAAGGCTAAAATACAACGGGGTGTCGCCTGGTGCCCCGAGGGTATCGTTCACGATACCGTATTTACGCTTCCCCGGTACCACTCAGCATTCAGCACGAAACCTCACACCTTAGCTTAAGGAAGAAGCATAGCTTTAGTTGGCCAGCATGAAGGGTTGCCCCTCCACCTGTTACTCCATTCCACCACGAAGAGGTACTAGGTTGCAGTTTATGTAAGGGTAGACCAGGGGTAAGTATACATTATTTTTTTTAAGATTTATTGGTATTATAGGTGTTTTTTTGAAAAAAAAATTTAGGAGTTCGAGATAATAAGCAATGAGGAATTTCAGGCGTTGGCTGTCTAAAAGCTAAATAAAAAAGAGGAAAAGGGGATTAAATAATGAAACAGAAGGAGAATAAAAAGGCGGAGGAAGATGCCGATAACCAAAAAGAAGAAGGATGCGGAAAGGAACAAGAAGGAAAAAGAGAAGGAGGAGGTGGAAAACCAAAACAAAAAGGAGGAGGAGAAGAAAGGGGAGGTGAAAAGAAGAATAAAAAGGAGAAGGACAAAGACTAGGAGGAGGTGGAAAACCAAAACAAAAAAGAGGAGGAGAAGAAAGGGGACGTGAAAAGAAGAATAAAAAGGAGAAGGAAAGGGAGAAAAAGGCGTACGGTAACCAAAGGAAGGAGATGATGGAGAAAGTCGTAAGTGTTAAATTTCCTTTCGTATTTGTGATTATCTGTATTTATGTTTTATCATTATACAAAATTCAAACCATATTTTTATCATTGTTATTCAGGAGGAAGACGGGAAAAATATTACTGAAGAAAAAGCAATAGACCAAAATCTGATTGAAACGGACGAAAAAAAATAAATGCCAAATTTGTGAAATTGCAATGATTTTAGATAATTAAGTGTTCATTTGAAAAAGGCAAAGTGAACTAATTTGGGCCACGACCAATTCTGAACCACCATTTTAAATCTCTTATAAAAAATTATAGGTTATAGCTCGAATATTTGTTTTGAGTTTTAAATAATCCGCCGAACCTCTTATATCTTGTAATAAATAATGTTTCCAAATAGATGGCAGTAAATATGTAGAAAACTCAATATTATTCAACCAACCGAATTTGCTAAAAGCCGCCATGCGCACCTTGGTAATTAAAAACCAGTGTTGAGTTCCCGCCAAATGTTCAGACAGAACTTTCACTTTGAGCTCCAGAAAACCTTGAATTTTAATGCATTTCGTGATGGTTATTTAATGTTACATCGCATATAACGTTTACGTAAGTAAATTAGTTTATTTTTAAAAATAGTCGTAAGTTTAAAAAAAATATAATTCTTTTTAAAAAATTGTTTTTAAGAAACTATTCGATTTGCCCTATTCTGAACCTACCCTCGACCTATTGTGAACTAATGTAGTCCTATTTTGTACCTAGCAATTGATTATATCTGGAGCACTGTATAAACCATTTCTGGACCGGTTTAGAAATGGTTTATATTTGAAAAATGCGGGATATTTAAATATATTTAAATGAAACTAGCCAAAACAGAGGTTAGTCCAGTATTATATTTGTAGTAGAAACGTTTAGGTCCAGTTCGATTAAATTTGTATTAATCTTTCAAATAAATGTTGCATTGTTTTTAAAAAAATGTTTACGTGCAGTTTTATTTTTAATACGTAGGCCTATGCCTATTTAAAATATTTGACTTAATCTAGAAGTAGGCCTGTAGTTTAAAACTGTGGTTAATTAATAGAAATCAACCGGTACACTTTAGGTCACACCGTGGTCCACATTAGGGCATGTGGCCCACAAATAGTCAAATTGCGTATATTGAGAAAAATTAAAAATTAAAAATAGTCCTTTTTTAAATTAGAATTTCTAAAACGCAACAGTTAAATTAATAGTTTTAAACAAAATTGTTTTTGTTTTTACGAATATTTCCTTTTTGAATTTAACTTTTCAAGCGCAACAAAAAAGGTGGTCCAGAATTGTTCACTTTGCCCAAAAAGAAATAATATTTAATTTGCTTTTTGTTAAGTTAAAAGTACTTATTGTTTAGTTATGTTTTTAAGTGGCCGAGTTTGAGATATTGGTGGGTAAACCTGCAAAGTGGGGAAGTTTAAGTTATTATCTGACAACACTGTAAAATGAGGGTTATGTAAATTAGTGGCTGATAGTCTTGGAAAGTGAGGGAATTTAAGTCAGGGGTTGGTAGCATTGTAATATGGGAAATAATTGATTATAAATTTGTAACATCACCCAACTGGGCAAGTGTTATAACGTTCGCTTGTAAATAGATGGTGAAATTCACACGTTAAGTTACGAGTTTGTTTTCTCGAAAGTTCATTGACCACGCCAACTCCCTTGTAAATTTACGAGGATTGTGAAGTTACGAGAGTGAAAAAAACGTCTCTGCACCGGGCCCTTAGTTTGGATCGTGGATTGGCAATTTACTGATTACTCTTTATATGGTGGGACCAATATTTTTTATTCATTTATTTTAGACACCGAGAGTGATGGGTCGGTAATTTCAATTTTTGACGGCGGTGATTCGGACTTTTGGATAGTTTATCCTCACCATTTGATCGCTCGGAAGGGCATATTGAAATTATAGATGTTCCGCGTCATCTTGGGCCATTTATTCACATAAATCCCTCACACTATTACTTCGTTCCTTTGAATGACGGTGTAAAAATAATAAATGCATTGACGTCGATAAGTAAGAAACCGAGGAAGAAGAAAATTGTTCTTCGCTTAGCAGTGAGGAAATGCCCCTCAATTCCATGCCCATGTTGTGCGAGGGCGATAATTTATCTGGTTTCGAAGATATATATATTTCAAGTGATGAAATTGAATAATTGTTAGAAATATAATAAATTTATATTAATTTATATTTCGAAAACTAATTAATTGACGTAGTAACTGATTATAAGACTTAATTAAAAGCGGCACCTATGTATGTGATAATAAAAACGAAGGCAAACTACTTTAATTACACAGTAAAAACTTTTTAATATAAATTAAAAATTATAATACGCTATACAGAGCGCACGACTAGTTTCGCCGTCTTATACAGAGGCATCATCAGGTCCTTTAATAGGTTAAGAACTTCTTCGTAATAGTGGGGTTTGTCAAGTATGACTACTTGTCCTCCTTTGTTAGATTTAGTAATAAAAATGTCCTTGTGATTTTTTAGGGTAGTTAGGGTCTGTTCTTCTAATCAAGTTAGGTAAGATTTTGTTTAAGAATATGCACTATTTTTGTGGTAGCGGTTATAATCTCAATAGCTTTCTCGTCTGTGGTACCCGAACGGTATATCGTGTTTTCTAAAGACCCTACTAAGCTTAATTTGTCTAGAGTTTTGGGAGTTATACAGGGTGTTTCAGAAGTCAGTACAGTAACTTTGAGGTGTTATAGAGGTCGAGTAAAGATGTATGACTGTCTTTGTCGCGATCCTCTGCGCCGAATAGGAAAAGCGCTTTTAGAAAGCCGGTTTTAAAGGGGTAGTAGGAAACTGTACTACCACAAAAAACTCTAAATTTTCGAGAGCAAAAAACTTTTATTTGTTAAAGCAAATGCTCAAAATGTCGTCCTCCAGCTCCTAAACAAAGTCGGCAGCAATGAAGAACACGCCAAACGGGCGAATGATTGTACCCCAACGAATGCGCGACAGCACGTGTGCTGGTCGAAGGTTCGTTAAGGAAGGCCTGCAGAGACAATTGAGAAAATAGTCCAACAGACCTTGAAATAACGTTTTTAGTCGAAGCGAAACAAATGAGTAGACATGTTGCTAGAAGAAATATCCAGTCCTGTTTGGAAACCGCCTAGCAACAGGTTTAATCATTTGTTTCGCTGCGACTAAAAACGGTATTTAAAGGCCTGTTGGTCCTGTATTTTATCCATCAGTTTGACATTACTACCAGTCATGGAGCGTTATCGATATACCACTGAAGAACTTGCGGACATTCATTTTACGTACGGACGAGCGGATGGTAATGCAAATGTTGCTCAACAACTTTACCGTGAAAGGTACCCGAACAGAAATATCCCAAATCCAAGAACTTTTACGAATGTCCATCAGCGACTGCGCGAGACAGGTGCAACACGGGTAAGAAATTACTGTTAACTTTATTTTGAAGACGAGATATTTAGGATATTTCTTAAGGCAATCAATCAAGACCTTGGCCGCCCAAGGGATATGCGCAATCCCCGGATGGAAGCGGATGTCCTGCAGGCCTTTCATAACAACCCTTCAACCAGCACACGTGATGTCGCGCATTCCTTGGGGTACAATCATTCGTCCGTTTGGCGTGTTCTTCACGATGACGGACTGCACCCTTATCACCGACAAAAGGTGCAAGATCTCAAAGCGACCGATTTCCCATTGCGCCTGGAGTTCGCACGATGGTTTTCCGAGCAAACCGCCCAAGATCCTGTTTTTCCAAGATCTGTACTGTTAAGTGACAAAGCCACATTTTCCAGGGAGGGCATATTCAACACTCACAACCAGCATGAATGGGCCCACGTCAATCCACATGCAACATTTACCCGTGGATTTCAAGAAAAGTTTAGCGTAAATTTGTGGGCTGGAATCGTTGGAGATGTGTTAATTGGTCCGTACATGTTTCCACCAAGACTAGATGGGACGACGTACATGGTTTTCCTTCGTGACTTCTTACCTGACCTTCTTGAAGACGTCCCGATAGCAATTGTAAGACACATGTGGTTTCAGCATGATGGGGCTCCGGCTCACTTTTCCTTGCGGGTACGAGCACGAGCAATATCCAGGGAGATGGATTGGCAGAGGAGGTCCAGTCAGATGGCCTGCAAGATCACCGGATTTAAACCCACTTGACTTTTTCCTGTGGGGGTGGATGAAGGAACTTGTCTACGAGACACCAGTGGAGACGGAAGTGGATTTGGTCGCAAGAATACACGCAGCTTCGGAAAAGATTAGTACCACACTTGGAGTGTTTCAGGCCGTACGTTCATCCATTCTTCATCGCTGCCGACTTTGTTTAGGAGCTGGAGGACGACATTTTGAGCATTTGCACTCGAAAATTTAGAGTTTTTTGCGGTAGTAAAATTTCCTACTACCCCTTTAAAACCGGCTTTCTATCTGAGTTCTTGTGTTCGTTGGAAGCTTACATTAAGGCGTTTTTAGGCCAAACTTTAACGCTCTCTAGCGCTTTTCCTATTCGGCGCAGAGGATCGCGAAAAAGACAGTCATACATCTTTACTCGACCTCTATAACACCTCAAAGTTACTGTACTGACTTCTGAAACACCCTGTAGAAAGGTTTAGTGCTAATGATAAACTTCGTTTTCAGAATTGCTTAATTCTACCGATGAAAGGTTCACAACCTTCTTATTACAGTTTCATTGTTACTAGTATCTTTAGTTGTGCCATTCTTTAGGTTACGGAGTTTCAGGTTCAAGTGTTCCTTCGATATTGTGTCATTATTCACAAATATACCGGTCCAAGAAGCCATGGATTATTTTGAATGGAGATTGACCGAAACTTACTTTTCTCCTATTGAAATTAATGACATATTAACTTTAACTAGACTGTGTGTAGAAACCGTTAAATCCATTACTTGCTGATATATTTCTCAATGACCTTGAAAATAAGACGTTCGGAAATTACCACCATAAACCAATTGTCTGGATACGCTACGTAGATGATATCTTTCTGATCTGGCGGCTAGGTGACGAAGCTCTAAAAAATTTCCATGACTATTTAAATAATATCCACCCTAAAATAAAACTCACCTTAAGTAAATAACAAAATCCAAACCACTGTGTATAAGAAACCTTTTTCTGTCACCACAATACCACATAATAGATCAGCCCACCCCCTATCTCAAAAGATGTCATCTTTTTACACCTTAGTTTATAGGGCTTTAAATGTTTGTTCTAATGACACTTATATAAAATCGGAATTGGAGTTTCTAAAATTAGTAGCCAAAGATAGAGGTTTTTCTCATCTAGTCGTCGAAAAAGCGAGAAAAAGTTCCTGAGTTCTAATAATGTATCTAGACGAACCAAACTTAAGCCTTTTGAAAAAAACACACAGTTCTTTCTACCCCACACTGCCATCCAAAATTGCCAACAAATTTAATACCACCTTAGATTGTTTTACCGCATTAAAACCTGTAAATAAAATAGTTAATTTTTTAAATTCCCTAAAAGACCCTATAAAACTAGATGACAAATCTGGCGTTTACTCTATACAGTGTGTTTGTGGAAATGAATACATACAGTAGAAGTTTAAAAAAAAGTTCAAAGGAACACGCCGAAGATGTAAGATTAAAAAAATCTGAGACTTCAGCCCTAGCGGCTCATATCTGTAACTCCTACCATAACATTAACTTTGAATCCGCAAAACTTATAAAAACCTGTAAAAATCAAATATAATTAAATATTAATGAATCTTACCATATTAAAAAATCAGTAGATAAAAATAAATGCTTAAATCGAGACTTAGGACCTGGTGTTGAATACGTTAATAATTGGAAAAAACTATTATTCAAAAAAGTATTATTGACTGTAACTTATAAATATGAGTTGTAAAGTTGGAAACGGACTATACCTCTGATGATGGAGCGATGACGCTACCGAAACTAGTCGGGTTTTAATAATCTTTTAAATAAATTTTAATAAAATTTTCTTCTGCACTTTTGAAATATCGTTGTCCTTTGATTAAACCAATATTTCTGTGCAAGTCGCCAATCAAACACTTAATAAGGCGATACTTATTTCGAAAAAAAAAACAATAAATAGGAGACTCCACAACGGGCTATAGCTACGATTACATGTTCTTAGAACGTCTATATTATAAGACTTTTTGTCTATAAAAATCACGAAAATTAACGGTAATCGCATTCAATGCCAAAGGTTTTAGGTTTTTGGATTTTTTTAGTCTAAAAACTTTTTGTACTTACGAGTACCGCTTTCCTAAAGAGAACAATTTCTTATAAAATGTTCGGCACCGTCGAAAGCAAGATTGCAGCGGCCCGAAAGAGTACTTAAATAAACAGTTTTTTATTCGCTTGAGTATTAATTTATTTTATCGTATTAACGCTACACAATTAATCGTAGAAATAGCAAAACGTTTTTAACGCACGTTTAGTGTTGAAATATATGTTTAAGCTTGTGGATTTGGTAAATCCTCGGGTAAATCTCTTTGAGTAAGCACACTTTATAAATTGTCATGCAACAGGAACGCTGTGGTGATGAAAATTAAACGGAAACAGTACTGTCATCAAGTTTTTAGATCGAAATCGTTGCAATTCTTGGAGAAATATTTTAAGCGAATTTTTTTAAATATTTTTATTGTTTTGTTTGGAGGTTTTTATTTTTAAATCTCTCTTATTTTCAGTCTTGCTTTTCCCCTCGTCGGTGCTGGTTATAAAATGGGTAAGTTTTTCCTTTAATTTTGAGAATATAAGATTCTAAATTATTAAGAAAAATTTCAGAACACCAGGAGTATTAATCCAAAGCTAAATCGTCAGAAAAGTGAAAAAGGAACATGATCCGAGGAAAGACACAAAAAAATACATGGTGGACCAGCTTCTGTACGCTATTGTTACTTACGTAATGAATCATCAAAATGATCAATTTAAACACTTGTTTTTGACATCAGATGATATAGAAAAAATGTGCGATAAAAATACGAGACCTTTCTTGTTATTATACCATCAATGAGGCGATGTAAGTCATTATTACTTTATTAAATTGTTATTTTTCTTACTCTTAAAATAATTCTAATTTAAATTACAGGGGAGGCAGAGAAATGGGCCAAATAAATAGCCTAGCCTAGTCCCTCACGATAGACTTCGGTGCACGTAGGTCTGGAATGTCTAAGAGCCAAAACGTCGACCTTATATTGTAAAACTATACGGTAAATATCATTTATTATTTCACCATTCCTATTTTAGGAGAGTATAACATTTGCCTAATATTTTTTAGACGCTCGATTCGGAAATTTGGTATAAATCCGCGAATTTTTTCCGAAAGCCGCGTTAGACGCGCTTGAAGAGGTCGCTCATAAATATCCGCTGTTTAAAAAGCAGCTTTTGCTTCCAGCAAATTTACGACAAGCTTTCATTTATGTCGATTCATTGGAGAGTCCCGAAATCGAATTCCTAAATATTGGTTATTTTTCCCTTAACTTATTGAAATAAATCTTTTATTTTAGTATTTATATTTTGAACTAGATGTCACCACAGTATCCGAAGTATCATCATCTAATAATCCAGGAGTTCTTATCGATAAGTCAACCTCAAACGTATCTTTAGAAACGCTATTTGAGAGAGTTCAACGTGATATAAATGTAAATTTATTTATGTTTAGTCGAAATTATTGGTCAATTTAGATTTATTTCACTCGCTTATTAAAAAGTTTGAGCTCCATTTACGATCAGCGAAAAGCCGTCTTCTGGAACTGGAAGAAGAAAAAACCAATCTCGAACGCCAGATCAAAATTCGAGACGAAAATGAGCTGATGACAAAATCGATGAGAAAATTAATTCCGGGAGACTCCTTCTGCGAGCGTATATCGGATATAAACAATGTGATTGCGTTTTAAGAAAAGGCCCGCGCAACCACGGGTAGCCAATCTGAAGTTGATGTCGTAAAGACTTTGCTTGACGGTACGTGTTCTTCAGTTTATATGAATAGTTTAGCGTAAGCGTAGTTCTTCATTATAATCCCGCTTTCTCCGTGTGTGTGCGTGTCCAGCCACGGCGGAAGGCAGGGATTTTCCGCGTACCCAGCCTGCATGCAAAAACCGCTACCTAAGCGAATGGCATGTGTTTTCGCGTTTACACTTTGCGTGCGCATATACTAGTTAGAGCGAAAACCACGTAACTAACTACTTTGAGCTAAACTACAATACTACACTATCAATACCACAAAAAATTTTGTCCAATTTTTATTTTTGCACTCGTAAAATTTCTTTTGAGCGCTTGCCTTTTGCCTTTGAAAGGCAAGCGTGATATCATGCAATTAACTACGTTACAAAATATGTTATGTTACGTTATATAATATTTTAGCCTCATCCAACGCCAAGTTTCAAAATATTTTTGAAAATAGTTTCGATTCGACAAAAGTCAATGAAAATCTAGTCTCTGAAGACGAAAGCCGTTTTATTGCTAATTGCTCCCAGGGGGACAATCAAAATAATGTAGAACGAATGCTTTTAAAAGGTCAATTTTCTACTGATCCCTTCTCAGAAGAGAATAATCCTGGTGATGCAAGCCTGGTAGAGGGACCAAATGCTAGTTCAAATTCAATGAACTACACAAATGAAACAACTTTCGACTCAAACTTAGAATTACCAATAGAAAGCACTCATCGCTCGAAAGAACTCGAAAGCACTGTAGAGGAAAACGCTGAACACGATGAAACTTATCATGCCGTCGATGCCGGCGATGCGACTGATGGTAATTTGTCTGGAAAAATGATCTTTGAAAAAGTTCAAGATCGGAACATTGTAAAAATGGCATTAGAAGTCACGGGAATACAAAAAAACAAGAGTAAATTGTTATATGTATGGGCTAGTTTTCACTTGTGCAGAAAACGCCGCGACGGCGAGCGATGACGAAAATAATTTAACAATTCTGTATCATATGTGGTTGGAATTCTGCGTGAATTCATTTTTTTAAATCCATCGATTATCCGGATACTACGTGCTTTCAACACATTAATTCTATTACGAATTTGTGAAGAATTTTGGAAAAATTTACTATTAGAAGTTTCTTCGCTGGCTGAAGGTTTCGCTCATTAAAAGTGTCAACTTTGCTTTAATCACAGTGTATTCTACAAAGCGCCGAAGTTGTCGCTTGTTTCTGCAGGGATTCTGGCCTAGTGAAAAGTAGCATTTCATCTAATCTTTTCTGATAATTTAAATTTTTCAACCCTTTTTAAGGAATTCTCTTCGATGATTTCAAATTACCAAAAAAAAGGCACAAAAGAAAGAAAACAAGACTAAATCAACTTAAAACGAGTTTCGGATTTTTTTAATGTTTTCTTTCCAACGTGAATCTTTAATCTTTTTCATAGAAAATAAGTTCTTAAGTTTAGAAGTATAAAAAACTTTAATATGGCCATATGTATAAAAACCTTCAAAAAATATTTTTTTTATCTTTGAAAAAGTAAATCTATTTTCCCAGAGCACGAAAATGGTTACATTTACGCGAATCGAAGGAGTATATTATTTATGTTAGGAAAAGTTATTTTTAATAAATCATTTAAAAAAGTTTTACAATATAAATTTAGTCGCCGTTTACGATTTGAATTTATACCTTTTTCTCCCTTCCTTGGGCAGCTGCTTCCTAACTGGTTTGTCGAGGAACGCAAGTTGAATCTATGATTAGAGACCATATTTTGGTATTTTTGTAAAAAACAATTACTTAGTCCAAAAATTTTAATTTGAGTTTTTAGGCCAATGGATTTATGGCAAACTAGTAAATTTTTATTATTTCGACTTTAAGAAAAATTAGGTAGGCTCGAGGCGAATTAAGTTCGCTAGGCCTTAACATAAATTGTGTCCGGAATGGGTCTTCTTTTTAGTCGTAATTTAATTGTAGAAATCATTCAAAGAGCGTAGTCTTTAATTTTTCTTTTTTGTTACAGCAGAACACTTAGTGTACTTTTGGTTAAAGCACGCAATCTCTGTCGCACCTACCGCCGCTCCGGCGAAATTCAGTTCGTGGTTGGCATCGATTACTCGAAATATACTGTTTTTGTGTAATCGACGTTTGAATAAATTTTGCTGAATTTTATTCAAATTTCTTCAAAGTTTAGCTCGATTTCCGACTGAAAGTTTCGCCCACCAATGTGTGTTTCCCGCGTATATTCGCTGCGTAAAGAAATTTGGGCCGAGTTTTGGCCAAATTTGATCCAAAATGGCTTGCTTATATTCCACGCGTATACTGCAAGCTTTAAATACTTCATTTCCTTTTCGGTTTTAAGTTCATTTTATCCCAACCAAATTTCCTCAGAAATCTGCCCGAATTCGTTTTGTTACGAATGCCATTACTCGATACTTGAAGGTAAGGTGTCAGTCCTTATTCCTCTGCATGCCGATTTCGCCCACTTTTATGCCCGAATTTTGACCAAATTGCTTCCCAATTTGCTCATTTGGCGGATGTTTCGCTCACTTAAAATGTATATTTCGCTACAATCGCGCTATGCTCTGGACAATTCGTGATACTCGTCAGCCACTCAAAATATATACTTTTCGTGTAATCGATTGATAAAGAAATTTTTTCCTGGAATTTACGCTAAATTTGTTCCAACTTAGCTCGCTTGGTGGCTGTTTTGCCCACCAAAAGCATACTCGTATCACACTCGTGTAATTAGAGCGCTACTATGGCTGTAAAACTAATTTTCTCTAGCTTAACAGTTTTTTAGTCTTATGGAGTTTCGCTGTATATTATAAATTTAAAGCAGATAGTTCTCACTTTCGATAGCAAGCGGTAGATATCGGATGTGTTTAAAGTAGTATATTTTTAAATTTTCAAGAAGTTATTGGTTTTTGAGAAAACAGGAAATGGAAATTGACCGTCACGAGTTTACTACAAGCGATGTATATATGTTATACGAAGAGGACGAAGGTATGTATATTACGATGGAATTTTCACATATAGATGGAATAAAAAAAAGATAAGTATTTCAGACTAAATTATACTTAAGGAAGAACTTGGTATGCATAAATAAAATGTTATCTTTGAATTTTGTATCTTTTTTATAATATGATTAATTATAATGAATGAATTAACCATTCCTTTTTCGCAATACCTTTTTTAAATCATAATCGTGCTATTAGTTGATTAGTGACAATTTTCTTTTAAATTTAAAGATCCAATCAGTGACGACACCGCCAAATATCCAGCGGCCGTTTGCGAAGGAGCTTTATTAAACTTCGTGGATGACAAATAAATGTTTAAAAACTACGAACTAAGAAAACTGCCAAATTCAAAGTTGTCACTCGTCCAAATAGAAGCCGTTAAAGCTTAAGCGGTAGACATTTGTCAAAATTTGAACTTGAAAAAGAAAACTTAGTTCGAGCCGGGTTTTTATTAGGTAAATAATATTTATCGGTTTATTCTCAAGCATGTTTAATTTGACCAATTTTTTTTAAAGGAGATGGAACTGGTGAGTTTCGAACTATACTAATGATTTTCGATTGTTGTAGTTTGTAGTTCAAGTTGGTGGGTACTTACTCGTTAGTTTATTGTAAGCGACTAATAAACAAAACTTGTGACAATAGTGATCAATGACTCGAGTAAATAACGTGGTTAATATAAGCCGCTCTTCTTTTCGGGTTCCGTATAATTAATAATTAGAAAGTTAAATTTTGTATGTTAATACGCAATTTTGGGGGCTTTTTACGGTTTTTAGCCTCGTCCCTCTGGTTATAAGAGGTATCGAGGCTATTATTTTCGCTGTTGACGTGTTCTGTGTTGTTGTCAGTATCAGTGGCTGTGCGCTAGCTCTGATTGGTAATAGTTCCCTCTATCTAATTATGTTAAGGTGGCGCCGTATGGTATTAATCAAAGCGGTGTTTCCGCCCCATTTCAAAAATTATCATACCCGCGAAATGGCGATTTATCTTAGATTTAGAGCAATACCACGTATCTCGATATTTAGAGGTAAAACCGCATAAATCAATATTTATAGGGTAATCCACGTATCTCGAAAGCTAGAGTGAAAACCACGTAACTCCGTTTAGAGCGAAAACCGCGTAACTCCTTCTGTTAGCGCGAAAACATCGTATATTGTACTGCGAGTAACAAAACTTACGCTACATTTACCCTCCACTATGCCATCTTGTTTAATTTCAAAAAACGATGTCCAATTCTTACGTATTTTTCCGGTTTCATTTAAAAGCACGCGTCGACGTAATGTAATAGTCTGTCTCTTACTCGGGACTTTATTCAAAGCTATTTAATCATTATAATTTTTATTTACAGGAATGGGAAAAACTCGAGTTATTTGTCAATGTATTTTAGAAAACTGGACAGAAGAGGGTCGAATAATACAATTGGTTCTAACGACATCAACGTCATTATAGCTTGACTTTCGCCGAGAGATGCAAGTTCTCGACGGGCATTTTTGCGACAAGTTTTTTAACTTAAAATTCTATAAATTGCACGATATCTCCGAAGAAATTATTTTCACAACGTATTCAATGTTAAACACCAAAATACCGAATGAGACCGATGATCTCGTCGATCAACCTTTACGTCGGTTAGGCGCCACTTTCGATGGTTTAGTTTGTAGTTCCATTTCTCAAGCCTACTTGCGTATATTACGTTTAAAGTCTCGCAAAATACCCGAGAATTTATTTGATAATTAACTTAAAATATCTTAATTTTACTTACGATTCAGTTAGTGCATTAAAATCGAAAGAGGAGATTATTTTACGAGGTTTAACATGAAATTAAAAGCACAAGGCACACAGCTCTCAGTTACTCACAGTTACACTTATGGAAAATAAAAAACTCAATATACTTAACATCATGTAATAATATACATGCAATTTTCTACTTACCTTTTCATATTTCTAACGCGTTTCATTTTATTAATTTTACCTCAACCTCTGAGTCTATTAAATTTAAGAAAGTCAATAATCCAATTTAACAGAACAACGCCCACAGTATAAGAGTCCTTTGTTTTATTTAATAGCCATACCCGCCAAATATCAGAGAAGTTAAGATTATACACTATTTTTATATTTAAGTGCTCAATCTTCGGTTGGTTTCCCAAATTGCTTTTTCTCCCTTTAAATGATTCCGGTGGCCACTGAAATGGTTATTAATCGAAATAACACCTAATTCAACTATAATTTTTCGTAGCAATACCTTACCACATTTTTAAGCGAGTTAAATGAGATGGATATCGCACGGTAAGTGGTCCTAAGCTCACTTCCGACTTAAGTGACACAAAATGTGTATTCATAAATACACTCAATTTAAAACCTAGTACGAAAGGGTAACAAAAATTGTTTCTTGAAAGAAGAAAAAGAAAATTTAAGTAGAATATATTTAATAAGAAAATATAGGAAAAAAATATGAATGCATCTTAAAAAAATAATTGGCTGATGCAGAAAAAGTTTAAAAACTGAAACAGTGTTTCATTATATAAAAGAGCGCTACTGCTCTCTTTATTGCCAAATGACGTATCAATTAAAATGTACATCAGTAATTACAGGCAAATTTCTAAAAAATAACTTTTTTATTAAACCAATTCTTAAATATTGACTTTTTCCCTTGGAGACGCCACTTTTTGTCGGTCCAAGAACACCGTCTGTACCCACCAAGGCTTAATAACCTGATGAAGTAGAACGCGTCAGTTTTTTACAAGTTTGTTAGTTTGATCTTGCTCTTCGATGAATTGATAAAGTGCGTAAGGTATTTGCAATTTCATTAAAGGAGCGGAGTTTCCTAGATCTATTTTGACTCGAAAAAACATTTTGAGTACATAAATTGTTTTTGGTATTCAAATGAATTTATTGTGTTAGGCAACCAAGAAAACTTTTAAACTATCTGATTAATAAAAATTTGTAAAATGCACTCATGTTGGTAAAATTTCAATATTAATCATTTAGCATGTCTTTTACTTTTTCAGTTTCTTATTTATTTTTAAAAATACAATTTTAAATTACTTGCTATGGTTCTGAAAATATTATACGATGGCGTGGTACGTATACTTCAAGCTAAAATATATCGAATTGCTTATTTAATTAAACTTACTAAATTTCCAAAATGTTCTCGATTTCGTTGAGATTTAATGTATCTTTATTCGATTTTTCTATCAAACTGTTTAATAATTGGCAGGATCATATATGGATCAATTTTAAATAATTGGTCTGGATATAAAATTAATTATATTATAAAATCACAAGCACGGTTCATTAAAAAACTAAACAGATACACATAAATTGGTAATAATGATTTACACAAGAACTTAAAAAATTTTAGCACCAGCGCAACACTAACGAGTAGTGTACCCGAGGTGTAAATCACCGATTTTTATGAAACTCGGGGGGTATGTAGACCTTGGGGTAACATTTTCACCAAGGGAAACGTTACGCTGGGCTTCCGTTTTTGCTATGGCAACCGAAAATGTTTTTGACAACATAAAATGAAAAAATCTACATTTAAAAAAGCATGGGATTTTCTCGGTTTCACAGGGGGGTACCCTGTGAAAAGTTTTGAAAACCAAAAATAAAAATAAAATTTAAATTTCAACTAAAATGCAAAATTTGAACAATTTTGGGTGAAATTCATCAAATAGCCCCCTTGTGAAACCGAGAAAATCCCATGCTTTTTTAAATATAGATTTTTTCATTTTATGTTGTCAAAAACCTTTTCGGTTGCCATAGCAAAACGGAAGCCTATCGAAACTTTTCCCTTGTTGAAAATTCTTGTTACCCCAAGGTCTACCTACCCCCCCCCCGAGTTTCATCAAAATCGGTGATTTACACCTCGGGTACACTCCTCGTAAGTCGAGAAGATAGTTCTTTTAATCGTCGTGAAATTTAATTTTAGTTTAGACTATTCCCTTAGACCAATAATATGTCTGTACAAAACCGAGTCGTTTATTCGACTGAATATAATCTTTCAGAGCATGGAAAACTTTCAAGTAGTTCAAGATAATGTTTTCAAACCTTAGATGGGACACCAAAAAGGAGGGATGATGGTCAAATGTTTCAGAAACGGGCGGTGCTGTGGGTAACGAATCACAACGAGCGAGAAAGAGCAAAAAGCTGCTCCGGTCCTTCTTGTTGAAGGGCTCGAGCCCTGTTTTTTTTAATCTGTACAAGCGTTGGTTTTAGTCTTTCTTTCTTCCAAATCCGATTGGCAGAATCCCCATCAGCAAGATAATCGGTCGAAAACCACTTGCGAAGCGTATCAGCTTTGTCTCTTGAATAATCGCGGCCGTAGCGCCGATCTATTTAGTGAATACGATACTCCCACTTGGAAATAAATCCCACGTGTTGTAGGTAATGAAATACTGTCTTGGATAATCACATGTCCGTCATGAATATAAGGCGTTGCAAATTATTTGAATATTTGTTCTTCAAAGTTGACCAGGTCATTTCATTTCTAACTGCCCTCGAGGTGACTACTTGACCCTGCTCGAAACATTTTAATAATAATTGTAATCAGTTCGAATAATACACAACTCTTATAAGTATATACGCTTTATTCAGATTTCGAGTTGACCCATGTGTTCGATGTCTTACCGAGGTATTCGAAGAATTTGGTTAACTGAAGAAGTTTTTCTTGCATAATCCTTGAAATTATCCGTATTGGACAGGTTGCCGTAAATGACACGAAACTCCATGATTCAACATTTAAAAGATTTAAAACAAAAACTTTGTTCCGTATAAAACTTTCCCCAAATATTCAAAAGCCCCTCTTAATTAATCAAGGAACCGTTAATGCTAAGCAGATCGTGTAAAGTAAAAGGCCTGTTTTAGCGACTTCATCCCTTAAAGCGAAAACCCTTGCACGATTTTTTTTATTAAAAGTTATCAATTATCAATATTTAATCAATTTTCAATAAATGGGTATACTTTAATTAAGAAATTTTAACGCGGCTTTTACCATTACAATTTATAATGTTGTTCTATTATTAATAATATAAAAATAACTAAAGTATTAATGAAAAAGTATTTATTGTTATAAGTAAAATATAAATAATTATCAACTAGCTAATTATTACCGGTAGGTTTTTCAATAAATTGAGGTTAAATAGAGGTAGTCGCAAGCTGACTTGGCCCTAAAATACATTATAACCTTGTAGTCCAAAAAATGATAAAATAAAAGAATTGAATTGAATTGATATTTGGATATAAATTTCGGACCGCCTCCACAAACGAAAATGGGAATGATCTCTTTTTTGCGGTAAACAGGTCCCAAATATGCAATTCTCCGTTTCCGTCTTACAATAGCAAGAACCGTGGTTTCGAGAATTTTAAATGATCAAGCGCTTTCAATGAGAAAGCGTTCATGGTACTTCTCGTCCTACTGGTGGGCTGCTTTATTTTTTCTGATCTATCGCTTTAACGCTAGTGACGTCCACAAAACCTTAAGAACGGAATTTCAAACGGAGTGGCCTACGTGTATAAAAACCAACAGAAAGATACTTACTTCGACTATGAACTTCTTAGAATGACTATAAATAAACGAAACGGATACTTAGTGGTTTTAAATTTGTTTTTAACAAAATAAAATACGGTAGCTTTCGGGCCCGGGCGGCGTGGCCCCTCGTCAGGCTATTGGTACACAACTTATTGTGATAATTATGATTTTTAAATTTACGAATATATGAACTTCTTATTTTAAATGGCAAGTGGTCTATGCTCAATGGAACGTCAAATATAACACTCAAGCCCGTTGTGTATCGCCATCTTTAAGCGGGTCAAGGTGGCAAATTGGTTTCTACTTGTGCAGAAAGCCTCGACTTTTAATACGTATCATATCTCTCTGAGCAAAGTTCGAGATCGACATGTCTCATACGTATACTGCAACACACGTTTTATATTCATTTCTTTGGTTACTTTTATGCATTTTTAATCTCTTGCTATTTCTTATTTTCTTGATATCACGAATCGTCAATTTAGTACGAAGCTCCGTTCTCCGTTTTTGACGAGAATATCAGAAGATTTCGCAGTTCGACATACAATGAGGCTTTTCTTATTGCGGACCTTATGAACTATGCAATTTTTGATAACACCAGTCAAGAGTAAACCTTTATTGAATAATAATATTAAATTTTTAAATTTTATTTTATCACAATTATATTAATATTGCTTACATTTTCTTGTTATAATCGTGAGCTATTCCGTTTTTACCTTCAGATATGAATTTAAGAAATGGGACCCTAATGTGTCTATAGATGACTTGGGTCAGGAAGGAGTAAGTAACATACCATATTACATGAGACTTCATGCTACAAACGCATTATTGATTGCAGCAGATTTAATGATATGGGAATAGTAATTGACATGTTAATCATAATAAATGTTTTATTGTTACATTTTTATCTCTAGAAATTGTTAAAGAACTGAGCCCTTCTAATATAATTTTTTTTGATATAAATCAGTTATTGACAAAGAACCATTTTAATTTTCAATGTTATGCAAATTCCTTTTACGTGATTTTAATAGGCTAAAACACCTGTTGCTGGTTTAAAATAATTTCCTTGTTTACGCATTTGAATATAAACGAAAATTTTGCGTTAATGGAAAGATGGATTTATTTTGAGATCTCGGCTCTCGTGTTCCTTGCCTTTTTGCTTCGACTCAAGAAAAATATCCCCGCGATTAAGAGAAAATGGTAAACGGTTATATCAAACATAAACCCGATCGAGCGCTTGCAGTTTTAGGATACTCGGAAATATTACCATATAAAGTATTTTTTTTTATTCGTATAGCATAAATAAATTTAGAATGTTCTTACATATTGGTTCAATTTCAGACTAAGCACAAGCCAAAGACGCGCTCTTTCTCTCTTCGTCATAGTGAGCGCGTGCGATGTTCCGATATTAGTTATTAAGAAACATGATCTTATTCCTTAAAATATGATGGCTTTTCTTCGTCATTATATAGATATTAATATTTCACATGACACTTCTATGAATCGAAATTAATCCCTGGCTACATGGCTTAAAAACTGGAAAAAAAAATACAAATAGAGTTCACACTGAACATTTTGTGAGAAAATTGTATTTTAAGATATCCTGGAAAGACAGCCAAATTTATAATTATAATCAGCTAGGCTAATACCAAGGCACTACCTTAGGCCTAAGTCTTCAAGCCATTAATCCAGGTGGTCGGGTTACTATGCCTAGGAGCCCTTCAACTCTCAACCAATTTTTAATATAAAGCTTTTCATTTCAGAAAATTGATATTTCTGTAATAATATTATTTAAATCACTGATAAATATCAGTATTTGGATACCAAGTAATATAGTAATGGAATCTGAACGCACAATTTTATCAAGAAAACCTTTGGAATACTCCATGGACTGGTTTTTGATATTTACTCTCATAAACTATAAGGTAGAGCAAAACTGTAAATTAACAATTAATTAAAATTAAACTAAACATTTTTCATTCAAACCAAAGATAATTTTGTAAATAAAATCATTTAATAAAATTTGTAATTATTTATTTCCAGCAATTATTTGTTATCCTATTTTCTGTCTTGGTGTACTCGACACTTTCTTTCCTGATGGAATTAACGTTTCAAAGAAAAAACACTGCTTTTAGCGCAGAACGATTTCAGAGAGACCGTCGAATTGTTTGGAATAAACATGCAGATATAAGGAAAAACCTTCATATTTTTAAACAACATATCGGACTATTTTGCACCATCACTCTATTCAAACGTTAGTGAGATAACTCTGTCATCTATATATATATCGGAAACACCGAATCGCACTTATATAGAAGATGTTTAAACTTCACTTGTTAATTTAAACCAATTATTACGCAACTAACTCTTAAAATTTGCCTAATTTTATAGTTGCTTCACACATTTAACTAAATCCAAGTACTTATATTTAGTGAAGTGTCATATAACACAAATTTCTTGTTCTGCTTTTCAAACTAAAGAAATAATCTTTGTTGATAAATCGATTTAAATGTTTTCCAGCCAGTCAATTTATCCCACGGAGCCTGGGAAGTCGGTTTCTGTTGGGAATCTGGATGTGCTGCATTTTCTTCGTGATACAACAGCTTTCCTCCTACATCATAAGCCAAATGGCATTTCTTGGTATTCCAAGGTTTATTAAAACTTTGCTTGATATTATTGACAACCCACAAATTACACCTTTTGTTGAGAGTTTTACTGGAAAAATATTTAAGGTAAGAAGTGTATTTTTTACTTCTTCATATAAAGCTTACTATTTTGAAGTAGTAGAAATAAATAACCAAATTCCAAAATAAGTAAGCCTTTCACCGATTTTATCCAGATTGAAAATAACAAGGAGACGACCCGATGTTTTTTTTCACCAATTTTGTTCAAAGTTGAGGGATTGTTAGATTTAGATGTAACAAGAAAAAAGCTAAGGGGAAATGTTACTCTGGGCTTCCGTTCTGCCTTGGCAAGCAAAAATGTTTGTGGCAAATAAAATATTAACTTAAAACAACATGGGAAAATTGCATAATTTAAGAAAATCAAATTATTTCTTTTGAAGGAATAAAAAGGTTAACTTAACATTTTTGCATTACTTTGCACTAATAAGGGAAAAAAATCAATTTTGGGTGAACTCGAGATAAATTTAATAAAAACATCGTAATTTAAAATGCCATATCGTTTCGCCAATAAAGATCAAAATTTCTATATTAAATAATCTGAACAATATAAACTGACTAATTTCTATCCGATAAGTCTTTGTTTTTCTTCTTTACTATAGAGTTTCATTGATATCCGACGCCATTATACAAATTGGAGGATATCAATTAAAGCTGTGGTGCTATAAGTTCTGTAATTATCGGTCGATTAATCTGCAGTTTTCAAAGTTTAATTATCTTATTAGCCCTATAGGTTTTTTTTAATAATCCGACGCCATTTTGAATTATAACGTATAAATATATCAGCTTGTATCAGCTAGGCTAATACCCAAGGCACCACCTTAGGCCTTAGTCGTCAAGCGACTTTTAAAGCCATAAATACAATGCATAAGAGGGTGGTGGCGGCAAGAACTTCATGCCACGCGAGCCAACAGCTCCCTACACTTACTATTACCGTTAACCTCTACAAGTTTTTATGGAAGGGTAAACTAAAGAGCTCGGGGGAAAACCCCTTTAAATATAACTTACTATGCGACAACTGCCGAAATACTACGTCGATTTATGTAAGGTTTTTTAAGTTACATTATCCGACTGAATATATAAGCTCCTTATATTTTGACAAAATCTGACGCCATATTGAAAACAAGAAACGGATATAAATATCTCAAATAATGCGATAACTGCCAAAATTATTGCCGATTAATTCGAAATGCTGTAGTTTACATTACCTTTTTAAAATAAATAAAAATTCCAGGCAAATTTCAAAATGGTGGATGTCAAAATTTATCACCGTCTTAAAAGTTCCGTAATTATTCGTCGATTAATCTAAATTTTTCTGTTTCGTTAAATGATCAACTTAATTCGTCCTTTCTATTTTGAAAAAAAATTCTTAGCCAAATTGAATAATGTCGAAATATCTCATGTTTCGATAAGTTCCGTTTTTATTCGACTACTCTTAAGAATTATTCTAAGTTTCATTATCTGACCAAGTAAATCTTGTTATTAGAAAAATTACGGGCAAGTTCATTTGAAATGAGTAAATTTGAATACATTTCGGCAAACTCAATAATTTGGGTAAATTGATATCATTAATTTTGTTCAAATGGCATTGTCTACATTAATATAAATTTAGAGAAATTCAAATGTTATTTTGTGTGTTGAATAATATTGTGTTAATTCAATAATTTGTAGATTGGGGCGCAGCGAAGAAGGTACGAAAGCTTTGGAATTGCCATGGAATTTTTCAGCAAGAAAAAAGCGTGATGGGCAGATATTTGTTGGAGGTTCTCTTTCATGATTCCCAAAGCTTCCGTTTTACTTGAGAGGCGTTCCGCAATGGCCTCTTCTGAGAGTGGCGCACCCAAAAGTGTGAAGCTGAAACGATCGATGATTTTAACTCCAGGGTGCGCCGCGTCGAACATAGAAGTTAGGTTAGCTTCATCGAAGGCGCTCGAATTAAGGATGAGAAGCTCGCATTTCGATGGATTCAGCTCGAGGCCTATGTCCTGGAGGAGAGTCAAGTCACGAAGCACGATGTCCGGATGGTCACCGAGGGTGGAGTCGTCTAGATAGCAAATGTTGAGCTCGGAAGACATACGAGAGGCCACCGTTTGAAATATGAGACAAAATAGTGCCGGACCTAGAGGGTCGCCTTGTTAAACACCACGCTCGGAAGATGTTACAGAGTTATCGAAGGTGAGGTGGTATAAGTTCCTATAGCATTGGCGTAGGAAAAGATTGCGGGATTTCCTAAAGTACGCATTCGAGGAGGCGGTCGCGGCGAATCATGTTGAAGGTGTTGAGGAAATCGACCTTGAGTAAAACCGTGGAACCGGCATGCGGGTAATTAACATAGCGGTGAGCGGCGTTTGCTGCTTTCTCGGCTCCACCTCGAGTGCCGAAACCCAACTGCGTGGGTCGAAAGACGGGACCGAGAGTTGGTATGACGTAGGAGCAGGCCACCTTGGCGACCAGACGACGAAGCGTACAACCCACAGTTATCGGCCGAACCCCGCCGTGTTTCTTCAGTAGAGCGCACAAACTAGCGCCATACAAAACCGGGCAGAGCTCAGAAGGGACCTGACCGGCGAGCATGTGATTGCAGAGGCTGGTTAGCGATTTAAGTAGGCAATCACCAGTAGCCCCGGTGCTAGAATGAATCAAATCCTTTAGATGCTGAGGCTTCAGACCGTCGCGACCAGCGGCTGAACCAGACGGGAACGACATAATAGTGGCACGGACGGTGGATTCTTTCACGTAAAGCCGAGAAAGAATAGATAAGTCGTTTGGTTCATAAGAAAAATCGAGATGGTCGCCACCTGAGGGATGTTTGCTCATAAGAATCTCTAAGGTGGAGGCATCGTTTGGCGCAAATGAGGCCGCTGATAAGACGATGCGTACGGCGCCCGAGATATCGCCATCCGCGATATTTGCTTCGACGATCTTGCCAACGTCCCTTTTTAAGGGGCGTTTCGTTGTTGGCATCTTGGGGTTATCCGGCCCTGCGGAAAAGACCGTGCCGGATTCAAACTGCTTGATGTTAAATTTGACCGCAGTGGTAAGGGAGACCGCTTTCACATCGGAAACAATAGGAACTTGCAGAAAGAGGGCGGGGAAGAGAATGAGCGCCTTCCAGCATTCGAAATTGTTATCCCGAAGGACCTTGTTTGTACATGGCCGCCATGTACCTAGCATTTTTCGGAATTCGACGAATGATGCGCAGCGCGGATTTAAGGTTAGTAAGATGGCCAATGAGAGCGGCATACCCGCCAATGGGTGAGGAGGGCAACGGCGCCGGAGAAACTGTAGGGTCGACGGGAGGCTTAGTACAAGACGATTGAGCATTGACCATTTATTCTTGTGAACGATTTTCCGCACTGATGACAAGACTGGAACCTGACCTGCGACGACATTTGCGTACGAAAAAGCCCGACGGTGAGGATTAAATTAACAAAAACGCGACACGGGATGAAAAGTATTAATACGCATCGGAACAGCGAAGTTATAGTTAGAATAGTTAGACGAACAACTTAGGAAACTGATGCAAGGCTGAATGCATCCCGAAATACAAGCGGGAAACAAACAATAAATAAGGGAAAACAGTTAATAGCGATATGTGAGCAGCGAAATGAGCTTAAGATAAATAAGGGCCAAGGGAAACTACACCAAAAAGTAATTAGTGTCGCCGGCCGTTAGGGAACGCCTTGACGGTTGACCGGATACGCACAGCTACCACTAGTAAACACCAAAGGAATTGTTAGTACAAAGTTAGCATACCCCAACCGTAATCGTCGAGGGTCAAGCGCAACAGAACAATTTACAAAAGGAACAGTTAAGCAATACTGCTAAAACCAATAAGAAAAAACATTTGGATCGACACATCACAGAGAAACAACTAAAGCAATTAAACATAAGTCAAAAATGCAGGGTAATAAACGAAACATTGCTAATTATAAAAGAGAAAAAATAAATAAAATCAACACAAGCCGACAAAAGTGCACCAAAATTGTGCGATGGACATATGTACAAAAAAGGTAAAGCTGGACATATGAGGTTCTAGTGCTAGGTCAAACTAAATATCCCGTAAAATACAAAATTATTCAAATAGTAAATTAAAATGGGAAGTAAATAAACGGCGAGACCCGTAGATAGGTGGTAGTGACTGTAACCTTACGCAGCTTCACCACAAAAACAAGAAATAGCAACTAAGACGGTAACAGCGGTCACAAGGCGGAACCACGAGCGGACGACGTGTTGGGCAAATAGCCACGTCACACAAATAAACGATCGGACGAGTGAGCACGATGATACGAGACCGGCAGAAAATTTAAACAATACCCTTAAACCGAGCACCGCACAAGGCCGACACACACCACATTAAAGATGGAGAATAACTGCATCCGAATGAAACTGACTAACAAAATAAAAGACCGAAGAACTAACCTTAAGGACCGAATAAAACGCGAGGAACACGTGGTATTACAGTGAACTTATATTTATCTTCTTATTGAGAGAATTCATTTGTCTAAAACTACCGGAGTAGTATTTATTTTTAAACTACTTCAAAATAAAATTGCGTAAAAAATATAAATAAATAAATATAATAAATATAACCTCTCTCCGATCGGAGCGTTTTGGTGATTAGATGGAAAGTAATCAAACGATGTTAATAGTCCGGTGTTATACGCTCCCACCGAAAATGATTATAAAAGGGGAAAGGGAAAGGGGAGGTTGTGGAATCTCAGACTGAAAAACAGAATGATCTCAATCAAAATTCTCTGAAGTTATCAAATCCTTTTTAACAAAAATACACTCTTAAAAATAATGTAATGGGGACATTAACCAAAATAATGAAATAATACGAGGGAACATGGCAAAATCTTAACGGGAACTTACTCTTTTCTTTCGGTTCTCGGCCTTAGTGACTGATAGCTCGGGAACTCACAGGTAAAATGGAAATTTACGTAGGTTTAGGGGACTTGATTGCTTTGTTTGGTTGATTTCGTCAGTTTGAAGGTTGGGGTCCGGCGTCTTCGTTTTTCTTTGGAGAGGAGGGATTTCTTCTCTTCTCTTCTTTCGCGCGGGGTCTCGTTCTCACCGTCCGATGGGGGGGGGGGGGGGGCAGAAACAGTCACAACACTTCGTTCAAACGCACGCGGAAGGGTTGCACGTTCCCCGAACGGCAAGGGATGAATCCAGGCAGCACATCGCAGCGGCTCCCAGAGCCCTCTTTCTCTCCTGATTCACGATGCGTCGCTTGACTCGAAGTTGCAATGGAAGGCTGGTGACTCTTTCTCTGTAATTTAACGACTCTGCTTTAGTCTCTTCGGTTTACGGGGTTCCGGGTTACGGGAGCTTCCGGGTTACGGGATTTCCGGATTACGCAAGTAGGCTCCCAGCAGTCTTCGTCGGGATAACTCTTTCGCACCTGAACGGGACTCTCGAACTCTGGATAGGATTTAAGACTCTCGCTCTCTAGGGATGTGGATTAGCCTTCTTTCTGGATTCATTGATTTTCGTAGCTGGATACGTCTGGGGACTCGCTGAATGTCATCAGGGATTGACGTTTAAATTTCTAGGGGATCTCTTAATTTAATTTCGGATTCGCTAAAGTTTCTAAGTTTGGGTTAAAGTTTAAAGTTTTTAGGTGAAGGATCGGGCGATGGCGGAGCAGAGCTTCCGCCTGCAAGTCTCTTGGGGTTCTCTTCTGGTTTCTTTTTTGGTTTTCTCTTTTTGTTTTGAGGGTGCGTGGTCCTTTTATACCCTCGGTCTTGTCACTCATTCCTTAATGATGGTGCTCTTCTTGGGAATTGGATATTTGGGACGTATGGGGGTGGCTTACGCCTTTGACTATGCTTTTTAGGGTCTACGTGACTTGACGAATTTGAGGTCGGTGGGGAATTGGGGGTCCTTTCGTCCTATCGCGTCTTTGGTAACCTTGGCCTTGTTTCTGAGGGATCCAATGCACGATTTATACTATGGCTATTTTTAGAAGTTTATGATAGTTTAAAGGATTTTTACGTGGCCTCTCAAACTGACAATAAAAACTCTCCTCCCTGCCTCCTTCTATTGAATTCTTTGGGGCCTAGGCTTTACACTGAAATCTACATTACTTTACATTTAACTTTCATATTTGACTAAAACTTAATGGGGATCACACTTAAAATACATTTCTAATCTTGGGCCATCAGGCCACCTAGTTCTTTGGGGACTTTATACTTTAAGAATGACTAGGGGGCCAACCTTTATTATGTACATGACTTATACTTAAATTTGTACTTAAAATAGTTAACATTTCTTAGATTTAGATATTGCTATATTATAACAGGGGGGTACTTTACCTAGTTTATTTATAAAAATAGATTTATTGCGTAGGGAACTAATTTATTATATCGATATTACGTCAGCTTAACCTTAAACACATACTGACGAAAAGTTCGAGGGGACATTCATAAAGACTTACTTCGCTTACCGGTTTTCGAAATACGACGAGGAGTACCCAAAACCTAGAAACATTCGGGGACTTTACATAAAATATCAAATGGAATGAAAATAAAAAAATATTACATAACAATACCAGGGGGCACCACTGAGGCGGTTACATAAATTAATCGCAAAATAGATCTTTTTCCCCAAGTCGCTTAAGATTGAAAAGGTCGTTCTTTAAAAAAAAGGAAATGAGAAAATACTTGACAATTATCGTCAAATTTCAGTAGCAACTGAGATTTAAGCTTATGTTCAGTTATCGAAATAACAATAACAATTCAATAGTAACCCCATTCCAAGCTGGTTTTCAGAAAGGTCATTCCACACTTATTTTAACTACCCATCTTTTGGAAAATATTAACACAAATAGTACCCTAGGCCTCGTGTTTGGTGTTTTATCTTTCAAAAGCCTTTAAAACCGTTAGTCATGAAAGATGAATACTAAAGTTACTGGAAGTTGGCTCTTCTTGGAAGAGTGTAGAATAGTTTTATTCGTATCTTTCTAACCGGAAACAAGATGTCTCCGAGAATAATACTATTTCTTCTTAAAGAAATGTGAAACTTGAGGTGACACCGGGCGGTATACTTGGACCACTTTTATTTTTAATATTTGTTATTGAGTTTTCTTCTGCTTTGAAGTATACTTAACCCTATAAATTCACATATGCAACGACCATGCTTAGTAGAAACTAAAACCTAAAAATTGTTTGAAGACATGGTTACATGTATGTCAATAAATGCGCGTTATTCTGAATTCATTATATTTGGGTCAAAACGTACAATGACCAAAGTTGAAAACGTTATCGAATTATCAAAATCCAAGATCAATTGAGTTTCCGAAGTAATATTTTTAGCCTTTACCCTCGATGAAACTTTCATGAAAACCACACATTGAAAACACTATTAACAAAATAAAGTCTCGAAATTTTATCCGGGGCATTGAAAGATATTTTTTTCTAAATAGTAATATCTTAAAGTGGTACAAAGCCTAGGTGCTTCCTGTTTTCCACTATGGTGATATTTTTATGATAATTCACGTCATAATAGTCTAAGACGACTGCCAGAGCTTCAACATACGATGAGGTAATTTTAGGAGTGAAAAGAAGGACGTCGACTTAAATTGTTCATAGAAAATTTTAACTGACTTTACTGGAATCAAGAAGGAGAATTTACATGGCCTCTTCTTATTTAAATCGTATCACGAAATGTACCCTTCTTCTATCAATGATATTTTTAAAAAAGTCAGTACTGTCTATTGTTAAAATACCAGTTTCCAGAAAAAAAATTATAAACATGGTCAAACTTCAAAAAGTAGTAAAAATAGTATTGTTCATCAGCGATCTTATTTATGGAATGCCCTTCTAAAAATAATAATAAGTGTAGGGAGCTGTTGACTCACGTGGCTAGTTGGCCTTGCCACCACCCTCCTACGCATTGAAAACCGGCCACCTGAAAAAAAATGTCTTATAAAAGTCGCTAACGCCTTGCGTATTATCCAGCTGATTATAAATTGTAAACGAGTGGACACAACTCATATCTTTGAGATAATGTAAAGAAGAAATGTTTATACTTATAGCCGAAACACAAATATTGTATTTTATACAGGAGGTTTTAGTCTGCTCTGACTAGGCGTTTTTTTAGAAACTGCATGAGATAGAGTTGCAAAATTTTCAGGGTTTTTTTCTAGTGGGGATAACTTAATATTCTAAATTTCAGAAAAATCGGAAATAATTTCGGGTTTTTGTAAAAAACAATTTTTTCATCGGTAGGTGCTAGAAAAAGCGTTTCAATGAGAAATTTGTCGAAAATGTTCAAAGAAATTGGTAAAAGAAAGAAATTTCAGAAAGATAATTAAACATTTTATTCAAATAAACATAAGAATTTTACAACTGAGTTTCTATGATGCCTCCGTTTGCCGCGATACATGTTTGGTCATGATGAAGCATAATTTGAAACGATCGGAGTTAGGTCCGGAGACCTCACAGGCCATCGAACGTGACCGTTCCTGCCAAGCCAATGCTGAGGGAACTCGTTAAGATGCTCCACTAAACATCTAGGTACGTGGGGTGGTGCGCCGTCATGTTGGTACCACATCTGTTAGTAAGCTCCCAGCGGAATATCTTCTAAAGCGTCTACTTTTTCGTTCTGCAAAAGTGCCAAGTAGCGTTGTCCATTAAGACGATCTGGGAGGAAAATTGGGCCAATAACTCGATCCCCGAGGAAACCCGCCCAAGCATTCAGTCGGAGTTGTTGTTGATGATGTTGAAAAAAACTGCAGTGAGATTTTCATCAAACCACATGTGGGTGTTTTGCTGGTTAAAATGCCCATCTCTCCCAAAGGAACACTCGTCGTTCACCAGCATTTGGTTGATGAAATTTGGGTTGTCCTCAGACTTGGTTAGTATCCAGTTGAAAGAAATCAAATCTACGATTCATATCTCCTTCGTGCAGAGCTTGGTAGAGGGTAGCTAGATACGGATGAAAGGTGTGATTGTGAAAAGTGGTCCACACGTAGTTTGTCGATAATCCGAGATTGTTGCTTGCACCTCTGACGCTTGCTCGAAGATACGCCACAAAATAGGCTAGAATAGTGGCTTCCATGTTGGTATTTTGACGACCAGGTTTACAAAATCTGAGGTTGACGGTTCCGTAAGTCTGAAAGGTCCAGAACGGTTTTGTGGCTTGGTCTTCTACCTTGATATCGAACGGTGAACAATTTACTAACCCTATGCGCGTTACGATTGGCTTCACCATAAAATAATTTTACCATAAAAGCACGCTGATCACGAGAATAATATAGTGGCATGTTGATTCGATTCAATAAACGTTAGAGAATGGTTGCAAACCAAAATATTTCACATTAAATATTAATTGAAAACTTGAGCTTTGTGTGTAGTTGGCCTGCTGATTGGTGTTTTGATTAATAACATGTTTGATTTTTCTGATATTTTGAATTTAAAGTGATCCCACACTATAAATAATAGCCTGAAAATTTGGTAACTCTATCTCTTGCAGTTTCTGAAAAAGAAATACCAGTCAGATCAATTCAAAATACCCTGAACAGAAAATCACGATCTATAGATTCAATTTAGCTCGAGTTAACGCAAAATAGTTTTAATTCCCTTATTAGTTCCAAATTTTTTTTAAAAATTTTAAGTATTGCACAGGGAGACACTTACAATTTGAAATTTTCCGATGTTGAATTTTTTTCATGATAAGTTGTCAAAACCATTTTTGTTTACCTTGGAAAATCCGAAGCCCAGCGTAATTTTACCCTTTAGCTTTTATCACGTTAGAAAAGTTCCATCTAGAACTTTGAACCAAATCGGTGAGAACCACCTCGGGTCGTCTGCTTGTCCGTTCCCGTATGATTTGCTAATTTTTGAGCGCAGCTTATTATTACTTGAATCAAAAAAGGTCATTCAAAACTTAACCTCGAAATTGGTCAATTGCAGACTTTAATAAAAATTGCCTTCATTAGATTTTCTTCGCAGAAATAAAATATTCCTACTAAAACAAGAGAAGTCTGCACAATAAAGAAGGTTTCAAAACAAATACATTTGTTTCAAATGTCAAAACATTATTTAAGGAACATTTTCAGAAATTTCTTTAATAATTAAATTTCTTGGAAAGCTGTTCTCTGAAATAAAGAAATATTTAAGGAAACAGTTATCTGAAAACTTCAAAATATAAAAATTTAATTTTGTTTCTGAAATATTTTATAATAGGTGTTTCAAAATTAACGTCAGGCTATACCAACAACCGTAAAATCAAGAGATAATTATGAATCTTTCAATAGCAGCAATAATTTTTAAACCAATTTTTAAACAATTCTCCTTCAATATTTATGCCTAGCAACAAAAGGCCTTTTAATAATGTAACTTGGCTTTCTGGTTTTATTGTTTTGTTTTCTAGAGTTATCTTTTTCTTTAACAAGTTTACGAGCTTAAAACTGATTCGCGAGGAATTTATGATTTATGAAACCAACAAACCTCTTTCTTGTGCCTCCTCGACACCAAATAAAATATGTTACAAAGTTAAATTAGGCACCATTCTATAGAGCTATCAAAGAAGGCCCTAACATTCACAATAAAACGTATTTTTATACCCACAAAGCTTTAACTTTCTTTAAAATTTAGAGAATAATAAAAAATATATTTGTCTAATAAATAAAACTAAAATAGACCGGTCTTAATAATGTTGATCTTGACCGTTGAAATTGCATTTCTTTAAACGGTGGAGCTAACCAACCCAGGTTTAGTTTTAAATCCAAGAAATAAAAATATTTTCTTATGTCACCTCTGAATTGCTACAATTATCACTATTCGCTTTTGTATCTTGCCATTTTTTTGATATGTTGTAAGAATGTCTGTTAAGAACAGTCTTAATCAGAAAACATTCACTAGAGGTCTCCTAGCTGTTGCGTGTTTTACTATTTTAAAATGCAAAGCCTAAAAAGAGGAACAATAACCTCAGAATGCCGGATAAAGGAAAACAAACCCCGATCTGGAGGCCATAGCTGTGTGGATTGCGGCACAGCCATTCCAGTCTTGTTTGTTATGAATGCTTTTGACCTGTGTTATGATTTTACTATATTATTTCAATTAAATGTTGATTTCAAAACAGGGCTAATAATATTTTCACTTTATAAACTTCTTTGTTTAAAAACAACATTCAATAGTTAAAAAACCATCTAACATTATCATCAAACTATATACACTTATTCTCCCAAGCAATCTTGAGTTCAAATTGGCAATATTTTGATTTTACATAGCTGGATATCATAGATTTAGACTAAAATTAAACCATTTTGAAAAGAAACGCTCTGGTAAAACCCCACTTAAAGCTACAGGTTAAGACCTTTATAACAACTTTAACATGCTGAAGAAAATGCTCCGTGAACTCGAAAAATCCTTCATTTTTATTTTAGATGAATAGGTAATTTTAGGGTGAAAGCTAAAAGGACTTTTTTAAAAAGCAAAGAATTTGAAAAATGTCTACCTGTGGGTCGCTGACATTTTAAATCGCTTGATATTGCCTGGGTTAAATTTCTCGACTTAAATTTAATTTTTTTTAACAAGATTCGATTGAAACATACTAATAGGTAAGATATTTTGTTACACGCTCTTTAATAAGTGTAGCACGACGGCATTTAGAGCACCTACCAAAAAATTGTACATTTTATCTGTTCAAACTTCTCCCACCATATCAGAAACCCATACTGTTTATATTACAGACTTAAGAAATTTAGCTGATGTAAATTGTCAACCAACTTTCTTACAAATGGATTGCCAATAGATTTATAAAAGGTTTGATAAATGATCACCGACTGATGTGGTTCATTATGTCACGTAACTTCGAATGGCCTTCTAGTTTTAAAACAAAATAATTTAATTACTTATCGTAATACAACGATTGTCTTTAAAACGACCAAAAATTCTATGAAATAAAAATTTGTTAATTTGGTCCCAGACAAACTTGGAAAGTTTGATACGCTCAGCTGATTTTCTTCACTTAAATTGAATCGGTCGCCAGAATTTAGTGGAAACTGGTCACTAATTTCTTGATAGTGATTTTTAATTGACGATTATGACTGTTCTTATAAGCCCGTTGTTCGAGTCAACATTTTAACTAAATACTTTGATTTTAACGAAATTTATGTGAATACTTTTTAATGGCAGTTCTTTAGAAATCGACCTTCCCTAAGATTATCTAACTTCTATGCCAAACTTTTGTTCGTAGTTTGATATGCCCTTTAAAGAACCTCTTTTAATCATATCAATTGATGAATTTCTTCGAACTCTTTAACATCTCTAGTAAAAAATTATAAAATTAAGTTATTTGCCTTTTTATTTGTTGTATGAAACCCGAAGTGTTTCTCATGTGTGGGCGTATTGTCCGTGAAAAATATTTGAAACAATTCATGAACTGGATAAACTATCAAAATTTTCAATCAGACCATGTTCCAATACTTTGATTTTATAAATTTTCTGGTTCGGTTCATCGAAAAGAAATTTGTATATTTTTAAATTAAACAAATAGGTAAATTTAAAGAACGATTTTGGCTTGAATTTGGTGAAAAGGAACGTGGTAGACCAAAATTTAATACAGCACAATAAAAACTTAAAGATATGAAATTGCGTATCATTTTGTCACCCACAAATAAGGTCATCGGAAATCAGTTCTAAAAAATTATTTTCGCCCTTAACATAAACATCAATTTCTACAAATTTCACCAGTCCAAGATTTAATTGAAAAAACAAATTATTTTAAATTCCTTCTACGGTTCCCCATCACTACTGCAATGCAAAATTAAACACCTTAACTCATTTAAAACTTGGACTTTGGCTGTTTCATATTTGCCTGTATTATTAAAAAATTATCATTTTATTTAGTATTTCAGTAATATTGATATTGTTTTCTGATTATGCCTTATTCCTTTAACACAGCACTTTTATTATACGAGGACAGATCGTAAGAAAACGCTCTGCTTACAAAAAACCGACGCACCAATCTAGTTTCCTAGTTGTTTAAGAGAAAATGATCATTAACACCCGCTAAAAGTCTAAGGTTGTCAGCATCCCAATTTTTCACATTTCTTAAATTAAAATACATTCTTTGACCCTTTTTGGGGATGCTTATGAACTGAAAATGTCGATCCAAGGATTCGAAGCGGAGATACTAAAAAATGGACATGAAACTCTTCACCTACTTACTTGACCCAATGCTTTTTTCAATCCGTACCAGGCACTACATGATGGAGATTAGCACGGTCGATATCTCTTTAGTAATTGGTACATAAACATGTCTTACGAGATAAGCCATTCAATAGACAAAACAAACATTAAATTTTTCCTAAGTATATTATGCGTGTTATTTTTATTAAATGATTTTAGTTTTTAAGCTTGCTCTTAGTTTTCGGTAAGCATTTATAAATTCCAAGAAGATAATCTTGTAAATTAAATTTGTTAAACTAAGGCAGTCTCTGAAGTGAAAAAGTTTTAAAACATTGACATGCAAATCTTACTATTTCAGGAAACAAATTCTATCGAAGAAAAATTGATTTTGGACATTGCATTAAAACGTGAAGCCATAATAAAATATTATAATATTTTTGATCTTCTGAATACTGGCGCAATAAGTGGCACGGCAGCTCTCCTTTATGACAGATATTTGATCATTAACTACATTTCGAAAACTAACCAAAGTAATTTTTACATCAGCGACTGCAGCTACTCAGTTTTACAATTGGCAATTATTATTCATCGAAATGTTGACATTTCCGTCATTGAGAAAATAAATTTAAGGTGAGAATAGCTTTGGCAACTTAATGGAAGGTTTTCAATTAGTAGCTGTTAAGGTTTTCGCTATGAATATTTATGTTATCTTAAATAGCTATTATTATTTCTAACGGTATCAATTTTCAAATCACAGCTTAAAGTGGGTATCTAAATAATTATTTCTGCTATAAGATATTTTAAAGCCATAAGTAAAAATGTTTAATTAATATTAAATTTAATGTTGAATAATATACAATTTGAAATAGCAGAACGTTCTTAAGGCTAAATTATATTATAATTCTTCACACATTCGTTTATTGTTTTCTTAAATAATCAGCAATTATTCCACTCTAAGCATTTTAATTTTTCATAATAAAATATTACAAATATATAAATTACCCTTCCATTTGGAACAATCGCTGAAGGTGATTAATTACTATAATATATTTCATGACTGCCAGATTTTGTAGATTTTAACCATTTACGAGCATTAACAATTAAATCCGAGATAAATAGCTGCCAATGAAACACTAAAATAGGGGTCAAAGGCCTTTACTTAATATTTCGACTCCTCCTTGCCATGTCTGATATCTTATTGAATATACCTCTACAGAGCGTAAATATAAACACACACTCAAAAAGGGATTCGGTGTTATCTAAGATCACGTAAAGAGTAGCCGCTGCCACCGAATTATACATCACTCTTCAACAAATAGCTCTAATAGGCTAAGTGATGTGGCGCTCGATAGCCCTTAAATTTGTAAAATCAGAGCCCAAAAAAGTAGTCATTTTCCAATTTCAATGTTTTTCGCCTTAAAATCGAAATCGATTTAGTTGAAAATTATATGTTTAGTTAGTACCGATCAAATTCGTTCCGTCTACAAATTAATATAAATTAACGTGTTCCTGTTTCGATACCTTATTGGCGAAAACAAAGTTCTTCAAAAACTTCAGTTTGTAAAAAAAAAGTTTACGTGTTTCGCAACTTTCATTCTACAATCAATTAACTTAAAAATACAATTTCGATAATATTTCTCTAGGGTTTATTAGAATTATGCATAAGATAATTAGAAATTGGTTAAAATTGAAAGCTTAAAATAAATATATTAAATCGGGGGAATTGTATGTACTTAAACGTCCGTAACATCTTGTTTATAACTCAAGTCTCAATTGAAGAAGAGTGGATTTTTTGCCCTTTGACAATTTTGCATGCTTTGAAAACTGATAATTCTGGGTAGTTAAGTATTTTTAAGGCTATTAATTTATTTATTAATGACATCGTAACTATGCTAACATTTGGGGACTTGACCTTTTATGCCGACGATGCCTTAATCCTACTAGAGAACTTCGAGCTAGACTCATTACTAAAGGCCGGAAAAAAATTGTATCATCAATAAACACATGGCTTTTGTATAATAAACTTAAATTAAATAGTAATAAAACCCAATATTTTGTGTTTCTAACATCGGTAAGATTATACTGGAAAATTTGTGCAATATTAAAATAACGGGACAAGTAATAATTACAAACATCAAGGTTTCTGGTTCGAATACGTTAAACAAACCTGAAAAACTAGCCAGCGCTTCCTATTTATAATTAAATAAAACGATATTTTCCGAAAACCATTTATTTTCATTTTTACTTCAGATTTTTTCACTCTCACGTAATTATGGAATATTAGCTTGGGGCAGTACTACCATAAACTACTTAAATCAAGAAAAAAAATGTATAAAATTCTTATCGGCACCCATGACGTCAGAAAATGCGACGCGTATCATTGGTTAATTGTCTGTAATACATTTCTTTACATATGGGATTAAAAGCAGGTTAATTTAACACCCAGGAAAAAGTCTTACGCAGTAGTAATCGACCATATTCCTATTTACGCCAAGCGGTGAAAAGGGGGAAGCTCATCGGGGGACAATGGAGTTTTTGTGCGGGCCTAATAGGTTCAGAGGGCTCTGACCGATTATTGAGTAGTCTTTGATCGTAGATTGTTAAAATGGCGGCGTAGTTACACTCGACGTTTGTTTTGACAGTTTTTTCGACTGTTTCCATTACATATTTTTGTCGTACGATAAAGATTAGATATTTATTTTATTCTTTTATACTGCGCTTTATTTGGAATAAGATTCTAGGGTAAAATTCGATTTCTGTCGTTTCCCCCCAAGGTATTTTCCTTAAACCTAGGCAAATATTGCTTGAACTATAGGGTTATTTAAGCTTGGATTAATAATAGGACTACTTTATTATAAAACCCTTTTTGTCTTATTAAAAATTGCAAACTTAGATTTTTTTAAACTTAACTGTTTTTGGCTTAAGATCTTTTAATATTTAAGTCTAAGGTATTTTGCAATGTTGCAGAATGGTTAAAGTATGATGTGTGGTAGGATGTCATAGCGACACCAGGGAACAGTCCACAAAATCATTATTTCTTTCAGTTTCGAACTGATGAAGATGTTAGAATGAAATGGGCAGAAGCATGATAATGTAGCCATACAACAACTGGTGTTTTGCACAATACATATTTTATTAAAAAGCTAATGTGGTAGAGAGATATTTAAAAAAAATTGAGAAATCAGAATTTAAGTTTCGATTGTTTTTCTATTTTCAAATATTGTGATACTATGTACAAAATGAAGCAAAATAAAATATATAGTTTTCCAAATATATATTTACTTTAATAATAACTTTACAGAGGGGCACTATTACAATGAAAAATTCCTCCATAGGAGTTAATTATCTTGTTGGACCACGTTTAACATTTGCATCAAGCACTTCTTTAGTTTTACCCTCCTGGCCAATGTATGATACGGAGGCTGCCTCGGGCAACAAAAATTGGTAGAAAGAACAAAATTGTTCATAGGATGGAAATCCAGTATAAAATTTAATTGTTTTATCGCTGCATAGAAATTTATTTTAAGTCAATTTCCCCTTTTTGCCTCAGTTTGAAAAACAAATTGGTACTTTAAGTTGCCAGTGATATAGTACTATAGTCAGATCCAATACTACTTAATGGCATATAGGGATACAATAATTGGTTCTTCAGCTTGTGGGATGGGATTTTCCAAGTCCTTGATAGAAATGTTTCCTGATCATCACTACTGCCCGTTTGTAAAATATACTTATCGGTCATGCTAGTATACACATAAGAATGTTCTTTCAAAGCTTTGCTGTAGTGTTCTGCTGCCAGAGAATAAGCGTGGTCTGAATGTTGCTCAGTTTCAGTATTTTCAGTTGACCAGGGAAATATCGGTAGCGTAGCATAGTGTTTCAGAATGGGTATCTTTCCAACACCAAATGATCTCAAACAGGAGTTTTCTTCAAAATGTATCAAACAAACTATTTCGTAGTTCTTTACATCATAAGACTGTTTTTTAACAGCTTTGGCCCATTTCATCCTAATATCATCATCACTTAGAAACTGAAATAAATTTAATAATTCAGCAAAATATCTTAAGATTTAAGATCTTAAGCCCAAAACAGCTTAGCGATTTTGAATAAAACGAAAAGGGTTTTATTGTGGCTTAAATAATTCTATTTCATGCATTATATGCCAAGACTTAGGGGAAATATCTCGGGGGAAAAAACGATAGAAATCAAATTTTACTCTAGAATTTTTTCCAAGTAAAGTGCAAGTATAAAAGAATAAAAGAAATAACTTATCTTTATCGTACGACAAACATTCGTAATGGAAGCAGTCGAAAAAACTATCAAAACAAACGCCGAGTGTAAGTACGCTGCCATTTTAACAATCTACGGTCAGAGACGACTCAATAATTGGTCAGAGCCCTCTGAACCTATTAGTCCCGCACAAAATCTCCATTGTCCCCCGATGAGCTTCCCCCTTTTCACCACTTGGCGTAAATAGGAATATGGTCGATTGAAAAAGGCATACACAAGGCTACGTAGAAGAAAAACGATATTAAATCAAAGGGTCCTCGCGCCGCGCCGCGTGATTTGAAAAGATAAACGTCATGTCGCGCGCGCGTAAAAAAAATTATTTTTTATTTCGATAATAAGCCTAATATTATGATTAAAAATCTCTGGTTGTAAAACTTCTACAAGTAAAAAGAATCCCTCCACTTTAGTTCCTTCTACTTAAGGAATAAAACTACAGCTTCGGTTTTACCCCAAATTGCTCGTGCTACGGAGGAGAAAAATTCGCGGAAAATTTCAGAATTTTAGGGAGCAAAAAAGGTCAGTTTCGGACTCAAAATTGGTACCCTTAAGGCTAGTTCCCACTTAGCGAAAAATTAGGTTTTCGCGAAGCGAATTGACGCGTGCGAGAGAAATTTAGTGAAGCGCAAAGCTACGACGAAAATTAAATTCGTCGCGAAAGTCTCGAAAATTCGTCAAGTGGGAACTCGGCTTTAGGCTTGGAAATTTGTTTCGACAATGACATTTTTGGAAAGAGAACGTCCAGGGCTTCTAAACAAGACCGCATTCATTCGTTATCATTTCTATCGATTTTTCGTGCAATTTAATTTATTGCATACTACGATAAAAAATGGAATCGATAACATTGTTAAAAAAGACACTAAAAAGATTTTTGAAAACGACTTCCTCTATCCTAATTAAATTTCATCTCTTTTTACTTATAATGTATTATATATCGTTGTTTTTATTTATTCTCCGGGTTTTTATTCTAAAGCTTAGCGTATTAAAAATTAGTAATTGATATCTAATTAAACTTGTTGCAGAAAAAGATTAAAACATTATATTAGACTGTTTATATCCTAATTTATTATTATTACATTGGTGTAACAAACCGTTTTGTTGACTTTAAAATATTCATTCCTTAAAAAAAATATTTTCACAAGTTATTATGTTGTTAAATTATACAAATGTTATAATTTTTGTATTTCCTTTTAAAAAAAGAAATTAAATTATTGCTATAAGTCACTGATGACCTGGCCCTTGCAACAATAAAATAGTCACACAAAAAATCATAATCAATAAACTTAAACTTGAACCGTATCATACATAGTAGGGATGCAAAGGTTCCACTTTCTTGGACTATCTCGGTTCATGATCAGGTAACGGTTCCTAACTTTTTTCTTTATCGGTTCCGGCTACGGTTCCGGTTCTTAAAATTTTAATTTATCGGTTTCAGTTTTCAAAATTTAGAACTGACGGTTCCAGTTCCTATACGATTCCAGTGTGTTTAGTATTAATTATAGTTAAATACATAAGCAATTCAAAGTTAAAGATAAATAAAATCCACCACATTTATTTATTTAGAATATAAAATTTGTTTTTGATTAATTATATTTTAAAAATAGTAGCTTTCTCAATGACGTAGCTACGGGTTCGGGGTCCTCCCGCGAATCTGTTTTTGGGGTCCCTTATAATCATTAAGGCAGATTCGCGATTATCGCCATCTAGAGTTAGGGCTAGCATTTATCGCCTTCTACAATTAGATTTAACACGTACACTCTGTTTAAAAAGTCTTCGACAGGTGAAATTTTTACCCTTTTTTAATTATGCTAGAACACTATAATAGATAGATCGATGAAACCAATTGCAACTATTATTTATTTTCCAATATCTTTCGTTATTTATCAGTTTCGTCCGCCAAAAATTAATAGTTTGGCGGAAACCGTAAAAACTCATTTTTGACAACTTTTTAAATATTGGTTCTACGGCGCTGACTCGCCCGTATTTGAATTCACAATGGTCAGTTCATATTTAGAAAATGGAAAAATTATTCCTCTACAACTAACGGTTGAGAAGTTATCGCGTTAACAAATTTGCGTCGAAACTAGGAAACAAATAAAATGCATCAAGCAATTATTAATAACGCAACTTCGACAGCGATCCAACAACATATATTTAATTAAAGGCGGGTTTAAAATTGTGGTAACAATTATTATAAACCAATTATAACGCAAATAGCTTTTTAAAAGCTTTAGTGTATAAAAAAGGATATTCTTAAAACCACTTGCCAAGTTGTCCTAGGAATTTGTTTTTTTAAACCGGCTTTTAATTAAATATATTTTCAATGTTGTTGGATAGCTGTCGAAGTAGCGTTATTTATAATCGCTTGATGCATTTTAGGTGTTTCCTAGTTTTGACTAAAGTTTGTTAACGCGATAACTTCTCAACCGTTGGTTGTAGAGGGATAATTTTTACACAGTCCCATAGGCAATTTGGGGGCCTCTCGATGGAACCCCCCCCCGCATTGCGGAGCCTGCCGGGGCGTTATTTATGCCACTGGCTTTTCAGCTGTTTCTCCTCTAAGTCGGTTGCGAAGGTGATCAAAAATTATGCTTGCCCATTGCCCCACTAAATAATTGCTCGGAAGGCACACTAGTAGCAGTAGACTATAAATACTTTTTGTGGCATTTACTACATTTGTGAAATTGTGTCGAGTTTTCCGACTGAAGAAAATAAAACTAAAGTTATCGCGGATTTCCGTATTATGCTAGTTTTTAAAGCAAACATTTGGAGCACGAGCCCATATTCAATTGAGAATACGTAAGGGTGTGTCAGTTGAAAGTTACGTAGAAACCCACAGAGATATCTGAGATAGGTTAAAGATGAGCTTATAAGAAATACTAATAGTAAATTAGGAAGTTTAATTACTAAATTTCAACATGCGCTAAATGTTGGTAAATATAGTTTTAGAACCGTTTAAAAACCGTTTAAAATAATGAAACACTCGGTTCGGTTCCGGTTTCGGTTATCATTTTTTATATTATCGGTTCCGGTTTCAGTTCCAGTTCCTTGATTTTTTTTTAATTGAGCTAATACCCAAGGCACCACCTTCGACCACATAAGCAATGTTAATTGTGCGTGGTCAAGTAAGAGGTGGCCGGGTTACAATGCGTAGGAGGGTGGTGGTAAGCCCTTCATGCCACGCGAGCCAACAGCTCCCTACACTAACTATTACCGTTAACCTCAGCAAGTTTTTATGGGAAGGGGAAACCGAAGATCTCGGTTCCAGTTCTATAGTATACATTGCGAACGTGACCGAAAGCAAGTTCATATTGGAAATATTATAATTATTCTTTTTATTAAATTTTTGGCATGGGACACTTTAATTCAGCTAAAACCGTTGTTTATGGTGCTCCAGCGTGAATTAAATTATTCATTTTCTGCGCAAGCGTGAAAAATGTGAGTTAGAAATATCCCTGAGTAAATTAATCTTGTTACAGTACAGGGTAACCGTTGATTCCTAGAACATTGTACAGCGACTTTAGACGTTTTTGTTAAAATTTATATGGCAAAAGGGTTTATGTATAACATTTATATTTTTAGAATTCTCCTATTTCAACAATCAGGAATTTCAAATTTCGCAACACAGCAAATCAAGGCAATGGCAAAACAATATTTGTCTGATGACCATCCTTTGATAGTTTATGAACCATTATTAATCGTTCACGAATCACCAGCATTTGTCTTTTTATCAATCGGACTCACTGCAGCTTTACTTTCTTTTGCAATTGAAAAAATTCTTAAGACTTGTAAATAAAAATTGCATTTTGTTAATTTAAACCTCAAAGCATTTGTAACATTAAACACGGTCAAACGCCAGCTTATTTTTAAAGACATTTTTTGTTTCATGAAATCACTACAAAGGGCCAATAATCACTCCGAAAGTTATTTGCTGAAAGTGTTAATCAGAAAATTTAAATTTACAAACTTAAGAAAACAAGTTTTCGGATAAACTAGAACAAAAAGAAAACCAATCATTTGTATGACTTGAACTATTCTGCTTTGTCGTTACATTATTAGCAGACCTTCTTGGTGTTTTTTCAGAGTTCTGTGAATCAATTTGTTTGAACTAGCATTTTACCAGTTTTCAAAAGCTTTTGTAAAAATATACTACTACTAATTAGCTAGTCTAAATACTTATTTGTTCGTTTGATCACTTTAACGTTTAATTAAATTTTTCTGTACGCTATTCCCAAATAAATAATAAAAAACTCCTTTTCTTTCCTAGACATACGATAATTTTACCGTAATCAAAATTTTGTTTTATACCGCTTGTACTGGGTTTCTCTTTTTGCATAATTATGTAGTAACAAAATTTAAAACCTCAATTTAAGGAAAACAGAGTTTGAAGTTTAATCTATTAACCCTTCCTATCGATACATGACCTCGCTCTCCACCGCTTCTATGAAGAAGTCACCTAATATAACGCTTTTTCCGATGCCTAGCGTCAACCAGCTTTACTAAGTTTAACCCTATTTATAGCCATCTAAATTTTAAGAATTAAGGGAAAATGCTCTCAATTTCCTACGTGCGAAGCAGTTTTTCCCCAATATTCAATTAACTCAAAACTAAATTTTAAACTTACATAAAATTAAAATTAAGTCGTTTTAAATAAATTTATTTTAAACAGTGCAAAATTTCGTACTTGAGGGCGTAGCAGGAGAGGTAGTCGTAGACAGCGGAGTATACTCGGGAAAAGAGCTGCTGACGACGGTGTAAGATGTGGAACTTGGCGTGGTAGAAGTGGCGGGTGCAATGACAGGTGACTGCGTGGTTAAGGAAAACACGCATTTAATGGATATTTGTTTTCTAAGAATTTCATAAAAATACTCTCGATGGCTCCATTTTGCTCCGTGCATATAAAACTTCACTCTTAACTTAATTTGAAACTTGACGTACTAACCAAAGGCTAGCCCACCAATTTAACACAAAAAATTGACAAAGTCCTAATATTGCTCAAATTCAGCTGCCAATTTATAAAATATTCCCCTTACTCAATAACATTTCGCTCTTATTTGGTTCCATTTTTCTCCATTTCTTATTAACTAAAAAATAAATTTAAATTTAATTGGGCTAACCTAAATCTGGGCAACAAAGATTAATAATTTTCAAATTAAAACGTTGAAAAATCGCTCTTATTTTGCTCCTTGCTAATAAAATTTAACTTCATATCTTCTCACCTCTCAAACTAAATTTAAACTTAGCGGACTAAATTAACACAAGCCGGCCAATGAGACGTCGCATTTGAGTCCGAGTCGAGAAGGTAAACACTAAACAGACAGAAGCTTTTGTTATATTTTAAAAAAGCTGCTACTTCATGACTTAGAAAAAACTTTATTTTATTCGGAGCTTTCGAACTGTGGTCCTTCTTCAGCGAGTGACAGAAGCTCTCGCCAGCCATCCTGCGCCAGCTAAGCCTTTTTTCTAATATTTTTGTACATATAACATTCCGTAGAGAGATAAGAAAACATCTTACCAAATTGGCCTAGTTTGAGCTATAAATTAAGATTTTTTCCTCAATATTTAGCCCAAAATTACAATAGGTTTTCGTGTCCGCAACAGTATTCCATAATAGTTTTTATAACACATCGCTTAAAGAATTTTAGATTGGCTACGGGATGTAGCATTTCTAGTCTTGACGCGGTGGGTTTTGAAAACCAAAACAAAGGCCCTTTATTAACTCTCACCTGGTCAAGCCACTAGGCCAGAATGGTTTTACTTAGATCCCTTTTGATGGCACTTTTCGATCGAAATAAAATAGTACGATTGTCACAAAAGCAATAAAAATTAACGCTTCAAACGTTTTTTAACTAAAGTGTTTTACCCATGGGGTGGCGGAGTGGTAAGCGCTTTCGCCTCGCAGCAAGAGGAGCTGGGTTCCATCCCAGCTTGTAGCACTCGGTAAAAACTCGGAACTACTCCTTCTGCGTTGAGTTTGCAAGTTCTCTCCCCAGAGTCCCCACTGGTTAAAAGGGTTTCCCCCGAGTTCTTCAGTTCCCCCTTCCTATAAAAACTTGTAGAAGTTAACGGAAGCAGTTGACTCGCGTGGCATGAAGGGCTTGCCACCACCCTCCTATGCATTGTAACCCGGCCACCTGTTTAAAGGCATTATAAGTCGCTAGATTAATATCCTTCTTGGGTAGTTTAATGGTCAATAGTCTTTTCGAAGTTTAACCTCATTGGGTGCGATAGAATAAAATATATACATGTGGTTCTAGAATTTTTAAAGAAAGATGTGATTTTTATGTTCTTTATCACTTTTTAGTACCACATCGAGATATTTATATATATATATATATATATATAAATATATATATATATATATATATATATATATATATAGAAGTGGGACTATTGCTATGGACGGAATGTCGTTAAGTGTTTGGTGTGGAAAGCAACGACACGGTAGATGGGGCTGCGAAAAATAAATTTTATAAACTATTTTATTTTCGGCGCCGGAACTCGAACCCAGATAGCCGCTGGCCGCGTAATCTCTTATATCGACGAATTTACCAACCAAGCCACACCGCTCTGTTCAAATTATACTCGGAACTTCTAGTAGCTTTTAGCGACGCGGGGGGATTTGTCTAGTTAAGTTGTCGCAATTCTCGTTAGTTTTTCCGCGTTATTTTACGTATATTTACGGCGTTTTAGGGTCAAGTTAACCTCAAACTTCGCCTCCCCCCGCCCCCAACCCAGTGGAATTCCACGAAGGGTGACATGGGCGTGGCGGGAAGTTTGAATTACAATGTGGGGCTACACAACGTTTCCCGATGGCCAGTTTCAGGTCTGTCAGGTAAACAGGGGGCACAATTATTGAAACCATGTATGGTCAGAAGTAATAAATAAGTGTGGCACTTCCTTAACGAAACCGTGTGTGGTCAGAAGAAACAAATAAGTGTGGCACTTTCTTATCGAAACCGTGTGGTCAGAAGTAACAAATAATTGTGGCTCTTTCTTATCGAAACCGTGTATGGTCAGAAGTAATAAGTAAGTGTGGCACTTTCTTATCGAAGTCGTTTATATGTGGCACAAAATAATATTATCGCCTTCTTGGCGAACTTGTATAGTTTGTATAGTTGGTCCAGAGATTTGGTCAAATTCGATAGAACTCTTTGACGCGCACGCAGTGCCGTTAATGTCCGCCCCCTCCGACCAACCCCCTTAAATTGAAAAAGACCGAAAAAAACAAGTTGGTCTCATTCGATAAAGCTCTTTGACGCGCACGCAGTGCCGTTAATTTCCGCCCCCTCCGACCAACCTCCTTAAAGGGAGTGTGATCGAAAAAAACAATTTGGTCTCATAGAACAATAAAAGTAAAAGATTGGAATCGTCTACGCTAGCGTCTACTTGAAAGAGTGAGAGCAAAAAATCCAAAGCAGTCGAACTTAGGGCGTGTTGCAATAGTCTGCTTTGCTAGAATCAAACATGTTAAATTCAATGGGCTTGCACTTTGGCGAGGGCTTTGACAACAGGCCCTTAAGCTGAAAAGTATGCGACCACGGGGACAGAATCTCCGTCTTGCCATATTCTTAGTACATAAATACATTCTTGCAATAATATGATTTATGCAGTTGTTAATAATCCATATTAAATATCTGCTCTAAGAAAATACTAATTTAATCACCGAGATAATATAAAATCACATGGCCTGAACAGATTTTGTATTGGTTTGCCAACCTGGGTATCCTGACGGTGGGCGGTGGCCACTCTTTAACATAGGATGGTAAATTATATACAAATGATAGGAAATCACATGGCCTCGACAGCTTTTGTATTGGTTTGCCCACCCGCGTATCCTGAGGGTGGGCAGTGGCCTCTCTTTAACATAAAATGGTAAATTATATATCAAACGATAGGAAATCCCATGGCCTCAACAGCTTTTAAATTGGTTTGCCCATCCGGGTATCCTGAGGGTGGGTGGCACCCACTCTTTAACTTAGGATGGCAATTTATATATCAAACGATAAGAAATCACGTAGCCTCAACAGTTTTGTATTAGTTTGCCTACCTGTGTCTACTAAGGGTGTTTGGGTTTGCCCACTCGAATACACTGATGTGGAACTAATATTACGGCCTGGGCCGACTTGTTATCTCTTAGTATTGAAATGTTTTGCCTTGTTAACTACTTCGTGGAAAAATTCGTTATTTGGAATGGACAACTTGCTACACTAGTATGACTTAACGAGAAACTGCTATCTGCGTATATGGAACGCCAAATGTGTCACAATTTGCCTAAATCATGCGCGTTGGAAAATTCGGCGCGCAAAATCGCGTTCTCCAATCCGGGCACAGAAAACAACCAATAAAACGCGTAAAATTTTATATATTTTATTTTATATTTTAAATATTTCGATGCGTGTCAAAATATTTCGGAGGGTTAATTAAAAATGCCGAGTCTTTTTAACGCGCAAGGCCTGTAAGCCAATGAATTTTAACTTTACATATCAAAATTTGAATTCAACCAATTAGGTTTGAATTGAACGTAAAGGCGGAGTTTAGCGATAGTAGAAAACATTTCAGCACGCCAAAACTTTTAGCGCGCAAAATTGGTTTCTTGCGGGATAATTTTTTCAATGTCATTTGCACTTTCCCATTGGTTGATATTTGTAAACGAGAACGCTATTGGCTTATTTAGTACAAGCCCAATTTTTGAGATTAAAATTTTGGCAGGTGCGCAAGATTTTAACGCGCTTAATTTTTACCCGTTATTAATATTTTTGGCAAGTGCAAAATCTTATATTTTGCATTTCAAAACGCACCAAAAGCAAAATTTAACGGGTATATTTCGTTTCGACGCGCAAAAAATCGTGGCCATCTAAATATTTCAACGCGCTGAAAAAAACGACGCGCCAATTCCAATGACCAATTATTCTGTGATACTTTTAGGTTAAAGGGGTTAAAAATTCACATTTCGCCCCCCTTAAAATGTTAAATTCTAAAACAAATTACTAGGACACATATAGAACATATTTCCGTCGAGTGTCCACTTTTTACATTCCATGGACACGAATGTGTTTTGTGACAGTACAGACAGTCATTTGTACTTTCCCATTGGTTGATATTTGTAAACGAGCACGCTATTGGCTTATTTAGGACACGCCCAATTTTTGAAATTAAAATTTTAATTGGTTTCTTGCGGGTTAATTTTTTCAATGTCATTTGTACTTTCCCATTGGTTGTTATTTGTAAACGAGCACGCTATTAGCTTATTTAGGACACGCCCAATTTTTGAAATTAAAATTTTTACCACGCTAAATTTAATAATTTTTTTCACAAGTGCAAAATCTTATACTTTGCATTTCAAAACGCGCCAAAAGCAAAATTTAACGCGTTATATTTCGTTTCGACGCGCAAAAAAATCGTGGCCATCTAAATATTTCGACGCGCTGAAAAAAACGACGCGCCAATTCCAATGACCTTCACAAAAGCCGCGCGTCAAAATTCGCTTCCGGCGCGCAAGAAACTCTCTTTCGGCGCGCAAGAAAATAGCTTCCGGCGCGAATTAAAATTTGAATTTATTTTAGAGATTCGAAAAATTCAATAAAAATCATTATGAAATAATAAAAATACCAAAAGTACGGAATTCGTGAATGATCTTTAAAAGCTGAAGGGGATCGTACGAAACACTAGATGTGGTAAGGGCCTTTCGCTAATAAAAAAAGGTTCCAATCAAATTTCATTGGAATATTACCCCCTGTCAATTTTTCCCTAAAAATTGACAAAACGTTAACTAATAATAGCTAGAAATAATAAAACCAAAATATTGCGAACAAAATAATCACACTTTTGAGTATATAAATTATCACAAATGAAAAACACTACCTCACGACCATTATTTTAGAAAAATAATTTGTCAGAGACTCGTTTTTTTACGCTTAAAAAGTGGGTAGATGTCACTTCTTTATAACCAAAATACACAAGAACAAATTTCAATACAATAAAAGCCCACATCAAGTACAGTCATTTGAGACCAAAAAATATTTTTAAAAAAATAAGGTATTTTGGGTATCGGCAATCAAACTTTTTTTAATTTCATTTCCTTGGAATACCTCAACAAAATTTCACGATGGACCTACTTTATCTCCATGTCAAAACCAACGCGTTCTGCTAAACCCAGATTTGGTCGAAATTTAAATCTAAATTTAATTTTAGTTAAAAAAAATGTATATGATAGAATTTAAAACATAAAGTTGTTAATTGATTTCATCCTTTGGCCAATTACAACTGGTTGGCGTTTTAAGGCGTGACATTTTATAGCAATTAAAAGCGCCATCAAGAGGTCAGCAACGTTTTCATATTACATGCGCCGTTGTAAACAAAACCCACATTTATTCAATAGATCTTTCTACAATGCAATTTTAACAAATACATTTATGAAATTCTTAAATTTTCGGAGGACGGGCTGACGGTTTACCTAAAATTTCAATCTACACTATAGCTCATGCAATTTTACTGAAAGTTAAAATCATATGAGCGCGTTCTATTTATGTGGTAAGTTCAATAAAACAGATTTACAGAATGGATAAGAATTGTATGCTTAGTTTTTTTAATTGATTACACCGATGCCTACGTTATTATAAAGGCCTGTGCACGCTCAACAGCAAGGGGTTGACAGGCGCTGGCGGCTTACGCGCAAAATACCAATAGATGGCGCTCTTCGTTGTCTTGTACTTCTCAAATACTTCGTGATTCGTGCCCAAAATTTTTTAAATAGAATTTCATTATAAATTAATATTTTACTATCATTGTTGAATAATTATAAAACAATTTGTTTTTATTATAAATTTTAAAATTTTGTTCCATGGTTATTTTGAATAGTTAAATTTTTTTAAAAAAGACTGATACTTCATGGAGTTTTAAAATATTTTATTTATTTACAAATATTAGAAGCTTTCGGACCGTGGTCCTTCCTCAGCTAGTCATTGTATAATTGACTAGCTGAGGAAGGACCACGGTCCGAAAGCTTCTAATATTTGTAAATAAATAAAATATTTTAAAACTCCATGAAGTATAAGTCTTTTTTAAAATAATTTAACATTTTGTTTTTATAACTTTAGAATTTGGTTCTAAATTGATATTTTACTACCATTGTTGAATAATTAACTAAATTCTTTCTTAAATTAATTAAATGTCTTACCTGTATGCTTTGTTTCAAGACCAAAACGTCTTTCCGCGCTCTTACGTAAAGGTGCAGACTCACGGCATTCCGAACAACAATGTATATCGGGCGCGAAAACTCCCAAGATTTAAACTGGCGAACTAAAAATGTCGATTACAAAAATAAAAATTGGAGCGTGCACAGGCCTTATTAATAACGTAGGCACCGATTAAACCATAAATTGTATGATTATAGATTGGAATGATTGAATCGTGATAAGTACGAACAAATCGTGATTAGAATGATTGAATTCGTTATAAGAATGAATAAATCGTGATTAGCATTATCGAATAAAGATTAGAATCATTAGATTGACTGAATTGTTATAAGGTTTATTGATTTGTGATTTGATTAAATCGTGATTAGGATGACTTCAATCGTTGGTAGGTTTTTGAATTATAATGATTTGAATAAAACGTGGATATAGTGAATTTGAAACGTAATTTCATTGATGAAATGGTGATTATAGTAATTAAATCGCGATTCGAATGTATAACTCTTGTAATAATCCTTTTAACGCACCCGAAACGGAAGTAAGCTGCCTTTCAACTCGATCTTTGATGGCGAACAGGCTAGCTATGCAAAAGCTTTTTTTAAAATTCCACCAGGGTAGTTATAGAGTAATGTCGAGCCGTCACTAGCGATAATCTTGAACAGGCCTTGATTCTCGTATTCCGAATCGAAGGAATCCGTGCTGGAATTTCGAGAATCTAATATTATTATTCCAAATATACGAATCATAGGGAATCATATGGAATTACGGAATCATACAGGAATTACGGAATCTGAACAGAATCAAGGATTTATCAAGGCGAATCATGGATTCTAAGAGGAATCAAAGAATCGTATATAAGATCGTGGAATCTTATGTAGAATCAAGGAATATTTTAGTCGAGTCATGAAATCGTAAAATTTACGACTTTTGAAACTCCCAACAGCGTGAAAATAATTTGAGAACTTCGAATACTGATTGCTTCTCTACTTATAAGACTACTGTTTGAAGCAATGTTATTCCTACGAAACGTGCCCAAGGCCAGAAGACCAAAAGTATAACAGCAAATTCGCAAGAGAAAGTGAAAACAAGGATTTTCTCTGAACAAAAGGAGAGTTCTCCGATAAGACGGGGGGGGGTCGAAACACCCTTAAGGAAGCGAAAAATAGGGGACATTTGGATGGGGTTCGAAGTAATTCTAAGAAATGGGCGATGTAAGGAGTCCGAAAAAAGTTATTTGTAGACCCCTTGAAAATTATACGCAAAGAATAGAAACTCTAGAGTAGTATCAGTGCGACGTCATGCTACGTCATCCATGTTTTTTTCTATAGAGAAAAAAACCGCCAAAAAAGGCGGCCATGGTCAAAGCTACGGAGTGACATTACCGTATTCCAGGGGTCAGTCACTTCGAAAAATTGTGTACAAGATTCCAAATCAAGGAATCATGATCCATGATTCTTAGATTCTACTGTGATTATGGAAAAACGATTTTCGAACTTTGAATCCGCGATTCCTATATACTCCTGGTTGATTCTCTATATTTCATTAGATTCCACTTCCTATTCCGTTATTCCACTGTCTTAGATTTTACAATGTTCCAGTAGTAAAATATATTATTTTAAATCGATTTTTAAACTATTAAATTAAAAGCAAACCGGTTTCATATTTTGGGTTATTTTGTAGTCGGCTTATCGTTTTAGGTGCTGGAATTTTTTTTATATTTTTGCTTATAATGTGAGCTTTTCAAAATTTAATATAGAAACACTTTCTAAATTTGCAGTGTTAATCAGTTAATCAATGTTAAATTTTCGTAAAACAATTTATGGTTTTAAAACAACTTTTTATAATTTTTATTTAAATTTACTAAAGAAAGGAAATGTTAAGCTGTAGCTAGCTTTTTACGCATCTGGGTACTTAAGTTTAAAAACCTGGTTACTTCAAAAATTAAGATCCGAGAAAATCAACTTTGCGCGTCGAAACGAAATATACCCGTTAAATTTTGCTTTTGGTGCGTTTTGAAATGCAAAATATAAGATTTTGCACTTGCCAAAAATATTATTAACGGGTAAAAATTTAGCGCGTTAAAATCTTGCGCACCTGCCAAAATTTTAATCTCAAAAATTGGGCTTGTACTAAATAAGCCAATAGCGTTCTCGTTTACAAATATCAACCAATGGGAAAGTGCAAATGACATTGAAAAAATTATCCCGCAAGAAACCAATTTTGCGCGCTAAAAGTTTTGGCGTGCTGAAATGTTTTCTACTATCGCTAAACTCCGCCTTTACGTTCAATTCAAACCTAATTGGTTGAATTTCAATTTTGATATGTAAAGATAAAATTCAATGGCTTACAGGCCTTGCGCGTTAAAAAGACTCGGTATTTTTATGTAACCCTCCGAAATATTTTGACACGCATCCAAATATTTTTGCACGCAAAAATTTTACGCATTTGATTGGTTAAAATCTTGTTTTCTGTGCCCAGATTGGAGAGCGCGATTTTGGGAGCCGAATTTTCCAACGCTCATGATTTGGGCAAATTGTGACACATTTGGCGTTCCATATGCGTAGAGTTTAACAGTTATCTCTCTTCATTTTTTCTTTCCATAAACACTTGAAAGAAACTAACGGTAATAGTAAGTGAAGGGTGTGTCACCAGTGCACCACCATGGACTAATTATCACAGGGACGTCCCGTTCCCGTGCTATTTCTATTGAAAGCTCCGAAAGTGGCTTGTTAAACGTAAACCCTCTTTTTCACCCCCCCGCCAATTTTTACTAGGGTCAAAACGTCACAGAAAGGAAACGGCTAACGCCATCTAGGTTATATTTTCGCTATAGTAGCAGACGGTTTTCAGTTTTACAACGGCTTTTTAAACAGATCAGTGGGTACATGTAAGCTCGATTAAACGGAAAAAACCGGTTTTTTTGTTATCGTAAATATATCAATTTCAGATTTTGATATATTTTTATTATTGGATAAAAATGAAAACACTCTGCGTTTATAAATCATATAAAAGTGATTCAAGGTACACTAGTAAGCAGCATACAAGTATTTTTTATACCATTCCCAAAACCAAAGAGGGATTATGTTAAGTGTCAAAAATGGATTAATTGGCACAACAGAGATGATTATCCCATCATAAGAGTTAGTGTAAATATATATTTATGTTCGAAGCATTTTGTTGGAGGTAAAGGATAACACCCGAGTTTATTGATCCTGTGCATGGTTATGTAAGTTTTCAATATTAAGTTAATGTGGAAATTTTGTATAACTAATTAATAATATTTTTGGGTACCCTTAGGAATAAGTCTCAATATTGAAACCATACTGTGAAGAAAGAAATTTAATTATGAATTTGTCAACAACAAAAGCTGATGCAGTTAAAATTTCCTCACCAATTGCATCAGTCGATGTTAAATTAGATTTGCTACCTTTAAGAGAACAAAATATCAATTCTGTACTTTTCAACCTAACCAAGTTGAAATGGAAATATATTGTATCGTTCAACCACCTCAAGATTATCCGACTGATCTGGTGTCAATTATGGAAGGCTTTTCTCCTTCGTTGGAATGGGCTATTTTGTAAGTAATGGAAGAATTTAAAATATGTATTACTGTATTAATCTAAATGCCAATTTGATATCAATTTATGAAGTTCAAAGGAAACCATTAGTCCATCCTGAGAAAATAACATGTAATAAGCATCTGGAGGATATTTTCTTTAATTTCAATTGATTAAAAATTTGCTCTGGAAATGTAGAAAAACACTTTATAGACGTTTTTGAAAATATAACAGAGAACAATGGTTTTAAAAGCTCAATAACTGGTGGAATCCATAGCGCTAAATGCGAGCTGTTAGTAAATAATGGAAATAAATCAAGGTATTTCGCTTGCGCCAAGCAAAGATTCAGCATGCAAGTGACTGTTAGTCGTTAAAAGAAAATAAAATGAAACTAGTATCACTCGCTTCTCAAACTTGAGTAAAGCTGAACTGGCGAAGAGGTTACGAAACAGTTAAACTGAGGAGTATAAACTTAAAATCAAAATTAAAAGATTACGAGCGAAATTGACAAAACAAATTAATAAAGATGTGTAAGCAAAGGATACGATAAGGGAAATAGTGACTTTTCAAGACTTTTTAAAAACACAACTTACAATGGTAAAAACAAAACACAAAAATAGAAGGCGATGGCACCCTCTGGTTTTCCAATGGTGCATGTTCATGTATGCCAAATCGCCTGCGCTTTATAAATCTTTTCACGAATCTGGATTGATGCTATTAGCTTCTAAAAGCCCACTATCCAGGCATTCAGAAAATTTAGGTGTAACTCCAGGTTTTCACGATGATGTATTCCTTAAAATGAAGGAATATTTTGAAAATTCAAAAACACAAGAACACCAGGATTTTTTTTTAATTGCTGATGAAATAAAAATAGATGAAGATCTAGTGTACATAACGAATACTGGAGATGTGATTGGTTATACACGTTTAGGTAGTGTTGAGGAGCGACTGAGTGAACTTCGATCTGAACATTATAAAGAGAAACCCTTAGCGACCCATGTTATGCAATTTATGATCAGAGGAGCAACAACGGGATTTAAACGTCCATTTGCACATTTTGCCACTCACTTACTGACAGCGGAAAAAATCGATGCTCTTCTCTGGAAAGCTATTCAAAAACTGGAATTCTCTGAATTTAAAGTATTATGAGTGGTAGGTGACGGAGCTGCCACTAATAGGAAATGTTTCAATTTTAACACGAAACAAGAAAGGTTCAAGTGCAAAAACCCATTCGCTCCTGAAAGGTCACTGTATTTTATTTCTTATGTCCCTCATTTGATCAAGACAGTTCGAAATTGCCTAGGCAGTAGCAACGAAGGATGCACTTACCGACTTATGCAAATTAATGGAGAAAAACTGACGTGGGACACCATTAAAGAATTGTATCGTAAGGACATGGAGAATGGAGCTAGTTTTAGGAAACTTCACAAAATTACTGCAGACCATATGTCCCTTGAAAATAAAATGAAGGTATATTTTGCAATTGTTTTGTTAAATTAAATTAAATTTTAAATTTAGGTAAAACTATAACTTCGCAGATTTTGAGCAAAACAGTGGCAAACACTTTAAAATCGTATTTTCCTGGAGAACATAAGGAGTTGATACGATTCATAGAGTACTCCAATAAATGGTTTGATATATTGAATGTTGGCCAGTTGAATGCAGGATACCATTCTATGAACAATGACATTAAACCTTTTACAACAGCCAATGATAAAAGGCTAGATGTAATATAAAGTTTAATATTTCATATTTCAAAGATTTAATAGACATAATTTTTTCCCCAGTGGTTGAAGACAGACTTTCTATGATACTTGAATGAGTGGGAAAGCTATGTTAGTAATTTGGATGAAAAAAATTCCCATAAACATAAAATTCTACTTACAACGGAAACACTTTCAGGGCTACGCCAAACTGGTTAGTATTAACCCTCCTTTTCAAAAAGGACGAATTATAGTGTTACTTACAAAATTCGATTTACTTTTAGCAAACGCAATGCTAGATATGATTCCCTTCTTGTTGGGGATGGTGCAACATTTGTGATTTCTGCACATGCTAATCAAGATCCCGTTGAACAGCTCTTTAGTAAACTACGACAAGCTTGTAAGGCTGGTTTGAAGCCCAACCTTTACCAATTTGAAAGAACTAGTCAAAGCTTAGAAATAATGGAGCAAGGAGAATAATGGTACTTTGAAAAGGTTCAGGTGGAAATAAAGAAACTTCAAAAATTTCATGGTAAACAAATTTTATTAAAATAGGTACTTTTTTGCCATTAGTAATTTTTGTTATTTAGTATTTCAAGTATAACACTAATAAAATTTAATTTGATATTTGTAGCTCAATTGGTTTTTAATATCTGCTTCTCTCTTTTTTGTGTTTTTTTTTGAATTTGCCTTCGTTGAGAATCTTTTCTTGCGCTGTTCCATTTTATATTGTTTTTTAATTTGTTGGTGTGCCCATTCCCTGCGTTATTTGCCCTTGTGTCCACTATGCATTTAAAGACTGTAGTTCCTTCTTCCTTTCCTTCTGACAAATTGTGTCCCATTGGGAAAATATCTGTTCATCTTCGTTAATTGCTCTAACTGTACATTTCTTTTGATTTATAAAATTTCTAAACATGAACGTTCAACGCCTCAAAAAAATTAAAAGCTTCAAATGTGGGGTAAATCAAACCATTACGGGTTTGTTTATCTACCCAGTCTCTTATGTGTTTTGGCACTTTCTATCTATCAGGTTCCCGTAGCACTGATCCTACTTTTTGACTAGAATCTTTTTTGGCTTTAAAAGTTTCCGTATTATTGCACCTATAATATAATATAAGCTTTCCTGGTCCTCTTTAACTACAGTTAGGTGTTCTGCGCTGGATCCTACACTTTCTACTTCCATTAGTGCATTATATTAAGGGAATAACACCCTTTTTAGGCCAACTTCTTTCTCCGAATCACTAAGATTAGCCTGAAATTATTATGGAGAATTAAATAATGAAATAATGATAAACATTTAGTGCTATCTTACATCACAATTTGTATCATCTTCCACTACATTAATCAAATTGGACAACTCGGGTTTCTGTGAAAACCTTTTTGTAAAGCGTTTTCATCTTATCAAAAATAATATCTCCTTCTACAATCGCAGATACCCATTTCACAGTAGCTTCCCTGCGCTCAAGTGTGTTCAAAATTAAAAATGATTGGAGCGATTTTAAAGCTTTTGACCAAGACCAGTTAAATTTTGCTTCAAATTGTATATCTATGGATTAGATAGATTCTACGGCAATCTATAATGAAATTGCAGCAATAAACTGCACTAAAAGAGTCTAATTCTAAAATGGACAAAGTATATAGGAAAATAAATGAACACGAACATAGATTAGAGAAACCAGATACCTTTAACAGCTTCAAAGTGGATAACGACATATTTGTAGAGCAAGTAGGCACAAAATTTGTAGAAAAAGATAAAGAAATCCTTAGTTTAAAATCTCAAGTCGAATCTCTAGAAGCAGATAGAAGGCGTAACAATATTGTCATATCAGGTGTGCCCGAATCAGCCGGCGGAGACCGAGCTAAGCTAGCTACATCTGTAAAAGATATCTTCAAGGATCTACTCGGAATTGAAGCGATAATTTTGCCACACCAAGCCTATAGACGTGGTTAAAACTGACGTATTATTCTAAAATTAGTTAACTCGGATATAAAACGTCAAATAATGCAAAATACCTATAAACTAAAAGGCTCGCGTATTTATATATCGCATGATTACACCATTAAACAAGAAACCGCCAGGTAATTCATTAAAACCAAAGGCAATGGTAAAGCAAAGTTCTCGTCACAATTTTCAATTGAAATGGACGGTGTAACTTACACTAATAACGAATTAAGATCCAAGGTCGAAATTAAAAATTAAAACAAAAGTGATACTTTTTCAATGTATAAATTATTTTATATTTAACATGTTTATTTAATGAAAGTCGTATTTGCGAACATTAAAAGTGCTAACTGTAATCTCGATAAACTTATAACGCATTTCCCTAATGATTTCGTGGATATATATGTCCTAAATGAAACATGGTTCAAGCATGGTCAGAGTACATATGTCCCGAATTATGGGATGTACTAATTTTCGCATGCAAACTCTTTTTGCAAACTTTACGCAAAATTTGATATTTTCAGAAATAGCCAATAGTTTGCAAACCAGATACTAATTTGCGCAAGGTTTTTGCAAACTTTTATCAGATATTGATATTTTCAATTAAATGTACCTCAGATATCAAAGTTTGCAAAAATGTACTATTTTGCGCAAGGTTTTTTCAAACTTTTCTCTAAAATAGTATTTTAAATTATATGTACCTCAGATATCATAGTTTGCAAAATATACTATTTTGCGCATGAGTTTTGCAAACTTTTCACCAATATTGAAAATTTAAATTGTATTTACCTAAGATATTAGAGTTTTCCAAAATGTACTATTTTGCGCAAGGTTTTTGCAAACGTTTCTCCAATATTATTATTTTCAATTAAATGTACCTCAGATATCATAGTTTGAAAAACCTTTCGCAAAGTAGTACATTTTTGCAAACTCTGATATCTTAGGTAAATAGAATTGAAAATACCAATATTAGTTAAATGTTTGCAAAAACCTTGCGCAAAATAGTATATTTTTGCAAACTATGATATCTGAGGTAAATAGAATTGAAAATATCAATATCTGATAAAGGTTTGCAAAAACCTTGCGCAAATTAGTATCTGGTTTGCAAACTATTAGCTATTTCTGAAAATATCAAATTTTGCGTAAAGTTTGCAAAAAGAGTTTGCATGCGAAAATTAGTACATCCCTGAATTATACCGGGGATAGATTAGGAGGGGTGTCGGCTACTATCTAAAGAAAAATATACGTTTCACAGTGAGACATGAACTTTGTTTATTCAATTCTGATATAGAAAGCCACTGTATAAAGTTGGAGCCTTCCGGATCCATAATTCTGGTCATTTACAGAACCCATTCGGCAAACTTTGACAGGTTCATTGAAACCTGTGAACAAATCCTAAATAAAATGGGGAATTGTAATGTTCAAAAAATGGTGTGCGGTGACTTTATTTTTTATCTAAACTCTGACACCCCCTGCCTCGTTTCCATTATTAATTTGTTTACTAGCTTTGGTCTTAAAAAATGGTTAAATCGTCAACTAGAGTCACCACAAAAACTTCCAAATGTATCGATAACATTTTAACTAATATAATTGGAACTGCTGAGTAGTTACCGATGCGGATGTATCGGACCACACTCCTATTTTATTTACTTATGACCACCCGATAAAAACAGACACACTAATTAAAATAAGATATCTTAGCATTAAAAAACATGGACAGATTTGCTACGAAAATTTCGCAAATTAACTGGGATAACCTTTATAGTTTTGATAACCCGAATGATGCATATAATTATTTTGAGGAGACTTTATCGGAAGTTTACCTTTAAAACTTCCTTTTAAAAAATATCAAAATTAATACAAAATACATAAATTATTTTAACAACCAAATTCGTAACTCCAGGAGTACTTTCTTACATAATAAAATTACAAATGCTAAAACTAATAAAGAAAAGTGGCGAATAATTAAGAATGTCAGTGGTACATGTAGATGTAATAATAAAAACATAATCCCTCAAAATATACCTCCGAACAGTATGAACACTCACTTCACAACTGTAATTAACTCCCAGCAAACGCTTGATTACCCAATTGAAGTACCGTCAAACACGTCAACTTGCGCCCTCTATAATGTCACGGAAACTGAAATTAAAAATTTTACTAATCAACTTTCCCAATAAACGGCAGCAGGGCAAGACCAATTTCACCCGAAACCAATTAAATATGTAATCAATCTCCTTTTAACTCCGCTTCTTTACCTAATTAACTTATGATTTACGAAAGGAATTTATCCCGACCTGCTAAAACAAACTTCAATAACTCCAATAATAAAAAAGGGGACCCACAAATACTTACCTATTACCGGCCAATATCAGTTCTTTCCGTCTTCGCGAGAATCATCGATAAATGTTTTCTAAATAGAATTGACATTTTTTTCGAAAAACACAAAACACTCGCAATTACTAGTGTATATAAAACAATAATAAACGCTCTAGACATATCTAACTTTTGTATCGGAATATTTATAGATTTAGAAAAGGCGTTTGACAGCGTCTCCCACAAAAGACTTCTGCAGAAATTGGAACGACTGGGAATCAGGGGTAGGGCCAGTAGGAGTGTCTAACATCATCAAGGGTTTTCCATGTAGAGGAAGAAAGGGGGTCGGCATCGAAAATCCCCGCTTCCTTCCCCCCTCCCTAAACTAGGTTACAGGTGGCGCGGGGGTCGGCATTTTCCTCCCCCCTCGGGGTGAGTCACCGAAGGTCATTGACCCCCGCCAGGTGGCGCGCGCGCGTACTGCGCGCTGGTGTCGGGGACCACGTGGTAAATACGCGGCGCGGGGATCACGTGGTTACTACGCGTGTACTGCGCGCTAATTGGCTGACTCGAAATTATTCAAAAAGGCGCTGATTGGTTGGTGTTTTGGCGCGAAATGGGGTCAGTACTCCTTTAAAGGAATTCCCAGGCTCGCTATACTCGGTCCCCGTTTTCCAGTGTTAAAGTGGTGACAGGTTTGATTGATTGAGCAGGTGTTTATCGAGGAATGCGCCGTTGCTAGGTTACCCAGTACGCTGTTAGAGTATCAACAAATAAAATACCTTTAGCGACAATACCGAGAGAATCACCTATTAATTATGTCATCGAATTAAATTGAGGTCGCGCATTCGCTGGAAAAATGGCCGCGTTAGTGAACAATCCTTTCGCATAGTCATGGTAGAAACCGGTTCATTCCGCTTTCGTTAAGTAATTAATCATTTGGACAAATTGAATACACCGGTTAATAGGACTGTCACGCGATTATTTTGTTCTTTCCCCCTTACCTTTCCAGTATATAAGAAATCGCCCAACGGTCAATTTCGCAGAAGCGACGAACACCGCCCTCACTTTCCCCGACGACTCAAGAAGATCAGCAAGATGGTAATTATGTTTTTGAAAAATTTTTTTAAGCGAGATCAGTTTTTAATCTCTATATGTCTTAGGCAGCCCGAGACGACATTAAGACTCCCCCAAAAGCACCAGTGAAGTTGCCCGAAGTATACGCTAGGAAATCCAAAGTCGGCGAAGTAATTAAATAAATAAACCTCGACAATTATTCGCGGGGAAAGGGGCTAACCAAGACATAGAAAAATTAACAAAGAATACCACTTGGCACGATATTGTATTAGAATTCTCCGAGCTTGGAGATTTGGGCGTTAAAATAGCGACCTTTGACCAAAAAATATAGATAGATATAAGGCGTTACGCCACGCACGTAGCATCCAGTCTTCCGCAACCGACTAAACAGGGTGTATGCGTTAAACTAGAATCAGGACGCCAGCTTAAAGCGGCCTTAGAAGACGTCAAGGAACAAGGCGCCGTTTACCTAATTGAGGGTGATAAATTAGAAATTCGCCATAGCCAGGCCACCGGTCACACTTGCTTGACCAAAAATTCTGGTTCCTCATTTGTAAAATCGCTGACCCTATACGGAAGTAGAGACATTCACGACGTCCTACGGTTATTGAGGGAAGTGACTCAACGCTACGACGAAATTCGTAAATTACAATGACTGAAGAAGCCCCTCTCTATTTAAGCACCAGGTTTCGACCTGAGAACTATTATTCGGTTACTAAAATTATCTCTCGGACTTCCAAAAAATACAAATGTAAAACTTTAGAATTCAAGTGCGAGTTCAAAAACTTGGACGATATCAACCACGCGCGAATAGAAATCCAATTAAACGAAATTTTCAAATCCTTATTAAACGAAATTAGCGATAAAAATCAGGGTTATAGTCGTATCAGAATAGCGGTCAGTTCGGACGAACTCGAAGAGCCCATTAATTTCCAATTTATGAATCTAAACGAGTTGATGGCCGATAGAATTTTAAGCGGTATCGAGCAGGTAGCCCAGTCCCATAAGAATTTATACTTTGAAGCTCCCCTAAAATTCGACATAATTCTTCTGCAAGACACCAATATGAGTGGTATTCGAAAAAGTATTCGTAACAGGACTATTGAGTGCTTAGAAAATTACATTGAACAGGGCAATACCTTTATTACAATTCGCAATTCTGATAATCTGTGCTTTGCGAGGGCGGTAGCGGTAGGACAGTTCCTCGCTGACTACCAAGAATTAAAAAATAAAGGCCAATCCAAAAATTTTAATATCCATGATCTAAATTACATTCGTAATGTCAACCATCCAAAACAAAAAAAGCGGCCTTAGCGTTACACAGATTATCAAAAGTTCCCCCAGGTCCTGTTGAAATAAAAGACATTCCTAAATTCCAAAATGTCTTGCCAGATTATCAAATTATCCTACTCGATTCCGATTCCAATTTTGACCCCATTTATTTAGGCCACTTTCAACCCAAAAAAATCTTTCTCCTTAAATTAGGAAACCACGTCCATGTAGTGAGGTCTTACGCCGCCATGTTCGGTGGAATAGGGTACTGTCCATTTTGTTTGAAAGTTTTTGGGAATGTCAAAGAAAAAAAGCAGCACAATTGCGAAGGGGGCGTTACCTGTAAGCGGTGTCTCGAGACGAATGTTTCCCATACCGAAGCTAGTCAACGTTGCGCCAACTGCTTTAGATATTTTTCGGGGAATACGTGCTTCCAAAAGCATATAGAATTAGGGACGTGCGACAAACTCAAACGTTGCCTAACTTGCGGGAAAGAGTTTGAAGGGGACCACGTATGCGATTTGAAATGTCATTACTGCAAAATTGAACACCCGCAAAATTCGTGTTTTGTTCAACCTATCACGTTACCGGAAAATTCCACCAGAATCCTTTACTTTGATTTTGAAACTTTAGTCGACAATGACGAGATTAAACCCGTTCTGCTCATTACAGCTATGCAAGACAGTCCGTACTCTGAAACGTACGATTACCGTACATTTACCGGCTTTAATTGCGTCGAGACGTTTTTAGATTACTTATTGGAGAGTCAGGTCGTTGCAAAAAAGGGTAAGACGAAATATTCAAAGGTCGAACCAGTTTTTAAAAACATTACGTGCATTTCGCATTTAGGGTCTGGATTTGATAGTTTACTCGTATTAAAAGGAGTTCTGACCCGGTCAATAATCCCCGAAATTATCTTTAAAGGCTGCAAACTTCTCGCGATGTTTCTTTCCAAATACAATATAAGATTTATAGATAGCTTTTCTTATTTTCCAGCCCCTCTCAGAAGCTTCGCCAAAACCTTTAATTTAAGCGAAAGCAATGGATTTTTCCCGTATTCCTTCTTAAAAAAAGACACCTTAGACTACATCGGCGTCCTACGGGAAAAATCCTTTTTCGAAGTAGATAAATTCACCCCCGACCAATTGGCAAATTTCGAAACTTGGTACGACGACCAAAAATTTACCGTTTTTGATTTAAAAGAAGTGTTGACAAAGTACGCCATTGATGACGTCAAGCTGTTACAGAGGGGTTTTGACCGGTTCAGAAATCTTTTTAGAGAAAAGGTCAATTTCGACATTTTGGCGGGAAAAAGCGTGACTCTACCTGGAGCTTTAACGGTTTTATTTTTGAGCCGGTATCTGAAACCAAATACCATAGCTATTATCCCGCCAGCAGGGTAAAGGGGCAAGCATTCCGTTAAAGCTCTCAGATGGGCGGCTTACTTGGAGCAAAAAATGCACATAAAGTTTCAAACGGCGCGATCGTTGGAGGGAGAAAAGTTTTTAACTCCTTACCACCCCGACATTTACAGCGCTGACCCTTTAATAATTGGGGAATTTTTCGGGTGTTTCTCGCACGGGTGTCCCAATAACACTGACCATAATGGGTACAATTACGAACTTAAAGAATCTAATATCAATAATTACTTAAAAACTCTCGACAAAATCGAGTTTTTCGTCAAAATTACCCCAACGCGCGTTTAATTACCATATGGGAATGTGAATGGGACACTTTTTTAAAAGAAAACCCCGAAATAAATTATTTTTGCGACGAGCTGGCTTTCTCTGATCCGATCAATTCGCGAAGCGCTCTGAGGGGCGGGCGCGTAGAAAACCTTTTACTGTATATAGAATACACCCCCGAGAGGCCGATTAAATTTTACGATTTTAACAGTATGTACCCCTCTGTCTCCATGTCCAAAAATTACCGCTACCCCAAAGGGCTCCCCGAAATCTTAACTAGCAACTTTAATTACGAACCCGATTTCTATTTCGGGCTGATCAAAGCGACTCTATTTCCACCCCAAGATCTATATCTCCCCGTCTTGGGCTCCCTGATTGGCGATAAATTAATGTTTACGTTATGCAGAACGTGCGCCCTCTATAATCTAGCCGACTGTCGTCATACCGAGGCGGAACGCGCGATTACGGATACGTATACTACCCCCGAGTTTTATTTATCCCTTCAATATAATTATAAAGTTTTACAAATTCACGAAGTGCAGCATTATCGCGAAACTTTCGACTCCGATTCCCCCCTATTTGACGATTACGTCAGAGATTTTTACAAAATGAAAACCCAATACGCTGGTTTTCCTAAAAACGTTGACTCCTTAGAAGAAAAACCAAAATATTTAAACGACTTTTGGGAACAGGACGGGATAAAAATAGGCCTAGAAGAGGTTAGCTCTAATCCGGCTCTCAAAGCGCTTGGCAGGCTTTCCCTTAACCAGCTTTGGGGGCGTCACCTAATTCAATAACGTCAAAATAATAGTTCTTTTATAAATTCCTATGCCGACTTGGTTAAAATTTTAACTGATAAAATAAAGAGCTGACCGATTTAAAACTCCTAGAAAACGGAATGGCTCTCGTGACGAACAAAGATCACGAAGACCACGTCCCGGCTTATCGTAAAGGTTCCCCAACTGTGGGCATTTTCGTCGCCTCTTATGGGCGTATTAAATTATACAATCTAATGGCTAAAATAGGGCCTAATTTGGCCTATGGCGATACGGACAGTTGTATTCTGATACACGATAATAAATAAGATTTAACTTTATCAAGCAGCTTGGGCGGACTTACGGATGAATATCCTAATGACCCCATTAAAGCTTTTACCACGATAGCCCCCAAGGGTTACTCTATCTTGTTCGAATCGGGCAAAATTTTAACCAAGATAAAAGGCGTCACTCTTACTAAAAAAAATCAGACCATCTTAAACTTTGACACGATAAAGCAGTTGGCGCTCGAGAACCGCGAATTAAAATACCGAGTCGATATTCCCTTTAACGTGAAAAGACAAAAAACCGGGCACTTGTATCTCAGACAAGCCGGAAAACTTGTGGGATTTACGTCGACGAAACGTATATTTTTCAAAGACGGTACTTCTATTCCCTACGGATATTCATGTCTCTCACTCGCCTAAAATTTCCAACCCCCTGTACCTTTCTTTTGGCTCGCCCCAGTAAGTCGGGAAAAAGTCACTGGACGTTTAATCTCCTGAAAAATAAATATTTAATGTTCGACAATCCACCCCGAAAAATTTTATATTGCTACAATCTTTGGAACGATCAATTTGACGAATTAAAAACCCTCGCCCCCGAAATTGAATTCCAGTAAGGGCTCTTAAGCGAAAAACCCGAAGATTTGTTTGACAAAAGACAAAACGACCTCTTGGTGCTAGACGACCTTTCGAGCGAGTGCTTAGACAACGCACTGGTATCTGAACTTTTTCGCGTGTGTTCGCATCATCTGAATCTGAGTATTGTATTCTTATGCCAGAACGTCTTTGGTCAGGGCAGATTTTCTCGCGACATTTCGCTTTACGCCTCATTTATAGTCCTATTCCGAAGTCCCCGTGATCCATCACAAATAAAACATTTAAGTTGACAGATTTTTCCGCATAACCCTAATTTTCTGAGCAACGTTTATAATTACGTAACGTCGGATACGCCCTATTCTAACGTGGTTGTTGACCTGCAACAAAAAACTCCCGAATTTCTAAAAGTTAAAACGCAATGCATCATGGAAGAAGGACCGATGCTAGTATTTACCGAAAATTAGCTTTTTGTATTATGTATTTATCACTTTTGGTACAGGAAAATGTACATTATTGTAATAATCAGAATATATAACAAAGTGTTTATTCGAATTTTACGACATTCTGTAAAATGCCTTTGCCCAGGTCAATTATAGAAAGCCGCCCGCATCTAACTTTATTCAAAAAGGCTTCCCCAAATCAAAGACGATTTTTACTGAAGAACGCCACGCGAGATCAGGTTGGCTCAATCGCGAATATCTGTCATAATATTTGCCGCGGAGCTTTACCCGTTGGCGAGAATAAACGACGGCAATTACAACGATATAAAAAATCTATTAGAAAACTAGGTCAAAGAGATCTCAGTGATCGTTATCGACGAAGAATTCTAGTCTCGCAAACGCGCGGTTTTTGGGGAGCGATTCTCGATTCGCTCTTCCCGCCAATCTTGGGTCGTATAATTTATCCGGCGCGATGAAGAAATTTGTCTTGCTACCCGCTTATAGCTATTTATCCGATACCGAAAAATTGCAAAATTTAATACAAGAACACATGAATAGTATTCTTAACGAATCCGTTCGAGACGGTAGTGAAGAAGAAAAACTACGATAATATCTGGCAATGTTGGCGCGGTATCTCAGAATTAAAGACTACGACGGCGCTCCAGCCGTTCAAATAAAACCGCCCCCATTACCTCCTTCTTCGAGTACGTTAGCGCCGATACAGTTAGCACACGGTGCGATCTACCAGCCTCCCGCTGTACCTAACGTTTCATTCGGTAACCCGCCGCTCGCCTCGCCAAGTGTTTTTTCGCCTCCCCAAACGCCAAATCAGTTCCATCAACTGTTCGCCGCGCCGCCCGTACAACAGGTGCAAAGAGCCATACAGCAACCTCTCCACCAACTGGAAATGGCTATTAACAGCCCCCTCCCAGCATCACCGATAAATCCTGGAATTTCTACACCATGGCAGAGTGTCTCTGGAATTTCGGGGTTGGACGAATCTAAATCGCCCGATTACGCCCATAAAACTTTAATTGCAGCCCCACCGCATCTCGTGACGTCACGAAATATTCCATTCAAGCCTGACTTTGCGAGTACTCCAGGCTACCAAAAGGGGAAATGGAAGTACGGCGCTAGCAACGTTTTCACTTCGCCCGCTCGAGCTTAGCTACGTAAATCTCGAAGCGAAACGAGTCTCGATGAATAAAGCTCGCCAACTTTCAAAGACAGCAGCTATAAGCCTTCGGAATCCACCCTTCGTAATATGACCGAACCTGTTTCCTTGCCTTTCGTAGGACCGCTCTTGACAAGAAAGGAATTGCCAACCCGACAAGGTCGCAAAGAAAGACGCCGGGCGTATTCTAAAGATCGTTAAATTAATGATTGGGAAATTAATGAATGGGAAAATTAATGTTTTTTGTAAAACCATGTTTATTAAACACTATTCATTACAAATCTGTTTTCGTGATTAAATAAATGTACACACAATGCCAATAGCGAAATTATTTCGTTCATATATATTTCATTATTATACATTTTTAAAATTTTCTTAAAGCTTAATCCAGCAGACCTATTTAACAGAAACGAAGCAACGTGCATACCGCAAGTTTCTTGGTTCATATCTTGAATTATATTTTTATTATAAAACCATTTCTAAGCTAAATGATCCAATTTAAAACCGTAGATATCAAAATGTTGACTGAAAGAACCAAAAAATCTCCCACGCGTTGTCCTTTCTTATTTTAAGCACTGACGAAGATTCCTATCCAATGGCTTCCCGGCATGGATGAGTCTTGTACATTGGCCACCAAACAAAAGGGCTTTTTTCGGACAATCTCGAGGTAAAGTATCTTTGGAAAATGTGCCCAGAAAAAAAGGTTTGGTTCTCCAGTCGCATTTCAAAAAGGCGTCTAATTGAAAAGTATTCATGGCAAAACCCTTTGAATTTCTTCGGGGTAAAATGACCCCAATATTTTCTCGTTATTTTTGTCCTTGATATGGTAGAGTGGGCGGGGTTTATTTATCACCTTCGATATGGTAAAAACCTCTTTACCCCAATATCCTCTAAATCCCTTACGAAATACTTTGCTGGTTTTTGACAGGCGCACGTGATCGCCAATCTTGAATTTCGGTTCCTCTCTTTTCACTTTCTTTCCAAATAATTTTTGCCAAACAAGATGCTCATTGGCTAAGGTTACTTCGCTAGGTCTAAATCCCGTCGTGCGATGAACGCTGTCGTTATAGGACTTTACAATTTTTGGTAGTTCATTTATAAATTTTTTCCTTTACTTTTGGTAAGAAATCTGTAAATTTTATTTTTAAGCGTCCTATTCACTCTCTCGCATACGCTGCTTTTTTATCGCCGTAACAAACGAAATGCTTAATCCCCTGGTCCTTGAAATAGCGTTGCACTTTACGATTTAAAAATTCAGAACCTTGATCAGTATTAATTTTCAAAGGAATACGTTGTTTGTGGATTTTTTTGAAAGCAGCTAATATATCGCTCGCTCTCTTAGTTTTCACGGGAATAGCTAATAAATATCGGGACAGAATATCGATATTAGTAAGAATATAATTAAATTTATTAATATTTTTTAATTCGTTTAACTCGATTAAATCAGCCTGGTGTTCTTCGTTCAAGCTCGTGACATAAGTCCTATTTCTAGGAAAATTAAATTTTCTATCTTTGTGCAACGTATAGGCGTCTTGGGTCAGCGCCCAATCTTTAATTTTTTTCTTGGAAATAGAGGGTAATTGTTCGGATAAACGTTTTAGTCCTCCCAGACTTCCGGGATTTTCTGGGTCAAAATAAATAGATTCTATATTCATGTCTTAACAGTTCAAAGTGTGCTACATTATTAAATGAAAGACCAGCAAAGTTTACATTTTTATACATTTTAATGGAAAAATTTAAAACATCAGCTCTGATAAAATTTCAGATTCATTTTGCATGATATTATGATATAAATTTTCTACCCCCAGTTTATAGTCGGGAAAGTTGACGTAAAATGCCTTAATTACTTTGTCATAGTTCATAAGGGGAATCGCCATCTTGACACTTTTTTCGAGTCTTTCGCAGAAATGTGACGCGATCGGTTTGCAACTAATGTGATGGGCCAATTGATTAAGGCAGGGCAGGTTTGGACATGCCTCGGTTAACGTAAATAATACACTTTTTAATTCGTCTAAAATAGACATTTTCATTCCTTCAAAAGCGTCTTTTCGGTCAGTTATTTCTTTATCGAGACTCGTACGGATAATCTTCAAACGGTCCCAGGCTTCTTTATCGAGGGCGACCCCGTTGGCGGAGGAATACACAACGTCGTAATTTGAATTAGACCCGCGAATATAGCCGCGAATATCAATAATTCTTCCACGCTGACAGAAAAATCCTTCCAACTTGACATTATCCGACAACCAGCTATGAAAACGTATAGCTTCGGTAGTGGTTTTGAAAAATCTTTCAATTTCTTGTTCATAGTTCCAGAGATTCTTCCACACTTTTACGCTAAAATTGACATATTTTCTATGTCCTTGACGGTTAATTAAAATTTCAGGCTCCGCGAGATTCGCCGATAAAAAAATGTCGAGTTGGTTGGAGAGAAAATGGGGGCGTGTCATTCTCAAACAAAAGCTCGCGCCGAACTAATCGAATAGAAAACAGGGCGGCTCATTTTTTTCGATACTGTATATCACCTTTCTGTCGCGGGTAATTAAAATCTCGTTATCAAATTCAAAGTACATGATACACACGACATTAACCGGTAGGGGGTCTTTCAATTGAACATCTAAACGTAGAGACCCCTGTCGAGGAAAACTCGTATGATCAGCCGAGGCATTCTGGTCCGCCGACATATCGAAAGTAAAGACCGTGTACCCCTCCTTAAAATTCGCAAAATTTAGATAATTACCCCTATCTTCGGAAGCTATGCCCATTGACTCGAATAAAGCCTGGTAAGGTAAACAGTAATTTGAATTTGCATAATCCATTTGAAAGCCGTCAGGAGGGTATCTATCCGGTCCGACTGACAAAGACAAGTCGGTGATATTTAAATGTTCAAATTTCAAGCTATTTGTGGTCAATGACCCGTTGAAAGCTTCTTCTTTGACAAAAACTACAACTGCCCTTTTTGGTATTCTTCCGAGTATTACGTTATCGCGATTTATGTTTTTCAGACCCTGAGCGATAGAAAAACTTTTCATAATTGTTTGCGTAATGGGATAAATCGCTGGTATTCCGCTTTCTAACATCCTAGCGTGGGCTAAACTTATCTGCGGAGCCACCTTGACTTTAGTAACGTATAAATACGCCTGTTCTAAAATTAGCTTATAATATTTTCCCTGCTCTAAAGCTATTATACAAGTTAAACGAGGGCTTCTTACTAAGCGGAATCTTACGGGTAGTTGATTGACAATAAACTTATTCATGTGGCAAATATCGAGGGGTAAGTGGCCCATCAACTCAAACGTGGTCGATTCTTTCGTTCGCGCGCATCTCCTCAGCATTCCGTTACGATCATTGTTAAAAGCAGGTTCCCACATGTCTTGCGGATTACAAGCCAAGTTCTTATAATACATTCCATTCTCCAGTTGCGTTTTCTTAGCATCTTCACCAAAATTCAGCAATTTCGCCAAGTACGCATTATACGCCGAAAGATTATTTGTAGATTGTACAGACGTGTCGCCCAGATAAGCGTCTATTTGCGAAAAAAGAGTTCCAATAAGATTATTCGTGACCCCGACTTTCACTTCAGTGGCTGGTACGTCTGTACCGTCGAAATGCACGAGTTTCATTTTTAGTTTGAGCATAGTTTGATAAATCAATGTATAAGTCATCAGATGCCGGAATAAAAAATTCGAGAGGTCCATTGTCGGTTAAGTTGTTCGTGGGTAGATATCGTATTTCGGTTGTAGCTAATATGTTGGTATTAAACACAGGTCGTTCGAACAAGTCTAACGAACTTAGCATGCCTTCTCGAAGCGCCTTTGTTTCTTATCCCAAAAAATCGTCTTTCGTCCTTGATTTTTTCGTTTTCTTTTTCCGTTGTCTAGGAGGCGCGCGTCTCTTACGAGTTCCACTGCCTGACTGGGGCTTACTCATTCTGTCAGCGGCTTTATGTAACAAATTGCTTCCGGCTAATCGTCAATTGTTGCGGATAGCCAATTGCGCATCTACACCGGATTCCAAATCACCGAACATACGCTTTCCGAGACCTAGCGCTTCGCTGCGTAAAGGTATTATCATCGGTGTAATATATCTCATTAATTTCTTAAATATTCCACCCAAACCACGCCCTCTCTGGTAAACGGGGCCGGCAAACACTCGTCCCCCATATTGTGACTTATAGTAACGGAAATAACTGTCACTCTCTGACATCTTTCTTGAAATGAAGTCGAACGACCGTCTTCCCCGCGTTAAATATCAAATTTTCTCCAAAATCAGTTTTTAAGTCTATCTCGACCAACTCTAGCTCTCTTGCTTTAACCAGGTAATAGTCTATTTTGTCGTATATAATAGAATTATTACTAGGCTGATCATTGCTCGCTAACGGTATAATTTTCATGAGAGGAGCGAAAGTATCTCCGGTATACTGGGGTTTATATTAAATTCGAATATAGATAAAGCGTACTCGCGCCTCTAGATAAATCGGCCGGATAAGTACTGTCGTGACCCACCAGGTAAAAATCGAAATCCGTAAATCCTAATAATTCGCCTAAGCCTTTCTTACTCGATTTGAAGAAAATAGTCACAGCCCCGTGATCAGCTCCTACATGGATTGTGCCATTGGGGTTTATACCGAAATGAACAAGGTTTCTCACGTGATCAGGGATAGTGTTTGACATGGCGTTTAATATTGCTTGAGTACTTAAATAAGTTCCAATCGGAATATTACAGTCAACTTCTACGTTGCGTGTAAAAGTCATATCGCGTAGATGATTTTCTTTGATTTCAATATAATTTAGATGATTTAAAATTATGCTCCTCGTATAGGGGGTTACCGGTTTTGTCGGCTGATATACCCCCGATTGATATCCCGTGTCATCCTTGCTCTCGAAACATAACAGTTCTTTCAAAGGTCCGTCAGGAATAAATAACTCGAAATTGGTCTTCTTCTTGGTCGGGTCAGCCGGATTATGTATTGTCGGATCGTAAATCCAATAAAGTCCATCGGGTTTTTCCCAGATTTTGAACGAAATGTAGGCGTCCAGTCCATTTTCCCTTATTCCTTCGTTAATAGCGCGTACAACTTTTTTAACCAGACTATATTCGATGACAAATCCGGCAGTGTCTTTTTCGGCTTCCAATATAGCGACTTTTAATGAGATTTTATAAATGTAAGGTCGTTTTTTATAATAGTTAGCCGCTACTGTTTTTAATTGAAAATTATTAGTTTTATCCGTGATATTTTCCCAGTTGGGAGGCAAAATTACTTCCGACACGCCAACAACAAATTTGTCCGGTAGTGTTATAGAACGACCCAAGTTTACTTTAAAGTTTGACTGAGTATTCGCCGGATAGAGGTCGCTAGAGGCGTTACTCGGTAGAGTCACGTAAAAGTCGTCCATTTTTATAAACGAATGACGGTCTCTTATTTGTAGGGGATTCGAACTCGTGACTATTTTAATTTGCTATTTACAAAGTTGTTCGTCCTACCAAGTAAGCTAGAGATTCGTTTCGTTTCCTACACATTCTCCTTTCATGAAAGGGCAAAGCGGTATCTTATCCATATGAAGAATGAGAACTACGCTTTTCCAATCGGTTATGACTAGCGAACAGAAGGCGCACTTGACCGATACGCTGTCTGGTAACGAATAAAACCCTTGCGCGGCCAAGTCTGATTTATGTACACCTGGTACCTTCCAATTAACGAAACTCTTTACCGTAGCCATTTTTTCTTCGAAATTTACGTATACAACGAAATCGTCCCGAATAAAAATCTAGTGTTTCCTCTAACAGCGTACTGGGTAACCTAGCAACGGCGCATTCCTCGTACATTCTACACCTGCTCAATCAATCAAACCTGTCACCACTTTAACAATGGAAAACGGGGACCGAGTATAGCGAGCCTGGGAATTCCTTTAAAGGAGTACTGACCCCTTTTCGCGCCAAAACACCGACCAATCAGCGCCATTTTGAATAATTTCGAGTCAGCCAATTAGCGCGCAGTACACGCGTAGTAACCACGTGATCTCCGCGCCGCGTAGTTACCACGTAGTCCCCGCGCCAGCCAATCAGCGCACAGTACGCGCGCGCGCCACCTGGCGGGGGTCAATGACCTTCGGTGACTCAACCCGAGGGGCAGGAAAATGCCGACCCCCCGCGCCACCTGTGACCTAGTTTAGGGAGGGGGAAGGAAGCGTGGATTTTCGTTGCCGACCCCCTTTCTACCTGTACATGGAAAACCCTTGATGATGTTAGACACTCCTACTAGGGCCTCTGCGTGGTTAAAAAGCTACTTAAATAATAGGCAATGTCTCACCAAAACTAACCAAGTGCTATCTGAACCTCGAAGTTTATCGGTCGGTGTCCCCCAAGGCTCAATTATCTCCCCCGTGTTATTTAATATATACATCAACGATATAACCCAGATCGTTCCTTGGGGTCTTCTAAAATTGTACGCCGATGACGCAGTTCTGATTTTAGAAAACCTCACAATTAATAAATAATTGGCTAGATAAAAACGGCCTGAAACTAAATAAGTCGAAAACGGAAAACATAGTTTTTAGAAACCGGGGCAAAATTTTAGAGGACGACTTATGTAAATTAAATTCAAATGGTTCTGAAATTAAGAGAGTATCTAAATTAAAGTATATTGTATAACATGGAATAAACATATCAATTATATCTGTCACAAATTAGCCAGCTCCGCTTACATGATTCGCAAATGTAAAGAGTACTACCCAGGAGAGTACTGTTTGAACTTTATTATTCCATGTTTCACACGTATATAAATTGCGCAATAGTTGCTTGGGGTAACACCACAAACATTTACATGAATAGAAACAAAATTATGCAAAAACGAACGATAAGAAATATATTCTGTGTAGACTGGAAGGCCGCCACCGAACCACTTTAAAAGAAAAGTAAAATATTGAATATCTATCAAATTTACAAAAACGCTTGCCTCATATTTATACATAAAAATATCAATACAAACTCAGATAATTTATTTATTTTTGATGTTAGAGAATCTGTTACCAGGTCCCAAAACCAATTAAAACTTCATCAAAGTAAAACTTCAAAAAAATAAGCTCAATCTTTTACGTCGGAGTATATATAATAAAATTTATAAAAATTTAAAAATATCACCTCCATCCAAACCATTAAAAAAGTAATCAAAAATTGCGTGCTAGAACATTATTGATTATTAGCTTTTAAGGTTTATTTATTTATTTTTTTATATTTGTTAATTTGAAAATTGTTGTTACCAATGTAAATTTTAAAATTAATTTTGGAATTTTATAATGTTTGCCATTCTTTGTTTATACTAAATTACGAGGGCTATAAATCGCATGATGAATTGGCCCTCGAACCCCCTTTTAAAAAAAGGGTATGGAAATAAATCAAATTGAAATTGAAATTATATAATTTAGATTAAATTTATCTAACAGATCATTTTATTCTAAATTTTACCAATGAGTAATTATTTTTTAATAAATTTTTTAGTTGTCTTATTCTTGCTGTAAGCAAATACAAAATTTTATAATTAACGTAACTAATGAAGTACATAAACACACGTACTAGGTATTTGAAGAGCTTCCACTTCTTTCCTCAGAAAATGACTTGGTTGGAGTGTTTACATGAATATCCGAATCTGAAATTAAGTTATGTTGGTTAGAAATTTTAATATAAAGCATAATGAAATTGGAGTTACTATTTGATATGCCATCAAAGACTCTGAATGGTGCAATTTGTTAAGATTCAAATTTGTTATTTGAAGTTGTTCTAATAATGTCAAGAATTTCATCGTCTCGAATTTCACCTGCTAAATTTTTCCATTCGACAAAATCATCATAAAAAATAAGCTCAATCTTTTACGTCGGAGTATATAAAATAAAATTTATAAAAATTTAAAAATATCACCTCCATACAAACCATTAAAAAAGTAATCAAAAATTGCGTGCTAGAACATTATTGAATATTAGCTATTAAGGTTTATTTATTTTTCATTTTTTTATATTTGTTAATTTGAAAATTGTTGTTACCAATGTAAATTTTAAAATTAATTTTGGAATTTTATAATGTTTGCCATTCTTTGTTTATACTAAATTACGAGGGCTATAAATCGCATGATGAATTGGCCCTCGAACCCCCTTTTAAAAAAAGGGTATGGAAATAAATCAAATTGAAATTGAAATTATATAATTTAGATTAAATTTATCTAACAGATCATTTTATTCTAAATTTTACCAATGAGTAATTATTTTTTAATAAATTTTTTAGTTGTCTTATTCTTGCTGTAAGCAAATACAAAATTTTATAATTAACGTAACTAATGAAGTACATAAACACACGTACTAGGTATTTGAAGAGCTTCCACTTCTTTCCTCAGAAAATGACTTGGTTGGAGTGTTTACATGAATATCCGAATCTGAAATTAAGTTATGTTGGTTAGAAATTTTAATATAAAGCATAATGAAATTGGAGTTACTATTTGATATGCCATCAAGGACTCTGAATGGTGCAATTTGTTAAGATTCAAATTTGTTATTTGAAGTTGTTCTAATAATGTCAAGAATTTCATCGTCTCGAATTTCACCTGCTAAATTTTTCCATTCGACAAAATCATCATAAAAAATAAGCTCAATCTTTTACGTCGGAGTATATAAAATAAAATTTATAAAAATTTAAAAATATCACCTCCATCCAAACCATTAAAAAAGTAATCAAAAATTGCGTGCTAGAACATTATTGAATATTAGCTATTAAGGTTTATTTATTTTTCATTTTTTTATATTTGTTAATTTGAAAATTATTGTTACCAATGTAAATTTTAAAATTAATTTTGGAATTTTATAATGTTTGCCATTCTTTGTTTATACTAAATTACGAGGGCTATAAATCGCATGATGAATTGGCCCTCGAACCCCCTTTTAAAAAAAGGGTATGGAAATAAATCAAATTGTAATTGAAATTATATAATTTAGATTAAATTTATCTAACAGATCATTTTATTCTAAATTTTAAAAATGAGTAATTATTTTTTAATAAATTTTTTAGTTGTCTTATTCTTGCTGTAAGCAAATACAAAATTTTATAATTAACGTAACTAATGAAGTACATAAACACACGTACTAGGTATTTGAAGAGCTTCCACTTCTTTCCTCAGAAAATGACTTGGTTGGAGTGTTGACATGAATATCCGAATCTGAAATTAAGTTATGTTGGTTAGAAATTTTAATATAAAGCATAATGAAATTGGAGTTACTATTTGATATGCCATCAAAGACTCTGAATGGTGCAATTTGTTAAGATTCAAATTTGTTATTTGAAGTTGTTCTAATAATGTCAAGAATTTCATCGTCTCGAATTTCACCTGCTAAATTTTTCCATTCGACAAAATCATCATAAAAAATAAGCTCAATCTTTTACGTCGGAGTATATAAAATAAAATTTATAAAAATTTAAAAATATCACCTCCATCCAAACCATTAAAAAAGTAATCAAAAATTGCGTGCTAGAACATTATTGAATATTAGCTATTAAGGTTTATTTATTTTTCATTTTTTTATATTTGTTAATTTGAAAATTATTGTTACCAATGTAAATTTTAAAATTAATTTTGGAATTTTATAATGTTTGCCATTCTTTGTTTATACTAAATTACGAGGGCTATAAATCGCATGATGAATTGGCCCTCGAACCCCCTTTTAAAAAAAGGGTATGGAAATAAATCAAATTGTAATTGAAATTATATAATTTAGATTAAATTTATCTAACAGATCATTTTATTCTAAATTTTAAAAATGAGTAATTATTTTTTAATAAATTTTTTAGTTGTCTTATTCTTGCTGTAAGCAAATACAAAATTTTATAATTAACGTAACTAATGAAGTACATAAAAACACGTACTAGGTATTTGAAGAGCTTCCACTTCTTTCCTCAGAAAATGACTTGGTTGGAGTGTTGACATGAATATCCGAATCTCAAATTAAGTTATGTTGGTTAGAAATTTTAATATAAAGCATAATGAAATTGGAGTTACTATTTGATATGCCATCAAAGACTCTGAATGGTGCAATTTGTTAAGATTCAAATTTGTTATTTGAAGTTGTTCTAATAATGTCAAGAATTTCATCGTCTCGAATTTCACCTGCTAAATTTTTCCATTCGACAAAATCATCATAAAAAATAAGCTCAATCTTTTACGTCGGAGTATATAAAATAAAATTTATAAAAATTTAAAAATATCACCTCCATCCAAACCATTAAAAAAGTAATCAAAAATTGCGTGCTAGAACATTATTGAATATTAGCTATTAAGGTTTATTTATTTTTCATTTTTTTATATTTGTTAATTTGAAAATTATTGTTACCAATGTAAATTTTAAAATTAATTTTGGAATTTTATAATGTTTGCCATTCTTTGTTTATACTAAATTACGAGGGCTATAAATCGCATGATGAATTGGCCCTCGAACCTCCTTTTAAAAAAAGGGTATGGAAATAAATCAAATTGTAATTGAAATTATATAATTTAGATTAAATTTATCTAACAGATCATTTTATTCTAAATTTTAAAAATGAGTAATTATTTTTTAATAAATTTTTTAGTTGTCTTATTCTTGCTGTAAGCAAATACAAAATTTTATAATTAACGTAACTAATGAAGTACATAAACACACGTACTAGGTATTTGAAGAGCTTCCACTTCTTTCCTCAGAAAATGACTTGGTTGGAGTGTTGACATGAATATCCGAATCTGAAATTAAGTTATGTTGGTTAGAAATTTTAATATAAAGCATAATGAAATTGGAGTTACTATTTGATATGCCATCAAAGACTCTGAATGGTGCAATTTGTTAAGATTCAAATTTGTTATTTGAAGTTGTTCTAATAATGTCAAGAATTTCATCGTCTCGAATTTCACCTGCTAAATTTTTCCATTCGACAAAATCATCATAAAAAATAAGCTCAATCTTTTACGTCGGAGTATATAAAATAAAATTTATAACAATTTAAAAATATCACCTCCATCCAAACCATTAAAAAAGTAATCAAAAATTGCGTGCTAGAACATTATTGATTATTAGCTATTAAGGTTTATTTATTTTTCATTTTTTTATATTTGTTAATTTGAAAATTGTTGTTACCAATGTAAATTTTAAAATTAATTTTGGAATTTTATAATGTTTGCCATTTTTTGTATATACTAAATTACGAGGGCTATAAATCGTATGATAAATTGGCCTTCGAACCCCCTTTTAAAAAAAGGGTATGGAAATAAATCAAATTGTAATTGAAATTATATAATTTAGATTAAATTTATCTAACAGATCATTTTATTCTAAATTTTACCTTTGAGTAATTATTTTTTAATAAATTTTTTAGTTTTCTTGTTCTTGCTGTAAGCAAATAAAAAATTTTATAATTAACGTAACTAATGAAGTACATAAACACACGTACTAGGTATTTGAAGAGCTTTCACTTCTTTCCTCAGAAAATGACTTGGTTGGAGTGTTTACATGAATATCCGAATCTGAAATTAAGTTATGTTGGTTAGAAATTTTAATATAAAGCATAATGAAATTGGAGTTACTATTTGATATGTCATCAAAGACTCTGACTGGTGCAATTTGTTAAAATTCAAATTTGTTATTTGAAGTTGTTCTAATAGTGTCAAGAATTTCATCGTCTCGAATTTCACCTGCTAAATTTTTCCATTCGACAAAATCATCATAATTATCTTTGAAATAAAAAGAATATTACAATGCAGAAAGGAATAAGGTCGTTTCTTTAGCCTTAGTAAATACTTACCAGACAGTAATTCGTCATCTGACTCTTTTTCCCCCATCTTTTAGTGGTGAAACGAATAACGTTTCATTCGTTAACGCAGAAATTAACCAGCTGATGCCAATACCAAAGTTAAACATTAAAACAAACGTTTTACAAATTGCGCCAGTCCACGTGTTTTCCAGCTGCTGAGCTACATTTGTATTCTCCCCCCCCCTCTTTTTTCCTTTTTCCCCGGTTGACCCTAGTTTTCCGTTATTTCTTAACTCCGCCAACAGAGCGCACATTTAACAATCGCCCGAAGCAAATATTCGGGAACGGGGCGTCTCTGTGTTAATGAGTCCATGGCACCACCCTCCTAAGGATTTTAACCCGGTAACCTGGGTTAATCTCTTTTCGAGTCGCGAGAAGACTTCGACTGCCTGGAATTAAGCCTGGCTAATTATTAATATAAAAATTAATATGGTGAGAAAGGTGGTAAAAATATCCATATTATGATAAATATTTTAAAATATTACCATCATACTCACCATTCTCATTCACAATCTTAACAAAATAACTTTCTTCCCATGCCCCTTTCTTATCGTATTTTAATTTTCGATATCCTCATTTTCTCAATGCTCGTTTCAATTCAAATCGATGAAACTGAACCAAATTTCGAGGGACTGAAAAATATAATTGACTCAGCTAAACTCAGTGGTTATGAGGATTTCCGGCTCCGCCGGTTATAAAAAATAATGATAATTTTTATCTCATTTTCTTTCAAACCAAAAATTCGTAAGTTTTTATTATCTTCACTCAATTTTCCTAACACCCTGGCCCAATCATTCTTATCACATTCTATTACAAATTGTGTTAAATCTCGTATTGAAATTGTAAGTAATATATTATGTTAATGAGCCTCCGTTCTATTTACAAAGAAATTTGATTTGTTGAGAAGACTTTGGAAACATTTTGAACAAATTTAAAATAGTGCCGATTAAGGGCTCTAGCCGTTCGAGCTGCATTTGAAATTTAAATTTAAAAAAGGATTTGAAAATTCAAGAGTATTGAAGTCAAGTTGTTTTAAAATTTTCTAAAAACGCCAGGTTCTGCATCGTCAACATAAAAATTTCTGTAAACAATTTGGTTTCTTATTGTTTGAAGGAACACGCGAAACTTATTTTATACAGTTTGCGCTTTGTAACACAAAATTTCGAAAATAAACTATCGATACTATGCGCCTCAGAGGATTTTTTCCTTTAATCTCAACTAGCGTTTTTAACCCCCAAAATTCCACTAACCCACGGTTGGGAGTAGAGGGAAAGTAAGGGCGAGACGCCGATCCCGGGATCGGGATCGTCGGGATCCGGGATTTTAGGGGTGAAATGGGGGTAAAATCGTCAAAAAGTCAATGTATTTATGATATTTCTCGCGACGATTTGTTTTTTCGTATATCAACATATTGTGTTCAGGCCAGCTTGTTCATTTATCTCTGCTTATATCAAAAGACACTTGAACTTATATCTTATCACGTTTTATCGTACGGAATAAGTTGAAATGATGTAAAAAGTGATAACCTCTCGGCGCGTGCGCGGGTTCCCCGGGGGACGCGGTTAATTGGAATTTAAGAGTGTTTTGACGTCATGGAATATTTGTTGTTAAAGTAGAATGAATGTTATTTAAAATTAATTTCAATGTCATTAAGTGTCTATTTTAATCAATAAGATAGAATCGTTAAGTACTTTGTGGGAGTGTTTTGACGTCATGGAATATTCGTTGTTAATGTAACGTAGAATGGAATTATTTTTTTGACACTTGAACGTATATCTAATCACGTTTTATCGTACGGAATAAGTTGAAATGATGTAAACAGTGATAACCTAGGCGGGAAGATAGTGTTTGCGCGCGCGTGCGTGGTTTACCTGGGAGGCGCGGATTGCCCGGGTGCGCGGTTAATTTGAATTTAAAACATGGATTCCCTCTCCGAAATAATTAATGTACCCAAAATTGGACCACAAGTTTTTTTTCTTTTTAGGGGAATCTCTATGAGAGTTTAACATTACAATAAAGCTAATAGGTCCAGTTTGGGGTACTTTTGGTCCGAAATGGGGTACATAGGGCCGAAAATGGTGATTTTGGTCGTTTTTAGGGTACTTTTGATCCATTTTTGGGTACATCAGAAAAGTAGTTGGAAAAACGAAGAGCCTTATTTTTTCCCCATCCATCTCGTGTCTCGCGATCACGAGATTTTGTTTCCTTGGTAACCCTTTCAATAGCGCAAGGATTATAAGCATTTTTGCATTTTTGGGTCCGCTTAATGTATGTTCCGGGTGAAACAAGGTCTCATTGAATTTTTTCAATGGAAATGTTATACATAGGCATACTTATGAGTAATTTTGTTTCATATGATATTAGGTATAAAATTACGATAAAAACCGCTTACCTATATTTTAAATACGGTAAATTAAAAATACTTAATTAATGCACTAAGTTACGTTTAAAAGAACCTTTTGCAACAATTCCAATATGTAAATATAGGTATAAGGATTGAAAAAATACATAAAAGTAAGTGGTTTACTGATAAACTAAAGGAATTTAACTTTAATGGGTATCTTAGATTATTGTTTTTAATTTAATTCAAGTTCAAAACGTATTAAGTCCTTCAAAGTACTATAAAAGGATTTTATTTGCAAACTAAATTCATATTTTCGTCATACTTTCAATTCGTTATAATTTGAATGTAAATGAAAACATCATGGGTTATAGGTGCGTAATCTACTATTAGACCGAACGGAATACCTATATTTATATCAACATATTGTGTTCAGGACCAACTTGTTTCTTTATCTCCGCTTATCTCAAGTATTTAAAGAGCACACTTATATGGTAATTCACAGACCTATTGCGGAGTAGTATCTTATATAAAGACAGTTTTCGAAGGAAGAAAATTATAGAACTTCGTTCCTCTCCCGTAGTAAGCTAAAAAAAATTAGAGCAGACAATGCAGCACCCTGTCGATTTAAATGTAGCTACATGCATTTTACGCTTTCACCAAAAGTAGTTTATGACCCAGTAATCGAGAAAATTAAGTTCGGAGTTCTTGACGCAATTGTAAAAAGATCCCATCCAAAGACATTTTGGGTGAATTATGTTCAAAACGTTGAAGGGAACTATATCGACGTACACGTTTGTTTTAATGCGGTCCTGGAGAATTGGAGGAAAAAACTAGGACTGGCGTTCCCCTATGTTGAGGTTAATATCGTTTCTTAGATGTATTTAAATATGTATTGTTAGCAAAATAATAAATTTAAATTGTGTCAATCAAGGTTGAAAAAATATTCATCAAAGACTCGACCGTGTCTCAGGAGGATGACGATATTGCTAGAATATTGATGGGTATAACATCTCCACCACCATCATCTAACCCACTAAAAAATACAAAAGCCACCGATCTACCATCGCCCCTATCTAAATCGTCCGAGATCTCCCTACCAATAACGTCCTACTCCGGTTCCCTTACCCCTTCCACTTCAACAATTCCCCAAAAATCAAAAAAGAAACGCTCATTGGACGCGAACGCTACAATTGAAAACCAAAAAATCAAGGGAGTCGAAGACGACGCTGATCTCAACCATTTAATAAATTTGGAAAAAATGGCCGTGCTGAACAAAAACATTAATCGCATTCCAGATTCGGATAGCTCATCCGATTTTGAACCATGCTGCTAATTACGAATAAAATATTTCATTTTAAGATAAAATATGATACACAGAATTGTTTTTTATATATATTTTATAAGACCTATAATCTGTTGAAAACTGACGAATATCAAATTGAATGATACGAGTGTCTTAGAGTGTTATTGACGATAACGAGTGTATTGACTGGTACATTGGCCGCTGATACCAAAGTTAGAAAAGCGTAGACTAACCGTTCAATTCGTTATAATATGAATAAAATTAAAAACACTTATCTAAGATACCTTTTTAAGTTAAATTCCTTTAGAGTTTATCAGTAAAACCACTTACTTTAAGTATTTTTTCAATCCTTATACCTATATTTACATATTGGAATTGTTACAAAAGGTTCTTTTAAACGTAACTTAGAACATTAATTTATTTTGGAAGTTCAAAACGTATTAAGAGCCCTTCAAAGTACTATAAAAGGATTTCATTTACAAACAAAATTAATAGTTTCTTCAAACTTTCAATTCGTTATAATTTGAATTTAAATGAAAACATCATGGATTATAGGTGCGTAATCTACTATTAGACCGAACGGATTAAAAAATACTTAAAGTAAGTGGTTTTACTGATAAACTCTAAAGGAATTTAACTTTAAAGAGTATCTTAGATTATTGTTTTTAATTTTATTCAAGTTCAAAACGTATAACGAGTCCTTCAAAGTACTTTAAAAGGATTTTATTTACGAACTAAATCAATATTTTTTTCAAACTTAGAAGTTAGTTTGTATGAAATACTTACTAATACCTGAAACATAGACTTTAGAGTGGATAAGATTTGTAAATATCATTTGAAACTAATAATTTTCACGCTTTATTTAAGTCAAGCAATTACATTTTTAAAAATGAAAGAAGTTAAACAATATATCAAGGTATTACACTCAGTTAAAAAAATTAGCTGCATTGTGTTTTTATATTTATTTCTTAATTACAGTGATGCTTAAAAGCAAACCTCAAATCTAGAAAACAAAGAGTTTTTTAACAAGGGACAAATTTATTTAAATAGATGCTTTGGTGAAATAAACAATATATCAAGGTATTACACTCAGGTAAAAAAAATTGTTGCATAATGCTTTTATATTTCTTTCTTAATTACAGTGATGCTTAAAAGCAAACCTCAAATCTAGAAGACAAAGAGTTTTTTAACAAGGGGTAAATATATTTAAATAGATGCTTTGGTGACATCTAACGGCGGCAATGGAAAATAATAAACAAAATACTATAAGTATCATGTGTTATTAAAATTTTAATTGCTATATTATATTTATGGTATGTACTTGAACCCATTATGGTATTTGAATTAGCTTAATATATGAAGAAAGTAAACATATTTCTTAACGCATAGAAAGCGTTATTATTTTTATAATTTATTAATTAACTATTAATATGGTTACATTATTTACATAGGGTTCTTAGTTAAAAAGATTCAAGTACCTTTAAAGCGCACCAATACATAAATGTAATATTTAATTGCATAATCTTATCGGTATTTATATTATCAATAAACACAAAAATACAAAACCTGATACATTCAATTATGCATTTGTACTTTAAACAATACCTGCATTTGAAATTATATAGCATAAAAAATCACAGCTTATAAATCAAATTACATCAAGGTTTTCAAATCAGTATTATCAGTTAAAAGAATTAAATTATTTGCATTGTGTTTTATATTCTTCAATTGTGTTGAAATCCATACAGTAATATGGATCAAAACGCGATAATATAAAAAGTTAAGCAATAATAGTCCTTTATCGAAAAGTCATCTTAGTATTGTTGCTATTACAGTATAAACAAAACGATAATCAAAACTAAATCCTTTTCCCCATTTTTCTTTCTTATGGTGAAGGACGAGGTTTTTGTTGTAGCATTTACGGATGGAGGTTCAAAAGAAATCTGGAAAATTCGTTCGCTATGTCATTTTCTGTTCAGCTGTAGAACGAATAATCGTAATCATATCATTTCAGGGTAATTAAAGCAAATTTAAGCTGTACCACACGATCTTCGCTTCGACAAACGAAAGTATGCTCTATCCAAATGCATACAGACGGAAATTAAATTTAAAAAAATTAGATACGCAGACAGAATAATATAGGCACGCTGCTTAAATTGTTTATAATATTTGATAAAAAGTACACTGGTTATTTGCGAAAACATCTGCCACCTGTAATTACTATAAATATTATTTATTTAACAGATATTAAAAACATTATTTATTTTAATTTTCTATTCAGAACTGTTTAAAAGATATCTTCTATTTTCTACCTTTTATTTCTATAAATATTGATATTTATATATATTATTTTTATTTTAATATTAAATCGCACAATTTTTACTTAAGCTAGTCAATGGTATACAACATTACAAAAAGTTCTAATGGTACTGATTCACGATGTCAATTATTCTAGATTTAGTTTCAAACTGATACACTATTTAAACTAGTTCGCGTGTTTCACTTTATCTTTCAAGTTCTATGCTCTCTTCCAACTATCTTGCAATATTTTCAATCCCATTGTATCTGTTTTTACATCTTTCACTTTATTTCTCAGTACAATTTCTCGTTGATTAGCTTCTTCTATCTTTAATTTGCACTCTTCTATATGATTTTCCATTTCTTCCAAATGCTTTCTTATTTCTCGGCCACGCCACGACCGGAAAATGTAGGGGGTGCTACCCGCTTCTCAACGTCTGACTTTATCATCTGGCAGCTCCATACTGGGCTATTTGACCGTTAAAATGACCAAATACGCGTATATTTGTACATTTCCTTGACTATATAACCGAAAGATTGATTTAATCTTAGACTAAAAACTTTGCAATTTTAAAAATTACTAAGAAAAAACTTGATAAAAATATTTTTATCTATGATTAAATGGGTGAGATATGGATACCTAGGTACGACCTAGTTCAGTGTATCTTAATTTAAACATAACTCCCTTTAGGTGGAACGAGTATTAGTACCTCGAAATCTGCAAATTTAGAAATATTGTTTTAAAAGTATTTTGTAAACAGCGTAATAAAATTATATTTCATTTTATTGAATACGTCTGTTTTATTTACTTTATTAATCAAGCCGACTCTGAACAAATGTTTTACTCTTTATTCTAATATAATTTCAAATTCAGGTATTGTTTAAAGTACAAATGCATAATTTAGTGAAGCAATTCTTATTTAAATACTTTTATTTAATTAATTTGTGTATCTGAAATGTATTTATTGAAAAATAAGTGGGTTTTACTATTTATCACAGTTATTTTATTTATTAAAATGGCTCGGAAAATTTATTATCAACGAGAAATAAATGATAATAGAAATTTTGTTGTTAATGCGGAACTATAAATCAAACAATCATTTCTAAACTTTGGAGGACTCCTTTTTTTGAAGATTGATTATCTATAATTATCTTTTATTCAAAACTGTTTCTTAACTATCGAGGCTGTATGGTGTTAATATATAAATACCCCTGAACTGAAAAAGGATAATTCACAATACGATTCTTAAAAACAAGTATCACCAGAAAAGAAATGTCATCGGAAAATCTTTTTACTAGATAAGAATTGAATTTTATTAATAATCTCTTATATTTTACATCGAAGTAGAGTAAGATTTAATATTTTTTCTTCTTTTTTTAGTTGGACCAGAGTACCCGAAGGGTATGACTCAAATAAATATTTTTGGGTTAGAAGGTAAAATAGTTATTTTTATTAGCACAAAAACTTATTTATAAGTTAATCTATTACGTATGCTTGAATTTCTCCATTTTCCATACTTTATTCGAAATATTTTTAAAATAATATAGAATTTAAAAAAACGACTATTTTATTACATAGACCTAAATGCTAAGGATTTATCTCCTTTTTCTTTCTGGCAGTATCCAAAAGAACAAAGAAGGGAGCTATAAACAATGCTCAATTTAAAAAAAAATCATTATTTTTGGGACGCTCCAGATGAGCTGGACTTTATAGAGGACGTCACGATTGTTTGGTGGGAGATAACAAATCAAGACCTAAATAAATAAATAATTGATTTTCCGTATTTATTTTTTCTCTTAAAATCCTACTACATATTTTATAAGGCCTATAATCTGTTGAAAACTGATGAATATCAAATTGAATGATACGAATGTCTTAGAGTGTTATTGACGATAACGAGTGTATTGACAGGTACATTGGTCGCCGATACCAAATTTTGATTTTTCAATGAACTGAAAAACGCTTCTCTACATGGCAGCATCGTCTCGTCAAATTTATTTTCATCGTCCATATACTCGTACTGGTAGACCCCGTTCCTCAGGAGGAGTTGAACTTTATCACTTTCAAAATATTTCTTAACAATCTGAAATTTACTGGCTCCTTCCAAAACGAGATTAGATACTAACGCATCGAGGCTATCACTTAGAAATCGATAAGAGTCTAAAAACCGAAATCTCCCTAAAAATAATAACTATAGACCAACTAAAATTAATGATTCTTAACTTATTAAAAAAATAATCGCTTGTTTTATTTTTATATTACCTTAAGACATTTTCTCGTTATTTAATAAATTAATTGTACATTAGTTATCGTTATTTAGTTTTTCGTTGAGCAAAGTTTTTAGTCTATGATTAAATATATCCTAAATAATTTGAAAAATGTTATTCCTTTTTTTAAAATTGTGCGATTTTATATTAAAAATAATAATTTATGTAAATTCTATACTCTACTTTTAATGCGACAATTCCGATATTCAAATATTTAAAAATACTTAATTAATGTACTAAGTTACGTTTAAAAGAACCTTTTGTAAACACGCTTTCTAGTTTTCTGCTCTCTTCCAACTATTTTGCAATACTTTCAATCCAATTATATCTGTTTTTATATCTTTAACTTTATTTCTCAGTAAAATTTCTCTTTGACTAGCTTCATCTAACTTAAATTTCCACTCTTCAATATACTTTTCCATTTCTTCCAACCAAATGCTTTTTTATGTCTTGCACATCTAACCACGTCACATTATACTCTTCCACTATTTTACTCGCTTCTTCAAATGTATTGAAATACATATGGTTATAAGTAATACAACATAATTAATATAAAAAGTTCAGAAATGCAAAAATTTAGGTCGTCTCTACTACGTCACAACAGTTTTGTTAAAGTGAATTTAACAATTCCAATATGTAAATATAGATATAAAATAAGATAAAAACAACTTGACTATATTTTAAATACGGTAATCTCGGAAATCTCGAGTCCAAACTCCGGAAAATTACTACATCTGCAAAACATCCGACGCTTTTTTTAAACCACAAAAACTACGCACTCGAGTGGGGAAATATTCCAATGAATATATATTTAAGAAGTTTAAAATAATTTTCGGTAAATTACTTTAACTCCTGGGAATAATCTCTAGAAACGACATTAGAAAAACTATCTTGATCGCAATTATCAAGTCGTTAATTGGTACCACTTCAACGCGTTGAAATAATATCTAGAAATGTCATTTAAATTATTTTGTTTTCAAAATATCTCGATTTCCTATAACTTTCTAAGAACTACTTCCAACATTCTAAAAGACATTTTGTTTTCAATTACAAAAAACCGTATAATTTGATTTGTAACACTCGTGTAGACTTCCACGGTAACAGCAGGAGCTTATCTCAACTGATGGTGGGGAGAATGGATACATTTCTCATAAATTAGTAGGCTTTTGTACACAAAAACGTGAAACAGTTGAGATCGTTGAAAACTTTTCCAATTGGGGTTTCTTTGATTGACAAATGTCAAAACGTAGTGAAATCTATTATAATTCGTGGGATATTACTTCTCGAGATTTTATCTTATACCACCTCTCAACTTAAGATATTCCACTTGAGTCAACTTGATCTTGGACACGCGCGTTTATACATGATACAACAAAAATTCCAATACATTCACAACCTATTCCACCTACTATTACTAAAAAAACTTAACGAAGTTTTAACATACAACACCCACCACTACTTAATAAACAAGCCGGACACAAATGTATAATGTTTTACACCCACCGTATGCGGAAAAGGCGGACTCTTTATACGTTTTGAACTTGAATAAAATTAAAAACAAAAATCTAAGATGCCCTTTAAAGTTAAATTCCTTTAGGGTTTATCAGTAAAACCACTTACTTTAAGTATTTTTTGATCCGTTCGGTCTAATAGTAGATTACGCACCTATAATCCATGATGTTTTCAAATTATAACGAATTGAAAGTTTGACGAAAATATGAATTTAGTTTGTAAATAAAATCCTTTTAGTGTATATTTGTTTAAACATTTTATTTATCTAGCCCAAAAACCGCCCATATCTTAGCTAGACTTTTTCTAGATATGCTATATCATAGATAAACATCAATAGTTTCAAAACCAACAGAGATCGCAACGATTTGGCACCGTTATTACATTATATGACATCTTGGCAAACGACAGTGAAAATATAAACGCTGTAACGGGGAGCCGTATCGGCAAGCCTCGGTGGGTTTGTTTACGTTTACAGCACATTCTGGAGTGGAGAGGCGGCTTATCTGGGGTTCAACGGTCAGCGGCGGCGGGCTCTTTCAGATGGTAAATAAAGAACATGCTGGTGAGACCGCGGGTCATTACGAATCCGGTGTCCGATCAACGATCAACCTACCTTTGGAGTTCTAAAGTCTATGTATTAATTAATCGGCCGGATGAATAAAGAGTTTTTATGAGATAATTATTTGGTATTGTCGTTTTAATACGGTTGGACTAACAAGTAACTCAGTGACCAAACCTTGGTCCCACGTACCCCTACATTTTTGGAGGCACCGTTGAGATCCTTCTCTGTTTGGTAGGTGGTGAGTCGGAGTTTTTTATCTCCCCGCTTCACTTCTAAGTCCTGTGGCTATTGCTTGTTTTTAAGTCTTTAATTTTATTGGGGTTATTTACTTTTTCTTTTTAACCTGTTAAATTGTTTCGTTTTTAGTTATTGGGGTTTTTTTCTCGTATTTTAGTTTAAGGCATTTTTCCCTATTTTAGTTTTTTTAAATATGTATCTATGGTTCATAGCCATGTTTGGGTCGTAAGGAGTTATTATTGGCATTTGATTGACGGGCTGTCGGGTGGAACCCTCTCTAGGTCATCCTGGCGGTTCTCGGTTGTCTCGGGGTAGGGGCCGGTGTAGGTTGCCTGGTCGGGACGGTCAAGGGGAACGGAGGCGAAGGCACAGGGCTCAGGGCTCAACGTTCGTCAGATAGTGATCGGTCCTGGTTTCCGGGTGTGTCTAGCTCCGATGGGGATACTGCTTATCGGGCCATGCGGAGGGAGGCGTTAGACTCGGAACTCCGTAGACAGCGTCTGGGGGCTAATCCTGTTCCGAGGGAAGTGGATAAGGATTTAGTGGATCTAGTTGCTCCGGGTGCGTTGCCTGATCCGGGGGGATCGCTGCGCCAGTCTTTCCTATACCTGTTGGCAACGGTAGATCGGCGGATGTGGTTGCGTCCTCAGAAACTTTATCGGTGGGTGCAAATCCAGATGATGTTGGAGTGGGGCGGTCTGGTTGTTCCGTTTCGGGGGGACAGGGTTCGGTTGGTTACCCATTTTTACAACCTGGGACTCCTGGTCTTGGCTTAGGGCCAGCTGTGCCTGTTGGGGGGGGGGGGGCAGCGGCTGGAATTCTTCGGGGATCTGGGGTTTCCATGTCTTTGCCTTCCTTTTCGGGTATTCCTTTGGAGGATCCTCGGGTTTTTGGGGGGGATTTTGACGATTACATTTTGTTTCATGGGGTTAGTCCTCAGGCGGTGGTTCTCCTGTTACCACATGCATTGCGGGATGAAGTCGGCTTGTGGTTTCGCGATCTTAAGACGCAGCTGGAGGGGGCGGTGACCTGGGATATATATCCTCGGGAATTTTGGGATCGTTTTCTCTCGCCTGATAGGGAGAGTGCCCTGAGGGCTGATCTTTGGGGAGTTGTCCAGTCGGAGGGGCAGAGCATTCCTGCTTTTCGTCGGCGGGTGGTTGCTTTGAAATCTCTTTTGGGGAATCCGTTGCCTAAATCGGAGCTTCTAGGTCTTCTGTTGTCCAGGGTCGATCGGAGGGTTCGGGTCTGTTTTTCCCGGGCGCCTTGTAGGTCTATTAAGGGCATTGGGGGAATGTTGTCGCAGATTCAAAATGGGGTAGAGGTGCCTTTGGGTTATGTCAGTAGGTTATTACGGGGGGCTGAGTTAAATTATAGTACGCCCGAGCAGAAGAGTTTGGTTGTGGTCTATACGGTGGAAAAATTTCGGCATAATCTGGAGGGGCGGGAATTTACGGTGAACTCTGATCATCAGGGACTGTGTTGGCTCCTTCGGTTGAAAGACAAGAAGAGTCAGTTGATGCGATGGGCCCTTCGGCTACAGTAATTTTAACCGTTTGACATATGCCATCGCAAGGGGAAGGAGAATGTGGTGGCGGATGCTTTGTCTCGTTGTCCTCTGGGTTCCGGTGAGGGTGTCGATGGTGTGGATCGGCACGGGGGTCCTGAGGTGGGCTGTATTAATTCCATGATTTGTAATGAGGTACACACTGGGGGGATGGTGAGTCAGGTTTCCTTGGATGAGATAAGGGAGGCTCAGCAGCGGGATCCTTTTTAGGTAGGGGTTCGTGGGACCAAGGTTTGGTCACTGAGTAACTTGTTAGTCCAACCGAATTATAACCACAATAATAAATAATCATCTTTAAAAACTCTTTATTTTGCCAGCCGATTAATCAATACATAAACTTACGAAATTCTAGAGGTAGGTCTATCTTTGATCGGTCCCCGGATTCGTATTGACCTCGAACTCTCCAGCACGTTTTTATACATCCAAAAGAGCCCGTCACCGCTGAACCCCAGATAAGGCCGGTGGCGCCTTCTCTCCACTCCTGAGGGTACTATAAACGTAAACAAACCCACCGAGGCTTCCCGATACAGCTCCCCGTTACATCTTCCCCCTCCCCAAAAAAGGGAAGCCTCAGGAAAAACCACATCAGAGGAAAAAAACTACATAAACAAAGAAACAATGGGAAAAACATCTTTATTCAATTGAAAAAAACCAACCACCCGAACAATTTTCAATCCGACAGATAAAGTCTATAAAATTCCTGTACATTACGTAACAAAACCGCCGCCAAAGGATCCACCTCACATCCCCTCAAAGATGCTAAGCGACCACCCAGCACCCCCACAATCCCCGGCAACGGAAATGAATTGTCCACAAAATAGTCAGCCGGAAGGCCCCCCAGGGACAAACAACGGCGCCTCCACAATAATCCGGCCGACCACCATCCCCCGAAAAATTTCCCTAGCTGGCCCCACGATGGGAACATTGCCATAGGAGAATACCAAACACCGTCCCACCGAACCATAAACCGGCACCTCCTCCATATCAGCCGCCGCCGCCAAAACTTCCGACAACAAAGACTCGCCCAAACCCCGAATCTCAGGAACGCTACGCACCAAAGTCATCGGAGCCCTTATATCCGCCAGGCCATCATCGTCCACCACACTCAGCACCACGACATCCTTCACAAACTCCAGGTTCGCAACTCTCTTCGCCATACCTGAAAACAACCAAATTACCATGAAGCCTCCCAAACAGCCTCAAACGGTCAAGACGAAGAGAAAAAAAAACCCCGTCGAAACCCAACACTCTACCCTGGCTATGATGATCCCGCAGACCCGTCGCACCTGAGGACCCGACCGCAACTCTTCCTGAACCAGCCCCGGGATAATAGCATAGACCTCGCCCCAATGACCCACCTTCCGATCAAGTCCCAGCAAGGGAACCGAACCATTGGCACAGCTCAGTGCATATTCCAATAGTCGATCTTCGCCCGCAAATCGCCGATGAAATCCATCCCCCGGACACCGTCGAAACAAAGGTCCCCCATCACCCAGCAACAACTACCCGTCACCTTAGTTTAAGATTAATCCAGGCCCAAAAAAAAACACCCGAAACTTCACAGCATTCCACCCGGGACCCCAGAACGGTTAAAAGTAAGACCAAGAGAAAGAAAGCCATACATCGTCGGGAAATCGTGAATCGAGATCGGGACACAACACCATTAAGTAACTACCAGCGGGAGAAATAACCCCAGCCCTGCTCCTCGGACTCCCTGATTCCTTTGAGTACCTGCAGCCCGACGTTCCCCCGGTATCAGCTAAACCCCCAGTTTGAGGATGCCCACCAAGATGTCACGCCGCTGTCCGAACCACCGCAACTAATCAGCTCCGTCCCCATTCCAAGTGCCCAAGATTTCCCATTCCAAACGACGACAACCCCGCAAGCTCCGTCCCACTAAGCCACCGTCAAAGACCCCTCCGTGTAAGGCCAAAAAGAAGTTTCGAACCTCGCTACGTCCTGCCAACCAGGCCGCCACAGGAAACCACCCTCTGCTCTCTCTCGAACCCGCGCCTTCTTAGAGCGACCATCCCGATGCCTTCCGGAGGACCCAAAGGAGATCATTCCCCTCCAAAGCCCGAACAGCCACCTGGATTGTCAGCTAAACTCGGCTCAGACCCGGAGCCTTTCCAATAAACCCAAAATAAAACTGTCTAAAAACCCACTTCATCGCATTTCTCTTCCCGTAGAAATAGGCCCCAAAAAAACCTCCACCCATTAAAACACATCATAAAATGAGAAACAACCCCAATAAAACGAAAAACCAAAGGAATTAACCTACATTAAAAAAACCGCATAACGATAAAAAACCAAAGTTAAACCGGCCCATTTACCAAAGGAAAAACACAAAGCGAGAAAAAAAATCCGGAAAATTCCATAACTCACGATCGTCAGTATCTCAGCGGTGCGTCCAAAAATTTAGGGGTACGGTTTGGTCACTGAGTTACTTGTCGAATTGAATTAGAAACACGTTCTTAGTTAATCTCCTGGAGATTAAGTCTTTATTTCAACCAACCGATAATATACAGTAAAGTCGCAACTTTCCGATGGCTCGATGCCTGTCTGAACCCAAGGTAGAAGTGACCCCCAGACCCCTCGACCCGCTCCTTATATCGCATCCCAAAGAGCCCGCCGTCGCTGACCGTTGAACCCCAGATAAGGCCGACCGCCGCCGGACTGGTGGCGCCATCTCTTCTGTCCTGAGGGTACTATAAACGCAAACAAACCCACCAAGGCTTTCCGATACAGCTCCCAGTTACAACGCAATTGGCTCGCAACGTTTGGAGAAAAATCCAGTCCAAGATGGATGATTTTGTGCATTTTGAGATGGTTTTCGTTCCGATCTTTATTAATATGCGGGACATGGCCATCCAAAAAATACTACGTGATATGAATAGCTTAATCTATCTAATGTAAAAGTCAAAATGGTCCCAGACTCAATAGGAAGCTAACTTGGCCGCTAGGGGTCGCAAGAAAAAATATTTAGATTTGACAAATCCAGGTATTCTAAATAAACGAAATATGTAAAAATATTTATTATATGCACTCTCTGGATATTTTCCCAAAAAATCCAGGATTGGCATAGAACCAGTCATACCGGTTATAACCACCTGGTTAAATCAGGCTATAGCCATATGAAAAAATCCAAATTTTTTTGGCTTTTTAAAAAAAAATTACGATATGAATATTTTAGTAAATTAAAAGTTTTTTTTTAGAAATTTAGTTCATTTTTTGTTTGATAATTAGAAACTGGTTTACTTTTACCAGTTTTTCGGTAGGTTTAAAGTTCCAAAGTTGCTTCTGTCGGTGCGTCATACACAAAAACTAGGGGGAATTTCCCGAGGAAATCAAAAGAATTATGTTATTTTATATAGTTATTTCGCTTTATTTGTTATGCTCCTTATTAACGACAATAACGGCAGACAACTTCTACTTACATATGTAATAGGCACTGTTTATATTTTAGCCGGTTATAACCGAAACCAGATATAGCCAATTAAAACCACTGGTCCGAATTTTTTTAGCCGGCTTTTTTCCAACCCTGAAAAAATCGGGCTTTTGGAACACTGCGTATTTTAGGTATTTAATGAAAATGTTATAAATGTAACACAGGGCTGTCCAGTGTGAAAGCTCAAACTCAGAGGCCCAGTGAAAACACGCCAAAAACGGGTTAAGGCGGCCGCTATGGCACTGTTCTTTGCAAACACCTATATCCTATACTTTTAGCTACAAGGCCCCATGCCCGAGGGGGTAGTTACTGAAATCGATTAACTTATTTCCGAAATCACGGGCTATCACGCGGAATTTAAAAATATTTTGAGAAAAATCCAGAATTCCCCGGTAATCATAAGAATTCTTTGGTAATAAAAAATACTATACCAACAATCACAGGAAAACAATAGTACTCTAGAAAAATTCGGAAATAATAACATTTTAGGACTCATTTGTAACCACACATTTTCAAAAATAAACACCATTAATTATTTCCGAAATGAGATATTTGTAAAATAGTAGTAAGAGATAAATGAGTGTTATACCTATAGGGGCCCCTGCGGGCGGGAAAAAAGGGGGTGAAACGGGCCCATGTGAAGGTAAGCATTCCCCCCATTTTGCGGCAATATTCGGCGGGGTCAAAAGGTTAGCTGATTTACGATGTTAGATGATTTACGATGTTACCCTCATAAAACCTAGTTGGTAACCCCCCATTGTAGATGATCTCCCTATTCGGCAGCCGGTGTGGACTGACACGATGTTATGCAAACAGCTATAAATCGTTTAAATAGATCCGTCAAAACCTATCCGTCATAGTGAATGTCTGGCCCCCTGTCTTTCGAGTTGGTAATAAATAGTTCAAAGGGTTTTCGCCGACAAACACTTTCAAACACTTTAGGGCCCCTAAGGGTACCGTAAAATAGCGGGCGGTCATCGGTAAAAGTGTTTTGGAAAAAAAGAGCAGAGTGTATACAAATTATAAGTTTTTATTAATATTTTTCGAGTACGGGCTGTATAATACGATTTACATTGAAAATACGACTTTGGAAATGTATTTTATTTATATCATGATAACTACGTCGATCTTCGTAGGGTATATACCGAAGTTCACTCAAAGGGTTAAAGCGAACCATCTGAAATTAGCGTTTTTACGAGCATTTTCATTAAATGTTCTACCTCGAGGCGTTTGATGGTAAGAGTTACGATTACGTCGTCGCCGTGTTCCTCGGGGGTGGTTGTGGGTCCGCCGGAGATGTATTTTTCGGATGGCGGGATATCTTGACCCTCCAAAGCGGCGGGTGACGGACAGTTGGGATAAAATTTGTCGTGTTCCGCTTGGGGTACGTCGCCGCTTTCCCAACTGCCTAACTGTCCGTGGCAGAGGTAGCATTCGTCTATGCCGTCCGAGTCTACGGCGAAAAGTGCGGCGTGGGCCAAGTCCTCTTTGTTCACGTGTACGTGGTCCCATTGCTTGAACGTTTCTAGCCGACCGGTTACGGTGTTGAGATCCTCGTGACTAACCATCCCGATTCTCTTTGAGCTACGGAATAATAGTTCTGGGTCTAAACCCCCCAAAATGACGTAATCTATAAAAATGACGTAATTTAAAAATGACTCACTAAAGATGACGTAATCTGCACCATGAAACGTAAAGATTACGTAGATGCGTTGTGGTTTTCATAAGCCAGCCGCTAGGGGAAAGAGGAAGATGTCTCCGCTTAGGGTACCAAAGAAATGCTGGATATGCTCGGAAATATACCGGTCCGTGAGAGGTTTCAAACAACATTTAATGACACATTTATCGTGTAATACAATGAAAGAAGATTCGGATCTGGCGTGTGATTGTGTTGCGAGTGAATCGCTCCATTACCCGGAGGCCGAGGAAATGTCAGATGATAAAATTATCGATTATCTTAACGAACTTATTGGGGCATGTAAACAGCGCGTTGCCACAATGGAATCAACCGAACCAACTACATCTAACCTGCCAGCCGAATAAAAAATGCCGACTGAAAAGGAAATGGCTGCTCTGATTTATTTTCAAGAATATTGTAAAACTTATCAAATTCATAATATTAAAACCGCTGTGAAGAAAATGTGAATAAACGTTTTTATATTGAATACATTGTTATTTTTAAAGGTGACCGTATAAAATAATTTTTACATTGGTAAATTGACATTTAATATTTTTAAAATTCTTAAATACGTTTATAATATTTTTCCAACGTGGGCGAATGAATGGACACAATGAACTATTAATTACGTAATCTAAAAAATGACGCGTGCAATGAGAAATTACGAGTCTGATTTATAAGATAATAAAAATATTTATTTTTCCAAAAAAAATTTTATAGTGTGATACAAAAAAATTAAAATGGACATCGTATTTGACTGTCTATTTCAGCGCGGTTCTGGGTAATCCAGTCGGCGAAAATTAGACTTCATTCCAAAGAACATGGTTGTCGGGTGTTTAGAGTGTGATGTCGGAATAGACAATTCACGGGTGGTGGAAGTCAAAATCGACAACGGCCATTCTCGCCATACCACCGACACGATACTGAGGGTTTAGTTATGAATAAAACGGGGTATAGTCGCGCGACGGGAATTTATACTCCGTTTATGATGACGTAACAGGTTGTTAAATTTTCTCGTGGCCATTATATCATTGTTGACGTCTCTTCGTGAAAAGCCCTTAAAGAAGCTTTGGTGACTTCTACGTTTTGATCGGTGACGTATATAAATCACGCAATAATGTCCGCAAATGACGCTCGTTGTCGATTGAAGTCGCCGCTTGTTGGGCGTGATTTTTCTCGAATTTTGTTTTAAAAAAAGTTTAATGGCTGGAAAAATGGGCCGTAGCGCCAACGAGTCAAAATACCAAGCCCGTTTTAATTTATCAAGGTAAATCGCGACCCAATGACTGCCCGGTTCATCGTTGGGTCCAGATTTACAACCAGTGACGCTGGAAAACTATTGATCTTATCGGGTAGATAATCCGAGGCGAATACGCCCATAAAATTGCGCGTATGTCTCAAAATGTCTAAAATCTCGGATCCGCGCATAATTACACGTTTTCAATAGAAACGTTACGATCTTGGTCTACGCTAAAGCTGGCTTGAAATTCGGCGAAAACTACGCAGCTTAACGTTTGCGGGACTCGTTTAGCGAAAGAAAGCTCCAAACGCTTCTGCCCCTGTCTGGAGGGGTTCCAATGATGACTCTCACCCGCGCTATGATCGTTTGAAATGTCGAAGACGTAAAAAGCGTAGCCCTGGGCATAATCTTCCCTGGAAATATCGATACCGGTGTTTCTATAATGAATTCCGCTACCCGTGAATAAAGTATGATAGGCTTGAATATATTGTCCCGCGTCGTAGTTTGGCGTAATAGGTTTCGAATCCGGACCATCAGAAGCCACATTAAGAGCTAAACTCGATAAATCTTGATGTTCGAAAGCGTACGTTTTTTTTGCCAAGGTTCCATTGTAGGCTTCATGATCCACCAGCGCGACAATCAAGCGAACCGGGAGGGTACCCAAATATACGTTGGGAATAACTGTGTTCCGGATATTCGAGTTAATTGTGAATATTTTAGTTTCGGTGCGTGTAAAAGCGTACTTTGCTGGTGCTCGTGACAAAACGTTTGTAAAATGGTCAATATTTGTTTTTTGGTCAAAATAACGGTTAATGGTTATTATCCCACTAATTATAAACGTTTATATTTAGTAAAATATTGACCTCTTTTAGAACTCATGTTTTCATCAAAATAGTTAGGTTGAAAAAACCACGTTATTTACATTATATTTATCACATTCAAAAACGTCACTTTTAATGTGGATATTAAGGTTAAAATAACGTTATATTATTTAACTTTTTAAGGATATATCTTTTGACAAACATGAGACGTTGATTTTTTAATCTAACTAATAATAAAAGTTTATATTTAGTTAAATATTAACCACTTCTTAAACATATTTTATTAAAAATATTCTAATTAAATCATGTTATAGAAGTGGTTAATATTTAACTAAATATAAACTATTTATATGTATGTTTGTCCGCTATAGGAATCTACAGTTTTCAACTTAGGTCGACCAAATTTGGTATACAATGTCATGGTACCCTGACTGTGGTTTTCAACGGTTACGGTCGGCAAAACATCTTTAATTAATTGGATTAATTTAAAAATTAGGTATATCCGCTATACATAAGATACCACACTTTGGTCTTAGCCAAAAGACCGAGTTTCTTAATTTTTTGGCCCTACACACGGAAAAAGATTAAAGTACAGTAATGTTTTTTAAAAGCCTTCTTCTATAGACACTAGGCCTTGCGATAAAAGGAAAATTATTGTGTTATCAACGTATAATTGTTTAAATTTGCTTAAATCAGTTGGTTATATGGGGTACGGTCCATGCGTGGAGAGACTTACGGCACCGTTGTACTTTCGTTTTGATAGAGACCTTGTTTGCCACTGTCGCTTCTTATTATGGTGTAAGGTATATACCTGAGGGAAAAAATCTTTTGAGCTGTTGTCAGTGTTTCCACGTTGCGGCGAAAAAGGGCGTTTTCGGCGAAAACTGTCTCGGTGGGCACCATAAATTTTAAAACCGGCGAAAAGGCGAAAAAGCGGAAAAAACCATTGAAAACGGCGCAAATTGCGGCGAAAATATTTTTCGATATTTTCAGTCAAAAAAACTAAAAAATCGTCGTCTCTGTAGTCCCTCTACTCTGCCCCCTATGTCCACCAATTCAATTTTTATATATACCAATAAAAAATGTATAACATTTGAAGAAATAAAATGTATTTTTTTTAATAAAAAAAATATTGCCCAAATCTAAGATTGGAAATAAAGAGAAGTAAAATATGCAGTGACATTCACTAAAAAATTTAAGGTAAATCTAATGGGGGGAAATTGCGGCGAAAACGGCGGCGAAAATCGACTATAGAACCGGCGAAAACTGGTAAAATTGCCCCTAAAATAGGCGAAAATCTCTACCGCAGAGTGGAAACACTGGCTGTTGTGCTGTATATTCCCGGGAAATATCGGGAACCCTATCGAGTTAAGTAATTTACAAAGTGTTCAAAACCGACGTTTAATCGACTTTTGTCCTATAACGTTTATATTAGGTTCATTATGCATCGTTTAATAGTTTTAATAGCATTTCATATTGACGTTTAATAGACGTTAATCAAATAACGTTTATACTTGGGTTTCTGTTAGTATTAAAAGACTTAATATCAACCGTTTTATAAACTGTCTATTTTGGTGACATCGTCAACCATTTCATAACGTTTATCTCTCAACATAGTTTCAACGATTCACAAACGGTTTATCAACGAGATTTTGCTACCTGGGAAGGCGTTTTCGTGACCGATAAGTATTTTGGGTGCAATTTGGACTCGACTTACCAACAAGCTCGCGTCCGTAATGATAATTTTATAGTCAACCCCGGGCTTCGGCGTACCCATTAACGCAAAACTCGCTTTACTTCGCGATAGTTTAATACGTAAATCTACTCCATTAATTAAATATTTTTCGACATTGAGCGCGTCAAGAAACAACGGACCAATTAAATATATTTCTTTCGACTGATCCGTGAATCCTTTCCGGTGTTTAAAACCCTCGTTGGCCGTGACCGAATTCATTTCGCCGGGCGTATCTTTGTACCACAGCGCGCCTGTTAAATGGGACGCTTTGGCACCCTTGTCAAAATTTAACGATAAGCGTACGAACAAGCTGACGGAGACAGTAAGGTTCCGTTAAGGTAAACTTCCGCGTGATTAAATAAGGTGTGCAAATAATTATTACACCCCCCAACAACGTCCGACGGTAATAAACTTTTGTTAGCGTCATCATCTACGATTTTAGCTTTAACAAGTAGGTACGTAAGCGGTAAATCAATATACTCGTGCCCGCTTCCAGGAATATTAAACTCTACGGTATCACCTCGCAGCTACGAGATGGGTTTGAAGGTGGCCCATTTTCCTCCCTCAATTGACGTTTGGATAGGCGCGGTTTGAAAAATATCAAGTTCACTTTTCAACGGTTCGCAATGACCCATGATTTTAGGAGAAAATATCAACGACCTTTCTAGCTCGTTTCCTGCCTACTTCTTAATTGTTTTCTTTTTAGTTTTGCGTTTACGTTTCCCAGTCCCGTATTGTTGTTTGAGATCATCGTACTATTCTGTAAGCCGCCGTTTGGTAGCTTCACGTATGGATGACCCCGTCGATACATCAGCCAAAACTTGTTTTCCCGTGGAGAGGGCTTGACACCCAAAAATTTCGCCCCCGTAAAAGAAAAGATTTCGCTAGCTTGTGCAAGCCGGAGAAGAAACTTCCAAACCCGCTTCCGAATTGCCCATGCCCCCGCTGATACGGCGATCCTACGTATACGTCGGGAATAGACCCCCCGCCTGTGTGACATAATATTGAGCGTACGGGCCCGCTACGCAGCGTCTTTTTTCAAGAACGTGTCTGAAGGGCATCTTGGACGCAAATGAAGTTTTGCTGTTAGATTGCCAAACTCAAAAGGAGCTGGTTTCCCATAACCATCGCGTAGATCTATTTGGATAGTATCAAAGAATTTCTTCTCAATGGGCACGTAATGCGGCGATATGTACGTTTTCTCGATATGAGTACCAAATCGGGCTGATTCGTCAACCGCTATTATTCTTAACAATTTGACGAATGACGAACCCACCACTTGATCAGCGACGATATCGGAATAAACGAAAATTTGGGGCGGAATGTGGAAATTTAAGCGAGCCGGGTTCTCGCTTCTACCAGCGATAGTTTTAGTTCTTTCAAATCCTAGCGTGTTGCTCAATCCGTCACTCATAAATACACCATAGGGGGTAATATTTTTTCCAACCAGCGCCACGTGTCCGTTCAGCGGATCGTGGGTAAGACACACATTAGCGGCGGTGCATAGAAAAGATTTCGCTAGCTTGTGCAAGCCGGAGAAGAAACTTCCAAACCCGCTTCCGAATTGCCCATGCCCCCGCTGATACGGCGATCCTACGTATACGTCGGGAATAGACCCCCCGCCTGTGTGACATAATATTGAGCGTACGGGCCCGCTACGCAGCGTCTTTTTTCAAGAACGTGTCTGAAGGGCATCTTGGACGCAAATGAAGTTTTGCTGTTAGATTGCCAAACTCAAAAGGAGCTGGTTTCCCATAACCATCGCGTAGATCTATTTGGATAGTATCAAAGAATTTCTTCTCAATGGGCACGTAATGCGGCGATATGTACGTTTTCTCGATATGAGTACCAAATCGGGCTGATTCGTCAACCGCTATTATTCTTAACAATTTGACGAATGACGAACCCACCACTTGATCAGCGACGATATCGGAATAAACGAAAATTTGGGGCGGAATGTGGAAATTTAAGCGAGCCGGGTTCTCGCTTCTACCAACGATAGTTTTAGTTCTTTCAAATCCTAGCGTGTTGCTCAATCCGTCACTCATAAATACACCATAGGGGGTAATATTTTTTCCAACCAGCGCCACGTGTCCGTTCAGCGGATCGTGGGTAAGACACACATTAGCGGCGGTGCATAGCGCGGTGTCGTTTACTACTTTAAGTAAATGGTCTATACTCAAGTAATGCCCCGGAGGGATTTCTCGCATCGTCCCGACCATTTTAGGGTCAGCCTGTCCCCCATGCTGGACAGGATTAACGCGGAAATAGACGTAATTGTCATAAGGCAACACGTTGTAAAACGAAAAGGGATAGAATATTTCTACCAACGGAACTTCCCACCCCCCTTTAATTCAATAGGTTCGGGTAATTTTATCGTGAAACAGGCTACCGTATTTTTCGGAAATATCTCGAGATTTGAATTACTGGGTATCGTTAGGTAAAAGGCTTCGGACATCTTTATCAGAAACCCAAGAATTGAATGTAGCCGGATACCCTAACCAGGAAACGAAATATTCGACTTTACCCTTTGAGCGTCGCTTCTTTAATACTTTGTCAATTGTATATTCTTCCGGTTTTATAACTCGTTGAATTTCTTTGAAATAAAAATATCCCGTGATGGGTTCGTCAGCCAAATCAACGAGCTTAAATTGAAGAGGTCTTTTAGTATTCTTGAAAACAACTTTAAATATTTCAGCGCTCCAATTTTGATCGCTGTATCCTTTTAAAAACGGTCTGGCAGTTCGGGTAATCCTTACGTAATCGCCGACTTTGATATGGCATTTTCGGGGCTTGAGGGCGGCTGGCTGAGACTGCCCTGGTTTGTAAATATTTCTATAAACTTTAAGAATATTTTTGTCGTTTACATCGAAGGGAGCCATTTTAATTGCCGTATGATAACTGGCGTTATACGAATGAATTAAATTGGGCAGCTCGTCGAGATAGTGTCGCGTGTTTTTATGAGTAAAAAAACGATACATGCGCTGTTTCAGGGTCCTATTAAAACGCTCTACCATCGCGGCTTTAACATCGCTATTTTCGGAATGGTAATGTCTAACGCCCTCCTCTTTTAGGAGTTTTAAAACAGTCGAATTAACGTACTGCAACCCAAGTTCGAACTGTATAGCGCGGGGCTTGCCCCGCTCTTTAAAAATTATTTTCAGGGCGCGCGCAACCTCCGCGCCGGTCTTACGTTTCAGGGGGACGGCAAATGCCACTCTCGAAAAGCAATCTATACAAGTAAGAATAAATGTGTACCCGGAATTGTCGCTCGCTAAAGAGCGCATATCAGCCAAATCAGTCTGATGGAGGTCTAGTCGGTTTCCTACACGAATCTTTCGTCGTTGGAATTTTCGAATAACTGGTCTATGTAACGTATAGGCGTCGTCAGTTTGCAAAAACGTTTCAACATTCTCCCGAGATATTCCGAGCTCTTTGACAGAATCGTATAATTTTTCAACACCCACGTAGCTAGCTGGATTACGAGAATCGAAATATATTTTTTCGAGTCTAGTCGTAACGTTTATCGGTAACTCTCCCATTTCAAAATTTTGGCACTCGGCGTTTTTTTTACGTAAACGGTTCTTAATAGTAGGCGACCAAAGTTTCGGTGACTGTCGAGGTGTCGCGAAAGAATTAGGCCCGACCGCTAACGGCAAAGTTTTCTTTCCTTTGGAGGATGCGAGCGAAAGATGAGGCCCCGGGGGGGGCGGATGCTGTTACGAACGAAGAAGTAGACGGTATTTGGGTGGTGGGGAAGGCTTGAGGGGTGATTTTCCGTAGTTTACCAACCAGGTTATTAAATTTTGGCCAACTCTGGGGTCTCGGCGCGTGGGGACTTATTAGATAATATACTAAATCAACAATATCAGAATCAGTTTGTATTTCACCGTCTAATAAAATTTGCCCCTGGCTGTCCCACCGCAGTCGACCGCTGTTCACGTTCCTCCTAAAGACGATGTTAAAGCGCTCGCTCTTTTCGACTTCATCTCCCGCCATTGCCATCAGGCGAATGATGAGGACGAAATTTTCATCTGCGGAGATTTTAATTGTACCCTTGATCCACTCGTCGACCGTGAAAATTGCGCGGACCGTCGTCCGCGTGTCGTGACCGCGCTCCGCGATCTCATCACGCGTCTCGACCTCTCCGATGCATTTAGAGCTATAAACCCTACGCCCCGGGCTTTCACCTGGCGCTCTTCTACTCGCGATAACGATCAAATGTGCGCGCGTCTCGATCGCGTTTACGTTTCGTCCAACACTCATCTGCGAAGTGCTCGACACGTTCCCACCTACTTTTCCAATCACGACGGAATTTTCTGCGACTTTTTCGCGTCTTCTCCCGTGCCACGTCGCGCGCCTTATTGGCGTTTCCAATCTAGTCTCCTAACCGACGATACCTTCGTCGTGGAAATGCGGGATAAACTAACAACTCTCCTGGAAGAAAAGCCTGAAGACGTCTCGTTCGGTATCTGGTGGTTTGACTTTCTAAAACCGCAGATTAAGTCTTTTTGCGTGTCTTACTGGCACGCAAAAATTACTAGAGATAACTCGAGAATCGCGCTCCTCGAGAACTTCCCGTGGCTCCCGTTGCGTCGCAGTAACGTGAAACGTACCTTACCGAATTGAGAGATCTGCAGCTAAGCAAAGCGCGCGCCACCCTTATGAGGGCTCGGTCCGAGCATTTTGCGGCGGTAGATACGCCTTCGAAATCCTTTTTCAATCTCGAGAAAAAAGCTTTCTCTGACAACGTTATACACGGCCTATACGGCCCGGCTTGTCAACTATTTACCGAACCTACAGAGACTTCTCTTCTCGCCGACCTGCCAACCATTGACCCCACCTTAGCTGCAGACCTTGATTCTGACTTTACCAACGAGGAGACCACCTCCGCGGCCAAGTCTCTTTCTCGGGGGAAGTCGCCGGGAAGCGACGGACTCCCTATTGAATTTTATTTAACTTTTTGGGACTTATTTTGGCCGATTATTGTACGCATTTTTCGCGATATTCTACGAGAGTCATCCTTAATGAGCCGATTCTCCGAATCCATCATAAGCCTGATTCCCAAGTCCGGTGACCGCCTCGACATTAAAAACTAGCGGCCTATCTCACTTACAAACTGCGATTATAAATTATTTGCGAAGCTACTGGCTGTTCGTTTAGGCGCCGTAGCCCGGTCAATCGTACACCCTAGTCAAACCTACTCCCTCAAGGGCAGGTCTATTTTTCAAACCCTTGCCGTATTAAGAGACTTAATTTTTCTCGGAAATAAAAACAAGAAACCCTCGCCATTGGCAATATCGATTTGGAGAAGGCCTTTGACCGAGTCGATCACGATTTCCGTTTTCGAGTTCTTGATCGCTTCGGGTTACCCGAAGGCTTCGTCTCAAAAATTAAGGCCCTCTACACCCACGCTTTTTTCCACGTTCGAATTAATAATACTTTAACATCCCATATCTCTTTTGGACGCGGAATCCGTCAAGGTTGCCCTTTGTCGGGTCTCCTTTTCGTCCTAGCCTTAGAACCGCTACTTTGCCTTTTGCGGAGGCGACTCGACTTTCGTGGATGCTCGCCTCATACCCGCTTCGTAAACGGGTCTTTCGCGGATGACCTTAACGCTTTTTTGAGGTCTGAAGCGGATTTCCCGATTCTTAAGTCCACCCTGGATCTCTACTGTCGGGTCTCGGGTGCGCTGGTAAACTTTGGCAAATCTTTTGGTCTGTGGTGTGGCGCCTGGCGTCACCGAACTGACCAGCCCCTCGGTATGCCGTGGAACTCGGTCGGTGGAAAGTTTCTCGGTGTTTTCTTGGGAAATACTCCCGACTTCGAAAAGCGGAATTGGACGGATCTCGCGATTAGCCTAAATCGCGTCTTAGGCCGGTGGTATAGGCTTCGTCACCTTTGCTCGGCTTACGGCCGCGTTCTTCTAATTAATCAACTAGCTTCCTCTGTCCTTTGGCATAGGCTCAAGGTTCTTGATCCGCCAAGGGATTTCGTCACCGACGTCCAGAGGTCTCTGTCCCGATTCTTTTGGGACGGATATCACTGGATCTCGGAGAGAAAGCTGTTTTTCGACAAAAGGTGCGGCGGTCTTGGTCTCGTTCACGTCGAGACTAAGATCAAAGCCTTTCGTTTAGCGCTCTTCGCTGACCTAGTCAACGCCACTGGTGACAAGCCCCCGCACGTCATTACCGCCGAGACCGTCTTGAGGGGTCTAAGCCCCAATCATGGCAATATCTCCGAGACTTTCCTCTCCACCACTCCGCTGGGCAGTAACAGTCGCTCGGACACGATCTACGCCTCGGCTCTTCGGTTTTGGGCCGAAGCTCCGATCGTCCTGCACTCCGACGACCTATCCCGCGCCACTGTCGAAAATCTCCGTGTTTTCGACAATCGCTTCTTTCTAGACCTTGACGGTGACCCCTTCTGCGGCGTACTTCATAGTCGTTTCGTTTCCGCAAATCGCTGTCGTATACGCGATTTCTTTGGCCCCCGTTCCACCGAGTGGCTTCCCTTGGAAGAGCTTATAAAGACCCCCAACAAATCCCGCTTCATTATCCGCGCGTATAAGGTCATCGTCGACTCGATCGTTAAGGCCTTTCCGCAGTTTTTCAATGAGAACGGTCGTACTCGCGTTCCACACCATCCTCCTTCGCCTCTAACCTTTAACTTACGAGCCTCCACATATTTCGGAATTAATAACTAAAATTAACCGATTTCACTTTAACTAGAACAATTTATCAACTCTTGACCAATCATCATTTCATCCCGCCCTCCCCCTTCGCACCGACCTCGATTTCAAATGGCTTCCACGGACGGAGAGTCTCACTCATGTGGATGACCTCTCGAATTTGAACCTTAAGTACGCGTATGGAAAACTCTGTTCAATGGCGTCTTCTTCACCGGGCGCTGCCTTCGCCTTCTCTACTTTTTCACTTTCCGGACAGTAGCGACACCCCGTCGTGTCACTTCTGCCCGGCCGTCGGTGACTTAAGTCACGTGTACCTGACCTGCCCCCTTGTCGAGGGAGTGATTGATCTAGCGCTTTCGTGGATCGAGGAACTTTGCAGTCATAAGCATTCAAAATGCGACTATTGGTTCCTCGTCCAAAACCGGCAACATGATTTTTGTAATTTTATTTTTACCGTAATGAAAAGAAGCTTATTGGAATATTACTACTCGCTAAGAGAAGAAAATGTAAATTTTATGAATTTTAACCTTAACGACCAAAGTGCCAAAATTTTTAAACAAGTGAAACAAATTGTAACTGCGCGTGTCTGTGCACACCGGGAACGCGCAACAAATCCGAACACTTTCATAACTGAAATTGGGATAACCAAAATTTTCCCGTGAAATATAAAATATTAAAATCCTGTTTTAAAAACTAAAAACTCACTCTCTCGCTCTCTCTCTGAAATGCTGATTACCGACATTAATTCGAAATCCTTTCACTTTAGTAACGTAAAATTTTTCGCCCGTATCCGGATTTTTCACCCAAAACGAGTAATTTTTTGGCCCGCCATACGCGGCTTCGTAAATAAACGAATTTTTTTCCATAAACAGATAACTCACTGACCATATCGCCCAAATAATGGCCCGTAGCTATAAGGGGTTGCTTCGAGACGTACTGGAGGGCGTCAGTGTCCAAATATAACGCGTTCTCTCCGACTATTTCAAGATATTTTAATAAAACTAACCTCGCTTGACAGGTTGTATAAGCGGCAATTACGCAATTTGTATGTTTTAGAGGGATTTCCGCTTCCTTGATGGGGGCTGATTTCACTAGAAGAGTCGTATCGTTGACTGTCAAAACCGATTTTACGTTGATTTCCGGATTTGATAGCAGTTCAAAGAACACTTTTGGTTCGCGAAAGATTTCAGTTTTGGTCACAATGGATCGCTGACCGAGTTTTCTGGAAAAAAATCTCGTTTTAATATCTATCACGCTACCCAATATGATTTATAAGCCCATGGGCTAATAAAATCCATACAGACCCCCACATGGAATTCAGCATTAGTTTCGAGATGGCTCGAAGTCCTTCGTTTTTGGAGACTTTGGTAGGGTCCAATTTGACCCCTTCATGACGCTCAAAAGCTGCAATGTACACGGCCCTGGCTTCGGGGGTCTGACATTCTGACGGCCAGCCGCTAGCCTCCATCTTGGTTTTTAGGAAACAGTCAACGTAGTCTCGAAAAATCCCGCCGCTGTCCGTTGCAGGATCGTACTGCGTCACCTTGTACGACCAGGCCTCGATTTTTTTTGTAATTTTGTATCCGCGATTTACTGCCCATCTTAATTCGTCGATTACCCAAACGCCATTAAGCATGCTTTCGTCGTCAGAATGCTCGCAGTCACCCGGGTACCGTAAATCGGCGCACATCCGGCATAGCGCAAACGTTAACTTCTTGTTAACGGTCCGATACGGAAGGATAGGATGGAATAAATTGGTTGGCGGGAGCACGTTACATAACAATAATCCCTCAAAATCGTCAATGGCTGGAATATCGGTACCGAGCAGAATTGTCGGATGACCAACGGGTACTTTGCCGCTATAAAAGGGAAAAACACTTAAATATTTGTTTTCGTCATATATATATATTTTTCGATATAATACCGTTTGTTTATAAAAGGGTACAGGCTGCAAATGTCCACGTAGAAAATTTTATCATCGGTCCCTTCAACGTTACAGTACGTTCGTAAGGCTGATACTCTGCCCCGAAAAAAGCGGCTCTGGGATCTAAACGTTCAGTTAAAGTTTCCGAAAAATTAGAATTTTTTAAAAATTCATTTATGGCAGGATTTTGTTGTTTTTCCAAAATCAAATCGCACCCCCAATGTAGAATGACGCATCGTGTTGGAAAATCGTGAATTAAGGGTATCGCTCGCGTTAGCGTATAAAGGCTGGTTCCTATTTACCGAGTCCCCGAAGCAAGTCCTAGATCCGTGAAACCTTTAGTGAAAGAAACCTGTTTATATTTTGTCTCTTCGAACTTTTTAAAATAATACTTACCAACAGCCCTGATATTGTAGAGCGTTTTTCTCACCGATTAGACCATCAATTTTAATTTTTCCAGCACGCGGTTCTTGACCATTCAGCGTTGATACGATGGTAACATTCCGGACATGCGCTTCCCAAGCCAGCCATTCTAATGCCTCGGTGGATTGAGGCTCGGATAACCGATACAAATTAGCGGGTATTATGCCAATCGTTTCTGGCTCCAAAATGTTTTTCTTAGCACGTAACTACACACCAACGCTAAACGGATTAACTTCGCACAAGTCCTGAAATAGTTTCATAAACTTTAAACAGCCTTTAGCTAGTATGTGGGTATCTCTAGAACAATAGAGTTTTAAATCCCGAACTCTTTTCGGTTTCGAGAGCGTACCATTTGTTAAAACTTTCGCGGTCTTTCGCCGTGAAATATTGGGCAACGTAAGCTTCCAAGGGGGGCAGCGAGTTCTCCGAGACGTAGTTTCTTTGTTCGGGTTTGTAAATGTCAAAATTATTATCAACTACGTTGAATAGAAAATGGGGGACCAAATCTTTCGTATATTCGCGACCCAGCTCGAACGTATCCGCGAATTTCGACAGAGGAATTGGTATATAATTATACGAATCCGATAGAGTTAAATTGTGTAGTTTCAGTTGCAAGATGCGAGTTCCATTTATTATCGGATCGGGCTCAAACGAGTCGGCACTCTCCATTATAACTTGTAATAGGAGTTGCGTATCGTAGTAACTCGCATTATGTCCAAGCGCGGTCACTCTTCTTACCCGCGCCAGTGTTCTTAAATATTCGAAAAAGTTTCGCGCGGAATCTGAACCCAGAAATTGTCTTTGGCGAACGCCGCAAAATTTACAGGCTACGTCGGGTGTACGCACGCGCAACAATAAGTTTCCGACACGCACAAAATGGGTTGAAGAATATAACAGTTTTTCTTATCGGGGTGCCGTTTGTTTTAGACCGTTTCAAAATCGTAAAATATCCACATTTGCGTAGGCTGACCATTGGAATCGAAACGGGGTAGAGGGCGTCGCGGGTCTTTAATGACTTAACATTGATGTCCCGAGGGGGAAAACTTACGACAAACGGTACAATACTGTTCGTTACAAGAATGCAGCTGCCCGTCGCGTTTAGTCAAATCGATTAGAATCGAACATTCCGAGCAATGAAATAAATTTTGGCATAATGATAATTTATCGCCGGTTAATTTTATTTTGTGATGCGCGTAGCAATCGACACCCGTAAAATTACGTAAACAGTCGGTACATTTTATGGCCCTGCAACACGCGAAACAGTAGTCTGAACACGCGTGGGTGCTATCTTGTCTGTACCCCTCGAGACACTTTGAACAAAACTTTTCTTTCCCGAATAAGGGAGCCAGCTTTTTAACTAGATTGAAATGGTCGCCCTCGTTTAAAAGTACAATACGTTTTCTGTCCATACCTGCCCGTATTCTAGAATCGTACACCAAGGTCGGCCAGCTGTTTTTAAGTTGATAGATTAAAATATCGTATTCTTTCAGGTACCTTTAAATTTTCTAATCGATTCGGGCGACGCGCATTCTTTATTCGGTCGGACACCCGATTTGGAGCAAAGTATGAGCGCCTCGGCTCGCTGGGCCACATTGTTTTCTTTGGAATGCGACAAAGTTTCATAGACCGTTTTTAGTCTTTTGTTTTCGGGTTCATTCTGATATTTACACAGCGCCACACCGACGCAAAGAGCTCTAGCGAGACAGATTGAGTCGCTGTTCGCAATACGGAAAATTGATTGTCTATTCCTAGAAAACATGGCGAATGTCTCTAGTCGTTTCCGTTTCGCGCGGCCACCGCCTTGGGGGAGACGGACAATGGAAAAAGTTAAATTAACGGACGCCATGAAAAACGCTTCTTCCTCATCTGAATATATAGATTCTGAAATCTCGTCGAGAAGGGCCTCAATATCAATTCGGTCACGCCTCATAAATGAAAGGGTTATATCGGGATGCGCCACACCCAGCGCCGAACTACGGATTACTAGTTGTACCATGTCAGCGGGACTTACATCACGTAATACCCGTTCAGTGACCCTGGCAAGCCCTTCCGTTATATTATCAGATATTTCAGCTTCCAATTCAATTCCCGTCATATTGAAGTTCGGGAACTGTTTTTCATTCTGACCAAAAATTACGCAATTAGGGTGCTCAAAATCAATATACCCTACAATTGGGAAATTTCCCTCCTCCCCGTAACCGCTTTGGTTAAGTAGTTCGTTGAAATATTCGTCCACCATTTCGGCGGATTCACGCGGTTCGGGGTCTCCATCCTCATTTCAATTTCAGGGGTGTCTATAAAAATATATTTTTTTAATTTCTTATACATTTTTGATACGCCGTACGAGAGAAAAACTTACTCTTCAGGTAGTCCAACACAGGTTCGTCATATTCGGCACCCAACATAGCATCCCACTCGAGTTCGAGTAATCCTTTCTCCCGCTTATTATATCTAGCTTCAATAATTTCGCCTAACCGAGGCGGTAATGCTTGATTAAATAATCGAAGTTCGGCTACCGTTTGGCACGCTTCTGGAACGTGGGGAATAGTTTGAACAGTTTCAAAAATTTCAATAACCCTCAAAATTAATTTAAAACTTAGACAGCTAAAGATTGCGGGTAACGTATTTGGTGCAAACCCCGGCTCTAAATTTAAAAATAAACATATTCCGTAATAAAATTGCAGCAGTTGGGGCACGGACCAGGGTCTATTTACCGTCAAATCGTCTAGAAACCAACATAAGGTTTCGCTATCCATTTTTTCAAGGTGCTAAGAAAACGACTTCCAACTTGAGATTTCCGCTGATTAGTGAGGTTTCTTTGACCGATCGGGCTCTATTTATACGTATCTTTTGAGGCTGTATAAAAATAATATCACGTCGTTAATTCGAAACTCGATTGTTGTCTAAAAGATGGGCCCAATGTTTTTTAAGCCTATAAATTTAAGGATGGATAGTGATCAATGGCTACTTTAATGATAGCCCCATAAATTTGGTGGCGGTTCATCCTTTTATCAAAAAGTTGTTTTTCAAAAGAGCCGCCGAAAACTCTTTTGACTATTTTGACAAAGCTTGATGAATATACGGAAAAAAAACTTTTTCCGAGCGGCCAATTTTTTTACGAGCCGCTGTTTTATTAGACACCAAACCTTTAGGGTGGAATCCTTTGGGCCCACGCCACTCGAGTCTTAATAGAACGATGTGGGCCCCCTACGGGTCTTTTTCTTTGAAGAGAAAATGGTTTAATGCTCTTTTTTTGTGTCAACCCTAACCTTTTTTACGACGCAAATTAAGTTTGTCTTTGACCCACGCGCGACTCCTGAATTTAACATGACGCGTCAAATCGGGTATTGTTAAAATAGTGTGCTTTTTTACGCACCGAAATGTTTATAAAAAGCGATGGTTTTCACAGCTGTTTTTAAGCGTAGAAGGATGGTCACGGTAAAAGAGGTGACAGTTGTATACTCAAAAACTTTAAAAAAAAGACGTTTCAAAGTGTTAGATATTTTTTGGGGACAAACGTTTTGTCGAAAAATGGTTATAAATGAATGTTGTTGCGCGTAGAATTTTATGGATCCTCAGGTTGGAGCGTGTCTCGCGTACGCAAACAGCGAGGAGCAGGCCCAAGCTGTATACGACACAGAGGGGCTGTTCCACGACATGCTCCAACAACTACTCAGCGACAATCTATAAATATTGTATATATTTTTTTTTTCATTTGTTGGTATATTTTTTTCATTTGTAAATAATTCCTTTCTATATTTTAGTTTTTTGTCCATATTTCTTTTAGTCATTTGTTTATTTTAGTTATTTGTTTATTTTAATACTTTGTATGCCATTTGCTTTTTTATAAAATATATAAAGTTTAAATCCGTTTTTTGGTTTATTGATAAATTTAGTTTAAAGATAACTTCCGGTGTGGAAGGTTCTATCCCCGCTTCTCCCGTACAATCCTAAAAACGCATTACTAATCGCGTTGAATTTACTTTTAATGGGACTTGTAGAATTTCTATCTCTTTGGTTTACCAATATGGCCGTCGCTATACACATAACACCGCAAAATTTGACTAATCGCGTGAGTCATTGAGTCAACCCATTACGTCATCCTGATTACGTCATCATATTATTATAGCTATATATAAGACATTCACCCCCGTAATCCATCGGCAGTACACTACAAACCGTTTCTCGAGCATCATGTCTAAACGAAGCTGTGTAGATAACGTTCCTGGGTCCACTAAAATGTCTAAATTTGACCCGACTCAGCGGAAAGTTAACCCTCGGTATTCACTTTCATCCGAGCTTTTCGTTACTACGGGGTTTACGTCTGAACTCGATATATCTGTAGCTCTATTTAATAAAATAACACACCAGGTCTTTGAGATGTCTTCGCGCGCCTGGGATGATTTATACGGCCACTGGGAACAAATAAATGATCCCCAACGGCTGCCCTTTCGATCACCGTTCCCGCTATCTGATGCGCTAGTGACCGCTGCCATGTCTGACCAAAAAGAATTAACCTTGCAAAGTACGATATCCGAAGCGTCGGTCGTAATCAAAGCGCCTGAAACTCGAGAATTGGACAGACTCAAATATTTCATTAATTCGCACATTCAACTCCTTAAAGTGAACCAAAAACTCTTTGAATTAATGGGTTACGTTATAACCGATAATTATCGTAAAATTTACGAAATATTGTATAAAGAACCATGCGCGCCCAACAATTTCTTTCTATCGGTAGAACATGAAAGGTATGATACCGTTGTCCGCTACGCGTCCAATTACGTAACAGCATTTAAAATTATTGAAGATTTTAAAGAAACAGTTGCCAACCGAAATATTTAACTTGTACAATTTGTTCGCTATGGTATCAACAAACCATAAATATATTAAAACTATATTGTTTTATCTTTAAACGTTTTCATCCGCTTAATGTACAGTAACTTTGAATGTATAAATAAAACCTTATAATTTGTATACACTCTGCTCTTTTTTTTTTGCCAAAACACTTTTACCGATGACCGCCCGCTTTTTAACGGTACCCTTTTACAACTCTTAGGGGCCCGAAAGTGTTTGTCGGCGAAAACCCTATTTATTACCAACCTCGAAAGACAGGTGCCAGACATTAACTATGACGGATAGGTTTGACGGAAACTATTTAACGGCTGTTTGCATAACATCGTGTCAGTCCACACCGCCATAGCGTCATCATCTAACCTATTGACCTAAAATGGGGGGTTAGGTTTAATGGGTTATAACATCGTAAATCATCTAACCTCGTAAATCAGCTAACCTTTTGACCTGCCGAAAATGTACGCAAAATGGGGGGGAATGATTACCCCCACAGGGGCCTGTTTCACCCCCGTTTCCCCCGCCCGCAGGGGCCCCTATAGGTAGACGCACTCACTTATCTCTGACGAGGGTAGTCGCATTTCTTCAGCGACTGACTATTTAAAAGTATAAACATAAGTGTATGAAGGAGTTTGCAATTAGCATGGCAGAGATTAAGATAAAAGAAGTCTTTATTGTTAGCTCAACTATATGCATGATGCTATTTATATATAACTTTACATAATGTAATACAGACTAGTTAGCCATCTATGAATTATTACTATGTAACAGTGTATAACATTGTTGCATAAAAGTGACACTTTCTATTCTTCACATGTAAACATTTTACAGACAAAAGAGACTTCATTACGGGCTTCGCCACCGTTTTGCGTCCGCTTGCTCCCGCGTCAGACGTAGCCTTTTGACAGCGCCTTAACAGGGGGAGATTTCTTATTGTGATGATGTCACTCCGTAACTAGCTTTCAGTAAAATATTCCCCAAAGTGACAAACTTATGGAACAATATTATATACTTTTGGTAAAACCAAAAATGAAATCACGGCGAGTGTGAGGCGACCTTTGTAGCTTCGAACGAGAGAAGTCGCCGAGAGAATAGGATGCTGGCTTGCCCCGTCCTTCCCGTTTAGATTGTGGGCTGTAGCTACACACTCGCTAGGGCGATTTTTAATTTTTTTGGATTTGGAAAACCCGACCCAAAAATTAAACAACCCGTACGATCACTAGGAACCATGTACCTTTGGTTCGGACGCTAGGAGCTTATATCCGGATACACGACTGAAGTTTAGGACACCAATGCCTTCTAACCGGACAAACGAACGTAAGTTCCGGACACCGGTGTTTTAAAACCGGACATTCTCCATATTTCTATGCTGATTCCAGTGCTCACAATTTCAGCATTTTCCAAGTGTTTCTCTTAAATACGTGTAATTCATTTTCACCCACCAACTCGTGAAAAATTGCGCTTATCGCCGGTGGTGGCGTTGGAGTAACGAGGACTCTAGTCGTACGAGACAATCTGCCGTTTAAAACCCAAAAGGGGAAAATGCGATGGGCTTTAGTTTTAACATGGCAACCGAAAACGTTTTTATCAATTAAAATATTAAATTGACATGGCAAAATCAAAGATTTTAATTGAAATGATTCAAAAACTTTTTAAAGAAAAGTGGTTTATTTTGTGGAAAAAATCTAATTTTGGGTCAGTATTTAAATTGAGTAATAATTTGGGTAATTACTTAAATTTGGGTAAAAATTTTAATTCAGGTATATATCAAAATGTATGTTAATTTTATCGTGGAATGACCCATAGTTTAGATTTTTATCCAAACTTAGAAGTTTACCAAAATTTAGATATTTACCGGAGTTCAGATATTTAACCAAATTAAAATTGTTACCTTAATTTAATTTAAATATTTAAATTTAAATATTTACCATAATTAAGATATTTACCAGAATTAGAATTGTTACCCAAATTTAAGTATAACTACCCAATTTAAAATACTGACCTAAATTTAGACATTTACCCAAAATGAGACATTTACCCAAATTTAACCACCTTTCTTTAAAAGTTTTTGAATAATTTGATAATTATTTTGCATGTTAATTTACATAGAGAAATATAATATTTTAGTATTACATGAATGGTCATTTACCTTATGTCAGTTGAACAAATGTCCTGGAAATGTTTCCGAATTTCTTCCAAGACTTCATCAGCAGACCATTCTTACAAAAAAAATCAGCCAATAGGTCTTTCAATTAATGTTACGTCCTCCTTCCATCCCGCCCGCCGCGTAAAACCGGAAATATGTGATTTAATTTGTTACACGGCTACCAGAATTTATCGGGTAGTTGTACAGCCAACCCTCTTTGAAACAGCCAACTTCAATCCTAGATTTCGCTTTAAACTGTAAGCCTCAGCACACACGTTAGCGGCGTTATCGTTCTCTGTGGTCCTTCGTTAAGATAATTAACGTTTGGTAAGTTAAAATTTTAATTAAAAGAAATAAATCTATTGTAAATAACTTAATAATTTCTAGTTTTCAGTTAAATAGAGAATATATAGAGTTAGTAGACGGTAATAAACCCCAAAACTAGCAAAAGTACAGTTAATGCTCAAATCTCCGAATATATTGAAGGAAATTTCAAAACGATAAAAACTGATCCCATTAGAACTCAACGTATTACTTTCATAATCCGGAATGCAACAAGTGTTTCCTTAAACCGACGTTGCTTTTTGAGGCATTTTAGAATAATGAAATCCCGACTTATTATCTATATCTATGATCCCGAATTCCAATTAAGGCCTAACGTTTACAGCGTTAAAAATATTTGATTATTTCAGGCACCAAAAGACCACAAGTGACAAAGACTATACAAAAAGGAATATGTTAGTCCAGGCGCGAACAGTTTGGCATTTTGCTTAGAACAAGCCAAAACAATTGGTATTGTACCTACAAAAAAAGAGATGCCTTTAACCAAAATGCAAGTTGCGGAACTCACACGTTATCCCAAAGCTCAAACAATGATTTTCATCTATGCAATTTAACAATGTGTCAGCTCAAAACAACAGTCATGTATCTGCTCAAAAAGGAAGTTTGGAATCACATTTAAATTAATTTGGGCAAACAGCAAAAGATTCTGATGGTAAAATTATTACATTAGCTGTTGTAAGCTATTTCTTTCATTATTAATCTTAAATTTTCTCTGTTCTAGATTTCTCTAAGAAACGACAAAATAAACCTGGTGATGATGTGTCATCCACAAGATCAATTGCTTAAACTCAAGAAGATAGTGTCCAAAACATTGAAGCAGAAGAAATAAGGATTCAGAGGGTTAAAATGTAGTGTTAGTCGAGTCCAAGGAAATTACATTATTATGTATTCAGTTTCTTCTATGAGATGGCAACATTCATCAACGTTACTTTTAATAAGTTTGTATCAAAAATACAAGGAGGAAATAGAAAACTCAATTAAAAAGAAAAATGTCTGTCAAAAAATAGCATTTGAAATGAAAAAAGGAGGATATGTCTGGTCTGCTGATGATTGTGATGCTAAGTTTCGAAATTTGAAAGGAACGTAAGTTAAACTGTGATTTCGGTAGGTGTGATTGTATCGAGTAGCCTAAAACCACTACTCGCAGGCCTAATAGATTCCTTTTTTGTTGATATAAAGACTTTGATTAACGTGATATTTCTTTTTTCTTAAGCTATAAAAGGGTTAAAGACAAATCAAGCAAAACCGGAAATGGATGAAATCTTTAGCAACGATCATTCCATTGCACCAATTAATCTTTTAATCTCTATTGAAGATGCACCTATAGGTAATTGAAATTGTTTATGAATGCATAGCTACTGAAATAAGTAAAATATAAAACCAATTTTAAATTTAGCAGCATCAAGTGCGTCTAGTTTTCAATCTACATCGCGCTCTGCATCATTAACATCAATTTCAGCATCATCTCCTTCCATATCATTAGAAGCAATTTACAAAATTTTTAGATAATGACAAACCTGAAGCACCTGACAAAGTTGTAGTAATAGACCGAGAGAAAAGAAAAACAAAGACCTTTCGAGAAGCTCCGGATTGGTTCGTTGATTGGGTTAAGAAAAATGAGGAAACTGATAGGAAGATTTTGGAACAAAACCAAAATTTCCATACAGGGCTATTGAAAAGGATTGCTACCAGAAATGAAACTCTATCCAAAATGGTTAACTCATTAATGAATATGTATTTATTAAATTTTAATTAAAGGTTTTAAAGCAACATGTTTTTAGTTGTCTCTTAAAATAGCGGCTTGTTTTAAAAAAAATTATTAGTAGCGGTGTTTTAAAGATTCCTAGTAATAACTGTTCTTTTAGCTTTGGCAGCTTGAGCTCCAGGACCTGCGTTGTCAGCTTCTTCTGCAATTTCTGCAATTGGTGGTGCAAAGTTAGTGTAATCTTCAACATAATTATGCAATATTCATGAAGACATTATGACTTCAGAAACTTCGGATATTAAAGCCATGTTCAAGTACTTTAATCTACGAAACCTGCCCTTCAAGAGAGCAAACCTACGCTCTATCATTTGCCGAGCAAATTTGTGGCACTTGTTGTATTTTCTTTCTTTAGCAGAAAGATGGCCATTGTCTTTATATGGGGTCATCACAAACATATCCAAAGGATAAGCACTATCCCCTAAAAGGTAACAGTCACAAACATCCCGCAGCCCACCTTTTAGACAGTTATATATAAAACTAGATCTCCACACTCGCGCCTCTTGAACAGATCCTGGCCATCCGGCACAGATGTCGATGAAAAGCAATTGCTCATTGCATATTCCTAGAATATTTCAAGAATTAATTAGTGGTTAGTCCAAAATTATATTATTTATGGGGGTGTGAGAGTAGAAGATCATTGACTCGACTACCAAAAACCACTACTTGCACACCCCTAATTATTCACCTTGCAAAAGTATAGAGGTAGTTCTTTTGCGGTTGTAATAGCTATGTTTGTTTTCTTGTGGTTCTTGTGCCCCTTTAATTTAAAACATACTACAATATAATAAAAATGAAAAAACAATCATAAGATCAAGAAATAAAAAGGCGGAAATATATAGATTGTGCAATCAATTATTATTGAAGAATAATAAACATTTCATTGGTAAGCCTAGCTCAAATCTGTTTCCAATATTATCTCTTTAGCTCTCCGTTTGTATAGCTTGGCATTCTTGATTCAGACCATTAAAAAGTTAAGCGCCATTATAAAATATTGATGTATTTTTTTGTGTTTAATTAAACCTACCTCGACGGACAAATGACTCATCCTAAAGTGACATTTGAAGTCTTTGGCAATGAACAGTCTGTTAAAAAAGTCTTTGCCTTTTTGAGAATTAGTATAATTTCCGTTCGCATATTAGATAAATACTTTTATTTGATGAATTTAAACTTAATTTGTTTGAATGTCAGCACCAATTTTTATTCCATTTTGAAAATAAAATACCTCTTTTTAATGGAAGAATTTATTTTTCTTTAGTTATAAAGTTTTACGAAAACTAACAAACACCTTTTGATATTCATCACCATGGTGCATCTGGAAAAATTATGTTGCACGTGAAAAAAAAATAAATTTAGTCATATTTTAAATTTCTTACGTTTAACGAATTCAAGAGTTATTTTCTATTTAGAAAAAATATTTTAAATGAAATCATGTATTCTTTAGCAATATTAATTTTATACTTAGTTTGTTAAATGTAAAAGCATCCTGCTCCAACAAAAATTATATTCTTTAAAGAGACAACATGATCATCGTGATCAATCTTTAAACAAATTAAATTTTCAATTGTAAATGCAAAAATAAATCTGTTTCCATATCTTGTCTTGGATTGAACGTCTCCTTTGAGGTTTAACATTGTAATTTTAGATTATAAAAGGTTACATAACCAAAAACATTGTCTTTATTTGTGGTGTCTAATAAAAAATATACTTAACGCAAAAATTGAAAAAATATCTTTTATTTAAAAACTATATTTTAAGCAAAGAAATGTTAAGATCTAGCCATTCTCTTAAAGGTTTTTGTAAAAACTATAAAAATATTTTATAAAATCTTTTTATAAAATAACACTTATTTTAACTAAATAATAGAGTAATTACATATTTTTAAACTTCGTTTTGGTAGAGTAAAATTCAATCAATTGAAATATTACAATATTTTGTAAGCTCCCTGGAATTAAAACATGTGTAAACATGCATACGTTAATACTAAACAAGTTTAAAATTAGGAAAAAATTAAAATGTTAAACATGTCTCTGACTTAAGAGACGTAACATTGTTGGTAAATTATATTTATATAGTTGTCGTGGCGACATTGCTCTCAATGACTTTTTCAAATGCGGAATCCGGTGAGAAACATGCGAGATTAAAGTTTAGCAATCCGATCAAAAAACGCTTGCAACCTCCTATTTAGAAGTGTCGAAGGATCTTCGACCAAGAAAACCTCCATAATATTTAGCCAAGACGGGGAAAGAAGAGATCCATTCGGGGCCGCCACTTCAAAGAAGTCATACAACCGCTGGCACCGTAATCTCATCTCAATGGGTACGTTCAGTAACGCTCACAGCCTAAAACACCGGTGTTAAAATTTTTCTAATCGGTGAGCTTTTACGTCAGAATGACATATAAAGCTGCTGAACGGTTTCCTAAACGTAACCGGTGTGTTATTTAGAATGGCGGTGAATTTTTTTCGGGACCGGAGAACAAAAATAAACGAAAACTTCTTTATTTAATTATTAATTAGCTTACAGATGACGAAATTATTGACGATAATATAGTTGAGGTTTGTGTATTAAAACCCATTGCGAAGAAAATTAAAATGGCACCAGTAATTGCCACTTTATTGTTGAAAAACGCTAAGGCTTCGTTCGAATTATAGGCTATGTCGAGAATGTAGTACTTCTGTACAGTCTGTTAAATAAGTCTTTTCCTATGGGAGTTTTTGCACTTTTCTTAAAATTTCTCGAAACGTGTAAGCGATAGAACAACGACCACATAAGCAATTTTTATTTATTGTTTATTTCCTTTCACGTAGTCTCGTCGGTTTTTGCAAAGCGACAATAGTTTCGGCGGAAACGCTAAATGTCGTTTTTGACAACTTCTTTAATACTCATATGACGCCCCTGAAACAGACATTGTCGGATTCAGGGTGGTCGATTCATATTTAGAAAGTATCACTGTTATCTCTCTACGAACAACTGTTGAGGAGATATAGCCCGTTGAAACTTTTGTGTAAATTTGAGGAAAACTAAAAGACGTAAAATATCACTTTTGGCATTCCCTTTGATGATTGAGAGCCTTTCAACAACAATTAATATTGTATAGGAATGTTTTAAGAATAGCGGCTCGACGAGAATGGAAACCATGAAAGTAGAAAATAAGCGTAGAAAGCTATTAACACTGGTGTAGCAAAAAGTGGCCGCCATTTACCCCCCACCACCGATTTCGCTAAGGTCCTTTTTAGCACAAGTAACCTAATATTTACAAGTGTGACTCTTCAGTAGAGAATAACTAAATATGAACCATTTTTTCCAAGATGGCCGCCATAACCCCCCCCCAAAACACCCCCAAAATATTTTCCAAAAACAAATTTTTTTCCTTGGAAAAATCGAAAAACATATTTTTGTTTTCAATCTCAAATTTCACCTTGAAGATGATCTTTGACCTCGACGCTCGAGCACTGTCTACCACCCCTAAGACTCGGTATATCACCCCAACAAGTGTGGACACGATCGGACAAGGTCGGCCCGAGATATCGGCGGTAATATGTGACCCCCCGATTACGTCAACTTATTTACTTTTGGTGTCACGTTTTTCGTTTTTTCGCCATTTAAAATGCTAATTAGTTATTTGCGAGATGGGGAAACCTTCGCTTTATATCCTTGGCAACTTTTGGCCACACCCAATCACATGATATCCAACTTACCCCTGTTGAAAATTAAACTTTATTTACTTTTTGGAAATAAATAAATAAACAATCAATACATAGTTTGCATCCCTACGTCATCAATGACGCAGTTCCAAGTATAGATATAAGAAGCAAGAATAAATATTTAATTTGAGCTAGAATGAACGATTCTATGCCGCCATTTTGCCGGTGTAGATTTCTTAGTAAAACGGGAGGGTTAACAGTTTCAATCGTCTGTTTGCGGATTTAATTATTTTCAAATGATTAAGAAATTAGTTTCACGTTAAAAATGGTTATCTACCTGGTTAAAAATTGTTCGAGTAGTTCAATTACCAAGGGAGAGCGAAAATTGTTTATTTTATTCGATAGCGAAGGTAATTGTAAAAAGGATGACCGCAAAGGCCTAACTTTGATAAGCTTTGTCAACTTCTTTTCATAGATATTTCTGTCGTAATTTGATATTTTATTTAAATAACCCGGCCTTAGAATCTTATCTGACTTTGTTTAGGGCCCATTTAAAATTTGAAACCATAAATCTAATTAGTTTTGTCGCTCTGACGAGATTACCAACAAAATGGCTACCTATTTAGTAGCTACGCGCGAAATGGTTTGAATTTTTGATCGCCCTCCCAGTTTCCTTGGATACCATAGGCCCCTCCCTACGGTGCAAACTATGTATACACATTTTAAAACAAATTACAATGGGGCTGGTCAATATCCGCCCAAGATATAGCCCCTTATGTATAACCCCAGTCGAAATAAAATACAATTTAACTTACACTATCGAAATAAAATACATATTTTAAAACACAACAAATTGCAATAGGCCTGATTGGTCAATATCCGACCAATAACTTATGTTTTACCCCTGTTGAAATGAAACTTTATTTACTTTTGGAGATAAATAAATAATACAATAACGACATAATAAACAATCAATACATATTTTAAAACACAACAAATTACAATTATAGTCTTTTGAGTTGCAAAAGTTAGTGTTCGGCAGTCGATTAATTTTTATCCATGAATAAAATAAGCTCGGCTATATTTCAATATTTATTGGTCAATATTCGCCCGAGATATAGCCAAATTTGTTTATAATAAATAAAATAAAATGTATTTACTTTTGGAGATACATTGTTTTTAACATTTGCAATACAAAGGTGTAATTTTATCAGGGAAATTGTTTTTCAATAGTACTCCAATACATTCTAAAATAATATAATCAAATAAAAAATCCGAAAAACAATTATTTTAAAATAATAAATTAATTACATAAACAACCAACAAACATTTTAAAAACATTACAATGAACTTAATCGGGCGATATCCGCCAGAGATATAGTCGCTAATGTATTATGAAAAAATTCAATTTATTTAGCCATTCAAAAGTATAATGTTATCCACCTACAATAAAACGTATTACTTTACCAATATAAAAATAATTCTTACATTTTTGAAGATACAATGTTGTTTTTATTGATACTTTTTACTAGTGTTCGCAATTGTTTATTCATTATCCACAAATTTTCCGATTTATTTTTAAACGTTGGGAAAAAGAATATCATTTTAACTTATGTTTTTACGCGACCATGCATTAATTTGAATAAAAGTGGTATTTATTTAAATAATTGGCTTATTCATTTTCAATTATTTAAACATTTTGCAATTTTTATTAAACTATTGGTTATTTAAATAAATATTGAAATATAGCCGAGCTTATTTTATTCATGGATAAAAATTAATCGACTGCCGAACACTAACTTTTGCAACTCAAAAGACTATAATTTTACCCAAAGGGATGTCTGGTTAATTTTTAATAGTAAAATAATATATTCTAAAGTTGGAAAAACATTTTTAAGTTACGTAATCAATAAGAATTCCAAAACCCATTTATTTAAAATAAATAAAAAATAATTAACTTTTTTAAATTAAAAATAGCAACATTGTAAATAGAATTTTCTCTGACTATACACAGTGAACGAACGGGTATTTATTGGTGACTATATTAAAACAAAATTAAGTTTATTAATTTTAATTATTTTCAAAATTAAACATTACTTACATTGATTGATAATTTTAACTTTCTGCTGAAACACGTTACCAGAAACACGCTCTATGAAATTCTGCCGGATTGCGAGCTATATCTTTAAATTCATAAATTATAATTACCTCTAGGATATAACTGGTTCAACATTCTATTGTATTAGCCTTGTAAAACTGATTTTATAACCACACCCTAATTATCGTCATGCGTAGAATTTATCAACTCATTACAACCTTGTAAAACTAGTTTGGATTTTTCAACAATTTTCTAACAAACGATAAAATTATAAACGCAGATCAAGTTTCACAAGGAAACATTCAACAGAGCCAATGAGAAGAAAAAACTGGTTTTTACAAACAAATGTTAGATATTAATAAAATATCAATTTATAAATCCTCTAATTTGAAAAAAATTGTAAATAAAAATTAATTGTTTTAAAAACAAAGCTTATTAACACTTTACTTTTGAAGATACAATCGTTTATAATACTTAACAACTATTAATAATAATAATAATACTTCTTTCGCAAAAGACTAAATGTATTGGCTACCAGGATAGTGCAATAAATAAGATAAAAAATTACACCAATAAAGTTATTTTTTAAACAATTGCAAATTAAATTATACAATTAATAAGCATTTAAAAAATAAAACAATCTCAAAATATGTGTAAAATAGCCTATTTAACTAATATGAAAAAAATTAAAGGTTGTAAAAATAGAACATTAACAAAATTATAAATATTATAATGATACAATTAAATATATTTATATTTACCTTAATTCGTAGAAGATATTTCTTTACTACGAAATTAGGTATCAGGTTTGAAATTCGGGCTAAAACTTGTAATTGTTAATTAGTATAATTAAATGAATATAATGATAAATATTAACTTACAAATTATTTGATTTTATGCTGTTGTAATGTGTTTACGTAGGTTAAAGAGCGGTTTTTATGCTGAATTATCCCTACACATTACATTTGAACAACAGCATCATTGGTAATAATGGAATGGATTTGGTTTTGAATATTATCAACATGTTTTTAAATTTAATTATTAAAAACGTAAAAAATAAATAAAAACAGTATCATTTTTTGTATTTTTATATTGTCAGCGTAGTTTCTATAAATCAATTATCTGTAAAAGCTTTTATTATAAAAAATATAAGAATCATTATGAAAAAATAGCAAGATTTGGAATGTCTCACTAGAATTAAGTGAATTTTCTCAAAAATTCTTTTATCTTATATTAATAAATAATAAGTGTAACCTGGTACACTATCGAATGTTAATTATAAAACAATTTAATTTTATCGTATATGTTTTTATATAGAGGGAATTATTTACGTGTTTAAACAGGCAACGTAATTTGTTGAACTTGTGTGCTTTTTCGAACGTACGGGCGCAACAGTCTTAGATTTTGTTATTCTAATAAAAAGATAAAAATAAACATTAATTAACACAAATTATATTCTGTTTTCAATCCAAGGTATCAGATTATGAACAATTTAGCTTAAATTATTATTTACTATTTATACGACATGTTCTACAACCTGTTTCATAAAAACGTTTGATTTATGGATTTCAGTTTAAACAGCAGACCAAATCACAAAGACATTTCAACTGTTAAGTACACGTTTTTTAATTTTACATTAACTGTGGAATTCAAAATAAAAATATTAATTGCAGAAACATGTTCCTTAAAAAAGAGGATATTTTAATCGATTATTTTTTAATTTTAAACCTTAATTAAGGTGTCATTATTAATTCTGTTAAATTCACAATGCGCTTCTGATTTCATCTGTCTGTTATTAAAATTTAAATATTCGGTTTTATGTTTGCAGAGCGAATTTTACATTTTCAACTAATGTTAAATATGTTAGGAATTCTATTTATAAAAATATTTTAAAAATTAATTTAAATTTTATTTTTAATATTTGTTAAAAAAATTCAAAGCAACCATTTACTTTCATTGAAGATATTCAATAATAATTATAATTTATATTAACCAAAACAAACTTTGCAGATAAAAAAAAGGATGTTTATATATGTTGGTAAACAAGACAGCACAAACAAATATACTAAATTAATATTGAGTTAATTAAAAAATAAAATAAAATTAAACCAAAAACAAAAATAAGATTAATAATTTAATAGAAAAAATAATCAAAAGATTCATTAAAAATAAGTTTGAGCTCTAATTAAAGAAAAATTAATTAGTTTATAACAATTTAAATAACAATGTTATAAATTCCTCTATCCGTAAATAATATTTGTATCTGTTGTCAAATAGTTGAGATTTAAATTTAAAAAAATAAGTTTGATATTTTGAAACAAATGTTAGGTTGATGTTCTAAATAAAATAGCCTTTGTTGAATATTTCAATTTGAATTGATTATGATTTTGTTGTTTTTGATGTATAAAAATCATTGAACAATCGCTTATAAACCCAATATCATTTTTCTTTATATGTGCACGGTAACTTTCCACCAACTATTTTAATTTCTATTACAAACATTGAAGATTTAAACAACATTAGCAAATTGACGGTTCAAGGTTTTAACATATACTATATTACAACCATTTTCGTTCCGAATACAAGATCTTTACGACGTTCTAGTTCCATAATATAGAAAATCTACAATTAACGTGGAAATTGTAGATATCCTTTCCAATACCAAGATCCACATTTGGAAAAATTATAATTTTATTTAAAAATCTATTTTTTGGACCAATATTTCCGTCATAGTCCTACTAAACTGTTAAATGTACACATAGGACAAGAAAATTTACACTTATACGAAATGTTTAGTATATTTTCTACAAAAGCATGTTTGGATGTATTATGCAAAAACCGTATGATTAAATCTCATAAGAATTAATGTCGTTATCGCGATGTTTAGTGTTATTTAAAACTTTGAATGCTTGAATTAGGTATTAACTTAGGTGATTATTATTATTAATGGGAATAATAACGATACATTTATTATCTAATTAAAATAAATATTGGGTAAATTTATGTAATGTTTTTGTAAATAGATGAGTGCTTGCAACGAACAAATAGACCGAATTATTGAAGAATAACTACGGATTTTATCGGAACATGAGGTATTTGGTGGCAGGTGTTTTGAAAACAAATGGCATAATTAGGAACTAGCTCAAAAACAGGTAGCTGATTTAAACAGCCCTATAATATTACAAATCTTTGTAAAACTTTAGTTTTGGGAAATACCGCTAGAAGACGCCAGTCACATTTAACCATCATGTGATACGAGTGACTACAGCAACTTTTTCTTGATTTTTATAATCATCCAGCATTTATCAACGAATCTTTTCCGATGAGTGACAGTCAGTAAAATACGTAAGAAATACATTTTGAAAGTAAAAGGATAAAGAGTTTCAACTCAAATTTTAAGGCAACCCTTTTTAAACGTAAACGAGTTGGCAGTTGTAGAAAGGGTGATCATCCTTTACTAATTCATATACAGCGGTATCCGAATTGCAAATTTGTTCAGGATGAATCTACAGAAAATGTTCCCGTGCTACGCATAACGAACAATCCTTGGAATTTAAGCCCAATGCGATCTGAATTGGTACGAATACAATCGTTTAAAAATTTCCCGATCGATCACATAGACGTAAGAGATTTGGCACAAGCCGGTTTTTACTACACAGATTTCAAAGAGTGTGTGAAATGTTTCTCCTGCAATGGAAAGCTGCTATGCTGGAAAAAGAACGATATTCCTTTCGAAGAACATGCAAAATATTACCCGAGATGTAAATTGGTTTTAAAGCAGAACTGTGGTAATATACCGTGCGAGTATCGTTCAAATCAAAAACCCTATTCTAGCTTAAGCGAGAAGGTTTTGGTCTATTGTTTAATTAATAATTTAATTAACAGTCTAGATTGAAAGAAATCTAAACCATTTTGTAGCATTTTATAATTAATTTTTTAGCAAAATATCGGTCGATCGAGTACTTTAAAAAATATTATTTAGTTAACATTTAAATTAAAACAAAAGATAAAATAAATATTAAATTGTTTGTAATTTAGACTAAAAATATTACGTTGAATAATAAAAAAGGTAGTATGAGTTTGAAAGACTTTTATTTTTGAACATGATTTCAATACTTATAATTGTGTCTAAAAGAAAAGTTAACTACCGAAAAACTCCTAAAATTAAAACAGTAAAAATGTTTCAAAGTTAGAAAACCAATGTTTCAAACTTTAAAAAAATGTGTGTGGAATATATAAACCTTACGAACCACCATACAAGTTACAAGCAAGTGTTTTGATAGGTCACAAAACGTCAAACATCAAAGAAATTGGTAAATTATATAAACGGCAAAACTGACAATCAAATATAGAATTATACAAATAATTTCAATCCTTATGTGCAAAGATTTATTGAAAAGTTACTCCATCGGATGATATTACTGAAAGCACCCGAATCCAATTTGTACAGGGTTAACATCCAAGGAAAAATTGAACGAATTTTTTACACAACGCTATCAACATAATGAAAAATTGAAATTATTTAGAAGTTTGTAAACTTTTGAAATTACTTTGAATAAATTTTTTTAAACCTTATCAAGCTGGCTTATTTCATATTTACTAAACATTTTGGCTGAGGCAAGGAGGTTTGTACTTTTTTACAGACAAAAATACATTTAAAAAATCGAGATTGTTAATTTTGTGCGACCTTATCATTCGTCTAACTTGTTTTCCTCGAGAACGGTGTAAATGACTAAAAACTATGCAAAATTGGTAGTTTGAAATGTTTTTCGTGACAGTGTGCTCAATTCGTGTAAGACTGTTTTATAAAACTTGAAACTATTGCGAAAATATAAAATTTGTTAAGTAGTAAATTTATTAAATTTTCTTTTAATAAATATTTAAATGTGATGACAGAGAATACATTATTTATTTACAAACTGAAAACACTTTTTAAATATTGTACGTCATTTAAATAGTGATCCAATAATTCCCTTACGTCAAATGGGCAGTAACCTATAAATTGATCAAAAAAATCTTCTTCCACTTGATAATCCTGTGAAATACGAAAGGCAGCGTAGATTTCTACGAAAACACAGTGCTTCTCGCTATTATAAATCAAACAAATTAACGATGTTTCGTGTAATGAAATTGATTTCTTACTCTTTTGTATGATCGCTTAAATGTATCGGCTCTTTCCGAAAAATTGATACTGTTACAACTAGTCGACTGTCCGACCTAAATTTTAAAGATACTACAACAACAAAAAACAATTTTAAAACAATTAAGTTATTTTAAAAATACAAGTTTTAACGTACCCTTTTTAAAAACCATTGTGTATTTAATGAATTCTTCAAGATAAATAGTACCAAAAATCCACTTTTTTGTGATCAAAATACACAATTTTTGCCGAGTTAATTAGAAATTCAACGTAACGGCTATAAAACACAGTAAATTTAGTTCTAGCTAGATCGAATAAAACGTGCAGGAATGTTTTAATAGAGCGCGGCGCGTTTCTCACCGTTCTTCCTTATCGTAAGGCTTTTTCTCCCGGTATACCCTGGAGTTGGTGCGCGTAACGTTTTCCCTCACGCTAAGATACCCCGCCGGCTAAGACAGTTGGGGAAACTCCGCCTTGATGAGGGTTGTGTTATCTGATTGTTTAGTATGTAATAGTATTATGTAAGTTTATAACGCTACCAAGTAAAAACGGTTTTAAATATGCGGTAGATGGCCAAGTCAAATAGCGATTTAAAATACTCCTGTATTCATCCATACAACATATTATAAATATAACTATTAAAATATAACTTAACATTTTTAAAGACAATACAAAAGTAAATTAATTAAAATTTAAAAAATGCAGCCGATACATTTAAGCGATCGTACAAAATAGTAAGAAATCAATTACACGAAACATCGTTAATTTGTTTGATTTATAATACATTTTAAGACTCGCTTTTACTGTCTGCTACGTTTTACAGTCTGTGAGGTTGATATGTTAATTTTTGGGTTTTAGTTCTTTAACAATTAATCTAGTTTACATCTAAAAAGACTAACTTATACCGCCAATGTCTTGCTTATTTGAATAAAATTGATAATAGAACTTTTTTTTGCAAAACTTTATTTTTAACATAAAACTCGAAAATGAATAATACAATGTTATAAAATAATTTTCAACTCTGAACCTGAAATTAAATATGTTTGTAAAAAATTGTTATAATTTGTTTTTAAATTATCTTACATCCTTCTAGCTATCACACTCTAAAATAAAAACTGATTTAAAATTTCAAACTTTTATTAATATTTTACAACATTTTTTGTTGACACAAAGGAACTATCGTTAATAACTTTAACACGCTATCTATAAAAACCACTAAATCGTCTATCGCCTTTAAGAACCCAGTTTTTGGGGCTCCTTCCAAAAGCATTTCGTGAGAATTATGCTCTTTTTGAAAATATCTCATTCTTTGTGCAATTAAATCCATTTCAAGATTTCGATTCAGTTTTTTCAATTCTTTATTTAAATGTTTAATCAGTTCATAGTCCTTAAACGGTTCCTTATTTTCTTTATAAGTCATTATTCGCCAACAAAAATCAAAGCGAAACTAGTTTGTATAGAAAGCGATGTGGTTTGTTTTTTCTAACAGACCACGTAATATAAACTACATTAAGAATCCGATTTTAAACAGGTTACACAAAAATATTGTATCGTTACACCTTGAAATAAAAATTATAAATAATTTTTTTTAAACTTTTTTTGTGATATTATTTTACATTTCCAATTTGGCAAGAATAAATGGACACAAATGAATCTGATTACCGCGAACTATTAATGGTACATCACAATCTTTCCGTCTTTCAACAATTAAACCGTAGAAAGGGCGAAAAAAGCCCCAGGTGGATAATTCCTCTTAACTCAATAATCTTTTTTCTTCCGAAATCCTTTGCAAATATTCGTTAGATAGGTTCCTTTCGTATGAAAGGTAACAAACTTTCAAGGAGTATTCTCTCTGCTATATATTCCGCTTGAAGTTTTCGTTTCTGTTTTTTCAATTCTTTAATTGTATGCTGTAGTGACAACAATTAATTCTCCTTACACAATTCTTTATTTTGTTCAGCACTAATTTTTTTCGACTGTCGTCAACAGATTTTATTCTGTTATGTGTCAAAAGTAATGAAATAGGTAAAAATCCATAAAAATCAAAATTTTTGTTATTTGTTCATAGAGTGCCGGTTTTAAATAAAATTCTTCTTTTAATTTCGTTTTCCATGAAACCTAACGATCGTTTTGTCGTTATAAAATACCAACGAGCTTGTGAAAATGATAAATTGACTAATCTAAGTTATATATATTATATTTGCTGTTGCCAATAACTAAGTCTTTAAACCAATCTTGTGACGTATACGCTAAAATGTAAAATAATAATAGATGGCTGTATGTATTAAAAATGCAATATACATACATTTTTGTAACGAAATTTTCCATTATTTAATATTTGTACCCAATTAAATTAATTATAAATATAATTAAAATGAAGCATAAGCAAGCGACAGTAAAACCCATTGACTGTACGCTTAATAAAGAAACCATTCAAATTAAAAATACAGCCCTCTAGAAATTATAATAGTGGTAATAATAAATGTAATTATAAATGTATTTCATAGTTTACACATAATATAGGTTGTTTACATTAAAAGACGGGAGATAAATAACTCCATATGTCATCTTCAAAACTTATTGTAGCCTATTGAACCAGAAAACGTACAAATACAATAAACAGACTAAGATACGATAAGAACGATTTTTTCTTAATTTGTTACGTTTATTCAATACACGAAGAGAAACGTTCACGAATGCAAATTTTTTCACGCGGACAAATACATGAAATTAAGTTTTAATACGCTTATACTAGTTAAGATGCCTAAAAATTCCAGATAATAAGACGTACGTAAATTCGGGTACCTTACAATATTCATTTACCTAATTTTAAGTTTAATTTACGCTTAGATTTATCTTTGTTGTCAACTTATTTCAGAAAATTCAAACTGATCCCAGTTTTTTACAAACTCAGTGAAATATTTCATGCTTCACATTTATAATTTTTAAAGCTTTTAAATAATTTTGTGTGGCAATATAAATTTAGTTTGAGGTCGATGCTATCAATTGTTAATAAAAATTATGCGTTATTGAGTTTTTATTACTAAACTTGGAGAGACTTATTTTATCAATAATTATATTCATCAAACAATCATAGAAGGGATGATCTGATTTAGAAATAATTGGTCATATATACCCAGTTAATTTTTTAATCGGAATTGTATTTATACATTGTTGTTTTCTTGTAATAAAATTATATTAACTCTATCTTAACAAATTCTATATATAATCATATATACCAATATTTGTTTATATAAAAATTAAATAAAACATTTTTTAACTGTTGGTTAAATATTTATTTAATTATTTTACATAAATTAAATTATAAACATTAAGTTGTGTTAGTTGGTTGAACCGAACCCACGACATCCTCTTTCCGTTTCTTTTAATTTCTGATTAATAACAAGAAATAGTATATTATGTCAAAACTTTAGGTAAAGTCTTGGTTAAACATACTTCACACTCTACTACTGATGGATAAAATATTCTCTCACAAATCAATTGCGCTATTTTATCACCTCTTAAAATTTTATAATCAACTTTCCCATGATTGATTAAAACAATACCAATTGGTCCAGTATAGTCTATGTCAATAACTCCGGCTAAAACATCAATTCCGTAATGAAGGGCCAAACCACTGCGAGGAGCTTTTTAAACATGGTAAATTAAGAACTGATTTCTTAAATTTTTACAACATTATGAAAAATTTCACCAATACGACCATAGGTGTTTTCGGGAAGTAAAATTTTTAAATCTGTTTCTATTAACAATCTGGCTCCAGAAACCAATATATAGTCATATGCAGATTTTAAATCTAAGCCTGCTGAAAATCTGGTTGCGCGAACTGGATCGAAAGCATTCTTTGATATTTTTACAAATTTTATTTCCATTTAAATCTAGTTCACTTTTATGTAAGAAAAATGTTCAAACACTTGTCTTATTTGAACTACGTCCCCGGAAAGAAACAAATTTGTCAGTCAGTGTGCTTTCCTACCATGGAAATGTCACCTTTTTATACAGAATGTTACTGTATGTGTAATACTATTAACCGTAATTTTTTACCTCCGAGGGGACAAAGTCCCCTAGGAGGGGTTATACAACGACCGTGTCTGTCTGTGGGTGGGTCTGTGGGTGTGTCTGTCTGTCAGGACTGCGAACGCGTTCGCATTTTCGGTGCAAAGTGTAATCACTGCGTACGCAGTTTCTCAAAGGGTTGGCAAAACCACCGCGTAACGGTGAGCGTTAACGGATGCATTTGCGGTTTGGTTTGGATGGTGTTTTTTCGCTCACCGTCGTGACGGTTTGGTGTATTACGGTTTTTGTAATGTTTATGCGTAGGTTGTGAGTGTTGAATTTGTTGCGTTTGTGTTCTGATGGATGTGCATGTTGAGTCTGTTGTGTTTATATGGGCGTTTTCTCTCCAAGTTCTTCTTAATGACTTTGGGACGGACCGAGTGCTGAGTGTAATGCTACCTCTCAACGTCCAATGGCAGGGTTTCCACCAGTTGTAAGTATTCGTCTTAGTATCAATTTGCGATCGCATCGGGCGGGATTTGAACCCGAGACCTCCTGATTGACAGGTGGACGTTCTACCACAGAACCACCGACACTTGTTACGCCTTATTGAAAATTAGACCTTCAGCTTTATCGGAAGCGTATTTAATAGAGTAGGAAATTTTGGTTTAATTGAAATAGAATTGAAATTGAAATTATTGCATCGAATAAATTCTAATTTAGCGTTTCTCTATTGATTAAAAACAAATGCGCCACCCAGGTTTCGAACCCAGACCATTCGGCTTGGCAGTCGAGCGCTCTACCACAGAACCACCGATAGCTGCTTAGATTCACTGAAATTAAGACAGGCATCGTAAGCATAATAGGTAATAAAGTCTTTTTTTATTAATGAATTTATGAAGGCCTAATCTGGTATTTTTTAAAGGTTAAATCTTGTTTTAGCGCAGTCAGCCGAGATTAGAGGGTTAAAGGGTAGACCCTGTGGGTGGTCCACTTTCTTAACGACCTATATATAGTTCTGTTAATTCAAAGGAGATAATTTAACGTTAATTGCTTTAAGAGCTGGCGGTTAGTCAAGTGGCTCTCTGTGCTTTGTTGATGGTAAAGTTTTTGCTTCTTGTAAATACATTTGGTGTGGATATTTGGATATCTACGATTTCTAACGCAGTCAATGATTTCTTGGGTGTGCGAGTCATTATATGATATTGGAAATTGGACGGCATTGGTCTTTTTCATGTGGTATGCGTCACAACGTCAACAGGAAGTGAACGAGTCGTCCACTACCAGATATCTACGGTATCTTCATCAAGGGCGAGTGTTGAAATAAAATGAGCGTTAAAGATGCGGCAAATATTTCGTAAGCGAGTAATTCCAAAAAGCCTCTGTAGATATTTCTTTCATTAAAATTTGCTTCGTATTATATTTAACTGATAAACTTGTTCTGTAAAAGGGTTTAATTCAATTGTGCATTGTTATAGTACGTCTAACTTACTGTTGTAACTAGTTAACTTATGATATTCTGAATAAATTAAAATTGGTCGTTTCGTCTCAATTATTTTAATTATAATTAAAATTTTATACCGGGCGGGATAGAAATGGGTTAATATTTTTAACAAATAACTCTAAATTGCGGAGATATATCTTTAAGGGTTATCTCGAGAAATTAATACCACTAGGGACAATTCTTCCGAGGAGAGGTATATTTTGGCTTGCCAACTTGTTTAATCTGACAACGCCCTATTTTTATACCAAAGAATACGCATATCTAAAAAAGATAATTAACATTTAACTATACTTAATGTATAATATATCCAAGGTTATGTTTATAATTTAAAAAATAAGTATAGTTCGTTTTTGTTTTAAATTTGAAATCACCCTTTTAATATGTTTAAAGGATATGTATTTACGAGAATGATGTATTATAATTTACGTTTGATATTAAGTTAGAAGGTTACACCTATTATTTATAATTATAAGAAATAAATTATTTTTGAGACAAAGTTATTTGATTAATCATTTCTAGAAATGTTTTTAAAATATGTGACAGTATTAAAAAACTGTACCTTGACACAAATTTGATCAATATTTTTAACTCTCAGCATTCTAATTTAAATTCTTTACTAATTTATATATTTATATTTATCTCACAAAATAAATTAAAACTTGAGAATATATCTTCAATTAGTTAATAGTAAGATATTTTTGGTTAAAACAGTTATAAGTAAATAGATATATTACCTCATTTTTTAGTTAAGAAGAAAAACGAAATAATGTAATTATAATTATTTTTAATTATATCGTTATAATATTTCTAATTTTTTACAACCATTATTTTTTCATACTCCTAATAATATCTTTATTGGATGGTTTATTTTGTACAGATTTTTGGAATTGACTTATTTTTTAAATCTTTATGAATTGTATAATTTATTTTGTAATTCTTCGCAAAAAATGATTTTATTCGAGTAAAATTTTATTTTAATCTTATTAAGTGGTTTGTACTAGGATGGTATTCGTTACATATAGACTTTCTGTGGTCGCCTACAAATTTTGTCTTTGGCAAAATAAATATTATTAAATATTATAAAAAATTGTATCTTCAAAAGTAAATTGTTATTGAATTTTGTTTGAAAGAAATCTTACGTAGGAAAATAATAACAGTGGATTTTATAGAAAAAAGATTTATTTACATGTTTTAAATCATTTTACAAGTTTTTTCAAGATTTTGCAATACTTCAATAGAAGTTTCCGCATTGTTGGGGATTAAAATTTGATTATTTTTACAATATTCTCCAAAATAAATAAGTGCTTCCAGCTGATTATCGCTCGGCATTTTCAAATCGTTTGTAAGCACAGGATAAGACTCCATTAAAGAATTCAACGTTTCTTCAGCCATGTTAAGAATATTCGAATCTATACTTTCTTCTTTACTAGTTGGTTCAACATTTGTGTTCGAAGGTTGAATCTTACCGTCGATTACTAAATCATCGTACTATTCTTGATTTTTTACGTTAAACTCGTTCAAATAATCAATAATTTGATCGTCTTATAGTTCATCTTCGAGTGTGTATTTCTGGTGTTTTGAATTTAAACAATCACACACTCTTTTATTAGTGAGGGTTTTATTCGAAAAACTACATGTTAAATGGTTCATTAAATGTTGCTTAAAAATTCTCCTGTCTAGAAATAGATCTTGACAAATCCAACATTTTTTCTTAAAGGTAAATCCCTCCATACTTTTAAACGCGGGTTTTAGAAATGGCATGTCAAAATAACACGAATTATCAACGAGTGAATCGCATTTAAATTCTGGTTTCCCCATAAATAACTTCATTTTTTAACTTTTAAAGAGGGCGATTTTTGAGACATCTTGCGTTTTCCCATTTCAACTGTGATATAAAAAAATTACTCGCAATTAGGTTTTACAGTGATATTATACAACTCAACAAATAACTTATATTTTGAAAAATATTAAATTCCTCAAGGTTAGCAGGTTTGTGTATTGATGGGGGAAAGTACATTCCAACGATACGAACACCCTTTTTAATATATAAAAAGTACATGTATTTACGATAAATTTGTATTATAATTATCGTTAAATAAGGTTGAAAATAATTACAAAATATAAATTATTTTTGAAACATAATTATTTGATTAATTATTTCTAAAGGTGATTTTAAATATACTATATTATGAAAAAAGTTTTTACCTAGACTTATTATTATATAACTTAAAATCTTCGGGTTTTTTAATTTATGATAATAGTAATATCTACACATACAGCATTTGTATAAAAAGTTGAATTTTACCTTTAATCATTAGAAATATATTCGCCGTGTAAACGAGAGAGTTGAATATTAAGAAATACAGTTTCTCTTCAATTTTGGAGATAAAAGTATGTTATTTAGTAATTTTAATATTCTTTAATTATATTTTTTTAATTATTTCTTCATTTTATATAGTGGACGAGAGTTCTTGCAAAAATTTGTTCGAAAGAGGTCTGTTAAAGTACAAAAAGATGGTTTTATTTGTTGTCCTTATTGTTTTGGATATACTGAGTCGTTAGAAACCTGTGGTGGACTCCCATAATATTGTTGGAATAAACAATGTCGATTTTACTACCAACCTGTTGTTTTTAGACAAGGCAATTGTTTATCAATGAGAATTCCATCGGATGCATTATTAATCTTTCCTCAACATTTAATTTGTATAATATGTGGTGTAAGAGGAAATAGAAGACGTTCGAGAGATACAGATTGTATAGAATCCGAATATAGTTCGGTATGTATTTATCCTCAATCTAAAAAAAACACTGTGTATAAAATGAAATAAATCTTTTTTTTTATAAATATTTCTTGTATTATATAGAGAAAAGTTACATAAACAACAGAGCAATACAAAATAAAATTGACTTTTTTGAAAAAAAAAAACCGTTTTTTAATTCACATTAAATATATACAACGTTTGTTAGAGCAACCAGTTTTTTTCTCTTTATAACGGGGCTCTGTGGAATATCTCCTGGCAAAACGTGATTTGCGTTTATAATTTTATTGATTAATTCAATCTGGCGCGGAGATGCGAAAGTTGGGAAAAAATAGAGTAGGATCAATGATGCCAGATGTTAATAAACATTTTTGCGTTTAATTGATATAATTAGTCAATTGTTGAAAAATCCAAACTAGTTTTACAAGGCTGTAACTGTAGTTGATAACGTTTACACGTGACGATAATTATGGGTGGGTATCAAATTACTTCTACCAGGCTAATGCAATTGAACGTGTTCTATCCTAGAGGTAATTATAATTTATGAATTTAAAGATATAGCTCGCAATCCGGCAGAATTTCATAGACCGTGTTTATGGTAACGTGTTTCAGCAGAAAGTTAAAATTATCAATCAATGTAAGTAATGTTTAATTTTGAAAATAATTCAAATTAATAAACTTAATTTTGTTTTAATATACTCACCAATAATCGGCCGTTCGTTCACTGTGTATAGTCAGAGAAAATTCTATTTACAATGTTGCTATTTTTAATTTAAAAAAGTTAATTATTTTTTATTTATTTTAAATAAATGGGTTTTGGAATTCTTATTGATTACGTAACTTAAAAATGTTTTTCCAACTTTAGAATATATTATTTTACTATTAAAAATTAACCAGACATCCATTTGGGTAAAATTATAGTCTTTCGAGTTGCAAAAGTTAGTGCTCGGCAGTCGATTATTTTTTTTCCATGAATAAAATAAGCTCGGCTATATTTCAATATTTATTTAAATAACTAATAGTTTAATAAAATTTGCAAAATGTTTAAATAATTGAAAATGAATAAGCCAATTATTTAAATAAATACCACTTATTCAAATAAAAGCTTTGTTGCGTAAAAACATAAATAAGTTAAAATGATATTCTTTTTCCCAACGTTTAAAAATAAATCGGAAATAAAAACAACATTGTATCTTCAAAAATGTAAAAATTATTTTTATATTGGTAAAGTACTACGTTTTATTGTAGGTGGATAACATTATACTTTTAAATGGCTAAATAAAATTAATTTTTTCATAATACATTAGCGACTATATCTCTGGCGGATATCGCCCGATTAAGTTCATTGTAATGTTTTTAAAATGTTTGTTGATTGTTTATGTAATTAATTTATTATTTTAAAATAATTGTTTTTTGGGAATTTTTATTGATAATATTATTTTAGAATGTATTGGAGTACTATTGAAAACCAATTTCCCTGATAAAATTACACCTTTGTATTGCAAATGTTAAAAACAATGTATCTCCAAAAGTAAATACATTTTATTTTATTTATTATAAACAAAATTGGCTATATCTCGGGCGAATATTGACCAATCAGCGCCATTGTAATTTGTTGTGTTTTTAAAATATGTATTGATTGTGTATTATGTCGTTATTGTATTATTTATTTATCTCCAAAAGTAAATAAAGTTTCATTTCAACAGGGGTAAAACATAAGTTATTGGTCGGATATTGACCAATCAGGCCTATTGCAATTTGTTGTGTTTTAAAATATGTATTTTATTTCGACAGGGTAAGTTAAATTGTATTTTATTTCGACCGGGGTTATACATAAGGGGCTATATCTCGGGCGGATATTGACCAGCCCCATTGTAATTTGTTTTAAAATGTGTATACATAGTTTGCACCGAAGGGAGGGTCCTATGGTCTCCAAGGAAACTGGGAGGGCGATCAAAAATTCAAAACATTTCGCGCGTAGCTACTAAATAGGTAGCCATTTTGTTGGTAATCTCGTCAAAGCTACAAAACTAATTAGATTTATGCTTTAAAATTTTAAATGGGCCCTAAACAAAGTCAGATAAGATTCTAAGGCCGGGTTATTTAAATAAAATATCAAATTACGACAGAAATATCTACAAAAAGAAGTTGACAAAGCTTATCAAAGTTAGGCCTTTGCGGTCATCCTTTTTACAATTACCTTCGCTATCGAATAAAATAAACAATTTTCGCTCTCCCTTGGTAATTGAACTACTCGAACAATTTTTAACCAGGCAGATAACCATTTTTAACGTGAAACTAATTTCTTAATCATTTGAAAATAATTAAAATCCGCAAACAGACGATTGAAACTGTTAACCCTCCTGTTTTACTAAGAAATCTACACCGTCAAAATGGCGGCATAGAATCGTTCATTCTAGCTCAAATTAAATATTTATTCTTGGTTCTTATATCTATACTTGGAACTGCGTCATTGATGACGTAGGGATGCAAACTATGTATTGATTGTTTATTTATTTATTTCCAAAAAGTAAATAAAGTTTAATTTTCAACAGGGGTAAGTTGGATATCACGTGACAGACAAACTTGCCAAGGATATAAAGCGAAGGTTTTCCCATCTCGCAAATAACTAATTAGCATTTTAAATGGCGAAACGAAAAAAGTGACACCAAAAGTAAATAAGTTGACGTAATCAGGGGGATCACATATTACCACCCATATCTCGGGTCGACCTTGTCCGATCGTGTCCCAACTTGTTGGGAGTATAGACCGAGGCTTAGGGGTGGTGGGCAGTGCTCGAGCGTCGAGGTCAAAGATCATCTTCAAGGTGAAATTTGAGATTGAAAAAAAAAATGTTTTTCCAAGGACAAAAATTTTGTTTTTGGAAAATATTTTGGGGGTGTTTGGGGGGGGGTTATGGCGGCCATCTTGGCGGCCATCTTGGAAAAATGGTTCATATTTAGTTATTCTTTACTCTCTTCCCATTGGTTCAATGTTAAAACCGTTTCTATCATAATAATGTAAAAACGTCATTCATTCGAAGCAAGGTTGCGTTTTACAATTTAATTTTCCATACGAGATTTCCTAAAAACTCTTCTAAGTCCCCAAGTGCTTTAACAAAATATTTTAAATATTGATAACATAATATATCGTATGACATTTTTGTAACAACAGAATATTTTAGAGTTGATTACAGAATCGAGTAGTTACGAACTTATATGCTAATCAATAGTATCTCTAAAATAAATATAAAATTGTCATGACAAAATATCGATGAACTGAAATGCTCCATCCGATTGATTGAATTAAACGTGTGTTGTTTATCCAACCCGGTTGAATTGTGATAATAGTTTTACAATTTTTAAACTTCTTAGGGCTACACTATTGAGCGTAAAACCACGTAAGTCATTACAGAGAGAGCAACGCTCAAGTCTATGCCAGGCATGCTGCTTTCGGCTTAAGTGACGTCCTAGTAATTATAACTCTCAATACTATGAACAAAACGTGTATAATCTGGAAACCTATATAATTTATAAAGTATAAATAATCATAAAATAATTTAAATTCAACATTTCAATTTTTAATTTTAAAATAACCTTACATTATGAACAGCATTAGGCGATAAATATGAATAAAAATCTACGGTATGGACGCTTTGCGTTATATTCTTTTTAAAGTTGGTTTTATTCGCGGTTTCGATCAGCTATACAAGGTGTTTCGGGTTCCTTTGTCACAAATTATTGAGCGTATACTTTGGCCCATTCTGAGACGAAAATATTTAGTGAACATGGGTCCTAAACCTCTTCGTGCAAAGTTATGGACCATCTAATATCAGCCGAAAAAACACGGTAAACACCCTAAAAGTGAAGTTTTGTATTTTGGCTTGACCCAAATTGTTTTTCTTTATTACCCAGTTGTTAATAAATGACATTAATTTGCAGAAATAGGCAACGCTTACGTGTAAATTTAAACGTAAGATCGTTGAAAAACGTCAACAACTTAATCTCATTTAATAACAACTGGGTAATAATGGAAAACAATAAACTTAACTTTCAGGGTGTTTACCGTTTTTGTCGGCTGATATTGGATGGCCCATAACTGTGTTACGATGAGATTTAGGACCCATGTGCACAAGACATTTTCGACTCCGAATGGCCCAAAGTATACGCTCAATAATTTGTGACATAGGTCCTAGAAACTCCCTGTATAGCGAAAAAGTAACCAAATATTTAATTGATTAATTTTTATTTTCCAGTGAAGAGGATCAAATATTGACACACTACAATATTTTAAACAAAAAGTATATGGAAGGTTATTTATAAGTTATATAATTAAATGCAACGTTACCTAAATTCAAAAAAAATAATCTAACATTTATACATAATTAATACGGTAATGAGGCGCCCCTTATCCTAACGCACTTTCGAAGTATTTTTCTGAAGGAGAAACAAAGTCGACGAATGAAATCAGGAGGTTACCTGTTATAGGCGGCCTGAATCATGCCGAAAAGGTCATCTCTATTCTCCGGAATTCTTTTTTCCATATTGTTAACTAAAAATGCCCACAGCGTCTCTGTCGGATTTAAATCTGTTGAGAGAGCTGGCCAGCCCAACACATTTACACCTTCATGTTCAAGGAAATCAGTGACAATTCTGGAATTATGGGCTGGACAATTGTCGTGTTGGAACCTCAAACTAAATTGTTTTTAGGTTGAATTTGGAAGTAATGTTTTTTTAAATCTGGTGAGAAAGCTGACCAGCCCAAAACATATACACCTTCATTTTTAACGTTTTTTTACGGAAATTGGTTTATATAATTTTACGGTTATGTAAAAACCCAAATTTTTACCCATAAATAAAGATCATACGTTTTTAAAATAGACGTAAAACATCTATAACATTTATTATATAAATGCGGTTAACACCCGAAAACGTTACTAATATGGCTCGTATTACCGAAGATCAACGCGTCGAAATTATTGCTTTAGGAAGGCAAGGTTGCACTTGGAATTCTATCGCGAACCAAGTCGGTTGCTCAAGTCATGGAGCGCGGTATACATATTCGCGTTATACGAGATTTAACAGGATTCGAGTAAGTTATCAAATTAATCGAAGTAATTGTTCCACCACTTTGATTTAGGCTAAGTTTATTTGTAGGATTTAGAGAGAACTGGAAGACCAGTCGTTGGTAACCCTCGTCAAAACCGACATCTTGTGAGAGACGCTAAGAGATTGAAATGCCTGTCCATAAGAAAATTGAGAGACCGATGGGAAATTACAAACGGCATTAGAGTTCAAGCACCAACAATTTGGGCAAAACTAAAAAAAGCAGGAGTAAGACGCCGAAGGTCAGTCAACAAACCGACATTAACTCCAATGCATAGGCGAGCACGCCTTCACTTCTGCAGATAGCTTTTGACTTGGCCGCAGGAAGACCTTGAACGATTCATTTTGTTCTCGGACGAAAAGGTAAAGGTTTTAAGTAATATTTCCATGTTTATATCTATATCAAATTGTGCTTTTGTTTATTAGTCATTTCAGAGTTCATCGTCATCACCTGTTATATGGGTTACGAGAGTTAGAAATCAGCAATTTGATCCTAATTACATTAATTTTACTAAAAGAAGCGGGCGTTTCTCCGTAAACGTTTGGGCATGCTTAGGCGATGGCAGAGTCGGAATTTTCCAACCTATAGAAGGTCGTCTCAACAGCGTAACGTTTATTGCAATTTTATGAAACGCAATGATTCCATCGGGGGCTGCGATTTACAATATCGATGACCTACACCGGTAATTATATTTTATCAAAATTAAAAAACATTACTTCCAAATTCAACCTAAAAACAATTTAGTTTGAGGTTCCAACACGACAATTGTCCAGCCCATAATTCCAGAATTGTCACTGAATTCTTTGAACATGAAGGTGTATATGTTTTGGGCTGGCCAGCTCTCTCACCAGATTTAAATCCGACAAAGACGCTGTGGGCATTTTTAGTTAAGAATATGGAAAAAGAATTCCGGAGAATAGAGATGACCTTTTCGGCTTGGTTCAGGCCGCCTATAACAGGTTACCTCCTGATTTCATTCGTCGACTTTGTCTCTCCTTCAGAAAAAGACTTCGAAAGTGCGTTAGGATAAGGGGCGCCTCATTACCGTATTAATTATGTATAAATGTTAGATATTTTTTTGAATTTAGGTAACATTGTATTTAATTATATAACTTATAAATAACCTTAAATATACTTTTTGTTTAAAATATTGTAGTGTGTTAATATTCGATCCTCTTCACTGGAAAATAAAAATTAATCAATGAAATATTTGGTTACTTTTTCGCTATACAGGGAGTTTCTAGAACCTATGTCACAAATAATTGAGCGTATAATTTGGGCCATTCGGAGTCGAAAATGTCTAGTGCACATGGGTCCTAAATCTCATCACTTTTAGGGTGTTTACCGTGTTTTTTCGGCTGATATTAGATGGTCCATAACTTTGCACGAAGAGGTTTAGGACCCATGTTCACTAAATATTTTCGTCTCAGAATGGGCCAAAGTATACCGCGAATAAAACCAACTTTAAAAAGAATATAACGCAAAGCGTCCATACCGTAGATTTTTATTAATATTTATCGCCTAATGCTGTTCATCCTGTAAGGTTATTTTAAAATTAAAAATTGAAATGTTGAATTTAAATTATTTTATGATTATTTATACTTTATAAATTATATAGGCTTCCAGATACACGTTTTGTTCATAATATTGAGAGTTTTAATTACTAGGACGTCACTTAAGCCGAAAGCTGCATGCCTGGCATAGACTTGAGCGGTGCTCTTTCTGTAATGACTTACGTGGTTTTACGCTCAATAATACTCGTCATTATATTTTATAATCTGCATTGAACATTTTCTCCAGTTATCCAGTTATCTACGTATCTCAAATTAGTGTAGCCCTAAGAAGAAGTTTAAAAATTGTAAAACTATTATCACAATTCAACCGGGTTGGATAAACAACACACGTTTAATTCAATCAATCGGATGGAGCATTTCAGTTCATCGATATTTTGTCATGAAAGTATTATATTTATTTTAGAGATACTATTGATTAGCATATAAGTTCCTAACTACTCGATTCTGTAATCAACTCTAAAATATTCTATGGTTACAAAAATGTCATACAATATATTATGTTATCAATATTTAAAATATTTTGTTAAAGAACTTGGGGAGTTAGAAGAGTTTTTAGGAAATCTCGTTTGGAAAATTAAATTGTAAAACATTGAACCAATGGGAAGAGTCACACTTATAAATATTATGTTACTTGTGCTAAAAAGGACCTTAGCGAAATCGGTGGTGGGGGTTAAATTGCGGCCACATTTTGCTACACCAGTGTTAATAGCTTTCTACGCTTATTTTCTACTTTCATGGTTTCCATTCTCGTCGAGCCGCTATTCTTAAAACATTCCTATACAATATTAATTGTTGTTGAAAGGCTCTCAATCATCAAAGGGAGTGCCAAAAGTGATATTTTACGTCTTTTAGTTTTCCTCAAATTTACACAAAAGTTTCAACGGGCTATATCTCCTCAACCGTTGTTCGTAGAGAGATAACAGTGATACTTTCTAAATATGAGTCGACCACCCTGAATCCGACAATGTCGGTTTCAGGGTCGTCATTTGAGTATTCAAGAAGTTGTCAAAAACGACATTTAGAGTTTCCGCCGAAACTATTGTCGCTTTGCAAAAACCGACGAGACTACGTGAAAGGAAAAAAATAATTAAAAATTGCTTATGTGGTCGTTGTTCTATCGCTTACACGTTTCGAGAAATTTTAAGAAAAGTGTAAAAACTCCTATATGCAAAGACTTATTTAACAGACTGTACAGAGGTACTACATTCTCGACATAGCCTATAATTCGAACCAAGCCTTAGCGTTTTTCAACAATAAAGTGGCAATTACTGGTGCCATTTTAATTTTCTTCGCAATGGGTTTTAATACACAAACCTCAACTATATTATCGTCAATAATTTCGTCATCTGTAAGCTAATTAATAATTAAATAAAGAAGTTTTCGTTTATTTTTGTTCTCCGGTCCCGAAAAAAATTCACCGCCATTCTAAATAACACACCGGTTACGTTTAGGAAACCGTTCAGCAGCTTTATATGTCATTCTGACGTAAAAGCTCACCGATTAGAAAAATTTTAACACCGGTGTTTTAGGCTGTGAGCGTTACTGAACGTACCCATTGAGATGAGATTACGGTGCCAGCGGTTGTATGACTTCTTTGAAGTGGCGGCTCCGAATGGATCTCTTCTTTCCCCGTCTTGGCTAAATATTATGGAGGTTTTCTTGGTCGAAGATCCTTCGACACTTCTAAATAGGAGGTTGCAAGCGTTTTTTTATCGGATTGCTAAACTTTAATCTCGCATGTTTCTCACCGGATTCCGCATTTGAAAAAGTCATTGAGAGCAATGTCGCCACGACAACTATATAAATATAATTTACCAACAATGTTACGTCTCTTAAGTCAGAGACATGTTTAACATTTTAATTTTTTCCTAATTTTAAACTTGTTTAGTATTAACGTATGCATGTTTACACATGTTTTAATTCCAGGGAGCTTACAAAATATTGTAATATTTCAATTGATTGAATTTTACTCTACCAAAACGAAGTTTAAAAATATGTAATTACTCTATTATTTAGTTAAAATAAGTGTTATTTTATAAAAAGATTTTATAAAATATTTTTATAGTTTTTACAAAAACCTTTAAGAGAATGGCTAGATCTTAACATTTCTTTGCTTAAAATATAGTTTTTAAATAAAAGATATTTTTTCAATTTTTGCGTTAAGTATATTTTTTATTAGACACCACAAATAAAGACAATGTTTTTGGTTATGTAACCTTTTATAATCTAAAATTACAATGTTAAACCTCAAAGGAGACGTTCAATCCAAGACAAGATATGGAAACACATTTATTTTTGCATTTACAATTGAAAATTTAATTTGTTTAAAGATTGATCACGATGATCATGTTGTCTCTTTAAAGAATATAATTTTTGTTGGAGCAGGATGCTTTTACATTTAACAAACTAAGTATAAAATTAATATTGCTAAAGAATACATGATTTCATTTAAAATATTTTTCTAAATAGAAAATAACTCTTGAATTCGTTAAACGTAAGAAATTTAAAATATGACTAAATTTATTTTTTTTTCACGTGCAACATAATTTTTCCAGATGCACCATGGTGATGAATATCAAAAGGTGTTTGTTAGTTTTCGTAAAACTTTATAACTAAAGAAAAATAAATTCTTCCATTAAAAAGAGGTATTTTATTTTCAAAATGGAATAAAAATTGGTGCTGACATTCAAACAAATTAAGTATAAATTCATCAAATAAAAGTCTTTATCTAATATGCGAACGGAAATTATACTAATTCTCAAAAAAACTTTTTCTAGGTGGGTTTGTTAAAAAACGCATGAGGATATATAAATAAATTCATGGTTTTCATTTAGAGTTTAAAAATATTCAACCAAATTAAGTATAGGATAGCGAAATTTAAGATAAAAAGTTAATTATTTCAATAAAAGAATATATTTGTGTGATCATCGATGATTTTTCTAATGAACTGTTAATTCTAATATTTCTTGAACGTAAATTGTAAATTTTAAATGAAAATTTTTTGCCAAACCCTAATAAAAAATTCTAAGAGCGTATAATGATAAAAATAAATTAAAAAAGGTAAGAGCCCTTGATAAAACATCGAAAAAGCCTTTATGGTCAAGTGTTAAACGCACTTAATTTGGTTTTTGGAAATTGCCTTAACTTTTAAATTTGCAACTTATTCCAGTAAATATTATACGTAAGTGAACATGCGGATTTTTTTGTAATTAACAAAGTTTAATTGATCTCCTTAAACTTATTTAGTTAAAACTTAAAAACTAAAAGTCACTGGAAATGTTTTTGGGGTGAGGTGGATACCCACCGACTATCTTTTTTCATCCCCTATATTTTAAACCCCGAAAACTTAGAGAGGGACCCGAGACGAGACCCAAAGAGATACGGAAATGAAAAAAGAGGGGTTCTTTTTTGTTATGTAAGTTGCCTACACAATGAGAATGGCTAGTCTTCGTTTGAACCGTATCAGTCTACGTCCCAAAACTAAGCGAACTTTATTGCCTGACGCAGTTTCTCTTTGAAACATATTTGCGAAATAGCCTAGAAATTAAAAAAACGATGCGATTTTTCACGAAAAAGGGGTAGTCATTGGATTTTGGATATGATTATATCAGAAACCAAATCAGTTAGACGTTATTCAAAAATATTTCTAATTTTAATTATAATACGGCAACTCAAACATATATCGGAATATAAACTTGTTCAAATTATTTCGAAATTAAAATTACGACGAAATTAGGGCCATTTTGAATAACTAGGAAAATTTAAAAAAAATGCGTGCTAATTATAAAAGTCAGTTTTATATTGAATACTCATTTTGATAATTAACTAAATATAACTGTAATTAAATCAATTATGAATTTAAATTTCTAAGTCAATTCAACTTCCTTTTCACTAACGAAAAAGTTTCTTTTCAAAATAAATTATATGCTGAGCGAAGAAAACATCTAGGCCTTCCTTTATATTAAAAAAAGCCACGGAATACTTGGGTATATATAACATTGAAACGAATTAAAAATCACCAAAGAAACATTCTATCAAACGTTGAGTTATTAAAATCAATTTTTCATCATCATCAGAGGTACAATTTCTCGTGATATATTTTTTATACAAGAATCAGCACAAATAACGAAATCGATTTGCTCCGCCTTTTGAAGTAAATTCGATGGTTGGAGATTCAGAAGGAGATACGGAAGATAGTGATTTCGATTAGTCTGTTCATTATTATATTGATATTTAAAATAATTTTTATAAGCTTTGTGTTAATTTTTATATAATGGTTTTATTCTTGTCAATTAATAACAATTGTCGTGCACATTAAATCACATTCCCGACTACGAATTTTTAATTTTTCTATTATGTGTAGAATAACTGAATATAAAATGTTCCTTTACGTATGACAAACCAAATTTAAAATTTAATTTAGCTTTTAGAAATATTTTTTACAATATAATTTACAACTATATTTAGCTAAAGAGATAGTGACAGATTTTTGTCTTTGGATTTGAAACGAAAATTATCCCAAGGAAGTTCACGGGGTACTATCCTAAGTAACTTCTAACATAGATTAAGTATGACACTTCTTAGTCTCTTACCGCTAAAATATTTAATGAAATCTATTTCACGAATTTCCATACAAATCATTACAGAATATCGAGTATATTTATTGTATTATAAAGTTACAAAAACATACCGCATATAACACATTTAAAATACTAAACAACGCTCAGTTTCGTTCTAAAATATGTTTCATAACAGTTAAAAGCAATTTATTTTTGAATGTTATAGCAATACATTTCTTTAAGTTTTCATTTAATGGTAAAAGTATAAGTGAATTAGTTTTTTCTACTTCAAATTTTTTTCTAATGTAATGGGTTGCGTGTTTTTATAACATATAATACCACGTTTATAAATTTTCGATTTTTCAGCAATAAAAAATTTATTTTCCTGATTTGTGGATTAAATAAAAATTATTTTATAAAACGTTTCATTCTACCCTGAATTTAAACGAAAATTAGAATCATCGGTTTTCTTGCTTCGCGTTCTATATGCAAAGGTTTTGCCTATAAACAAAACTTTTTGGTGAGTTGTGACATATAAAAATTAATATTATGACGTTCCAAAATGTTTCTGTGAATATTTTCTAGAGTTTCATAGCAGTTTTTGCCAAAACTAATTGACTTGGTTAATTTATGTTTAGATGGAAAAAGGCTATAATATTTAGTTAAATTATCGAAGTACTTTTCAACTTACGGCTTATCCACAAACGCGTTTCCATTCATGGCCAAAGAGGGTAGAGCTGGTAATAGAAGAAATTTTTGGGCTGTTTGTAATTGAACTGACTGCGTGCCATTGAATAATTTAAGAATTATCCCATTATTATTTTCAAACGGAAAAGCTGAAAAACCCCATAAAGGTCCCCAATTGCTTACACACTCGACAAGATGGGATACCTGGTGGATGTTGTATGTCATATTTTCGATACCATAAAGCCTCTCATATCCATTTAATAACCTACTAACCAGCTGTTTTGTTTGAAATAAACTATCAATCGGCACACTTTCGGATAAAAGGTCACTAAAAATTTTCATTAGCAGTATCCAGTTTGCGTAAAATGATTGTGGCAAAAAACTTTTCAAAATTATTGGACTATAGTATAATGCATTTTGCAGGAGCATCGACTGTGCAAGGCCCAGGGAAAATCCTACTTAATATGTTCTGGTTTTTCTTGTTCTCCCACACAATATCTTCTAACGAGAGTTCATTTATTTTATAAATAAATGGCTTCAGGAAGCACTGTATGTTTGGTGATTTCTCTCCGAACCATAAAGCAGCTATGAGAATGTTACGGGACCTAATGACTAAAGGCAATTCGTTGATTGACAGTTGTAGTGGCCAAATGCTAAACTTTGATAAATTAAAAACTTTAACACCATCCGTGTTCCACGTTATCGTTATATCAATTGGCGATTTGCGTTTTTCTTTATAGCAACTTTAGGGACTCGGTAATATCATAAACGTCTAAAACGTCATCTTTTCCCCAAAGATCTAGTAATTCTAACAAATTTTTAATTTGCTCTTCAAACGCGAATACTAAAAAATAGTTCCCCTTTTTCATTAGGTCTTCTTTGTACCAAGCGGTTTCAAAAATATTGCACACAAAATGTTCCTCTAGGGTTTCCGATTGAAAGCCTATATAATTGCCTTCACAATTATTGCAGTAGAAATGTGGTGTAACTGAACTATTGAACTCACTGAAGTATTTAAAAAAACGATATTTGGTAATAGGAAAAAATGGAATCTTTCGGCAAATGGCAGTAAATCAACTCTAATAAGCTTTTGGTAGCTTCAGCAGACGAATGATGCCTTAAAATATGACCCATAATTAGTAGCAGGCTTTCCTTTACTGTTAGACTTGAGCCATCATATAAAGGTTTGTCCTATAAAAAAAATATTGTTTTATTTATTATAATCAGAAACTGCTATTAGTTACTCGAAAGTGCCAATCATATTCAAATCTAAAATGTTACTAACCACTATAAATATAGTTACCAAAACGTAACTAAAATTGAACTAAAATCTTCAAATTCAAAACAACAAGTAACAAGCACGTCAAGCAGACGTATAATACTTTCAACCATTCTATTAGGATTTTCCATACTTTCCATAATTTGGTAATTTTTTAGTACAATAATACTTCAAACACTTTTTACAAACTAAATAAACTTCTGAATTTAAAACTAAGTTTACCAAATTATCCGGTTTAGTTTCTATCGGATCATCAATGATGTCCACTTCAATGGAACTCTGTGACGAACAAGAAGTAGTGTCATCATCCATCTCATTTTCTTGTTCTGAAAGACTAAATCATACAATTATTAAACAGGCATATTTTTATGGTTTACTTATATCGGTATACCTTCGATCTTCATCAAAGAATTTTATTGATTCAGGTTCCGCAACACCCACTGTATTTTCATCTGAACTAAAATCCGTATCCGACAACAAATCGCCTACTGGTGGAATGGTATTCTCAATCTCAGGTTGCATCCCTTTTAATTTCTTTCTGTATCGAGCACGACTTCTTTTGGGAAATTTCTTGTTTTCCAACCACAAATAACCTTTATAATTTTTTCTCCTATACATTATTTTAAATTTCAATTTAAAATTTCAAGCACACTAACAAGAAATCTGCTAGTCTTCATATAAATATAAACTGAGACATCACTCCACAGTCTGTTGCAGCGTTGCCAGATTTTTCTGACCAAATTATTAAACAAGGCTAAAATCAGAGAGGGTACAGTCGCTTCGCTACACCCTTTCTGCTAAAATATTAAAGTACAACAATATACATTATGGTAGCAATATAAATTAGTATAAATTACTGTAATTTAAAGTGGGGAGTGGATATAGCCATTATCAACTATAAAAATCGGAAACAATAACTAGAACAGTTTCTTCTATAATTACAGTACGGCTGGCCAAACTGCAGTTAATACGCGCTTTCATCTGTATTCCAATTTCCGGTCTTTTTGGGAACTTTGCTGGGCGCGTTCATGTTGGGTTTACCCCCTTAACCCCTATTCTCCATATCCTGGGACCAAAGGCCCGAGCCTAGACCCCCCGGTGGTTCCAGGTAATGGCCGACTAGCGAGCTGCCAAAAAGAGGGGTCGAAAAGACCGCGAAAAAGAGTGTGCCTTGCTTTCATCATCCCTTTCTTTGGAAGTTTGGATAAAAGCCTTAAGACAGGTGGACCGTGGGAGCATCTCATTACTTCGGAAAATTTTATCGATACGCTAGACGAAATTTGTAGCTTTTTAGGAACGCTTATTTTAAATTCAAAATGTCGACGGACGGGTTCCATATGTTTATACAGTGGTGTTCGGAGGAAAATGTTTACGATGTATATCCAATTAGGAAATTAGTTGACAAGAAATTGGCAAGAGAAATATCTTGTGCCAGTGACTTATCGCCATATATCGATACTGAAGTTGTTATTGACTGGGACAGCATCACTTACAATCCACCAGCGACAGGAATCATAGAAGCTCTTGGTAAGATAACGTGAAATACTTTTTTAAATAACTAGTTTATAATTTTTATGTAAGTAACAAAAGTAGTAGATTGAATATCCTTCTCCTGAAAAACCCGGCGGATTGTTTGGTTGCAGAGCCACAGACAAAAGCTTGATCAAAGTTGGCCGTGGTCCAGCGGACGTCTTCCATATTTTTATTCGCATATAATCGCGGCCAAATTATCTTCTTCTAGGCATGGATTAGTTTAAAAATTAACGCGATTTTTAATACTGTATACCGAAGACCAGTGAAAGATTATCGAGATAAATATTAAGTGTGGAAAATAGAAAAAGATATGAATCAAGTAAGAAATAAACAACTATAGTTGTAGCACCACATGCTTTGTACCGCGTGGTACGAAGCCTTGGCCGGTTAATATTGTACCGGACAATATTTACCCGCCAAGGCTTAATACACTGCAAATCTTCATGACACCTAAAAGCCGTTTAAAGAACACCTCCAGATATTTTCTCATCTGCCACCTGTAGAACGCTTTAGCATATGTTTATTACGTGCACTTATATGTACTTCAGATGTACTCTTGGTGTACGCTATCCATTCGAATGGATAGCGTACACCAAGCACCCGAAAAACATCTGTATGATCATACAGATGTTTTTCGGGTGCTTATTGTAACATCTGTGGAACGAGACTGTCCACTTTTTTTTGCATCTGTGGGTTTTACAGAACACGTGACATCTGCGGAAAGCCAACCGAAAAAAAGCACCAGAACACTTAATGTGAAAAATTTGCATAAATTAACGTTAATGCGTGGAACAATCTTCAGTGTTTTCAGAATTAAACTTAATGGCAAATGCCTTTAAATATAGTTAAAAATAATCAATATCAGTCTGTTTTCACTTATTGATTCTGCTAGAAAAGTAAAAAAATTTATGTAGACAATTTTGTAAAATTTTAATTTGATATTTTGGTAGCAAAGTACCTATATCACTTTTCTAAAAGCTCAAGCTATTTCCCCCCATTCTATTTAAACCATTACTTAAAACAACCTTCCCCGAGTCTGACAGGCTGTGTAGGTAAAAAATGAAGAGGCTAAATATTTTTAGCTTCAATAGTTGTATTTCTATGTAAAAAATTTGCATTTATTGAAGGTATCGTGTTGAACGGAGCTTCAGTGTTTTCAGAATTATATGTAGTTGACTTTAAATATAGTTGAAAATAGGAATTGTTAGAATGTGTTCACCAATTGGTTATGGTAAAAAATAATTTTTTTTTATTTAGACCACTCTTTCAAATTTGAGTTTTAAATAAATGATAATATATGGTGCAGAGTATCAAAATTTAAAACTAAAATTTCAAAAATTTATAATCAATGGGTGAACACAGATTAACAATGCATATTTTCAACTATATTTAACGGCAACTTCCCTTGCATATAATTCTGAAAACACTGAAGCTCCGTTCGACACGATAACTTTAATAAATGCAAATGTTTCAGCCAGAAATACAACTATTGAACCCAAAAATATTTAAACAGTTAATTTTTAATCTACAAAGCGATTCAGACTTGGGGAAGGTGGTTTTTAGTGAGGGTTCAATCACATTTGAGCTTTTAAATAAATGGTATAGGGTATCAAAATTTCAAACTCAAATTTAAAAAAAACTACCTAAATGAAAATTTCCCATCTCCTACCATAATCAATGAGTGAACACAGATTAACAATGCCTATTTTCAACTATATTTAAAAGCAACTTGAAAACACTGAACCTCTGTTCAACACGATTACTTTTGAATTCCAAATTATTTAACCACCCTTATTATTGCTCTAATTATAGTTAGTCAGTTTGGGACATATAGAGTACGGATTAGACCATTTAGAGTACACGTTGAACATCTATTGCATTTGTAAATATGTAAATAGCATCTAAGTCATACATATATGAACATCTGTAAGACATATGAAGGAATTTTATGTGTTCAACCGATGTTTTCAGGCGCTCTTTAGATGTCATAAAGATTTGCAGTGGTATAGTCTTAGTCGATAGCTACGCCGCCAAATTTTCGTTTTGAAAACGAAAACATTAGAGATTAGCTGTTTTCGGTCTATCGAAATCTGTCATCCTTGCCTTCCTTCCGGCCTGTATATAACGAAAATGAAGGACGATTTAATCCAAGATTAAACCAAAAAAAAACTAATAACTTTGCTTTATTTATGCAGGCACAAATGTCGAAATGGAGAACCGGTTTAAGAGGATTGCTAAACAAAAAGGAGTCCATGTTCAAAAAACCAACTAAAATAAAATCAACAGCTGTCACACAAGTAAATTATTCTATGTTTTCAAATATTTCTACATGTCTACATTCAAATAATTATTCGGTTTGAAACTTCCACAGCAAAACCGACAAATTATAGAAAAAATCGACACAGCCGCCAGTGCTTCATGCAGTGAAAGAGAGGAAAACACTTTTAGAAAAGAACATGAAACTTAAAGAAAAACTTAAGCGGGCAAGGGAGGAGATTGACAATCTCAAAGAAATTAATTGTAAATATTATTGTTATTAATTATTATTAATTAATTAATGTACCTCTCAGAGATTTAGCATCTAAGTTTTAAAGAAATACCAAATTTTAGTAAATTTTACCGTGTGAATTATCGCTAAAAATTCCACATAACTTAATTAGCTCTCAGCTGCTTTTCCCTCTATTCAAATGTTCCTAGAGAACTGCCCTTCAAATTCTCAAAATTCCTTAGCCACTGGGTCATCTACCAAACTATTTATAAATTAACCCGCAATTGTTTCGCAGAAGTTGGTCAGTGGTTAAGAAAGCTAAGGAAATCTCATCATAAATTGGAAAAGATGGTGACTGAAGGTCAAGGAATGAAAGTAATCTCAAATCCTGATGTAGAAATGGTAAATATAGGATTTTTAAAAATTTGTTTCGTTGATTAAACATTTTTAATATAATTTTGTGCTTGTTTCCAACATGAAAAATGTAATAAAAAAGGCTATTTTCATTTAATTAACCTATTACGTAACATTTCAATTATTGTTTAAACAGAGTCACGCTTATGAATGGAGTATTAACTTTTTAATACTTCGGAGCTTTTCTCTCTTTTATAACAATTTTGACATATTAAATTATATCTGAGATTAATTAATCTTTCTTTAATCCTTTATCCATAGATTGACATAGGCAATGATGTTCTTTTAAAGAAAGGGGTTTTATTAGATGCGGAGCACGCTGCATGTGGCAATCCTTGCTTTTTTGCAATGTCATTATTAGGTGGATTATTTACCACTGCCGAAATAGTTCATTCTTCAATCAGTGGTAAACAATCAACCGCCTGTAAAAACATACCAGCAAAAAACAATTGACCCAAAAAGGCCCAACGCCATTATTAGTAAATTTACATATAAAATTACCTAATAATAACTAAATGTTACTATTTTTTAATTTTAAAGGATACACCAGTAATAAATACCAGGTTTCCAAGGAAAAAATTAAGAGATCTCTTCAAGATAAAATTAAAGAAATAACAAAAAAGCATGATATTTTAAACGCTCGTTTAGGAAATCCAACAATGGAAAACATCGAAACAATCTAACAGTAAAGTTGTACCATCAAACAAAATAAAACAATTTTAAAGCTGAATTATTTTTTTAAACCTACAAAAGGCTTATCATAAGGAATAAGTTTAGGTATTTTCTTAAGAACTTCTTCAAGTTTTCCTTGAGTGTTCTTAAGAAAATACCTAGAAAGTTCTTAAGAAAATACCTAGAAAGTTCTTAAGAAAATACCTAGATAGTTCTTAAGATACTATAAAGAAAACGCCAAAGGAAACACCTAAGAAATATTTCTTAAGAAACTCTTAAGGATCATCTTGGGAAAAAGGTGCCAAATATACCAAAAATTCCCAAAGAAAAACCCTAAGAATTTCTTCTTGATTTCCCATCATATTTTCTTAAGGAATCTTAAGAATGTTTTCATAAGGGTGGTCGTCGTACCACAGGTTCAAAGAACCGCTCCGGTAAGTATTCCTCTAGCAGTTTCTTCTGCAGCTGCTCCTGTTGCGCCTCAAGAAAAGAGGAAAATTGATATGAGCACCCTCGAAAGCTTTTTGGACCGGCACCGGCAAAATGGGCAAATTACTAAGAAAGGTAATTGAGTTCATTTGATACACTTTAAATTGGCTTTCTAACATACTTTGAAGTAGTTAATATATTTTACCAGACATTTATTATATATATATATATTAATTTATTTATATCCATGTGAAATTTAAATATATTCTTGGAAAATTAAGGTAAAGATAACTGTTGACACATCTTTATTTACTTTTAGGAATTCTTGAAGTAGTCACCCATGTCGGGATCAAGGTAGTGCATTTTTCGCAAGACTGCGCTACTCCATTAAGTTGGCCTTCGCCGCTGCCAGGTCCATCTGGGATCAGCGACGGTCCTGCCATCGAGAGGGAATTTTTTACCAATGCCCTACGTTACCAAAAACGTAGACGGATTATTTATTGTAAGTATAAATATAACGCAATATAATTTATATCGATATTTATTTTACATTTTAAAATAATTTTGTTAAACTCATTATAGAGTGGTGCCTTGGGTATTAGCCTAGCTGATCATTATTATTATTATTTTAGTGTGCGCGGTCTAGCCGGCTTCACGGGAATCAGGTTTATCTTTACCGGAAGATCTGTGACACCCTCGTTTTTAGGCTGTTCATATTCTACAAGTTATCATCTTCATTTTCGTATATTGTTTAATTTTTTTCTACATAGTGGTTCGGCCACTAGAGTTAATTACCGCTTTCGCTAATTAAATTTGCATTATCGTATGTTCTCGCTCACACTGAAGAGGTTCCTTAATTTTCTTGGATAATCTTTGTACCATCAATTGCGTCTTATTACAACCTCTCTTTTGGTACCCTGTTTGCCAATTTTGATTAATTACTTTTCATTACTTTTCAATATTAATTCTGTTATGTAATGTTATTAAATATCACTTTTGGTATCTATTTTTCGCCCGTTTTATGTAATTTTCCACTCTATTCACAACCTTTTCAACCCCTCCAACAGGGCTGCATCTCCACTAACTATTGGGCTGTTTACCAGTAGGGCTGCTTCTTAAAAAATTTATGACCTGTATTATTATTCGTATTTCATCCGGGGGATTTTTGATGTGGTATAAATTATCTTTTGCCGCCGTATCGTAATTGCATTTTAAGCACTATTTCCTTAACTCACAAGGAGACCAGGGCCGTAACCAAATCGTGGTTACGGTGCTGGAGACTACCCGAGGTGTAACTCACCGATTTTGTTTAAATTCAGGGATTAAGTAGACCTTCGAGTAAATTAAAAAACAACAAAGGGAAAAAATAAGATGGGCTCTAGTTTTACCATGGCAACCGAAAACGTAAGTAAACATAGGAAAATCGAAGATTCCCTAAGGGTTTCCCGTTATGAAATTATTCAAAAAGATTTAAACATAGGTGGTAAATATTAAATTTTGGGTCAACATCTAAAATTAAGTATTTAAATTCTTATCCAAATTGAAATATATACCTAAATTCAATTTAATTATTTAAATTTTATATTTACCAAATTTAGATATTTACCTGAATTAAAATATCTACTCAAATTTAAATACTACTACTACTAATAAGATAGTTACCAAAAATTAGATATACACCAAATTTTAGATGTTTACGCAAAAATATTAATTTACCCAAAATTTAATATTTACCCTAAATTTTATATTTACCCAAAATAAACCAACTTTGTTTAATTTTTTTTTAATAATTTCATAACGGGGGACCCCCTTAGGAATCTTCGATTTCCCCATGTTAATTAATATAGAGAAATATAATATTTTAGTTGTCAAAAACGTTTTCGGTTGCCATGGTAAAACTAAAGCTGATCGTATTTTTCCCTTTCGGGTTTTTTAAGTTATATGAAGGTCTACCTTATCTCCGAATTTAAACAAAATCGATGAGTTACACCTCGTGTAGTCTCCTTGTCAGTGCATGGATAATTTTAATTGCCACCACATTGTAATTATTTTACTTTATTACTATCTTTTTCTTGTCAATGTATAAATAATGTCAGTGTATATATTTGGCCAGTGTAAAACTCTACTCGGTGTTTATAATTTTAGTGAGTGTATATAAGTTTAAGTCCGTTTGTATCACGCTGCTTACCAATATCCTTTACCTTTTTATGGGTGCGTTCGCGCTACGAGTGTAACGTTTCATATTTTGTAACTCTCTGATTATGGTGGGCTCCACTGACCGCTGCCTTAGATGAAAAAAACAGTTTTTCGGCAAACAGCGTAAAGTACCTTTGTGGGATATGCAACCAACGCATTCACCGTGAATGTGTTCGCCAACTAACTGACGATGAGTTCGACGCGCTTTGGGATGGCACGGATCCTAATGTTAGTAAATACACTTCCCCTGCCTGTAATAGCAAGATTAAAGAGAAGAAGAAACTTTTAGGGGACGGGAGTCAATGTACCCCCACTTCGGTCTGTGGAAGTCTCAACAACGACTCTCCAGCTAATTCATTCTGCTGCACTTCTAACTTAAGTGACGTATCTTCCGCTAGTCATGATTCCACTAAGCGGGTTATTTATGATTTGGAAATGAATGATATTTTATATGTAATCAATGAACTGCTAAAGACTGATAGCCTCTCTCGGAACAGCTACTCTATAATCGATAGCGTTCACTCGAATATAAGCCTTCTTGTGGACATGGTGAGAGATCTTCAGGGGAGGGTCTCCACCTTGGTTTCTGAAAATGATTCTTTGAAATCTGCACTGGCCCTACAAGGAACTGAAATAGCTGACCTGAAATCTGAGATAATCAATCTGAGTAGTGCTCCATCTACTAACCAAACTACTAATACTCACTCATCTGTAACTCTTTCTGCGTTGAGTTTCCGAGTTCTTTCCCCACTGGTATAAGGTGTTTTACGCCGAGCTCTTCGGTTTCCCCTTCCATTAAAACTTGTAGAGGTTAACGGTAATAGTTAGTGTAGGGAGCTGTCGGCTCGATCGCGTGGCATGCAGGGCTTGCCACAACCCTCCTACGCATTGTAACCCGGCCACCTGAATTAAAGGCTTCAAAAGTCGCTTGATGACTTAGGCCTAAGGTGGTGCCTTGGGTATTAGCCTAGCTGATTATTTATTTTTTTTATTTTCTTACTTCGTTAAGTCAAACATACGCAAAGACAGCACTTAAGCCAGTAAATATGACATGCCCTTCCTCTTTAAACCCCATAATTGGAATGTCTGTATTTTTTGCTAAACCTATTCCGGTTATTATGAATCGCAACAATACCGCTTCTGTCCCAACTAATACCTCTGGCAAAAAATCCGTTCTAGCGGGTTTTAAAGGAACAAAAAGCGAATCAAAACTGAAAGCCGCTACGACACATCTGAGACCTCCTAGGAGAGCCTTATTTGTTACCCGGCTTTTCCCTGACTTGAGTGAAACTAAACTGTTAGAAATTCTTCAAGATGAAACACAACTGCAATCTCTGAAATGTACCAAGCTTAAAACTAACAAGTACGATGCCTATTCTTAATTTCACATTAGCGTTATTAAGACCGAATTTGATACCTTGATAGACCCCGGCAACTGGCCATCAGATTGTCCTTCTAAAGAGTTCAATGGTAGACTTAGAGACGAATACGTGCATATTGTCTTTTTAAAATGTTCAATGGTAGACTTAGAGACGAATACGTGCATAGTGGCAATTCTTCCTCGAATAATAACAATGTCTAAATCCGTAACCATTGGGTATCAAAACGCAAGCGGTCTACGCACCAAATCGGAAACTTTCTTTCAAAATATAAATTTAACAACCTTAGATAATATTTGTATAACGGAAACCTGGTTTAACGATAGTCACTTTAATTCTGATCATTTCCCTGACATATTCAATGTTTTTCGTTCCGATAGAACAAGCGAAATTTACCCTGATGTTAGGGGTGGCAGCCTATTAACTGCCGCTAGAAATATTTTAACAGTAATTATACGCACTGATTTGGAAGGCGTTCCAGAATGTGTTTTCTTGGAAGTTAAAGTCGACGCTATTTCTTCGCTCATAATTGGTTACGTTTATTTCGTACCTAATATTAGTGATAAATTGTACGAAAAATTAAAATTACACTGGCAAAATTATTTCTTGATTCTAAATAATGATATAGTTATATTTGGAGATTATAAATTACCTTAAGTAGATTGGCTGACATTTAGTACTTTAAATTGCAGTTACGCATCTCAAAGAAAAGCTGCTCATATTTTTGACATTTGTTATTCGAGTAACTTATTCCAGAAAAATAACCTTAAAAATGATTGTGATAATATTTTAGACCTGTGTTTAACTAACGTAAACGATCTTACTGTAACTCAACTGAACGAAACATATGTCGATCCTTGTAAGCGGCACCCGCCTTTTTACGTGAAATATTTTGCGAATCTAAAAAATTAGGTTCCCCAATGTTCTGAGTCAATAAACTACAGAAAAGGGGATTACTTAAAACTCTACACTGCCCTACGCGACTTTGATTGGTCGAATCTCTATCGGCAAACTGATGTAGATGTATCTGTCGACATGCGGAACGGTGCTGTAAAATCTGCCATGGATGCTAGTATTCCCCTTAAAACTCATAAAACATTTAAAAAATTTCCTAGCTGTTACTCTTTCGAGGTAATTACCATTCTTATACGTAAAAATGACTACCATAAAAAATTTAAGCGCACGCACCTAAAATCAAGATTACTACGATCAATTCAGTAATTTGAGACACACTTGTAAATTTTTTAAAAAGGGACAATAACACTGTCTATTACTAACACTATCTGTGAAATGGTCTTAAACACCCTCGTATGTTCTGGAGTTATATCAATAAAAATCTTTAGGTTAAGCCAATGGAAATAATCCTTAAATCGGGAGGAAATCTTATAACTTATCCCACTGCAATCGCTACTGAATTCGCTTCAGTTTTCTCCAAAATCTCTACCGATAATATATCAAACGACGAACCTTCCAACTCCGTAAATAATTTCCCCTACACTAAGAACTATAGCCACTTGGTTATCTCTAAATCAGGCATAATAGAAGCCATTTTGAAATTAAATCTGTGTTTCACTACTGGAACTGACAATATACCAGCCTTTATTGTTAAAGGCTGCGGTGATTTACTTGTACCCCTATTAGAATTAATCTTTAATTTATCCACCAAAACTAACAATACCCCACTCTTTAGAAAACCTCTGTTGTTAGCCCGATATATAAAAACGGCTTCACCGGGGATTCCAAAAACTATCGGCCGATTTCTTTGTTATGTACTTTTGCGAAAAAATTTGACTCTATAATGCACAAATAGCTTCCCACCTGGTTTAATTTTTTTTTCCAAATTCTCCCTAAAGTGACTTTATGAAAGGCCAAAGTGTAGAAACAAATCACGTACATTTTCTATCTGAAGTTACTTCCGCTGTCGAATCCAAAAAACAAATTGATGTGATTTTTTTGGTCTGGCCAAAGCATTTGACCGAGTTTCACACCCATTTCTCCTCAAAAAACCCGAACATCTTGGTCTCCATGGTAATTTACTGCACTGGTTGGGTGACAATCTGAATAATCGGTCAAATATAATCAAATACAATAATGTCGTGACAAATGTCTTATAAACAAATGTCACCTTTGGGGTCAGTACAGGTGTCCCTCAAGGGTCCTCTATTGGACCTTTGATTTTTAATTTGTATATTTAAGATCTTCAGTTTGTTGTGGAAAATTCGACTCTACATCAATTTGCCGACGATCACAAAATATGCAAAACTGTATCAAATGAGCACGATTGTCTCAACTTGGTGCACATCAAACAACCTCCCAATTAACCCGACGAAATCTGCCATTGTGTCTTTCACCGGGAAAACTGATAATTTTAAATATAAGAATAAAAGTTTTATTAAATTAATTCCACGTAAATCTCAATTAAAGACCTTGGAGTATTTCTTGATAAAAGGCTGTATTTTAACGAGCACATTTCTTGTACAGTTAATAAATGCAGGAGGCTGTTAGGTGTCATATAAAACTTAGTAAAAAAATTAATTCGAAAAAGCAAAACATTCTTCTTTATAACAGTTTAATTCGGTCCAAGGTCATGTACGGCTCACTGGCCTGGGGAGGCTGTAGTTCCTTTTTGCTACAAAAAAATGAAAAAACAAAGAAAAATCATTGAATATCTGCATACTAACTTCCTTAAATACACATATATAAATACTAAAAATTGTTAAAGGAAATCAATATAAATACGTTAAATGTCAGTTAGCACCAATTTGCTAAAATGTCGTTGAATCTGCTCCTTGTCTTCAATATGCCTACTTTATGTTAACTGTATTACTGTACACTCTGTTTAATAAGTCTTCGACAGGTGAAATTTTTGCCCTCTTTTTAATTCTGCTAGAAAACTATAATAGATAGATCGATGAAAACAATTGCAACTATTATTTATTGACCAATATCTTTCGTTATTTATCGGTTTCGTCCACCAAAAATTAATAGTTTTGGCAGCTACCGTCAAACCTCATTTTTGACAACTTTTTAAATATTGGTTCTACGGCACCGACTCGCGTTTATGAATTCACAATGGTCGATTCATATTTAGAAAGTGGAAAAATTTTCCCTCTACAACCAACGGTTGAGAAGTTATCGCGTTTACAAACTTTCGTCGAAATTGGGAAACACCTAAAATGCATCAAGCGATTATTAATAAAGCAACTTCGACAGCGATTCAATAAGATTGAAAATATATTTAATTAAAGGCCGTTTAAAAAAATACAAATCCCAAGAACAACTTGGCAAGTGGTTTTAGGAATATCCTTTTTTATACGCTAAAGCTTTTAAACAGCTATTTGCGTTAGAAATTGTTTATAATAATGGTTACCACAATTTTAAACCAGCCTTTAATTAAACATGTTGTTGGATAGCTGTCGAAGTTATTTTATTAATAATCGCTTGGTGCATTTTAGGTGTTTCCCAATTTCGACGAAAGTTTGTAAACGCGATAACTTCTCAACCGTTGGTTGAAGAGGGACAATTTTTCCGTTTTCTAAATATGAATCGACCATTGTGAATTCAAAAACGCGTAGTGCCGTAGAACCAATATTTAAAAAGTTGTCAAAAATGAGTTTTGACGGTAGCTGCCAAAACTATTAATTTTTGGCGGACGAAACCGATAAATAACGAAAGATATTAGAAACATAAATAATAGTTGCATTTGGTTTCATCGATCTATCTATTATAGCTTTCTATCAGAATTAAAAAGAGGGCAAAAATTTCACCTGTCGAAGACTTTTTAAACAGAGTGTACATATTATGTCAAACTTTGATTTTTACCTCTCCTAGGAGGGGTTATAGAACCAACGTGTCCGTCTGTGGGTGTGTGTGTGCGTGGCCTGCGAAAGCGTTCGCATTTTCGGGGCAAAGGGCAATCACTGCGTTGGCAGTTTCTCGAAATTGCTGCGTTCGCAGTTTCTCGGAGGGCTGTCAAAACCACCGTGTGACGGTGTGCGTTAACGGATTGATTTGTGGTTGGTTTCATTGGTCTTTTTTTCGTCAACACTCACCGTCACGACAAATTTAGCTCAGTTTGATTGGATATTTCGTTATTGTAATGTTTATGTGAAGGTTGTGAATGTTGAATTCGTGTTATGACGGTTGAGTCTATTGTGTTTGTACGGGCGTTTTCTCTCCAACTTCATAATGACTTTGGGACGGACCGAGTGCTGAGTGATACGCAACCTCTCAACGTCCAATGGCAGGGTTTCCACCAATTGTACACGGTATTCGTCTTAGTATCAATTTGCGATTTATTGGCGCCGGCCGGGAATCGAACCCGGGTCTGCCTCGTGCAAGAGATTTACTCTAACCACTCAGCCACCAACGCTTGTTAAGTTACGGTGTTTTTCTAAAAAACAGCTTTGGCGAATGTCCTTTATGTTATAACGTTAGGTACTATAATTTATTCTACATCATTTTAAATATTTGCAAATTATATTTATCTTATATTTAATTAAATATTTATAAATTATATTTATCTTATATTTAATTAAATATTTATAGATTATATTAATCTTATATTTAATTAAATATTTTAGTATTTTAATGTAAAATTTGATCGTGATCAGGAATTGAACTCGGGTCGCTCAGCGTGCGCTCTGCTCGCGACGATAGAGGCTCGAGCACCGTGAGCGCGTGCAGGGGGCCGTGGTGGGCAACAACTGGGGAAAGCGAAAAGTATGCACGTGATCGGTATACCGCGCTCTGAGCCTTAGAAGTTTGAAATATAAGAAACATGGCTCTTATCAATAGCAATTATTAAAAAATGTATAACTTTAATTTGAATTAATTAATTTTAGATATTATTAATTTTAATTAAAATTTGCTTCGTATTATATTCAACTGATAAACTTGTACTGTGAAAAGGGTTTAATTCAATTGTGCATTGTTATAGTACGTCTAACTAACTGTTGTAACTACTTAACTTATGGTATTCTGAATAAATTAAAATTGGTCGCTTCGTCTCAATTATTTTAATTATAATTAAAATTTTATACCGGGCGGGATAGAACTGGGATAACATTTTTAACAAATAACTCTAAATTGCGGAGATATATCTTTAAGGGTTATCTCGAAAAATTAATACCACTAGGGACAATTCTTACGAGGAGAGGTATATTTTGGCTTGCCAACTTGTTGTTATCGCTTGAAGTAAATCATTTTTATATATTATGTAACTCCTCGTAGAATTCGCCGAGGTTATTCTGGTTCTTAGATTTACTAGTTGTTTTCTTCGTGAATTTAAATATTAGATTTTTTGGCGATTTCTGGTTTCCGTGATCTTTTAAAAAAAGGTATTCGTTAAGTAAGTTCTCAAATAATGGCGAAGAAATATATTACCTCATAACTACTGTAAATATTTCTTCGTTCGAACAATTTCTTCTTCGACCTTTTTTTTTCCCATTTACTGTTAAAAAAAACTTTTCGTAAGGCATCGTTAAAAATGTCGACTATCTTTCGGAAATTTCCAAGGAATAACAAATGGCGCTATCGCTTTCCCAGACACCAAACTGGTGGCAACCACGTTATTGGGCAGTTCTTTGTTAAAAACGCCTATAAGATACGGTCATTTGTTTGCGAGACGCTCTTTCGTCCCGGCATCTTATTGTCGCATACCAGAAGCCCCGGAGGCGACCGTCAGACTGAATACCTATAAGAGGAATGCCGTAGGCCTGCTATAGAAACTTACCAATGAATACTTCTTATAACATTTATATGTTCATATACATTATCTTCAGAAAAATAACAATATATTATCAATTGCATTTCGTCGTTAATTGCAAATTTATCTATTTTTCAAAATCTTATAACGGTTAAGGATTGTTCATATGTTTTAAATTATTTTTCCATAAAACAATATAGTCAAATTGTAATTTTAAATTTAAATATGTAAATTTTAAATCGAACTAAAAAGCGTAATAACCATGTGTTTTTGTTAAATATTATTAAGTAAAACAATTTTTTATTTATTTACACAAATTAAATACCTGGTAAAATTTAAATTTAAGACTTCTTTTGACAAATCGGCCCCAAACAATCGTGGAGAAATAATAAGGAATGGTTTATTCCGCTTTTAAAAATCTAAAGCATATTAAAGAGTTTGAGCCGTATTTTACGTGTTTCCTTAAAATAAAACGGTCGCTAATGGCTTAACAGTGTTCTTTTGAACAATTATGGCATATAAATCCTTATACAATTAACTACAGGTATTGGAAGACCCTTACTCAAAACATTAATTTCTTTAAAATTCAGAGTACAGTGAAATTCTATACATCAAAAAATAACAAATACATAAATGCCAACACCTGACTATAATTCCCCAACAACTAAAAAATATTGTTTAAAACGTTTCATAAAAGATTGGTACTTGTAAACAGAATTATCAAGCACAATATCAACAGCCTTGATTTTTATCCCCTTCCGAAGGCCAACTCTGTCACAAAAAGAATCATTCCGGTCACAGTATAACCCCCTACCAGACATGATAAATGCCAAAAAATTCAATACATTTAACAGGTTGGCATCGTTTATGGTTAGAACTAGGACGGTAAGTAGAAGGAAAGTGAGGGTGTGGTGCCGATCCCGGGATCGGGTTCGTCGGGATCCGAGATTTAAGGGGTGAAATGGGGGTAAAATCGTCGAAAAGTCAATGTATTTCTCGCGACGATTTGTTTTTCATATATCAACATATTGTGTTCCGGCCAACTTGTTCATTTATCTCCGCTTATCTCGAAAGACACTTGAACGTATATCTTATCACGTTTTATCGTACGGAATAAGTTGAAAACTTGAAATGATGGAAAAAGTGATAACCTAGGCGGCGCGCGCGCAGATTCCCCGGGAGGCGCGGTTAATTTTAACGTCATGGAATATTCGTTGTTAAAGTAGAATGAAATTATTTTTAAACTCCATTAAAAGTCATTAAGTGTCTATTTTAATCAATAAGATAAAATCGTTAAGTACTTTGCGGGAATGTTTTGACGTCATGGAATATTCGATGTTAAAGTAACGTAGAATGGAATTTTTTAAACTTCATTTTAATATCATTGTAGTATTTAAATATGCTTGGCACTTGAACGTATCTCACGAGTATTTCAAACGAATATTTCAAGTTTAAGTATGAGAAACGTATCGTTCTCAAGTATTATAATTGTACACGTGATTCCGTATGAGGACCGGGTAAATTCCTATATACGTAACGCGATACACTTCAAAATGCGTATACGTAGAATGGAATTAATTTTAAACCCCATTTTAATAAATAAGATATCGAAGATAAATAATTTCAGAGTATAAAAAGGGAAAACCGTATAATAGTAAGACCATATTTAGGAAGTTCACCATCTGAATTGTATTGGAAGTGACTCCGAGGAACCTTAAAATGTTAGTAGGAATACTCAGTGATAATTCTTAACTTTGTCTTAATGTATTTATTTTATAGGAATTGTTCATTTCCTGTGTCTGCTGACAAAGGGTTAATCGTTTATGCAGATAAAACCATCTACTGCGGTCTATTAGATTTAACAAAGGGTATCAAACTAACAGAAGCGGAACTGCAAGAGCTATAGACAAAGAAAGATGTCATTGAAGCTTATTTTAATAACGAAGCTGAAACTTCGTGGGTTTTCACAGGTTCTGAAACCAAACGGTTTTCGGTTCATAGATTTGCCGAACAAAAGGTTTTAGATGTTAGACAAATGTACCATGGTTATGGAGTAAACTATGGAAAACTGTTACCGACTAAAGAGGGGTAGCTTTCGCTCAATCTTCTTGGTTGAATTTCCTCGACCAGTACGAGTCTATTCAGAAGTGTTTAAAGAAAATCAAGGATATAAAGGAGGCGATGACTAACGTTGTAATAAACAATTACACGAAGCTCTTAAGAAAGCGTGCAATGGCTGTCAAATTGATCATCCATCTCAACTCCAGCATGATTGTATCATGACGGATTATTCTAAGCGTGTAGATTTGCATTTTTATGAAATAATTATGTCGGTAAATTGTGAAAATATTATTGAAATGTTTACTATTCGCTGTGAATTGTCGAAAGAAATTTTAAATAATATAATGTCACTAATAATATGCAATGCTAAAAACTTGTTAAAAAACTAATAAAATTGATTGCACTAATGTTCCGATTCTCATTTACCATTATGGATTTAAGCTTACAACATCCAATGAATGGGCTTGTAGCCGGGTCCACCCAATGCGGAAAGTCATTCCTGGTGGGACGGTTGATTCAATATAAGAAGACCTGCATATCCCCTCCTCCGGAGAAGATAATATGGTGTTATACCGAGTATCAGCCGAAACTATTTCAATCAATATTAAAACACACACCTTCAGTCGAGTTTCACGAAGGGTTACTCGATGTTAATATATTAAACCCGCAAATTAAGAATTTAGTAATTTTAGACGATTTATTATGCGAGATATCTAATAATAAAGATGTAACTAATTTATTTATTCGTGGATCTCATCACAGAAACACCTCCGAACTAATTTTAATGCAAAACCTTTATTACCCCGGAAAAGAAATAAGAACTTTAAATTTAAATGCTCATTATCTATTTATTTTTAAATCACCACGAGATAAATCAACAATTTATCATCTCGCGAGGCAGATATCTCCAACCAATAGCAAATACGTTATTGATGCGTTTCAACAAGCTACGTCACGGAAGTTTGGGTATTTATTAATTGACTTGAAACCTCACACCCCAGATCAGTATTTACTACGAACAGGTTTAATACCGGGTGAAGAATCGGCTGTCTTTATTCCAAAATGAAGTGTATTATAGAAGGGAATTTTTTTTAGGGTTAATCGAGAGTCAGTGGCGTAGCAATGATTTGATGGGCCCGTGGCAAATTTTTCTTTGGGGCCCCTAATACATAGCTAGAAATATGGCAAAAATTAAAACTTTAATTAAAATTTGAACTTTTATATTTTACACTGTTAAAATAGTACGAAGTTGACGGTAGTTCAAAAAATTTAAAATTCACGACGGATACAGAACATATATAATAGTACGTAGTTAACTTTCAACAACTATTTTTTTACTAGTTAAAGTTGATATCTACAGTTCGACTAGAGTATAGCAATAGGAGATTAGAACGAAGTTCATTTTCACATAATTATGTTTCATTATGTGAAATATTTCTTTCTTGCTTTCAAATCTGCAAATTGATCGATTAGTTTATCAGTTTTTAACTGACGTGCAGTGTCTTGTTCGATTGATAACAATGCCAACCCCGATAGCCTTTCTTGCCTCATGCTACTTCTCAGATAGTTTTTAATTATTTTTAGTTTAGAAAATGAGCGCTCGGCACTGGAAGATGTCACTGGTATTGTTAGAAAAGGTAGTAATGCCGTGTAGAGTTCAGATAAACTGGCAGACAAAGAGTGGTTATCTCTGATGAATAAATTGGCCAACTCTTTTACGGTCGAAACCTTTCGGATATTTTCTTTCAACGCACACCTCAAACTGAGAATTTCTGGTACAAATGAGTTAGATAAATCTTTAGGATAAGCTTTTACGAGTTTCTCAGCTTCTTTCGAACGTTCGGTATCGGTTAGATTTTTTAAACTTATCGTTTTTATTACGTTAAATCTTTCCTCAATCTCATTTAAACCAGTAAATCGACATTTAAGCTGATCGATGATAATATCTTAAGTTCGATAAAATATTTTAACTCTAAAATAACTTTCAGGATCCGTTAAGCGCTGATCTTCACATAATTCGTCGAAATGTTTTTTACCCTCCTTTGTCTTTTCATTTCAAACTCTGGCCGAATGGACCAGCTCCTCGCAATAACCTTCGTCTCGGTTAACATGTCCTTTAAATTATTCGTAACACTAGTGAGTTCACCCATACACACTTATAAGAGGTTAGCCGCCTTTATGAAATCTATGTCTGTAGATTGCAAAGCTTTCGATAGAACGTTTGATGTCAAATAAAACCATTTTTCGGAAAAAGAACGCCCTTTTTCGTCCATTTCAAAGGGACCAGTCGGTCTACAATGTCCCCTTTCAACAATATATCGCTTTGTATTAATCGTTCAAAATACTACCGCGGTCCGTTGGATAAGATGGTAATATTGGAATAGCAAAAAGAGAACGATTCTCTGAATTTATGCTAGTTACCTCGAAACAGGTATCATCACTATTAGCTTTAGCTATGCTATTAGGTTTCTTGGAAGAATCGATGATGTTCGGCATGGTACCCAGGTAGCAAATATACGTATACTACACGTGTTGTGACAAAGTGTGTAGCAAGTGACGGAACACGTGGCTGAAACGATGAGTATGTCCCACTAAATCGCGTGTTTAAACACGTGTTGGTCCACGTCCCCCTCACGTGTTGGTCCACGTCCCCCTCACGTGTTCATACCCTTGGTGGGAAAATATATTCCCAACATCGTGGAATTAAATTACTATACATATGCATAATTTTCCATTTAAATATATTTTTGTGAAATTTAAATAAAGTTAAGCAAAAAGTTTACAATTTTATCCTTAATTTTAAACAAAAAACTGAGCTACATTAATTGTCCAGTGAATAAAACAATGATCGAGCGAAGCATTCGTTCCTATTTGGAACAAGTCAGTATCAATGAATCACTTGAGTATAGCCGTTTGTTCGGTTGAGTTGGTCCCCAAGGTTTTTTTTTACTTGGATCTCTTTTACAAATGCGGTTATACGCTTGCTTCAGCCATTCTTTTATAATAGTTTCTATATCAGACTGTTGAACGTTTTTGTACGATGAGTTTGCTCTCACAGCACCTGTATTAGAAAAAAAATTAGAGAAGTACAATATACAATCCATTATTTACGAAAAAAATGCTTACTTAACTAAATCTGAAAAGGCCATTTTCCCATGGACTTTCCAATTGAAGTGCTGAGCTATTTTGCCATTCATCAGTGTACTTAAAATTCGTCTGGTAGCATCTCCAATGTTTCTACCGCCTAAGCCTCCGAGGAAGGAAATCTAAATTTGTTTTTCAATAAAGTATCAAATACAAGTAACATCTAATTTAATGGGATTTACCAAAGTTAGCTGATTATTAGTGTTATCCTTTAAATAGATTTCTAAGTCGTTAAGTGATGCATTTGAGTCCACAGGTAAATTAAGGTGATCTTCATCGATTTTTGAGTTTTTTGGATCCTTATCTAGTAATAATTTATTCAGCATTCTTTCATTAGATTTACCATCTCTTTCGATAACTTCTAATTTTCGGAGAATTGTCTCCACTAAGGAATCTGATACTAAATATTAAATAAACTAAATTGTAGTATTGTTTTTAATTAAATACTAAATAAGACAAAAATTATATCTACTTAAATGATCCTTTTTGTTTTTACTGGAGCTCTGTGATGAGACTTTAGGAGTTTTTTCTGAGGTCTTTGCTATTTCCTCTGGACTTTCTTTATTGTCATAGCTTAGAAAACGGCTAGACCCACTCTGTCTGAAGCTTACGGGTGTTTGAATTGGTAGAGCTGCGTCTCGATCACTAATTGGTGTGCTGATGTTATCTACTACAAATTAATGGCACGTTTTACAAAACTTCAGAATATTTTAGATTATTATCTTACATTCAATATTAGCGTCATTAACATATTCGCTATTAGTTGATTTATCATGATTGTTGATCACCAAAGAAGGGAAAGAAACCGTACTGGAGCTGAGTATTTTAATCACTTCTAAAAATTAAAATATAAAAATTAAGTGTTATGCCATTTGGGGCTGTTCACAAATTAGGTAACGCAAAAAAATAGACTCTTTCGACACAGCGCCCTCCCTCCCACCTCCTAACACTGAAACAAATGGACAGACCTCCTGTATTATATAACACATACTCCAGCCCCCCTCGAGTATAAAAAAAACATTAATCTACAAAGTATTAATCTATTTCTGTACTGTTTTGCTTCTAAAAAGGTAATTACACTATTATAAATGAGAAAACAAGTACTAACTTGCTACTGTAAGGGAAACTGATTATTTAAATGTTGAACATTTCGTTGAACTCTCCTCCTCCTGTAACATTTAGTAACACTCTACTTTTCTGCGTTAACTAATTTGTGCCCCTTTGATCATTTGTGCCGTTTAAAGGAATTGGTAAATATGTACCAAATGATAATGTTATTTAATTTTCGGAAATTTTGGTACTGGAGGCAACGTTACACGTTAGAATTTAGATGAGTTTGAATATGTGAAACACAGTGTAAAAAATTAACTTACTAACACATTAATGTATTCAGGGGGGGGGGTGGCTTGCAGAGGGAAGTACAAAATCAACTATGCCAGTTATCATAAAAAACAAGCACCCAGATAGTTTAATAAGGAGCGCACCATCCACTAATAGTTTCTGCATGAGCCCAAAAGTGGTAACATTTCATTGTAATAATGATAATGTAATTTTGTATCATACCTTCATCACTGCTTTCATCGTTTGATCTATTCAGCTTTTATTTTCCATCACGAGTAGCTGTCCCTCTTTTCCTTTTCTTTGGAATTTCGTTCTCATTTTCTGCCTCAGTATTATCAGTTCCTATATCCGACCTCCATTCACTTTCAAGGGCTTTTTTCTCAGCAGTTTTAAAATTATCTACAAAATTAAAATTTTTAATCAGTACAAGTATAGGCATCATATTTCATTTTTTTTTCATATATCACCTGTCTCGTAAAATACACGGCTTATACCAAAGCTATTCCATGTATTTGTACGCTTTTCTGCATTTAGAATCGCTTTTACAATTCTCTCGCTAGAGCGATATGGTGGCCAATAGCAATTTTTTCCACTATTACTTAACCACCGTTTACTGATTACACCACATTCTGTGTCCCCCTCTGATGTTTTTTCATCATACTCAACAACCATAAACATGTTTAATGATCGTTGAATTAAGATACCTAAAAAATCATTATGTATTATGAGAATTTTTTCTTTTAAATTAAAATGCATACAAAGGAAAGCCATAAAAATATTAATGTACTTGATATTAATTGTATTTTCAAAAATTTTGGATAAAAATATTATTAGACAAGCTAACTTGTGCATAGTACTAAATTTAAAAATAGTAACCACTGTTACACCATAAAACGTTTATTAAAAACAACCCGACGGAATATGTCAGTTGTTTTGGATTTACACTTTACGCCTGACGGCGGAACGTGCGAGCCGTTCCGAACAGATGTAGCGTTGTTTTTAATAAACGTTTGATTGTGTAACAGTGGTTACTATTTTTAAATTTTAAACATTTTGGAGGCAATTATTAAGTAATGAAAAATGTGCAATTAAGCAATTATTAAGTGATGAAAAAACTGTGCTTTACTGACCTCCACTCTAAACTATTATGCAGAAGTGGAACAGACACACCAGAGTCACTTCTTTGTGATAAAAAGTAACATTTCTTTTTAAATGAAGTGGCTGGCCACGCTTTTAGTGATGATAGGTTTGAAAGTTTTTCAATGCCCAAATTCTAAGATTTACAGGGGTATTTATATGCATCTGACACTTCTTTGTAATATTTACCAATTAGGTATATATTAGCGTGGCTTTTCACTATGTTATATATCTTCATCACTTTATCGTCGTTTAGTTTACAGCAATTGTCACCATCTTTGCTTGTAAGAGTAAACCCATTGATAAAGACTTTCTTATATTGGACACCTTCATAATTTTGCAATGTTGGTCCATCATGATGTTCATGTTTAGGCTCAATGCGTTGTGGATTAAATTCTGGTTCTGGATTTCGTTTGCTGTTATTAAATTCTAAGAGTCTATTAACTATCTGTTGTAACTAATTTCTTTAATTGACCGAGATAAGATTCAAATGCAAAAGCCGAAAAGTTGTCAAGTCCACCATATATGGATCAGGTTATGAAAGTTATAAACGTAAATGCCTTTTCCATATATCTGTTTCGAACTACTAACAAACAAACGGAGAAGCGACTCAGCATAATTTATACATTCTTCTGATGGGGTTTCATGGCATAAAAGAAAAATTGCGCAATGTAATAATTGAAAGTGATCGACCAAATAATCTGGTAATATATCCCTGAATATAAAAAACCCAGTGTATAGCACAAATTGTCTGAACTCCGTCGCTTTCCACCTGTCAATTTCATTTAAGCTCTTTGGCTTACGAGAAAATTCTACGGGTGTTTGAACAGAAATTCCTAACATTTTAGCTGATAATTGATCTATCACAATTGATTTTTGCTTAACCCTTGATTTTGGCTTCATAAGGCTAGATATAATGCGCCGCGTAACTCCCAAGCAAACCAAATGCATATAGTCAATAGGAAATCCATTTATCATATTGATGGGTAATTTTAATAACGGAAAATTGATATCCCCAACATGATGCTCCTTTTGAATTTTACTTCTAAAACTTTCATCAGTTCTTAGAGGGGCGTCAAGGTCCGGAAAAATCACTTTATCGTTATAGCCACCTCTTTGCTCACAGTTATCACATCCGAAATACCCACTGTGGTTTTTGCATCATTTTAAGTACGACTTGGCAGGAGCATCACATATAAAAGGTCCCAATACAATTTCATACGCATTGTCATTTAAAGTTATTCCCTCGTCTAAGAGCTTTAAGGTTTCAGTTACAAAATGTTCTAAATACATTTGCAATGATTTTGGTTTACCATTTCCGTAAAATAACCCAACTACAAATGGCTCATTGTCCAAAGTTTCCCCACAGCGAGCAAGTATAGGCCATAATTGAGAATTCACACTTTTAAATAAAGGAACCCCATCTATGTTAAAAGATACTACTAAAGACCTATTATCTACCTTCTTCAAGCCTGACTTATGTTTTCGAAGCAAACCATCTTCTTACCCCATCTGATAATAATTCCCGTTTGATAAGTAAACAACTTGCAGAGCTACTTGAACGTTAACTCCTAAAATGGTTCTTGAGTCTAATGGAAGATTGGGGTGATGAGGGTGCAATATTTTCAAAAGCCCGTTTATTGCTGCATGACTGATACCAAAATTCAAAACCCATTCTTTCAAAGCATCGCCTAATTTTTCATCTTTTTCAGAATTTCCAAAATCAGAGTCAGAACTCCAGCATTCATGTTCAGAGTCATTAGATATATATTCTTCAGCAGCACTATTTTCATAGTCATTAGGTATATATTCTTCAGCAGCACCATTTTCATAGTCATTAGGTATATATTCTTCAGCAGCACCATTTTCATAGTCATTAGGTATATATTCTTCAGCAGCACCATCTTCTGAATGGTTTGTACTTTTGTCTAAATCAGTCACATTTTCCTGCAGTTCGTTAAATAGTCTATGTGCCTCATCTCCATAATGCATATTTCCTCCAATTTCATTATCTAAAGTCTCAGAACTTCGAAGTTCTGTCAATTGTTTTTGAACAGCAGCTCTAATATTTCTATTTTTTTGTCGTTTGGATAGTTTGTACATAATGATGCTTGAATATACAAATTGTGAAACCTATGCGGTATTCAAACAAAAAACCATTCACTAATTTCAAACGTCAGATATTGTCTATTTTTTGGGTTTATTTACTTAAATTGGCATTAAATTTAAAAATATATTATTTAAAAATTTAATAAGAACAACGATATTTAAAAGTACACAACATTATTTAAAAATTTGACCCGACTAGTTTCGGTTGCGTACTATTTGACTATAGTAATACCACCCAAGTATAATCACGTACCAAGATATTAAACAAGCCAGCTTATTTAAAAAGTATCGCTGTTTTCCATTTACTTGTTCTAATTTCTCAAATTACCTTTATTACAAAAAATACTAATAAACTAACATAACCACCCAAGTATAATCACGTACCAGACTATTAAACAGGCCACCTTATTTAAAAAGTATCGCAGTTTTCCATTTACTTGGTTTAATTTCTCAAATTACCTTTAATACAAAAAATACTAATAAACTAACATAACCACCCAAGTATAATCACGTACCAAGATATTAAACAAGCCAACTTATTTAAAAAGTACCGTTGTTTTCCATTTACTTGATTTACTTTCTCAAATTAGATTAAATTTAAAATTATATTAATAAACTAACATAACCACCCAAGTATAATCACGTACCAGACTATTAAACAGGCCACCTTATTTAAAAAGTATCGCAGTTTTCCATTTACTTGGTTTAATTTCTCAATTTACCTTTAATACAAAAAATACTAATAAACTAACATAACCACCCAAGTATAATCACGTACCAAGATATTAAACAAGCCAGCTTATTTAAAAGTATCGTTGTTTTCCATTTACTTGGTTTACTTTCTCAAATTAGCTAAAATTTAAAATTATATTAATAAACTAACATAACCACCCAAGTATAATCACGTACCAGACTATTAAACAGGCCACCTTATTTAAAAAGTATAGCAGTTTTCCATTTACTTGGTTTAATTTCTCAAATTACCTTTAATACAAAAAATACTAATAAACTAACATAACCACCCAAGTATAATCACGTACCAAGATATTAAACAAGCCAACTTATTTAAAAAGTACCGTTGTTTTCCATTTACTTGATTTACTTTCTCAAATTAGCTTAAATTTAAAATTATATTAATAAACTAACATAACCACCCAAGTATAATCACGTACCAGACTATTAAACAGGCCAGCTTATTTAAAAAGTATCGCAGTTTTCCATTTACTTGGTTTAATTTCTCAAATTACCTTTAATACAAAAAATACTAATAAACTAACATAACCACCCAAGTATAATCACGTACCAAGATATTAAACAAGCCAACTTATTTAAAAAGTACCGTTGTTATCCATTTACTTGGTTTAATTTCTCAAATTAGCTTAAATTTAAAAATAAATTAAGAAACTAACATAACCACCCAAGTATAATCACGTACCAGGCTATTAAACAAGTCAGCTTATTTAAAAAGTATCGTTGTTTTCCATTTACTTGGCTTAATTTCTCAAATTAGCTTTAATACAAAAAATACTAACATAACCACCTAAGTATAATCACGTACCAGGCTATTAAACAAGCCAGCTTATTTAAAAAGTATCGCAGTTTTCCATTTACTTGGTTTAATTTCTCAAATTAGCTTTAATACAAAAAATACTAATAAACTAACATAACCACCCAAGTAAAATCACGTACCAAGATATTTAACAAGCCAACTTATTTAAAAAGTACCGTTGTTTTCCATTTACTTGGTTTTATTTCTCAAATTAGCTTAAATTTAAAAATAAATTAATAAACTAACATGACCACCCAAGTATAATCACGTACCAAGATATTAAACAAGCCAGCTTATTTAAAAAGGATCGCTGTTTTCCATTTACTTGGTTTAATTTCTCTAATAAGCTTTAATTTAAAAAAATTTTAGAAACCCTCAGGTGCTTGCACAAATATTTTCGTTCCCCACTTAATGCAAACTAATTTCACTAAATTACCTAAATATGTTAAAATCACAAACGTTTTACCTATATTATTTTTCTTTGAGGTAGAGACCTAGTCCTAACCGAAAAATTTGTTTATATAAAGATATCGGTTAAATGTTTAAATTTGAAATCTGTAACATTTACCTTTAGTTGAAAACGTCTTCGACGGCAATGAAGGATTTAATGAATGAATTTAGGATTTAATTTTAGTAAATCAAAAATTGAGTGGCTAACCGCGGACTCTTCAAATTTTAGAGTAAAAGGAACACGTTGACCATAGATAATACGTTGACCCAAGCGTTGAGTTGACCAACACAAAGAGATAGCATAGAATATAAGCTTTCGCACTGGCACTATACTAGACTTTGGCCCTTGGGAGAGTTGCCAGTTTTGCTAACGAAAACCTCGGACGTAAAGTAAAAACTGGCGAAAATGATACAAATAATAGAAATTTCTATTAAAAATAAATCCGAAAAATATGACGGTTAACAAATAGTACCAAATAAAACCAATATCTTAATGCAGCGATGGCCCTAGGGTAGAGCAAGCGGGGCGGTCGCTCTAGGCGCCAGGACAGCGGCCAGATGGAAAGGGGCGCCAAAGTTCCTTTTGAGAGGCGCGGGGCGGCGTGGCAACAATCTCGCTCTACCCTGACAAAGGGCTAGGGCCGGCGCTGTCTTAATGACTAGCGTTTCTTTTAAGGGTTATAAATTCGTTTTCTTAATTAAAGCTTGATTCACACTTTGGCCACTTAATTGTATCCAAAGAGAAAGTCGCCAGTTTTTACATAAGTAGAATTTTTAAAAAAATGCTACAAGAGTAGAATATAACTAAATATGAACCATTTTTTCCAAGATGGCCGCCATGATGGCCGCCATAACCCCCCCCTCCAAAAACACCCCCAAAATATTTTCGCAAAACAAAATTTTTGTCCTTGGAAAAATCGAAAAACATATTTTTTTTCAATCTCAAATTTCGCCTTGAAGATGATCTTTGACCTCGACGCCTGACACCTTTCCACCACCCCTAAGCCTCGGTCTATCACCCCAACAAGTTTGGTCACGATCGGACAAGGTCGGCCCGAGATATCGGCGGTAATATGTAACCCCACCAAATAACTATGTTAATTTACTTTTGATATCGTTTTTTCGTTTTTTCGCCGTTTAAAATGCTAATTAGTTATTTGCGAGATGGGGAAACGAATTCTCGACCTTCGTTTTATAGCCTTGGCAACTTTTGGCCCCACCCAAAATATTTTAAATAACTAAACTAATATAAATGAGTTTTTTCATTTTTTTTTCGCAAATATTTTATTATTTTAAAAAACAATGCTAGTTTAAGTAATCAAAAACACAATTAGTTATTAAAATATTTAATAACTATGATATTTCAAACAATATATTTTTTTAAACACTTAACAACATATGAAACACTACAAATAAAACTATAATCTAACAAATTAAATTAATAAATAATAAAGAATTAAAGAAGGATATATAAATAATTTGAAGGCTGAAAAATATAAAAAAGAATGTTAAAAATATTTTAAGTGTATAATAAAATAATTATAATTACATCAATTCGTAGAAGGTATTTTTCCTCTTCGGTACAAAACGACATGTCGGGTTGGAAATTCGGGCTAGAATTTATAAATATAAATAAATTAACCTATTAAAAAATGAATATATCTAAAAAATATTTACCACAAGAATTCTTTTTGTTGCTCTAACATCGCACGAATAAATCACTGATTTTGGTCTTAATCGCTTCGGAAGTATACAGTTCGAGAATGTCTGAATTAATTAAAACAGATCGAACGGTATGTTGTACAATGCCAACATGATGAATTTGATCTAACACATGAAGTTCAGACTCAAAATGTTTAAATTCTTGTGATTCCACCACGAAATTTGACGAGTATTACAAAAGATTAAACATTCTTACTACTCGAAGAGAGATAAATTTTAAAAATCGTGGCAAAGAAAGTACAGGCTTTAGATGTAATTCACCAGACATCTTGATTCTAGATTTCTCCTGGTAAAATCCTTTACATTGAGATTTTATAGTTTAAGCCTGACCTTTATTTTAAAATTTAAAAATATTGTCTTTGGGAATAATTATTAATTTTTTAATACAACTAAGGTTAACTAATTATCCCTATCCTTCTTAAACAAGTTTTTATAAATTAATAAAAACAATTATATTCAATTTTTAAAACAACCTAGTACAAAATGTACTTATACACTTTCAGTTAATATAATTATCAATTACCAAAAAAAACATAAAACATTAAAGTTTAACCGATATTAGTATAAAAAAGTATATAGAAGACATGAAAAAAATCAAAAAGAATAATAAATAACCAATGAGTAGTTTGAAACAGGCAATAGATTGTATCGCAGATGAACTGTTTAAATCAGTTTTAAACAATAAATTTTCAAGATTTTTTTTTAAATAATAATTATAATAATAATAATAATAAAATAAAATATTAAAAAACTAATACTAATAAAAATAAAAAAAATATTTATATAACCCAATTAATTTAACCAAAATATTTGATACCTGACAAAAAGATAAGAATAATAAAATTTCTTGAAAATGCATTGCATAAAAAAGATGAAAACAAAGGATTTTTAATATAGAGAAAAAAGAACTTTACACCAATCCCAACATTAAATTAATAAAACTAGTTAAAAAAGGAAAAGTAGATTATGAAGTATTAAAAAGAACCTCCACCGCCTGAATTAAATTAATAAAACTAGTTATTTTAGAAAACATGTTTAAAAAATCTTAAACCCTTTAAAAAGAAAACATTTTAAATTAAAAATATAAAACATTTCAAAAATTAAAATCTTTCACCAAATAAAAACAATTAAAAAATAAAAAACACAAATAAAGTCTTTAAATAAAAATAGTCTAATGCACAATATTAGAATTTTATAAGATTTGAGACCTATTTAAAAAAAATTTTAATTTTTTAAAATAAATAAAAAAATATTGTAAATACCTTGAGTCGTAGTTGAAAAAGTTGCCGACGATCAATTAAATTTTAATTTGGTCGAGATAATTTGCAACTAAATAAAAATATTTATCTTAATTATTATAATTATTTTTTTAAATTAGTATTCGTTACTCTAAAGTTGTAACTATTTTAACTTCTTGTCGATCCAAATCATTAATAAAAAATAGAACGATCACGCCTAATTATAAACGGATGGTATATCTCGGTAGGCGAAAGTCATTTGTTATACTTAATTGTTTTTTTTCGAAAAAAAGAAAGTTGTTGTAATTGGTAGAGAATTAGAAGATTGTGTTGAAGATTCCTACGATTTCTATGCTGACGAAACCATGGGATCTTATTTAAATTTTGATATAGTCGCATATGTTTTCCAATTAAACGTAAAATTTCCTAAAACCAGCCTTCAAGAGTGGATTGAGTGTGGAACAGTAACCCGTCAAACTCAAAACCGTCGTGGGGACAGACAAAATTAATAGAATGAACGTCAAATAGACAAGAATTGTTATTGATTCTTCTAGAAAAAACTGAAGCAAAAACAGATGGCGATAATTTAAAAGATTTTTTTATAAAGGGGCAAGCAAAAATGATTTTTTTAAAAGGTTCTACTAAGGCTTGACACTCAACAATTTTAAATACCATTTACATACCGATAAATTATAACTAGGTTCTATCCTTGTAGTATTAATCACTTTAATATTCAAGGTTTTATATTTTGAAAACATTAATGAAAACAATAAATACTTTTGGTATAAAAGGGCAAAATTTTATTATTAAAACATAACAGGTTAAAATGGCTTCCACAAGCAATAGTCAAAGCTCCGCGAGTCAAGCAGTTTCAGTTTTTGATAGGCCTGAAGAGGAGATGTTATTAGATTCGGACGAATCGGATGGGGACTTTATTCAAGAGGTACGTCGTATGTCAAATATCGAAGAAGTTGGTATCGAACAATCAGTGAAAGTTAAGAAAGGTGGAGTTTCTTACGAAACTAAACCTCCGAGAAAAAAGGCGAGCGACAAGGGAATATATCTAGATATTCAGATATATTCGTATAAAAACATTAAACATCTTCCCCAAGATGAACTCTGGAAGGGTGATTATAAAAGGGTGAAATTCTTAGCTAACACACTATCCATGGACGTTATTCGAATCATAAACTCAACAAACAGGCTGAAAAAGATAATTGACCAGACGGAAGGAAAAATTGTTTGACCACCCACGAAGGTAAGTTAAACTCATTAATTAATTATTCGTAATAGTAATTAGAATAACATTTTAGACCTGGAAACGAAATTAGAATATGGAAGACTCCAGTGATTACGATTCGGACAGTGAATTAGACTTTTCATCTTTAAACAGTTTTAATTATAAAAAGTTTTATAAAATTAAAAAATTAAGCCCTAGAAATTCAAAAAAGTGGAAATGTAAACAACTTGATATTGATCTAGAACTAATAGACTTAAACGAAATCCCCACACATTTATTTTTTACAGTATTTGAAAAGATTCTGTCCAAAATTATCAAATACGTAAGACTAGAGGCACCAGGTTTCGATTTCTTCAGATTTGCAATTCAATCGGAAAATTTAGAACATCCAATTAACGTTAAATTTATTAAAATTAATCAGTTAACTGTTTCTCGAATATTTAAACATATAGCTCGCATTGCTCAATCGAAAAAAGATTTCTTACTAGATGGAGAAATTAAATTTAGAATAATTCTTTTGAAATCCCCACAGAAAATGGGAAAAAAATTTTTAGCTCTAAAAAACAGACATTATCGATCTTGATGCTTTTTTAAAAACTAAAACCAATTTTTACTATATAAATAACATCGATAATTTATGCGTAGCGAGAGCCCTCACAGTCGGAATAAAACTGTGAAATTGCCGAATACAAAAAGAAAAAACTTCCATTAACAAGTGTTCTTAAAGAATATAGATCCTTAACATTATTTCGTTGTAAATTACAAACTAAAGCCGCAAAGAAATTACATGATGATGTAGGAATTGCACAAGGAGCTGTAGAAATTGGTGATATAGCTAAATTTCAGACATTTTTAGCCCCAAAGTATCAGATAATAATATTTAACGCCACGGAAAATTTTCAAATTTATTTCAAAGGCTTTCCACCTGCCGAAAACAAGATTCTACTTGAAAAAATTGGCACGCACAATCATTTAGCTAAAAATCTACATTCCATTTGGGGCGGCGTAGCTTCGTGCTTAGACTGTGAAAAAAAAATTATTCCACCACACATAGAAACAAACACCACGCTTTGACACTAGAAATATTAAATGTAAAAGGTGTTTAGGTCGAGATTTTCACGAAATTTTAGAAATTCCTTTAATTCGTTGTAAACTTTGTAATAGGTATTTAAAACAAGGTGAATGTTATAGTTTTCACCTGAAAAATGAAACTTGCAAGCTTTTCCACAGATGTGAAAAATGCTGTGTTCAATTTGAAACTTTAAAAACTCACAAATGTGAAACAGCTTGCAACTCTTGTAAAATTGAACATCCTCCTAACCAACATTATGTTAAACAGTCGACCTTTAAAAAGAATCCACGATCCTATGTATATTTCGATATTGAAACTATAATCGAGAATAATATGCATAAACCTGTTCTGTTAGTGGCACAAAGTGAAATTTTAAATCAGCCTGTGGAAACCACGGTTTTTGAAGGACAATATTGTGTAAATAACTTTCTCAATTTTTTGTTTCAACATGAAACTATTTAACTTACGGATAGAAAACGGAAAAGAAAAACAATTAGACCGAAATTTACCAACCTCATCGTAATGGCTCATAATCTAAGATCTTTCGACGGAATGTTTATTATTTCTAAATTAATTAATCATGTCATTCCCGAGGTTATTTACGATGGAGCCAAAATTCTTACTATTTATATTAAAGGGGTAGACATTCGTTTTGTAGATTCTTTAAACTATATTAGTGCTCCACTAAGACATTTTCCTAAAATGTTTTCTTTGCCTCAATCTAAAGGATATTTTCCCTATATTTTTTGGACAAAAGAAACTTTGAATTATTCAGGACCAATTCCGGACGAAATTTTTTTTGAACCCAATAAAATGAAAGAATTGGAATACCTAGAATTTAAAAATTGGTATTCACACAAACAGCTCGAACCGGTATATTGTATTAAATCAGAATCCAGAGCGTATTGTCTTTTAGATTGTAATTTATTACGCTTAGCTATGCAGAAATTTCGCATCTTATATAAAGAACTAATTGAAATTGATATCAGTAATTATGGGGGTATTTCTCTTTCTGGGGCACTTAATAATGTATTTATCGAAAAGTTTTTAGAACCATATACCTTATTACTATCCCGGCTATCGGTTTGGCAAGTAGGCAAAATCAAAGCGAGATTGCATTAAAATATTTATCTTGGTACGAGAAGGAAAATAATTTAATTTTGCAAACTGTCAGATCCGCGGCTGGGGAACAAGCTATAGGTCCGTATTTCGTAGATGGTTATTGTGAAAATCCACCCATAGTAATTGATGTAATGGGTGATTTCTGGCACGGTTGTCCAAAACATTTTTCTGGCTCGAGCTTTAAATCAATTGTCGGAAAAACATTCAAAGAAATTAGAGAAAGAGAATTAGATCGAAAAGAATTTATTGAACAAAATTTACCAAACCACACATATATTCAAATTTTTAAATGTGAAATATTATAATTGTTGAGAAAAAATGCCGAGGGGAAAGCTTTTTTAATAACATTAAAATTATTCCTAAAATTAACCCTAGAGATTCTTTAGTTGGAGGGCGTGTAGAAACAATTATGTTGTACCATGAAATAGAACCCTTAATTGGAGAACAAATCAGATATTTTGATTTTTGTAGTCTATGCGTATTGCTTACAAAAAATGGAGTACGGTTGTAAAAATGTTAAAGTTATCACACACAACTTTGATTATGCACCGGACGCCTATTTTGGAATAATTAGTTGTCGAATCCTCCCCCCCAGAGACCTCTACTTACCCGTTCTTCCCTACCGATTTAATAAAAAACTTTATTATCCTTTATGTTATAGTTGTGTGATAAATAATGATGAAAAATGTACCCACAGTATTGACGAACGAGCTATAACGGTAGTCTTACCCTCGGTGGAAATCTAATACTCAATAAAAGAATGTAACTACAAACTGTTAGAAATTTTCGAAGTTCACCACTATAGTATTACAAACAATTTTTTCAAACATATATTGACATTTTTTTTTAGAGCAAAAGTTAAAAATTCAGGATTTCCACCTAATATTAAAACATCAAGAGCAAAAAGAGTATTTAGACGCGATATACGAAGCTGATGGAGTAAGGTTAGAGCCTGAGGAAATTGTTGATAACCCATCCTTAAGAACTTCCGCGAAATTGGCGCAAATATCGTTATATGGAAGAATGGCCTTAAGAATGGATAAATCATCAACTAAAATTATCCATCGCTACTCCCAATTAACCGAGATTATAGCAGACACAACGAATAAATTAACAGACTTTCATCTAATCAACAACGATGTTGCCATGGTAGGCTATAAAAAAAAGTGAGTTGGCCCCTACATTTCGCAAAGGTAACGTAATAATTGCTGTCTTTGTCACCAGTTACGGTCGTATTCATCTGCATAAGTTAATTAATAAGTTGGGAAAGCGTGTAATTTATTTTGACACGGATGGAGTGAAATTTACACATCTACCAAAAGAATAGCTACCCCCCCTCGGTTGTAATTTAGGTGAACTTACGTGCGAGACTCGGAATACATATATCACAAAATTCGTATCAACTGGACCAAAAAGCTACAGCTTTAAACTTGAAAATAATCGGACAATTATAAAACTAAAAGGAATAACATCATACATTTCGACGCTTTCAAACAAATGATTTTTGTACCAAATACCGAGTTTAAGGTGAAAATTCCCTTTAACGTAATAAAAGATAAGAACAAAATGCTTATACGTGTTGGCAACTTAAGTAAAACTTTCAAAAAAACTTTTTGTAAACGTGTGCTAAAAGATAATATTTCTAGTGTCCCCTACGGCTATTTAGAATGTGAAGATGTTGAATTGTAAAATAAAATTGTCATCTTTTAATTATAAGTCTAAAAATCATGTAACAAAAAAACCGTCAAAACAGGTTTCATTTAACCACATAGTTATCGTAAATGAAATCTCTTCCGAAAATCGAGTAAATACTTTATTTTTAAATAACCTAAGATTTAAACTTTTAACTTCCAAAATTGAATTTTTACTAAAAAACGGGAATTAATAATTTTTTTTGGTGAAAGAGATATTATGATTTATATTTACTTTATATAACTGGTGAAGGAATAGTTTTGATAAGAAACATATTATACTTTTAATAAAATAATTTTTTAAATTTAAAATGTGTTTGTTTATTTTTACATATATTCTATAAAACAGTCAATGTACTAACAAAATACGTAGTATGTTGTCTTTGTTTAAACAGTAATGTCTTATATAAAATTTCTTTCACCATTTCGAATGATGGTGTCAGGGCCTACTATGTCGGACAAATCATCATGGACGAACTCACTAATTAGATGGAGGAATGAATTAATCGAAAAACCTCCTATTAAAATTATTTATTGTTATTCGGTTTGGCAATCAGGTTACCATGCTTTATCTCAGTTTTTAACCAATATAGAGTTTATTCAAGGACTTCCTCCAATGGACAGCGAGTTTTGGGAATCAATTAGAATTTCCTTACTTATTATTGATGATTTAGTGGATGAACTTTACAAAAATGACCAAATTGCTGGCCAATCAAATATCTCCAAATAATACAAAAATAATTAAAATGGCCTACGATATGGCTACTAGAGAACCTTACAATTCACTATTTATAGACACATCTGTCACCACTCCAGATAGCTTACGATTAAGATCGTACACATTTAATCGAAACGGACCACAAATGGTAGTTTTTTCCAATAATAAATAATTTACTATATTATTATCAAGTTCATTAAAGACAATGGCTCCAAAAAAGACAGTTCGTAAAACAACGACTCCTATTGCAAATCCCTCTGACAGGTTTAAAACACACTATCCATATTTAAATTTATTGTATAAATCTAAAGGAGGGATACGTAAAAATTTATTAGCTAACAGTTCTCCAACGCAATTAAAAGCCTTACAGACCGTTTGCAAAAACTTGAAAGGGGGTGGAATTATATTATCTAAAGCCAAAAAAAAACAACTTTCTAAATATAAAATAGCAATACGGTTTTTAGCCAGTCAGAAAATTTCGCAAAAAAGGAAGCGTGCTCTAATAATTCAGAAAGGTACGGGATTCTTCATACCGGCACTCCTAGGATCTATTGTTCCTTTAATTGCCAATTTATTCAATAAAAGATAAAATGAAAAAAATGATTTTAGTTCCCGCATCGAGTGTCGGACAAATATCTCAAGAAAATAAACAGCTTGTTTCTCCCCACGAAACATATTATAACTTATTAGATAATGAGCTGCAAAATATATTAACTTCTAATTTAAACAGCCGCTCCAAATTACGAGAATTTCTAAAAATACTGAGCGAGGCCAGGGAAATGAGAAAAGCGATACCTGTACCTAAAGTTGAAATTAAAAACTTTCAAGCACCCGTACCTGTTGCCCCATTAAATTCCCCGTTCACCTCGCAAATTTATTCACCCTTCAAAACGCCCGAGCGAGTTAACGCTGGCGACGCTGCAGAGCTGCATTTAAATACTATGACACGCAAAATGAAAGACTATCTCAGCGAGAGAGAAAACGAACAGACTAGGGGAGAGGTCAAATTCCCGAGTCTCTTAAAGACTGTAGATTCTTGGAAAAGGAAATCATCTACGCCGATTGTTAAGCAACAAAAGACAATTACTGATGATAGAATGCATAAACGATTAAATCGAGAAAATGAAATATTTGAAGAATACTTAGAAAATACCGATATTGGAAGTCAATTAAGCAAGGAAGATGATTGGAATCAAGAGCTATTTTTGGAGGAGGGTGCTGTTGGTGGCGTTCCAATATCGCCGCAAAAAAATTAAAATTACCATCCCTTAAAAAATCTCCCAGGCTCAAAAGACAGACCCGGCCTCCTTCCCGCTGGCAAGAATAATAAAAATGTGTAAAAAATAATTATGTGTGAAATAAATAAACATTTTTTTTATTCTAAACAAATTGATTTATTTTGTTTCCACTCTTTCATCAAATGAATACATATATTCAACAACGCTTAACTATCATTTCTTTTTAAATCGAAATTATACAATTCGTTAATTATTTTACTGTAAGTAATCCCCACACATCTCGAGGTTAGAAAATAAATCACATGAGGTCCGCAGTTTTGGCTTTTATTTGATTGAAATTTATGAGTATTGTGTCGAATACGCTTGCTATATCGTTCTAGCAAAAATCCATAGTCACGATGTGATCTTCCTAGAGAACAAAAAAAGTCCAGAGTGTCGCCCGATTTGTAAACAGCCGTCCAATGAGAGCCTGGAAGCGTATCAGGATCGGTGTTGATTACGAAACAATATGATTTTTTTTAATTGGAACTTTTGGTAATCTATTAGCGGGAAACACTCCGATAAATTTATCTCTCGAGCCGGGGTCACACTTAAGTATAGATTGGATTTGATAAGTGTTCATCTTTCACGTCACTGTCAAAATGCATAATTTCTCATATTGATCTTTTGTTAAGTTGATTCCCCTGATAGACGGCTTCAAACTTCCGTCTTCTTTCTTGAAATGTCGCACGTCGAAAGTATCGTTACATTTTACGAGGTACGTGTCTCTTCCTAGATCGTGTGCTTTGTCACAAACTCCAATGTCTAGGCTATATTCGGGACTTCTTTTTTAAATTTCATCGCGGATGACATTATTGTGGCACTAACACCAAATATTACAATCGCGAGACCCAGGAGAATGTGTACTTCACCCATGGTTAACAAAATGTTGAATAAAGACTGTAGCGCTCTACACTTGAATTTTAACTATTTCTTGAGCGTAAGGAGTTAACCCCCCTCTCTCTGGATACGCGTGGGGGGCGCACCGTGCTTTCCCCCACGCGTCCACAGCTGCGTGACGGGGGGAATGAAGCGGGGAATCGCGATTCCGACCCGTCACACGCGCGTGACCTGAATAATTAATGAGATTAACAGGTGTTTTGAATAACTAATAAGTCGACCTGTCAATCAACCTGTTCAAGGTCAAAAGGGTTAATATTAATGAGCGTGGTATTGTTTAACTAGGTGGATTACTGTTAGGGGTCATTGACCTGTTAGATAGTATAGTAACATGTGTTTAGGATCACAAGTAGTTATACTTGTTTTTTATATGTTTGAATATTAATTTTTGGCGGGAAAGTGTAAGCGTCGATCAACAAGTGGTTAAACTTTTTAGGTTTATTAATGTCTGACATGAATATAAATTTTTGTTCCCAACTTCAGAAATATAAAGAGAAACCATAGAACATTTTTTTATGTCTAGTCACCACAAACTCTATATACAGTTATGAATGCCTATTGAACTTAATATACCAGATGACCATTATTCCAAAGCGCCGCGTGGTTAAACTCTTTGAAAAGGTGAAACTCTTTTGACTCCCATAGAACTCGTATTGAATTCATTATACCAGATGACCATTATTCCTATTATACAAAGCATAACTATAAAGTTTACGATAAATAACTTAACATTTTTATATTGACATTTCGAATTTACCGCGCCTCCACGAAAATCCCTACTTTCCAAGCGCACTAGCGTCATCTATTGTACTAAATCACTACCATAAAAATATATTTTCGGGCTGTTTAAAATATATAAAATAAATATCAGTCTAATTTGTTTAATATATACTAACATTAATAACACTGTATAATTAATATAATATAACATTTAACCTAACCGATAATTTTAAGCAACTCGCGTCCCGAAAAATTACCAAAATCTCTCCTTTCCGAGCGCACTAGCGCCATCTATGTATTACGTTGCAAGACTACCATAAAAATTTGGCGGCTAAATCAGTATATTTGTTTATAACAGTTAGGCAATGTCTTGGGGGTTAATCAACAAGTGGTCTTAAGTAGTAAATATTAAAGAGTTTTATAAGCTGTAATTTAACGTTAGGAAGCGCGGTAAAAAGACTTAACAGAACGGGGTAAAGTTTGGAGGCTGGTCTCTCTTTTAACGGTTGTTATATGAACTCTTAGAAATTTTGGCTGGAAAATTCATGTGTTTTGGCCGCCATCTTTAATGATTCATATTCAAACGGGTTCTGTAGGGTGTATTGAAAAGGGTGGCTATCTGTGTTATTTTTTAGGAAATTTGCCATATATACTTTAGATCAAGCTTGTTTTTAAACAAGTTGTCCCTAAAGGATTTTTATATGGGGAATTACATTAGCGTGGCCAAAAGACATTTCAAGAACACGTTTTCCCTAGATAGTTCTGCAGGGGTAAAGTTTGTAGGTAGCCTGGCCATCGTGAATATTAAGCCTAAAATTTATGAAATGTAAACTGGGTATTCAAGGTTATTTTTGGGGTGAAGAAATTAGGGAGTTTTTTATTGGATATTTCAAGTTTTTAACATAGTCAATACGTTAATAACGTGGTAAAGATAGTATATCCTGTCGTCCGTTAGGAAGTGTCTTTGGGGTCATCTCACGTAAACATGTGTTGAAAATGGGGAATTACATTAGCGTGGCCAAAAGACATTTCAAGAACACGTTTTCCCTAGATAGTTCTGCAGGGGTAAAGTTTGTAGGTAGCCTGGCCATCGTGAATATTAAGCCTAAAATTTATGAAATGTAAACTGGGTATTCAAGGTTATTTTTGGGGTGAAGAAATTAGGGAGTTTTTTATTGGATATTTCAAGTTTTTAACATAGTCAATACGTTAATAACGTGGTAAAGATAGTATATCCTGTCGTCCGTTAGGAAGTGTCTTTGGGGTCATCTCACGTAAACATGTGTTGAAAATGGGGAATTACATTAGCGTGACCAAAAGACATTTCAAGAACACGTTTTCCCTAGATAGTTCGATCAAAAAGCCGCGTCACGTGATCATCTGATTTACGGTTATTGAAAGGGGTCTTCCATAAATTAAATTATTATAATCATGCAATGCTGCCATTTTTCGCCACTAGGCTGGTTTATATGGATTCGGGTACATGTTTTCAAATATAAGTCACCCCTAATAGGGGTCCCTTTTAAAGATTTTATAGGTTATTAATCTAACATTGTCTTTAAGCACATAATTCGTTTTGTCTTACACAGTGTATTCAAGGGTATTTTTGGGGTGAAGAAATTAACTAGGGAGTTAAAGTTTTTAGTGGCCATCTTGGATATTTCAAGTTTTTAACATAGTCAATGCGTTATTGGCGTCTTACATAACGGGGTAAAATTTGTATTACTTGTCGAGCGTGGTTATCGTGAATAATATTTTTATTAAGCCTTAGAAAACTAAGTTCAATGTTAAATTCGTTAACCTCGCAGTTTGAAACAAGTTGTCCCTATATTAAGAATAAGCTTGGTTATATTAACAACGTCTGCAGCTCTGGCCTTATAAATGTTTCACTGTATACAATGTCTTTACGCACATCATGTACATTTTCTTCAAAAATATTAGTTTACGTATATCCGTAATATATAACCTTTTAGTTTCACCAATCGGACATGTTTTAGTTATGGGACAATGATAGGAAACTATCGTCTTTAATCATATAATACACTAAGTATTTACTCTTAGGATTAGCCAATACTTTAAGGGCGCGGGGTCAAGACTTTTGTTATTATCTGGATATGTTACTATTGAAACATTAACGATTCTTTATAAATCCGTGTAAATATAATGAATGTATAAGTTCGTGTATACAAATTATATATAATGCATTTTAAAGTTCCTGTATACAAGTTATAGTATTTTTAACATACAATGCTAGGCTGGTATCGAATAGAAACCGTTACTTAAACAAGTCGCCCCTATATGAATTTTTAAACGGGTTAATGATGACCCACACGCACCACGATGACTTGCCATATAATTACCGAAAAGGTAGAAACGGTCATAATAAAAAGGGGCAACATGCTAACCATTTTAAAGATAATACACTTCAAGAATAAAACTCGGACCAAAGAGTCAAAAAGCTATAACTATTATTGAAAACATTAACAGTTACGCTTTGTTATAATTAGAGTATTATAATTCACCCTTTTAACGCATACTATTATTATTTTATCGTCACAAGATTGACTTAGTTAAATATAAAATGGTCGTTGGTATTTCATAACGTCATGTTTCATGGAATAATTTACTGGCAGGTGTTTCAATTTTGAAAAAGCGTCGTTTTTTACCGAGAGGTAATGGACATGGTTGAAGGGAAATATTTAAGTTGCGGAAAGTCGATAAGTATGACATTATAAGTTACGTCAAATACAGAGCTATTTAGAGGGTGATTTGTTATCTTTTTAAACATATAGGTGTACAATATTTTTGGAAAAAGTAGAGCTTGTTTGAATTTTAAAAATTTTACATAACACAAATACAACATTATTTTATTTAGATTATAAATATAACACTCAGTTAATCAAGTTAATTTTTAACGAAACATGCAAACAATTAGCAGCCTTTCAATTTGATATTGCTGGCAATTAAACTTTAGGTTCATTTCACAGAAAATCATGTGTAGTTATACAACAACTTAAACACAAGTTTTTTTGTTTGATACCTGTTTAATGTTAAAGCCGCTTCATGATTTGGTGGCGCTTTGGGTTTTAGCCTCGCTATTATTTAATATACTAGTTTCTTAATCTTTCAGGACTTTTTTGTTAGTAGATTTCATAAACATATTGCGGTTAAGAATACGTTTCTTAGTATAAAAAGCGAATAAGAAAAAAATTCGTTGTGTTTTACGACTACCTATCTATCATAATTTTTTAATCTATGTTTTCGATGTGTCTGTATTCAAATTATTCCAATGAAATTTAATAGCACATTGAATATATTTAATTGCAATGGAAATAAATTCTAAAAGTACATGGTTGATATAGAACACTACGTGACGTTTTTCAACTTTAAGACAGGTTACTATCTAGCTTTGAAGTTTTTGAAACTTGAGATATAAAATATGAATTCAATCTATTTGGGATACTATAAAAATAGCTCTAAGTAATTGTTTTTGAAAGTTCATATTCTACCAGAAATATTAATAAAATATATTATAACAAATTCAAGTAGTTTACGGTGATCAGATATTTACAAAGTTTTAAATCTGTTTAGGTCTACGATTTGTATTACTTATTGTTGTACGAGTTGATAATCGGCTAATTTTTATACTAAACCAATCGCGACTTTTTATTACCAACACCTACTAAGTTTTATTTATAAAAAGAATAAAAATCCGAAATGAGATATTCAGATCACGTTTTTCATGAGCTGTTATTCCTCCGGATGTCACGGACATTTAAGTACAATCCCCCCGATGTTAAAACCGATGCTCTAATTGTATTAGAGTTTATATAACGGTTGTGAGATATTTTAATAAAAACGTTTTTTTCGTAGAATGAGGAATGTGTATGTTGAATAACTTTACCGGGTGCGTAACGCCTCCCTTGGTCTTCCCTCTCGCCAAACCACCAGCGCCGAGATATCCTGTGGGCTTAGACAGGGCGGATGGAGAGCGGCCGTTTAACGTATAGAGCTAGAACGGCAACAACTTTCGCTTTTTACACGCCAGCTTGTCCCAGCCTTTTGATCAGTGTCTTTTTAAGAGAAACTAATCATTTTCGACACTATTCAGCGGCCCCATTTTTCGAAATGAATCAATTTTTATAGATACATTTTAATTTATTAAAAAACACAAATAATTTATACAATTAAAATATTTTTAAATACATTCAAATTTATTGAAAAACTCAATGCATATTTTTATAGATACAATTAATTTTAAATGATATTTTTGTAGCCAAAAGGGATACTGGTACCGTCGCTTCTAAAGATCCGCTTGTTAGACGTAAACCCAACGAGTTTTTCAGCTGGTTTTTGGAAAAGCTGCCCCGTTTTTAAACGTTTCACGTTGAATGGGACTTCGACGCTGTTTTTCAATTTCTGGTTACGTGTAGCAAGGTCTTTTAAAGCTTGAAAGTTTAGAATTGACTGATTTTTTTAAGTCAACGTAATGCCTTTCAGTTTAGTGACAATCTTTCTAGATTCGAATAAAATTGAATAAGCTTTACATCCCAAGGAAACAAAGGCTTTTATATTTTCATTGGGATACTGGTCAGCTAATGTACCTAGGGTAGTCCCTAGCGGTATATTCAAGTCTTTACTCATATAAAGCAAAGCAGAGTCGGTATCGACGTAATTTAAATTAGGACCAATTTGAGCCATTAATTTGTATAATTTAATACGGCCGTAACTAGCTACAAACGCGCCTATCGTTGGTGACCCTTTCCGATAAGTTGGAACGTAGTCTTCCCGAAAACGAGTGGTGACTAAGGCTATATCATCGTCTAGTAGTTTAAAATCCGTGAATTCTTTGGTTTTATCGGCCAAAATTTCGACTAATTCCTTATAAGAATTAATAAAAACACTTTGGCCTCGATTTAAATTAATGGAATTTTTGCCCCACAGACTGTTTAGACTTAGTTTGCCAATAGCCTTTAAAGCGGGATTATCGGTTATATCGTCTAACTTTAAATCTAACCCGTCAATTTCATTAAAGTCTCGTAAATAATTAAGTTTTTGTTCTAATGTAATTATGTCTTTTGGATACGACGAATTTTGAACCTTAATTTTATAAAAAAGCCGAATATAGTCGTCGAATAGCGGACAATCTTTATCGAATGTCTCTTGATAATGATATACTTCGTGAATTGTAATAATTTTGTAACCGTACTCTATCGCTAGGTAAAACTCGGGGGTCGTCCACACGTCGGTTATGCTACGCTCTCGATCAGTATGGGTACATTCGAAACATTGTTTGGCTGCACATTTGTAGCAGAGAGTATAATAAATTTCACTATTAATTTTAGCTGAGAGGATCGGGAGGTTTAAATTGGTAGGTGGCAGCACCGTAGCTTTAATCAGACCAAAATAAGCGTTAACGGCAAAATTAAAGTTACAAGTTATAATTTCGGGGCTCGATTTTGGATATTTATAGGAACTCATCTGGACGGATGGGTACATGCTATTAAAATCCACGACTTTGATTAGTCGATCGGGAGTAACTTCGGCGTAAATTACTAAGTTTTGGACCCTCCCCCCGCGAATGGCGTCTCTCGCTCCTATCGGTTTGGTAAAGGGTAGGGAATCGCAAAAACTCGCAATTGCTGGATCTTCTACTAACTCATCATACTCGTGTTCCCATATACTAATAAACTGTGCATTAGGCCTTTCCTTTTTTAAAAAATTTTCGCGGTCTAAGGTTTTGAGATAAATATTTAAATTTGAATCTTTTAACTGTTTTTCGTAAGCCTGGTGGTCAGTGTGTAGTGGGCATTTATGGTAATGGCAGCCGTAAACTTCGGCCATTATTTCGGGCGAGGAACAATAACCATCTAATCGATAGGGATAAATGACATGTTCGCCACCTAGCGATCGAGCCGTTTGAAATGTCACGTTGAGTTTTTTCACCAAATAAGCTAACCATTTTAGGGCCTTGACACTATGCCGTTTCCTATAACCCGTCCCCGGAACTATCGCGATAGTGTTTGGTTCGACAAATCTACTAAGGAATAAATTTGTGACGGCTCCCGGCAACGTTATGGCGTTTGACCCTAACAAATCAAAATCGACTGTTTTTAAAAATAAATTTCTAAAACTATCGAATCCTTTCTGTAAAAGTTTAACGTCATCGATCGCGTATTCGGTTAAAACTTTATTTAGATCAAAAACGACGAAACGTTTGGAATCGTACCATTGATTAAATTCTACGATTTCCTCGTCCGTAAATTTGTCGATACCAAAATATTCTTTCTCGGGGAGGGCGCCGATGTAATCTAAATTGTCTTCCGTGGCGAATGAATAACAAAAATAACCTTTCTTTTGGACAATCTTAAAAGTTTTCGAGACATTTCGAAGGGCTGTAGGTAGGAACATGAAACTATCGATAAAGGCTATTTTAAATGGGGCGAGAAACATACCCAGGGCTTTGGAACCGGTATAAATTATCTCGGGTTTAAATTTTCGTTTTAATAGACCGTTAAGAATAAGCAAAGTATCGAAACCACTCCCAAAATGGCTAATTAATATGACGTTTTCAAAGACCGGCCTTGTAACCGTATCTCTTTTCCGACCATTAACTGTCACCTGGCATGCTAATAAATAATCTAGGAAATTTTGAACGCAATCAAAGCCGTGAAATTTTCGGTATTCATAATTGGTCGAAAATGGCGCTTCTTGCGTCGCGGAAATGATTAAAATTGGTCTAATTTTAGTGTCAGTCGTTATGGTCTCAAAATCAAAATAACATAGTCGTTTCTCATTTGATTTTATTTCTAATGGGCGGACGTGACACTCGTTTTTAGGATGCTCAATATTGCAAAAAGCGCATTTGTTGTCGCAATTATGATTGCCTTCATAGTCTTTCCCGCAATTCAAGCACCGTTTTAAAACCTGACAGGTCCCTAGTTCTACGTGTTGGGAGAAACAATTTGGTCCGGCAAAATACCGATTACAATCATTACAACGGGTAGCCTGTTCTATACTGGGGTGGAATTCGGGGCCGCGACACCGGCGACATTCAAAATGGGGTCCGCAGTCGTGACTTTTTTCTTTGTCTTTATATAACAGGGTAAGACAAAATTTACAATAATATTTTGCCCCAAACATGGCCGAATAAGATCGTACGACGTGAGTAGGAGTGTCCAGGATCTTTGAGGGTTTTCAATGTACAGGTAGAAAGGGGGTCGGCACCGGAAGTCCCCGCTTCCTTCCCCCTTCCGGCAGGTGGCGCGGGGGGGGTCGGCATTTTCCTCGGGGATCGAGGTCATTGACCTCCGCAGAGTGGCGCGCGCGCTGATTGGCGCGTTAACTACGCGACGCGGATACTGCACGCTGATTAGCTGGCGCGTAACTACACGGCGCGGGAACCACGTGGTTACCACGCGCGTGTACTGCGCGCTAATTGGCTGACTCGAAATTATTCAAAATGGCGCCGATTGGTTGGTATTTTGGCGCGAAAAGGGGTCAGTACTCCTTTAAAGGAATTCCCAGGCTCGCTATACTCGGGCATTGTTAAAGTGGTGACAGGTTTGATTGATTACGAGCAGATGTTTATCGAGGAATGCGCCGTTGCTAGGTTACCCAGTACGCTGTTAGAGGAAACTCTAGATTTGTATTCGGGACGATTTCGTTGTATACGTAAATTTCGAAGAAAAAATGGCTACGGTTAATAGCCACGATATTCCTTTAAAATTTCTTTCGGAAAAAAAAACGATTAATGAGTTTCGTTAATTGGAAGGTACCAGGTGTACATAAATCAGACTTGGCCGCGCAAGGGTTTTATTCGTTACCAGACAGCGTTTCGGTCAAGTGCGTCTTCTGTCCGCTAGTCATAACCGACTGGAAAAGCGTAGCACTCATTCGACACTTGGAAAAAATACCGCTTTGCCCTTTCATGAAAGGAGAATCTGTAGGAAACGAAACGAATCTAGAGTAGGGATGACGGTAGCTTACTTGGTAGGACGAACAACTTTGTAAATAGCAAATTAAAATAGTCACGAGTTCGAATCCCCTCCAAATAAGAGACCGTCATTCTTTTTATAAAAATGGACGACTTTTACGTAACTCTACCGAGTAACGCCTCTAGCGACCTCTATCCGGCGAATACTCAGTCAAACTTTAAAGTAAACTTGGGTCGTTCTATAACACTACCGGACAAATTTGTTGTTGGCGTGTCGGAAGTAATTTTGCCTCCCAACTGGGAAAATATCACGGATAAAACTAATAATTTTCAATTAAAAACGGTGGTAGCTGATTATTATAAAAAACGACCTTACATTTATAAAATCTCATTAAAAGTCGCTAAATTGGAAGCCGAAAAAGACACTGCCGGATTTGTCATCAAATATAGTCTGGTTAAAAAAGTTGTACGCGCTATTAACGAAGGAATAAGGGAAAATGGACTGGACGCCTACATTTCGTTCAAAATCTGGGAAAAACCCGATGGACTTTATTGGATTTACGATCCGACAATACATAATCCGGCTGACCCGACCAAGAAAAAGAAGACCAATTTCGAGTTATTTATTCCTGACGGACCTTTGAAAGAACTGTTATGTTTCGAGAGCAAGGATGACACGGGATATCAATCGGGGGTATATCAGCCGTCAAAACCGGTAACCCCCTATACGAGGAGCATAATTTTAAATCATCTAAATTATATTGAAATCAAAGAAAATCATCTACGCGATATGAATTTTACACGCAACGTAGAAGTTGACTGTAATATTCCGATTGGAACTTATTTAAGTATTCAAGCAATATTAGACGCCATGTCAAACACTATCCCTGATCACGTGAGAAACCTTGTTCATTTCGGTATAAACCCCAATGGCACAATCCATGTAGGAGCTGATCACGGGGCTGTGACTATTTTCTTCAAATCCAGTAAGAAAGGCTTAGGCGAATTATTAGGATTTACGGATTTTGATTTTGACCTGGTTGGTCACGACAGTACTTATCCGGCCGATTTATCTAGAGGCGCGAGTACGCTTTATCTATATTCGAATTTAATATATCCCCAGTATACCGGAGATACTTTCGCTCCTCTCATGAAAATTATACCGTTAGCGAGCAATGATCAGTCTAGTAATAAGTCTATTATATACGACAAAATAGACTATTACCCGGTTAAAGCAAGAGAGCTAGAGTTGATCGAGATAGACTTAAAAACTGATTTTGGAGAAAATTTGATATTTAACGCGGGGAAGACGCTCGTTCGACTTCATTTCAAGAAAGATGTCTGAGAGTGACAGTTATTTCCGTTACTATAAGTCTCAATATGGGGGGCGAGTGTTTGCTGGCCCCGTTTACCAGAGAGGGCGTGGTTTGGGTGGAATATTTAAGAAATTAATGAGATATATTACACCGATGGTAATACCTTTACGCAGCGAAGCGCTAGGTCTCGGAAAGCGTACGTTCGGTGATTTGGAATCCGGTGTAGATCCGCAATTGGCTATCCGCAACAATTTACGATTAGCCGGAAGCAATTTGTTACATAAAGCCGCTGACAGAATGAGTAAGCCCCAGTCAGGCAGTGGAACTCGTAAGAGACGCGCGCCTCCTAGACAACGGAAAAAGAAAACGAAAAAATCAAGGACGAAAGACGATTTTTTGGGATAAGAAACAATGGCGCTTCGAGAAGGCATGCTAAGTTCGTTAGACTTGTTCGAACGACCCGTGTTAAATACCAATATATTAGCTTCAACCGAAATACGATATCTGCCCACGAATAACATAACCGACAATGGCCCTCTCGAATTTTTTATTCCGGCATCTGATGACTTATACATTGATTTATCCAAAACTATGCTCATACTAAAAATGAAACTCGTGCATTTCGACGGTACAGACGTACCAGTCACTGAAGTGAAAGTCGGGGTCACGAATAATCTTATTGGAACTCTTTTTTCGCAAATCGACGCGTATTTGGGCGATACGTCGGTACAATCTACAAATAATCTTTCGGCGTATAACGCGTACTTGGCGAAATTGCTGAATTTTGGTGAAGAAAACGCAACTGGAGAATGGAATGTATTATATGAACGCGGCCTGTAACCCGCAAGACATGTGGGAACCTGCTTTTAACAATGATCGTAACGGAATGCTGAAGAGATGCGCGCGAACGAAAGAATCGACCACGTTTGAGTTAATGGGCCATTTACCCCTCGATATTTGCCACATGAATAAGTTTATTGTCAATCAACTACCCGTAAGATTCCGCTTAGTAAGAAGCCCTCGTTTAACTTGTATAATAGCTTTAGAGCAGGGAAAAGATTATAAGTTAATTTTAGAACAGGCGTATTTATACGTTACTAAAGTCAAGGTGGCTCCGCAGATAAGTTTAGCCCACGCTAGGATGCTAGAAAGCGGAATACCAGCGATTTATCCCATTACGCAAACAATTATGAAAAGTTTTTCTATCGCTCAGGGTCTGAAAAACATAAATCGCGATAACGTAATACTTGGGAAAATACCAAAAAGGGCAGTTGTAGTTTTTGTCAAAGAAGAAGCTTTCAACGGGTCATTGACCACAAATAGCTTGAAATTTGAACATTTAAATATCACCGACTTATCTTTGTCAGTCGGACCGGATAGATACCCTCCTGACGGCTTTCAAATGGATTATGCAAATTCAAATTACTGTTTACCTTTTCAGTCTTTATTCGAGTCAATGGGCATAGCTTCCGAAGATAGGGGTAATTATCTAAATTTTGCGAATTTTAAGGAGGGGTACACCATCTATACTTTCGATATGTCGCCGGACCAGAATGCTTCGGCTGATCATACGAGTATTCCTCGACAGGGGTCTCTACGTTTAGATGTTCAATTGAAAGACCCCCTACCGACTAATGTCGTGTGTATAATGTACTTTGAATTTGATAACGAGATTTTAATTACCCGGGACAGAAAGGTGATATATAGTATCGAATAAAATGAGCCACCCTGTTTTCTATTCGATTAGTTCGACGCGAGCTTTTGTTTGAGAATGACACGCCCCCCTTTTCTCTCCAACCAACTCGACATTTTTTTATCGGTGAATCTCGCGGAGCCTGAAATTTTAATTAACCGTCAAGGACATAGAAAATATGTCAATTTTAGCGTAAAAGTGTGGAAGAATCTCTGGAACTATGAACAAGAAATTGAAAGATTTTTCAATACCACTACCGAAGCTATACGTTTTCACAGCTGGTTGTCAGATAGTGTCAAGTTGGAAGGATTCTTCTGTCAGCGTGGAAGAATTATTGATATTCGCGGCTATATTCGCGGGTCTAATTCAAATTACGACGTTGTGTATTCCTCCGCCAACGGGGTCGCCCTAGATAAAGAAGCCTGGGACCGTTTGAAGATTATCCGTACGAGTCTCGACAAAGAAATAACTGACCGAAAAGACGCTTTTGAAGGAATGAAAATGTCTATTTTAGACGAATTAAAAAGTGTATTATTTACGTTAACCGAGGCGTGCCCAAACCTGCCCTGCCATAATCAATTGGCCCATCACATTAGCTGCAAACCGATCGCGTCACATTTCTGCGAAAGACTTGAAAAAAGTGTCAAGATGGCGATACCCCTTATGAACTATGACAACGTAATTAAGGCATTTTACGTCAACTTTCCCGACTATAAACTGGGGGTAGAAAATTTATATCATAATATCATGCAAAATGAATCTGAAATTTTATCAGAGCTGATGTATTAAAAATTTCCATTAAAATGTATAAAAATGTAAACTTTGCTGGTCTTTCATTTAATAATGTAGCACACTTTGAACTGTCAAGACATGAATATAGAATCTATTTATTTTGACCCAGAAAATCCCGGAAGTCTGGGAGGACTAAAACGTTTATCCGAACAATTACCCTCTATTTCCAAGAAAAAAATTAAAGATTGGGCGTTGACCCAAGACGCCTATACGTTGCACAAAGATAGAAAATTTAATTTTCCTAGAAATAGGACTTATGTCACGAGCTTGAACGAAGAACACCAGGCTGATTTAATCGAGTTAAACGAATTAAAAAATATTAATAAATTTAATTATATTCTTACTAATATCGATATTCTGTCCCGATATTTATTCGCTATTCCCGTGAAAACTAAGAGAGCGAGCGATATATTAGCTGCTTTCAAAAAAATCCACAAACAACGTAAGCCTTTGAAAATTAATACTGATCAAGGTTCTGAATTTTTAAATCGTAAAGTGCAACGCTATTTCAAGGACCAGGGAATTAAGCATTTCGTTTGTTACGGCGATATAAAAAGCAGCGTATGCGAGAGAGTGAATAGGACGCTTAAAAATAAAATTTACAGATTTCTTACCAAAAGTAAAGGAAAAAAAATTATAATAGAACTACCAAAAATTGTAAAGTCCTATAACGATAGCGTTCATCGCACGACGGGATATAGACCTAGCGAAGTAAGCTTAGCCAATGAGCATCTTGTTTGGCAAAAATTATTTGGAAAGAAAGCGAAAAGAGAGGAACCGAAATTCAAGATTGGCGATCACGTGCGCCTGTCAAAAACCAGCAAAGTATTTCGTAAGGGATTTAAAGGATATTGGGGTAAAGAGGTTTTCACCATATCGAAGGTGATAAATAAACCCCGCCCACTCTACCATATCAAGGACAAGAATAACGAGAAAATATTGGGGTCATTTTACCCCGAAGAAATTCAAAGGGTTTTGCCATGAATACTTTTCAATTGGACGCTTTTTTAAAATGCGACCCGAGAACCAAACCTTTTTTTCTGGGCACATTTTCCAAAGATACTTTACCTCGAGATTGTCCGAAAAAAGAGCCCTTTTGTTTGGTGGCCAATGTACAAGACTCATCAATGCCGGGAAGCCATTGGATAGGAATCTTCGTCAGTGCTAAAAATAGGAAAGGACAACGCGTGGGAGATTTTTTGTTCTTTCGGTCAACATTTTGATGTCTTCGGTTTTAAATTGGATCATTTAGCTCAGAAATGGTTTTATAATAAAAATATAATTCAAGATATGAACCAAGAAACTTGCGGTTTGCACGTTGCTTCGTTTCTGTTAAATAGGTCTGCTGGATTAAGCTTTAAGAAAATTTTAAAAATGTATAATAATGAAATATATATGAACGAAGTAATTTCGCTATTGGCATTGTGTGTGCATTTATTTAATCACGAAAACAGATTTTGTAATCAATAGTGTTTAATAAACATGGTTTTACAAAAAAAATTAATTTTCCCATTCATTAATTTCCCAATCATTAATTTCACGATCTTTAGAATACGCCCGGCGTCTTTCTTTGCGACCTTGTCGGGTTGGCAATTCCTTTCTTGTCAAGAGCGGTCCTACGAAAGGCAAGGAAACAGGTTCGGTCGTATTACGAAGGGTGGATTCCGAAGGCTTGTAACTGCTGTCTTTGAAAGTTGGCGTGCTATATTCATCGAGACTCGTTTCGCTTCGAGATTTACGTAGCTCAGCTCGAGCGGGTGAAGTGAAAACGTTGCTAGCGCCGTTCTTCCATCTTCCCTTTTGGTAGCCTGGAGTACTCGCAAAGTCAGGCTTGAATGGAATATTTCGTGACGTCACGGTGGGGCTGCAATTAAAGTTTTATGGGCGTAATCGGGCGATTGACTTTCGTCCAACCCCGAAATGCCGGAGACACTCTGCCATGGTGTAGAAATTCCAGGATTTATCGGTGATGCTGGGAGGGGCCTGTTAATAGCCATTTCCAGTTGGTGGAGAGGTTGCTGTACGGCTCTTTGCACCTGTTGCGGCGCGGCGAATAGTTGATGGAGCTGATTTGGCGTTTGGGGAGGCAAAAAAAACTTGGCGAGGCGAGCGGCGGGTTACCGAATGAACCGTTAGGTACAGCGGGAGGCTGGTAGATCGCACCGTGTGCTAACTGTATCGGCGCTAACGTACTCGAAGAAGGAGGTAAAGGGGGCGGTTTTATTTGAACGGCTGGAGCGCCGTCATAGTCTTTAATTCTGAGATACCGCGCCAACATTGCCAGATATTCTCGTAGTTTTTCTTCTTCACTACCGTCTCGAACGGGTTTGTTAAGAATACTATTCATGTGTTCTTGTATTAAATTTAGCAATTTTTCGGTATCGGATAAATAGCTATCCGCGGGTAGCAAGACAAATTTCTTCATCGCGCCGGATTAATTATACGACCCAAGATTGGCGGGATGAGCGAATCGAGAATCGCTCCCCAAAAACCGCCCGTTTGCGAGACTAGAATTCTTCGTCGATAACGATCACTGAGAACTCTTTGACCTAGTTTTCTAATAGATTTTTTATATCGTTGTAATTGCCGTCGTTTATGCTCGCCAACGGGCAAAGCTCCGCGGCAAATATTATGACAGATATTCGCGATTGAGCCAACCTGATCTCGCGTGGCGTTCTTCAGTAAAAATCGTCTTTGATTTGGGGAAGCCTTTTTCAATAAAGTTAGATACGGGCGGCTTTCTATAATTGACCTGGGCAAAGGCATTTTACAGAATGACGTAAAATTCGAATAAACACTTTGTTATATATTCTGATTATTACAATAATATACATTTTCCTCTACCAAAAATGATAAATACATAAAATAAAAAATTAATTTTCGGTAAATACTAGCATGGGTCCTTCTTCCATGAGGCATTGCGTTCTAACTTTTAGAAATTCGGGAGTTTTTTGTTGTCCGACGTTACGTAATTGTAAACGTTGCTCAGAAAATTAGGGTTATGCGGAAAGATCTGACGACTTAAATGTTTTATTTGTGATGGATCACGGGGGCTTCGGAACAGGACTATAAATGAGGCGTTAAGCGAAATGTCGCGCGAAAATCTGCCCTGACCAAAGACGTTCTGGCATAAGAATACAATACTCAGATTCAGATGATGCGAACACACGCGAAAAAGTTCAGATACCAGCGCGTTGTCTAAGCACTCGCTCGAAAGGTCGTCTAGCACCAAGAGGTTGTTTTGTCTTTTGTCAAACAAATCTTCGGGTTTTTCACTAAAGAGCCCCTTATGGAATTCAATTTCGGGGGCGAGGGTTTTTAATTCGTCAAATTGATCGTTCCAAAGATTGTAGCAATATAAAATTTTTTGGGGTGGATTGTCGAACATTAAATTTTTATTTTTCAAGAGATTAAACGTCCAGTGACTTTTTCCCGACTTACTGGGGCCAGCCAAAAGAAAGGTATAGGGGGTTTGAAATTTTAGGCGTGTGAGTGACATGAATATCCGTAGGGAATAGAAGTACCGTCTTTGAAAAATATACGTTTCGTCGACGTAAATCCCACTAGTTTTTCGGCTTGTCTGAGATACAAGTGCCCGGTTTTTTGTCTTTTCACGGTAAAGGGAATCTCGACACGGTATTTTAATTCGCGGTTCTCGAGCGCCAACTGCTTTATCGTGTCAAAGTTTAAGATGGTCTGATTTTTTTTAGTAAGAGTGACGCCTTTTATCTTGGTTAAAATTTTGCCCGATTCGAACAAGATAGAGTAACCCTTGGGGGCTATCGTGGTAAAAGCTTTAATGGGGTCATTAGGATATTCATCCGTAAGTCCGCCCAAGCTGCTTGATAAAGTTAAATCTTATTTATTATCGTGTATCAGAATACAACTGTCCGTATCGCCATAGGCCAAATTAGGCCCTATTTTAGCCATTAGATTGTATAATTTAATACGCCCATAAGAGGCGACGAAAATGCCCACAGTTGGGGAACCTTTACGATAAGCCGGGAAGTGGTCTTCGTGATATTTGGTCGTCACGAGAGCCATTCCGTTTTCTAGGAGTTTTAAATCGGTCAGCTCTTTCGTTTTATCAGTTAAAATTTTAACCAAGTCAGCGTAGGAGTTTATAAAAGAACTATTATTTTGACGTAATTGAATTAGGTGACGCCCCCAAAGCTGGTTAAGGGAAAGCTTGCCAAGCGCTTTGAGAGCCGGGTTAGAGCTAACCTCTTCTAGGCCTATTTTTATCCCGTCCTGTTCCCAAAAGTCGTTTAAATATTTTTGTTTTTCTTCTAAGGAGTCAACGTTTTTAGGAAAACCAGCGTATTGGGTTTTCATTTTGTAAAAATCTCTGACATAATCGTCAAAAAGGGGGCAGTCAGAGTCGAAAGTTTCGCGATAATGCTGCACTTCGTGAATTTGTAAAACTTTATAATTATATTGAAGGGATAAATAAAACTCGGGGGTAGTGTACGTATCCGTAATCGCGCGTTCCGCCTCGGTATGACGACAGTCGGCTAGATTATAGAGGGCGCACGTTCTGCATAGCGTAAACATTAATTTATCGCCAATCAGGGAGCCCAAGACGGGGAGATATAGATCTTGGGGTGGGAGAAGAGTCGCTTTAATAAGCCCGAAATAGAAATCGGGTTCGTAATTAAAGTTGCTAGTTAAGATTTCGGGGAGCCCTTTGGGGTAGCGGTAATTTTTGGACATGGAGACCGACGGAAACATACTGTTATAATCGTAAAATTTAATCGGCCTCTCGGGGGTGGATTCTATATACAGTAAAAAGTTTTCAACGCGCCCGCCCCTCAGAGCGCTTCGCGAATTGATCGGGTCAGAGAAAGCCAGTTCGTCGCAAAACGAATTTATTTCGGGGTAATCTTTTAAAAACGTGTCCCATTCACACTCCCATATGGTAATTAAACGCGCGTTGGGGTAATTTTGACGATAAAACTCGATTTTGTCGAGAGTTTTTAAGTAATTATTGATATTAGATTCTTTAAGTTCGTAATTGTACCCATTATGGTCAGTGTGATTGGGACACCCGTGCCAGAAACACCCGAAAAATTCCCCAATTATTAAAGGGTCAGCGCTGTAAATGTCGGGGTGGTAAGGAGCTAAATACTTTTCTCCCTCCAACGATCGCGCCGTTTGAAACTTTACGTGCATTTTTTGCTCCAAGTAAGCCGCCCATCTGAGAGCTTTAACGGAATGCTTGCCTCTGTACCCTGCTGGTGGGATAATAGCTATGGTATTTGGTTTCAGATACCGGCTCAAAAATAAATCGGTTAAAGCTCCCGGTAGAGTCACGCTTTTTCCCGCCAAAATGTCGAAATTGACCTTTTCTCTAAAAAGATTTCTGAACCGGTCAAAACCCCTCTGTAACAGCTTGACGTCATCAATGGCGTACTTTGTCAACACTTCTTTTAAATCAAAAACGGTAAATTTTTGGGCGTCGTACCAAGTTTCAAAATTTGCCAATTGGTCGGGGGTGAATTTATCTACTTCGAAAAAGGATTTTTCCGGTACAACGCCGATATAGTCTAAGGTGTCTTTTTTAAGAAAGAATACGGGAAAAATCCCTTGCTTTCGCTTAAATTAAAGGTTTTGGAGAAGCTTCTGAGAGGGGCTGGAAAATAAGAAAAGCTATCTATAAATCTTATATTGTATTTGGAAAGAAACATCGCGAGAAGTTTGCAGCCTTTAAAGATAACTTCGGGGGTTATTGACCGGGCCAGAACTCCTTTTAATACGAGTAAACTGTCAAATCCAGACCCAAAATGCGAAATGCACGTAATGTTTTTAAAAACTGGTTCGACCTTTGAATATTTGGTTTTACCCTTTTTTGCAACGACCTGACTCTCCAATAAGTAATCTAAAAACGTCTCGACGCAATTAAAGCCGGTAAAGGTACGGTAATCGTACGTTTCAGAGTACGGACTGTCTTGCATAGCGGTAATTAGCAGAACGGGTTTAATCTCGTCATTGTCGACTAAAGTTTCAAAATCAAAGTAAAGGATTCTGGTGGAATTTTCCGGTAACGTGATAGGTTGAACAAAACACGCATTTTTCGGGTGCTCAATTTTGCAGTAGTGACATTTCAAATCGCATACGTGCTCCCCTTCAAACTCTTTACCGCAAGTTAGGCAACGTTTGAGTTTGTCGCACGTCCCTAATTCTATATGCTTTTGGAAGCACGTATTCCCCGAAAAATATCTAAAGCAGTTGGCGCAACGTTGACTAGTTTCGGTATGCGAAACATTCGTGTCGAGACACCGCTTACAGCTAACGGGGCCCTCGCAATTGTGCTGTTTTTTTCTTTGCTATTCCCAAAAACTTTCAAACAAAATGGACAGTACCCTATTCCCCCGAACATGGCGGCGTAAAACCTCACTACGTGGACGTGGTTTCCTAATTTAAGGAGAAAGATTTTTTTGGGTTGAAAGTGGCCTAAATAAATGGGGTCAAAATTGGAATCGGAATCGAGTAAGATAATTTGATAATCGGGCAAGACATTTTGGAATTTAGGAATGTCTTTTATTTCAACAGGACCTGGTGGCACTTTTGATAATCTGTGTAACGCTAAGGCCGCTTTTTTTGTTTTGGATGGTTGACATTACGAATATAGCTTAGATCCTGCATATTAAAATTTTTGGATTGGCCTTTATTTTTTAATTCTTGGTAGTCAGCGAGACACTGTCCTACCGCAACCGCCCTCGCAAAACACAGATTATCAGAATTGCGAATCGGGATAAAGGTATTGCCCTGTTCAATGTAATTATCTAAGCACTCAATAGACCTGTTACGAATACTTTTTTGACTACTACTCATATTGGTGTCTTGCAGAAGAATTATGTCGAATTTTAGGGGGGCCTCAAAGTATAAATTTTTATGGGACTGGGCTACCTGCTCGATACCGCTTAAAATTCTATCGGCCGTCAACTCGTTTAGGTTCATAAATTGGAAATTAATGGGCTCTTCGAGTTCGTCCGAACTGACCGCTATTCTGATACGGCTATAACCCTGATTTTCATCGCTAATTTTGTTTAATAGGGATTGGAAAATTTGGTTTAATTGGGTTTCTATTCGCGCGTGGTTGAGATCGTCCAAGTTTTTGAACTCGCACTTGAATTCTAAAGTTTTACATTTGTATTTTTTGGAAGTCCGAGCGATAATTTTAGTAACCGAATAATAGTTCTCAGGTCGAAACCTGGTGCTTAAGTCGAGAGGGGCTTATTGAGTCATTGTAATTTACGAATTTCGTCGTAGCGTAGAGTCACTTCCCTCAATAACCGCAGGACGTCGTGAATGTCTCTTCTGCCGTATAGGGTCAGCGATTTTGCAAATGAGGAACCAGAATTTTTGGTCAAGCAAGTGTGACCGGTGGCCTGGCTATGGCGAATTTCTATTTTATCACCCTCAATTAGGTAAACGGCGTCTAGGTCCTTGACGTCTTCTAAGGCTGTTTAAGCTGGGGTCCTGATTCTAGTTTAACGCATACACCCTGTTTAGTCGGTTGCGGAAGACTGGATGCTACGTGCGTGGCGTAACGCCTTATATCTATATATATTTTTTGGTCAAAGGTCGTTATTTTAACGCCCAAATCTCCGAGCTCGGAGAATTCTAATACAATATCGTGCCAAGTGGTATTCTTTGTTAATTTTTCTATGTCTTGGTTAGCCCCTTTCCCCGCGAATAATTGTCGAGGTTTATTTTTTTTAATTACTTCGCCGACTTTTGATTTTCTAGCGTATACTTCGGGCAACTTCACTGGTGCTGTTGGGGGAGTGTCATAATCGAGCTTTATGTCGTCTCGGGCTGCCTAAGACATATAGAGATTAAAAACTAATCTCGCTTAAAAAAAATTCAAAAACATAATTACCATCTTGCTGATTGGTCGTCGGGGAGAGTGAGGGCGGTGTTCGTCGCTTCTGCGAAATTGACCGTTGCGCGGTTTCTTTTATACTCGCAAGGTAAGGGGGGAAAGAACAAAATAATCGCGTGACAGTCCTATTGTCAATTTGTCAAAATGATTAATTACTTAACGAAAGCGGAATGAACCGGTTCTACCATGACTATGCGAAAGGATTGTTCACTAACGCATTTCCAGCGCGACTCAATTTAATTCGATGACATAATTAATAGGTTTTTCTCTCGGTATTGTCACTAAAGGTATTTGCGCCGCTAAGTTATTTCTACACCTGCTCGTAATCAATCAAACCTGTCACCACTTTAACAATGCCCGAGTATAGCGAGCCTGGGAATTCCTTTAAAGGAGTACTGACCCCTTTTCGCACCGCGCCAGCCAATCAGCGCGCAGGTAACCACGTGCTCCCCGCGCCAGCCAATCAGCGCGCGCGCCACTCTGCGGAGGTCAATGACCTCGATCCCCGAGGAAAATGCCGACCCCCCCCCGCGCCACCTGCTGGAAGGGGGAAGGAAGCGGGGACTTCCGGTGCCGACCCCCTTTCTACCTGTACATTGAAAAGTGCCAAAGACGTTAGCTTCTCCTACTGACGTGGGTGTGGTCTTTAATTTTTAAGAGGAAAATTTGTTTTTCTTTGAAGGGACCAATACACACTTTATCGAAATTATCGTCCGCCGAGATTAATATAATTTGGTAGTCGGGTAATATATTTTGGAATCGGTTAATATCAATTATTTCTACGGGGCCTTCGAGAACCACCGCTTGGGCGTGTAATTTTTTAGCTTCAATTTCTTGTTCGGGTTTTTTCCCGTTTCTAATTGTCTTTAATTGGTATTCGTTAAAACTAGCACCCTGTCCTAAACTTTTTAAATGCTGATAGTCGGCCAAAACTCTTCCCACCGCCAGGGCTCTCGTAAAACATAAATTGTCCGTATTTCTATTGGGAATAAATGTGTTACCTTGGTTGATATACTGATCTAGACATTCATAACTTCTTGTTCTAACGCTGCGAGGCGGACCTCTCATAGGGGTATCTTGAAGAAATATTAGGTCAAATCGCAGACGTGACTCTAGATAAATGGTTTTTACGGACTGCGCTACCTTTTCAATCCCCGTTAAAATTCTCTCAGCTGTCAACTCATTAATATTCATTAATTGGAAATTTATCGGATCTTGCAGCTCATCGGAAATTACCACCACCCTGACGCGCGTGTAGCCTAAATTATCGGCCGTAATTATATCTAATATTGATTGGAAAATACGGGTCAGTTGGTTACTGATATCCGCGTGGTTTAATTGGTCTAAATTTTTAAAATTACACTCGAATAGCATAGATGTACACCTATACTTTCGAGAAGAACTGGCAATGATTTTATCTATTGAGTAAAAATTTTTAAGGTTGAAACGGGTGCTAAGATCGAGGGCCATGGTGTTTTTAAAGTCCTGCGTAAATATTTAATACGGTTTGAATCGTTGTCGCGACGTCGTAAACTTCGCCGGAATTCTGCAAGTTTAATAGTTTTTCGTAGGCACGTCCACGATTTTTATAGACGTCTCTTGCACGACAGGTGAGCGTTCTACCGCAGAACCACGGATACAGTTACGCTTCACTGAACTCTTCCGAGGAGAGTTATATTTTGGCTTGCCAACTTGTTATACTGGCAATTTTTATCCAGAAATGTTTATGGCGGGAAAACTCTATGACTATATCCGTCCAGCCGTCGTCTACTTGCTTAAATGGACTTGGCTTGGATGGGGTTGTTTCGATGAGACTTGTTTAGATGAGTTGTCGAGAACCTCGTGGCATAATAAGTCTTCTTGTAGGAAAGCTTTTCGCCTTTATATTCGAGACCACGTTTGACCTTATTGGTGAACAGTTGGGTGTTTCGGTGCAATGCACGAACTTTTTCTAAAATTCAATTAAAACAGACTGAATAAACTATTACTTTGCGGTCAAAATCCATCATGCCAAAATAATTTCCTAACAATAAACGATCATTTAAAAAAGGTAATTCCCCAAATTATAAAATGTACTTACAATTTCTTCAAGTCGAATGCAAGTTGTGAAATAAATGCAAATAAAGCGCGTCCCTCTATTTATAGTCGCAAAACCTTCTAGCGGGACGCTATGGAAACTCTATAACACATGCGTAAGTTTTCGTAATAAATAAATAAATAATCCCCTAGCGGGACGCTTAGGAACTTCTATATTACATGTGTAATTATTTGTAACGGTTTTTCAAATCGATAGGCTGCTAATTGTTTGCATGTTTCGTTAAAAATTAACTTGATTAACTGAGTGTTATATTTATAATCTAAATAAAATAATGTTGTATTTGTGTTATGTAAAATTTTGAAATTCAAACAAGCTGTACTTTTTCCAAAAATATTGTACACCTATATGTTTAAAAAGATAACAAATCACCTTCTAAATAGCTCTGTATTTGACGTAACTTAGAATGTCATACTTATCGACTTTCCGCAACTTAAATATTTCCCTTCAACCATGCCCATTACCTCTCGGGTAAAAACGACGCTTTTTAAAAATTGAAACACCTGCCAGTAAATTATTCCATGAAGCATGACGTTATGAAATACCAACGACCATTTTATATTTAACTAAGTCAATCTTGTGACGATAAAATAATAATAGTATGCGTTAAAAGGGTGAATTATAATACTCTAATTATAACAAAGCGTAACTGTTAATGTTTTCAATAATAGTTATAGTTTTTTTCTTGAAGTGTATTATCTTTTAAATAGTTAGCATGTTGCCCCTTTTTATTATGACCGTTTCTACCTTTTCGATCATTATATGGCAAGTCATCGTGGCGCGTGTGGGTCATCATTAACTGTTTAAAAGTTCATACAGGGACGACTTGTTTAAGTAACGGTTTCTATTCGATACCAGCCTAGCATTGCATGTTAAAAATATTATAACTTGTATACAGGGACTTATAAATGCATTATATATAATTTGTATACACGAACTTATACATTCATTATATTTACACGGATTTATAAAGAATCGTTAATGTTTCAATAGTAACATATCCAGATAATAACAAAAGTCTTGACCCCGCGCCCTTAAAGTATTGGCTAATCCTAAGAGTAAATACTTAGTTTATTATATGATTAAAGACGATAGTTTCCTATCATTGTCCCATAACTAAAACATGTCCGATTGGTAAAACTAAAAGGTTATATGTTACGGATATACGTAAACTAATATTTTTGAAGAAAATGTACACGATGTGCGTAAAGACATTGTATACAGTGAAACATTTATAAGGCCAAAGCTGCAGATGTTGTTAATAATACCAAGCTTATTCTTAATATAGGGACAACTTGTTTCAAACTGCGAGGTTAACGAATTTAACATTGAACTTAGTTTTCTAAGGCTTATTAAAAATATTATTCACGATGACCACGCTCGACAAGTAATACAAATTTTACCCCGTTATGTAAGACGCCAATAACGCATTGACTATGTTAAAAACTTGAAATATCCAAGATGGCCACTAAAAACTTTAACTCCCTAGTTAATTTCTTCACCCCAAAAATACCCTTGAATACACTGTGTAAGACAAAACGAATTATGTGCTTAAAGACAATGTTAGATTAATAACCTATAAAATCTTTAAAAGGGACCCCTATTAGGGGTGACTTATATTTGAAAACATGTACCCGAATCCATATATACCAGCCTAGTGGCGAAAAATGGCAGCATTGCATGATTATAATAATTTAATTTATGGAAGACCCCTTTCAATAACCGTAAATCAGATGATCACGTGACGCGGCTTTTTGATCGAACTATCTAGGGAAAACGTGTTCTTGAAATGTCTTTTGGCCACGCTAATGTAATTCCCCATTTTCAACACATGTTTACGTGAGATGACCCCAAAGACACTTCCTAACGGACGACAGGATATACTATCTTTACCACGTTATTAACGTATTGACTATGTTAAAAACTTGAAATATCCAATAAAAAACTAAACTCTCTAATTTCTTTACCCCAAAAATAACCTTGAATACCCAGTTTAGATTTCATAAATTTTAGGCTTAATATTCACGATGGCCAGGCTACCTACAAACTTTACCCCTGCGTCCTTATTAAAGGTTGAGTGACGGTAATATATAGTTTTTGATGCATTTACAATGTCATAATAATAATCAGCTAGGCCCAAGCCATCTACCGACTTTTAATGCGACGGTTTATGTTAATATATATATAAAAATCCTTTAGGGACAACTTGTTTAAAAACAAGCTTGATCTAAAGTATATATGGCAAATTTCCTAAAAAATAACAAAGATAGCCACCCTTTTCAATACACCCTACAGAACCCGTTTGAATATGAATCATTAAAGATGGCGGCCAAAACACATTAATTTTCCAGACAAAATTACTAAGAGTTTATATAACAACCGTTAAAAGAGAGAGTCTTTTTACCGCGCTTCCTAACGTTAAAACACAGCTTATAAAACTCTTTAATATTTACTACTTAAGACCACTTGTTGATTAACCCCAAAGACGTTACCTAACTGTTATAAACCTTGATTCATTGATCCTTTTCGCGCTTACATCATCATAAACGCATTTTAAATCCCCGCCAAAAATGCTAATGAGTTGTTAACCATATAGCAACCAGGTCAAATACCCCTAACGGTTAATTATAAAGGTACAAACATGTAATAGACCTATAGAGTACAAACTATACCCGTTTCCCCGCCAAAATCATGTCAAACATTTAATAGACCTATAGAGTTTAACCACTTGTTCACTGATCCACGCGTCGCTTTCCCAAAACACATGTTAAATTCACGCAAAAAATGCTAATGAGTTGTTAACCATATAGCTACCAGATCAAATACCCCTAACAGTTAACTGGTAATTATAAAGGTACAAACTTTATAACTAGTAAATACAAACTTTATCTCCCCTCCACTTGTTCATTGATCCTTTTCGCGCGTACCAAACACATGTTACTTTACTATCCATATAACAGGTCAATGACCCCTAACGGTAATCCACCTAGTTAAACAATACCACGCTCATTAATATTCAACCTTTTTTAATTGACCTTGAACACCTGCACTCTAGTGAACTTGATTGGCAGGTCGGCTAATTAATTATTCAAAACACCTGTTAATCTCATTAATTATTCAGGTCACGCGCCCGAGGGGGGTCGGCAACGCGATTCCCCGCTTCATTCTTCCCCGTCAAGCAGCTGTGGACGCGTGGGGAAAAGCACGGCGCGCCCCCCACGCGTATCCAGAAAGAGGGGGGTTAACCACTAGCGTAAAACGCCCCTTTAATTATATTGCCGGTCAAATCTTTCCCAATATTGTGACGCATTCAGAGAACAACCTTTACCAAGATTCAAGATCGGTGAAAAGCCCGCGTGCTTCGGAGAACGTGGGGAGGATATTAAAGAACGAGCGCTCGAGCGAGGTGGAAAAACGACGGTTAGAGGAGGTTTTGAAAAAAGGGTTTTTAGGTTTAAGTCCGGAGAAGGAAGGAGAAGGTTCAACCGCCGAAATCGCCGCTAAGCCAAAGTATTATTTTCGTCCAAGAATCTTCCGTCCCCGCTACAAGACCTGAACGTCGAGATTATCTTTTATTATTATACTTAATTGTTACTCAGTCGTGTTCCTTTTGGTTATAAATAAACGTATTATCTTCCTCAACCTTACTGGACGTCGCAATATACATACAGGGATCTCTCGTAATTACTCTATGAATTTCAAATATTTCGGCTGTAAACGTTCCCCTGTATGCTTTATCAAATGTTGATTTTGCAACGGCTAATCGAATTTTATCCCCAATTTTTAAAGTTGGCTTTCCAATCATACTAAGGTTGCCATAGTTTTTTTTCAAATTGCCGATTCATTGTTTTTATTGACATCTTTAGGGGCGATTCCTGTTGTAGAATGTTTTCGAGCGTTATAAGATTTTGCAATTAATGGTAGTTTATTAAGATAATGTAAATCGCTGGTCTTGGTAATTATTTTAAAAATTTTAGATTTTACCGTACGAACGAGTCTCTCAACCATAGAGGCCTGAGGTAATGGTGCATGTTATAACGCTTTAAGAGAGCGCAAAATGGGGCGTTTCGAAATTCTGACCCTGCATCGGTACATAAATTAACAGGTACTCGTTTTTTGAAAATCTCTCTAAAAGCCTTCACAATCTCGCTCGAGGTTTTATTTTTAATTGGCAGAATAAAAATGAATTTGCTTAAGATATCCTGAACTAATAACAAAAAACGGTAATTTTTATTAAAAGTTTGTAAAATAGGGAGGTCTAATAACTCGGCCATAAATGTCTCATCAATAGTTGTTACGTATAATAAGTTACGTTTAAAATTTAACCTCCTAGCTCTGTGTTGTGTGAAAGTTGGTTGTTTGCTGAGAAAATTTTTAATTTCTTTTTCCGAAATTTTGGGAAAATTTTTTCTTAAAGTAACACTGTCAGAATAACTGTATGGGTTTTCAACATCGTAATAAACTTTACTTAATTGTTTATCTGTTTTTGACACCACCATCTTTAAATGTATGAATAGAAATAATAAAAACAGATTATAGTAAAAGTTTTTATTTTAATAAATTAAATCACATTTTAAGTTTGACACATTTTGAACAATATCAAAATATAATTGACTTTCTACTATTAAGGGGTCAAGACCAAATTCCTTTTGGAATCTAACAACAATATGATCGTAGTTTAATTGGGGGATAGCTAATAATATCATATTTTCCACTCGGTCTTCAAAATTTGTGCTAAATCCTAGTTTACAACAGAGATCGTGAGTAATCGAAGATTTACAATGTGGATTCTCACAATTTTCGGTAATTTCAAGCATTTTATCCGTGAGCTCATGTACAATTATGTCACGCATAATATTTTCTGCCGACAAAATTAAATTAATCTCCTGATCGATTGTATATTTACAATGTTTTAATCTTTTCCACCCTGCTTGGTTGAGAGTAAAACCATAATTTGTTGAATAAAAAAGATGATACAAATGGTTTTTTCCTCTTGCACAAGCGCGTACACCCACGAGTTTTTCCTTTTGTCCCTTGAAACAGTCGATTTTTATCTTTGAACCTTCAAGAGGAAGCCAGGTGTGAAAACTAGCAACTTGGTCTTCAAAAAAATCAGTTATTTCCTTTTCGAATGTGAATAAAGATTTCCAGGCTTCCAAACTCAGTTCAAATTCGGCGCAAGTGTCTAGTCGGTAAATTTTGATGGATGGGTTAGCATAACCTATCACCGATAATTCTTGTTTAGGTGAGAGACTGTGAGTTCGAGACATCTTTACCACTACGATTTCGCGAAACAACTAAACAATCTTTGCCCTCGTTGATTGATTTTATTCCGTAATATACGTAACTTGACGCTCTTGGTTAATGACAAATCGGTTTTCGTATTCTCCAATAATAATTATGTTTTGAATATTAGTTAAGGGGGAAGAAAACTTCATTACCATCCGTAAACTACCATTTCGTTGAATTGAGAGATTGTTAGAATTTGCCGAAGAGTCGTAAGTTAAATCAAACGCGAATAATGTATTACCGTTTTTATAAGTTTCGTAATCAATACAATTACCAGAGTTATTTCCAATTAAATCCATTGCCGAGAATAGTGAATAATATGACCTAGTGTAGAGATTTTTATTAAAATCTGGAGTTAGAGCAGTTTCTGGTATATTTTGGTCATCTAATGAAAGTTGTAAGAACGAGAGATTATTATGGTTAAATTGAAAAGGGTTTTCTTGACTAGCGCCATTGTACGCAGAATTGTTTACCATTCTAATTATTACCCGATTTGGAATTTTACCTAAAAAAATATTTGACTTCACGAAATCGCTAGCGCCTGTTGAGATTGTCAGAGTTTTAACAAAAGTTTGTGTTAGATCGTACAAAGCTCTCTGTTTCTGCAATATCGCATTATGTGCCAGCTGGAGATCTGGATTAACGAGAATATGTTTAGCAGTAAGAACCGCATCTTCGACAATCAATTTATATTTCTTATTAACATCTTCATGGGAAATAATTATAAATTCATCTGAATTTTTCAAGAGTCGAATTCTTAAATTCACTTTGTTTAAAAGAAATTTGTCTATTTTACAAGAGTCTACATGAAGTCTACCCATAAATTCACAAAGTTTCGATCCCGCAATATCTTTACTTCTTTTGAAAATTCCATTGTTTTTTATCTTTACTAACATTGTCAAACGCCAGGGCTGGGTCGCAAAACCCGTCTTCGTAATAGCCCTCGGCGGTTTTGTAAGATTGTTTGGCTCCCTTATCAAAATTTAAAACTGTTGCTAAATATGCTAAATATGGGCAGCAGTTGTTGCTAGATTGTACTAAAGTCTCATTCATAAACACGTCTATTTGGCTAAAAATTGAATGCAATGGAAGGTTACATAGGGATACTTTTTTTCGGCTGCAGGTATATCTATTAAAACACCGTTTTGTTCTTTTTTAACCCGAATTCAAATTTTAAGCATCAAGTTTGACATGTCAATATAATAATCTCCCCCGGGGATAGAAAAATCAATCTGTGTAGCATTAGACAAGGGAGCTATAGGGAAATAATCTACAAATTTATTCCCCTCAATATTGCCATTAATCAGGGGTTCGTTAAAAAGCTCTAACTCTGAACACATAGATTCAAATTGAGGCATAATGCTTTAGTCAAGAAAATCGGTTTTTGTTCTCTTGCGTTTTCTTTGATTATTGCGTAATTTTGATTTGCGCTTCTTTACTCTCCGAACTCCAGAGCCTTTCTGTGTATTAAATATGGAATCACCGAGACTATTTAAAAGATTTGTTCCAGCAATTTTACTATTTTTTTTAAAGACTCCTTAAAATTTTGACCCGCAACAACATCATCCACAATTCTCTTCCCCATAACCAACCCTTGAATACCGAGTGATTTAGCTACGGGTCGAAAAAGAGGTGTTACGAATCTTGCTAAACTTTTAAAAATTTACCCAAATCCACGACCAGTTTGATATTGGCTTCCTCGAAAGACGTTATATCCGCGTCCTGTTTGTACATAATGATGATAATATCTTTCAATGATGAGCTTGTTTAATAATAATAATAATAATTATATTATTATTATTATTATTATTATTAAATAAATATCTTTCAATGATGAGCTTGTTTTAAGTGTACTTTAGACTAAGAATCCAGTCTTTTAAATATTAATTTTATAATAGTCTTGCCTGTTTTATATGGCAGGAGTTCACCGTAATCCGACCTTAAAGAAATTTCTATAGTTTGTATTTGATCGTAAAGAACTGGAAAATAGTCTAAAAAATGAATGATTTTTATTTTCGTTTAATTTGATAATTCTCAGCAGGGGTGTATTAGTGTGGCCTGTAATTACAGGTTGTATAATGTTTGTATAGACATAAATTCCGGATATTCCGTGGTTGAGATCTGCGGGGTACATACCTATTTCGTTAAAAAGAGGTCTTTCAATTTGATTGGGTGCAAATCCCAACATTTACCCGAGTTTGGGGTTATCTATTGGAAAGGTTAAAAAACTGTTTCCACCCACACCTTTAACTGAAACTGTCGAATCTGAATTTAAATTAAACTCGAATTTAACCCAACTCTGATGTGGTAATGAGTGTTTCATCGCAATTAAAATATCATCAATAGTGTGGTAAACACCAGTTGGAATTCGACAATGGAATTTGTCTACAACATTTAGTTTATTATTTTTACCATGTTCGTATATGTGGAAATCAATATCACGTTTTTGTCGTCGCCTATTCTCAACTCTGTTTAAATCGTTTCGAAAAATTATAAAATTAACCGTATTATCTAATTCTAATCTAATTTGAAGTGGGTCTAATGCTTTGCTTTAATAAACTGAGAAGATATAATCTACTTTGTACTCAATTTGTAAGAGGTCTGCTAGAGGTCCAAATATTTTAATTTCCAACCCACTCATTAACTCAATTTGAAAATAATAAATTCCATTTTCTTTGAAAATAAAAAATCCAGCCTTAAGTGAGATATGCGAATCAAAATATCTTTGAAGTTCATTTAAAATTTTGAAATGAAGAGATAACGGTCTAAAATTCCCACTTAAATCCTTATCAGACTCGTAATAAATACGTTCAAACGTATAACTGTCATTTTCCCAGTTAGGCGCTTCAATTGGAAAATTTTTATTATACCTAAAATCTATAACCGATTCCTCATCTGACAAAAATTTTTCCTCATACACTTTTAAAGGATTTTGACTGCTAATTACACCATTTTGAAATTCTGGCGCGTTTATATTAAAAATATTTGCTAATCTCCCGGTGAAGGCCATCTGTAGATCTTGAGGGAATGAAATTCTTAAGTAATGACCTCGATTTATTTCTTCTATTGAGTAACTAATTTCGTACCGATTCAAAGGGGGGTAGTTTGTAGCTTGTTGAATCTCGTTTTTTAATTGCCTATGCAAAGATAATGGGATAATATTTCCAAAATCATCTCTCTGACCTTCAAATAAAAAAGGTTGGATAATTGATACAGAGTAGAAAGCCCAATCTTCCTGCTCAAATTGCGGTATTTTTGTAGTTTCAATACGTATGTCGATAAAATTGTTGCGCGAATTAAAAGTAAAATTATTTAAATTTTTTAACGGGCCAAATTTTTGAATACCCGTAAAATAAGTGTCTGGTGGGATTTTAAAAAGATCTGCTAATGGATTTTGAAATTTAATTTCCATCCCTACCGGTATTTCTAAATTAAAATATAAATTATCTTCATCATCGGACGATATCGCGGTTTTTAATCCATCAAACTGTCTCGGTTTACATCGTTCTAATAAATCGCGTATAATTAAGTGTAATGTGAACGGTTGCATTTCATTATTATATTGTCTTTCTCCCTCATATCTACCTGCCTCAAACACAATCGCGTAATTATTCCATTGTATTTGTTTAATAACAGGTTGAGATGGTAGATTAACGGGTATTGGAAGAGAACTTGGTTAATTATTTTCTTCGGAAGGATTTAAAACTTTTGGTTGGTTGACGTCTCCATTAATATTTGTAATTAAAGGTTCTGTTGGTAAAATGTTGTTTAGATTTTCTTCTGGTTTCAAATTTGGCTTTTCTTCTAAATTTGTTTTTGGTTCAAGTTTTGGTTTTTCTTCTAGTTTCACTTTTAGTTTTAGTTTCGGTTTCTTGTTAATTTTCTGTTTTTACCTCCTGGGTTGTGATTGTATTTCTTCCACGGGAATTTGTCGTGGTAAATATTTTTGTTGATATTTATTCACAACTAACGCTTTTTTAATTCGTACTTCGATAAAATTTGTTGCGTAAGTTAAAGAAATAGTTTTGGCGTGCTTTGAGAGTGGATAATTAGAAAGATAATCACTGTCGACAAAATCATTTTCTCGAAATTCCAGAACAGACGCTAGGGGCGATGCTTGAGGTATTCTTATTTGCACATCTTTTTGTAACTGTATTTTTAATTTTGAACTGTCTTCGTTTTCATCAACTTTTACCGTATTTATTTGTATTTTTCCTTTAAGTGTTTGATTGGCCTCAATAGTTTTAGCAAACTCGTTGAGTATATTATTTTGAAGAGATGTTGGAATATTATTCTTATTTCGGTCTAGATCACCCTCGTAACGTTTGGGTGGAATTTCAATTTTAATATAATCCCATTGATTTTGTTCGGGTGAAATAACATCTGACACGTGCCCTACTTGGAAATGCGAATACTCATTTGTTTTATTCGAATAAGTTTCAGGAAGAATTATTTCTGCTAATGAGCAAGCCCATTTTTCATTGTTAAAATTTAAAGGTTTTGATAACTGTACTTTAAAATTAGAAGGCGTATTTTCCGGGTAAATATCGGGTGATGCGTTCGAAGGTAGAAATACTACGAAACTTGACATCTTTATAATGACAGTTTAGTTGGGCGACATCTCGTTTTATACTAATAAAAGATTTAGCGTGATAGATCGAAAGGATTGGGAGTTGAACTTGAGACTGTTTGAATAACGTCCTGCAACGCTACCGATCTACCACGCTAAACCTTAACACGAAAGAGTTAAATTATCTATTTTTACGTAGGAAAAATAAGAACAATATATTAATTAGAAAAACATATTTATTCACATATTTTCAATCATTTGACAAGTTTTTTCAAGATTTTCTAAAACCTCAATGGGCGTTTCAACTTGACTAAGAGTTAAAATTTGATTATTTTTACAATATTCTTGAAAAAAAAAATAATAGCTTCCATCTGCTCATCAGATGGCATGACAAAGTCCGGTGGAAATACAACATTTGATTTCATTGTTGAATTTAAAGTTTCTTCGGACTTAATACCAGTTGTCTTTTTTTACGTTGAATTTTCTTTGGTGTTTCATTATCATTAACAAACTCGTTTAACCATTCTTGATGTTTTACGTTAAACTCGTTCAAATAATCAATAATTTGATCGTCTTATATTTTTCTTTGGTTGTATATTCTGGTTTCTTGGAATGAATACAATCGCAAACATCAATAGGAATTTGATTTTTATAACTACTCGATAAGTGATCCATTAAGTGTTGCTTAAAAATTGTCTTGTGCTTGACCAATCCAGCATTTAACACTAAAGTTTAAATTATCAAAGAAATTAAAAGCGTGTTTGCGACATGGCTCCTCGTAATTACAAGGGTTCTCGTTAGGCGATTTGCATTTAACGTCGGGTTTTCCCATAAATAACTTCATTTTTTTATCCTTTAAAGCGCTCGATTTTTGAGACGTCTTACGCTTACACATATAATCTGACTTTTAAATGTAAAAACAATTATTATTTATAGAAATAGTTATTATCGCAAGTTTAGACTCGTTTATTAGCTGTTTAAAGTATTTTGGGTGGGGCCAATAGTTGCCAAGGCTATAAAACGAAGGTCGAGAATTCGTTTCCCCATCTCGCAAATAACTAATTAGCATTTTAATCGGCGAAAAAACGCAAAAAACGGAAAAACGATATCAAAAGTAAATTAACATAAGTATTTGGTGGGGTTACATATTACCGCCGATATCTCGGGCCGACCTTGTCCGATCGTGACCAAACTTGTTGGGGTGATAGACCCAGGCTTAGGGGTGGTGGACAGGTGTCAGGCGTCGAGGTCAAAGATCATCTTCAAGGCGAAATTTGAGATTGAAAAAAAAATGTTTTTCGATTTTTCCAAGGACAAAAATTTTGTTTTGCGAAAATATTTTGGGGGTGTTTTTGGGGGGGGGGGTTATGGCGGCCATCTTGGAAAAATCGTTCATATTTAGTTACATTCTACGTCTTACGCTTACACATATCCTTTGACTTTTATATGTAAAAATAGTTATTATCGCAAGTTTAGACTCGTTTATTAGCTGTTTAAAGTATTTTGGGTGGGGCCAAAAGTTGCCAAGGCTATAAAACGAAGGTCGAGAATTCGTTTCCCCATCTCGCAAATAACTTATTAGCATTTTAAACGGCGAAAAAACGCAAAAAACGGAAAAACGATATCAAAAGTAAATTAACATAAGTATTTGGTGGGGTTGCATATTACCGCCGATATCTCGGGCCGACCTTGTCCGATCGTGACCAAACTTGTTGGGGTGATAGACCGAGGCTTAGGGGTGGTGGACAGGTGTCAGGCGTCGAGGTCAAAGATCATCTTCAAGGCGAAATTTGAGATTGAAAAAAAATGTTTTTCGATTTTTCCAAGGACAAAAATTTTGTTTTGCGAAAATATTTTGGGGGTGTTTTTGGGGGGGGGGGTTATGGCGGCCATCTTGGCGGCCATCTTGGAAAAAATGGTTCATATTTAGTTATATTCTACTTACAAGTGCGTGATCAAACTTAGCTTAGCCTTTTGCTCTTAACAGCATAAAGGCTAGGAAATACAACTGGTTTAAGTGCAAATACTCATGTCCGTTGTTTGTTTATACTGTCGGTTATAAGCTGATATTTTTTTATATCGAAGAATGCCAGGCATCAGGGTATCACGTTAATAATTTCCCTTAGGGTCACAAGCAAACCACGTGTAACTGTACACGACTATCACACCGTGTATGGTAGCCCTTATCAATACGCGCAGGCCACGTGTAAATGTACACGAATATAACACCGTGTATGGTAGCCCTTATTAACACGCGCAGGCCACGTGTACATTAGGTTTACTATGCACGGCGTGTGTAATACACCGAGCACACACGTGTAATACACGTGTAAGTAACAACTGACACGAGTTTTCCACCATAGTTACCAAATATCCACAATAACAACACGTGCCTTTGCTTTCTGGGTAGTCACATCATAGTTACGTTTGGTTTGATCATTATTTGTTTCTTCCTCAGTAGTTCTAGTGCACTTATTCACTGTCGATTTACTTGTTTCTTCAAATGGTGCAAAAAATTCACTGATTTTAGGTAATTTAGACGCTTTCTCCTCTCCTTCCTTTTTCTTTTCTCACTTCACTTAATTGTTTTTTTTGTAAGATATGATATCAATTTCATACACTATAATATTTTTTTTATTATTGCGATACAAATAGACAAGTTACAAGTAAGTTAAGTAACAAGACCGAGTCAACTGACAACTAGCCGCTTTAAAGAGGATGACAAAATTGTGAAAGGCGGGAAAAGTTATCGCAGAAATAGCTAAATGTATACATAAAACCTTTTTACATGATAGTTTTGATATTCGTAGTAGAACCGGGTACCCGAAACATACGAAAAAGTATATCACGAAACTAACCTAGTACTACTTTATGAAAAAGCCTAAAGTTAAAGGACCCCGATCGTCTAAATTATGTTTTAAATCGTTTTACGAAAAGTAAGTAAAGTAAGTAGTTACTAAAATACTAAATTATATATATTTTTTTATTTTGAAACTATGTTTCGACCAAGGCATGACGTTCCCGCCCGATGGGCCCTCTCGTGGTCCAAGGCCCGCGGCATTTGCTACCCAGGCCGCCCTATTGCTACGCCACTGTCGAGAGTGGATTATTAAAGAATTAGCTTACGTAGTATTAGAAACTGAAGAATCGGAAGTGTTTACTTTCAAATCTCCATGCCCTTTCAAAGAGCTTTCAAACGAAGATAAAAAACAATGCAGATGGATATCTCATAACATTTGTCATCTTCGATGGAATGACGGCGAACCTCCTTACAGAACGAGACGTGACATTTGCAATCAGATAGCGGAAAAAGCGACTTCGTTTTTCACCAAAGGTTAGAAAAAGCTGCAGTATTATCGACACTCCTCGGTGTTCCAGTAACTAACATCGAAGATACCGGTTGTCCTAAATTATCAGAACTAGAAGACGTTGAATAAGACTGTCCTTTTCATTCCGAAACTGTTCATTGCGCTTTAAGAAAGGCTAAGAAAATCTCTAAATGGATGTCTCAAAACGAGTTAAGAAAAACATAGACTTTCTAAGTTTCCTAACATCCTGTAATCTAAATCAAAGAAAGACAGCTATTAAATACGCTAGCAAAGAAGCTATATTGGCTCTCGTTGAATGTTGTATAAATGTATTGCACGGAACAATTGAACTGTCAGAACGTCTTCGTAAGCGGTTAAAGAAACATAGCGCGGTTATACGAAACGTGTCGAAGAAGAATACTTTATCAAAACGAAGAAAGATTCTGGTACAAAAGGGTTGTTTTCTTCCATTTTTATTAGCTTTCTATTCGAGGACAAGTGATTGGAGGATCTAATATAATTGATCTTTTGTATGACGCTGTGAGAAAAACGCTTGGAACAGTGATTGATCCTATAGGAGTTACTGAGTTTTAAGAGGGCATTCATAAGTCAAATATTTCAAAACGTTTAATAAAAAATCCTGTAAGATTGACACTGTTAAAAACATTCGCTGTATTTCATACACCACCAAGTAGTTCAATGTTATCATCATCTTCACCTAGTCCTCTAAGACCTTGGATAAATACTAAATGAAATATATTAACCTGATAATGTTGTTCTCATTTCATAGTATAAGCCTACAATGGAAGGTTGTACAAAAACGGTCTCTTTAGGACTTATAGCCTATTTATCACAATCATTTTCAAAATCACTGAAAATTATCACAGCTGTATTAATTATCATAGTTATTATAATATTAGAATTATTTAATTTCCTTTTTTGGCGTTACATGCCATTACATCAAAATATAACCCGATATGGAGAAAGAAATTGAGAAAATCTATACTAATCCCGCTGACCCAGGGTCATTCGCTGGAGTTCGAACGTTCTATAATTCAGCTCGACATAAAAGTTTAAAGGTTTCATTGGAAAAAGTAAAACAATTTCTAATACAGCAGGATACATATACGCTGCATTAACCTGCTAGAAGACGATTCAAACGAAATCGAACTATTGTTTATAGAATTGACGAACAGTGGCAAGCGGACTTGGCAGATTTTCAGAAGCTGTCTAAATCTAATTCAGGATCTCGCTACGTATTATCAGGAATTCATACCTCGAACTTGGAATGGTTATCCGGCCGTATTCCCTATGGTAAGATCTCGGGGACCGTTTTCAGTGACGTGTATGAGAACAAAAATTGCCCCCTCTTTAGGAGTTTTTACCCCGCGCAATTTCCCGTTTTTTCAACTGTAGTTTTTTGTTGTTCGACTCCCCGTCCATTTCGAAATTTAGGGTTTGAAACCCCACCATTGATAGCCACGGGTCAGCTCGCTCTCCCGACCTCTCCATGTGGAAGGATTAAGTCCGGCATTGTTAGCGCTGTCAAAATTGTTAGCAGTTACAGAACCGCGAAGTCAGAATTACGAGGTGACCGTCGCTATCAATACGGGGATAGCGAAGGAAAAAGCAAAAATATGTTTGAAACCTTTTTCGACACTGGGGGATGAAATTATCTGAAACTAGGATTTAATACCATTGAAAATCATATGAGAAAACACGTATACTCTGACGTCAAAATGATGGGGAAAAAACGGTCCCCTAGATAGAGACGGAAATCGGGCGAGATAACCATTCCAAGTTCGATGTATGAATTCCTGGTATTATGTATTATTGACATATTTAGCAAATACGCTATGGCTGTAGCGGTTAAAAATAAGAAAGGTGTAACAATTTTAGAAGCGTTACGTAACGTTTTTGAAAAAGGTCGTCAACCGAAAAGAATTCAAAGTGATCATGGAAACGAATTTGTCTGTCAAGAAGTGCAGAGTGAATTACAGCGAAGCGGTATTAACTTTTTCGCTACTCGATCAGAAATGAAAGCGTCCATTATTGAATGATTCATTAGAAGTTTTAAATCTCGTTTATATCGCTATTTCACGCAGAATAACACCCTTAAATATATCGACGTTTTAGATGATATTATAAACGCTTATAACAATAGTTATCACAGATCAATTAAATGTAAACCCGCGGAAGTTACTCTAGATAACTCTGCTAAAATATGGAAAAATCTTTACGGTTCGGTAAATTTTTCTCCTCCGTTAACATACGCGTTTGAAATTGGAGACATTTGTAGAATAAGTAGAAATTTATCAATTTTCGATAATAAATATAACCCGAATTTTACTACAGAATTGTTTAAAATAGCTGAGAGACTACCACGTGACCCACCTGTATATAAGCTGATGGATTTAAATTCTAACCCCATTTTAGGAGTATTCTATCTATTCAGATTGTTGGTCAAGATTTAAAAGACTTGCTTCATAATCGAAAAAATAATAAAAAAGAGGAAAAAATCGGACGGCCGCGTAGAAATGTATGTCAGGTGGCAAGATTACGACCCTACATTTAATTCTTGGATACAAGAAGTGGATTTAAAATGAGTTTTTACGTAACGCTACCTTCAGATTCCTCGTCATTATATTACTTAGATAATAGCGTTGGTAAATTTCGAACGTATTTAGCTGAACCATTAAGATTTGAGGAACAGTACGAAGTTGGGTTAGCGGAAATAAGCTATCCTCGGACATGGCATAACGTTCGAAAACCTAATCTATTGGTTATTGAAGACCCTATCGAATATGATAAAATGACTGATAACCCTCTAGTTAAAGACCCTCTCGAATATTATAAAATAATTGAAGTTCCCGCGGGTTTTTATAAAACTCCGGAAGAACTATTTCATATTATGAACGTCCACAACCAAGAAGAACAAGTTACATTCGCTTATTTAAATTATTCTTATCGAATTAAAGTTAAATTGCAACCGAAAATCAGAGCTGTAATTGGCCCCGATCTATCGATTTTACTAGGTTTTAAGGATAGAAGAGATAATGATTTCACTATTTTAAATTAAATGATAACCCCCTACCCAGTTGATATGAACGCTGGGTTACATTCCTTATTCGTTTATTCTGATCTGGTTGAAAATAGCGTTGTTGGGGATAGTTTAGCACCTCTATTAAGAATCATAAGCGTCGAAGAGAAAGCCGAGTCTAATGGGAAAACAGCTACAAAAATATTTTCACAACCTCATTACCTACCAGTCGTGTGTAATAATATTAAGACTATAGAGATTAATATAATAGATGATTTACCCAGCAAACACAAACACGTCCTGTGGACATCCGATAGACGTCACACTCGGAGCTTGCCTTCGTCCGTAGGACATCCCAAAATCCGGGGTTGACGTCGGTTGGACGTTAAAGGACGTCCAAATGTCTGGTTTGTCTATAGCCGTAGTACGTCCCGGGGACGAGTTTTCGGACGTCCAACGGCGATTACGGCGGTCGTCCCCTGGATGTCTTTCTATAAAACCTAGAGATGTCTTCAGGCCTTTAATTTGGTTCAATAATGGTTCAATAGGGATGAAACTAGGACGTTCATTGAATATCGTATTCTGAACAAATAATTTAAAAAGCCAAACTTGATATAAAAATTTTATTCAAAACATTAAAATACAAGATAATGGAAAAAATCTAGCAACAAGTGTACAATTTGATTGTATTAACACGAACTCTGCAAGTATTAGCAGTTAACATATAAATTACAAAACTTATATAGTTATTTAATTTTTATATAACAAAATAAATTTCGAACTAAACTATTAAAAAATTAATAACCTTCCTTATACAAATATAAAAAACAATAAAATTAATTTTTAAATCAGAAGCAAAATAAAACTAAGCCATTTAATACTATTTCTTAAATAAAATTAAGACTATCGGATGAAAAATGTACTCTAGAAATTAGTGTTTCTCGAAGCTTAATTTTAATATCTATCCAAATCTTACTTTTGGAATTACAATTTAACTATATAAAATATAACAGTATGAAATAAAGCTTTAGGCGAACCTTTCAGTGAGAGTAATGAATAATAAAGTTAAAAAGTTAAATTGAAACACGTACAGGTGCAAAATGAACTTTAAAAACAGCGAACCTTCCCTTACATTCGGAGAATTCAACGCAACTCTTACTTTTGGAATTCCAAATCCAATATATAAAATATAACAAAATGAAATAAAGCTTTAGGTGAACCACTCAGTGAGAGTAATAAATTATAAACTTAAAAAGTTAAATTGAAACATGTACAGGTCCAAAATGAACTTTAAAAACAGCGAACCTTCCCTAACATTCGGAGAATACACTGCAAATCTTACTTTTGGAATTCCAAATTCTCTATATAAAATATAACACTATGAAATAAAGCTTTAGGCGAATCTTTCAGTGAGAGTAATGTTAAAGTAAAGTTAAATTGAAACATGTACACTCTGTTTGAAAAGTCTTCGACAGCTGAAATTTTGGCCCTCTTTTTAATTCTGCTAGAAAACTATAATAGATGGCTCGATGAAACCAATTGCAACTTTTATTTATTTTCCAATATCTTTCGTTATTTATCGGTTTCGTCCGCCAAAAATTAATAGTTTGGCGGGAACCGTCAAAACTCATTTTTGACAACTGTTTAAATATTGGTTCTACGGCCCTGAATTCACAATGGTCGATTCATATTTAGAAAGTGGAAAAATTATCTCTCTACAACCAACGGTTGAGAAGCTATCGCGTTTCCAAATTGTCGTCGAAGTTGCGTTATTTATAATCGCTTGATGCATTTTAGGTGTTTCCTAGTTTAGAGGTAAGTTTGGAAACGCTATAACTTCTCAACCGTTGGTTGTAGAGGGATAATTTTTCCACTTTCTAAATATGAATCGACCATTGTGAATTCATAAACGCGAGTCGGTGCCGTAGAACCAATATTTAAACAGTTGTCAAAAATGAGTTTTGACGGTTCCCGCCAAACTATTAATTTTTGGTGGACGAAACCGATAAATAACGAAAGATATTGGAAAATAAATAAAAGTTGCAATTGGTTTCATCGAACTATCTATTATAGTTTTCTAGCAGAATTAAAAAGAGGGCAAAAATTTCAGCTGTCGAAGACTTTTCAAACAGAGTGTACAGGTCCAAAATGAACTTTAAAAACAGCGAACCTTCCCTAATATTCGGAGAATACACTGCAAATCTTACTTTTGGAATTCCAAATTATCTATATAAAATATAACAGTATGAAATAAAGCTTTAGGCGAACCACTCAGTGAGAGTAATGAATAATAAACTTAAAAAGTTAAATTGAAACATGTACAGGTCCAAAATGAATAGACTTTTGATCAAACATATTTTCTTCCTACCTCTGTAAAAGTCACATTAAAAAAATCGAGTTAAAATCATTAAAAAAATCAAACAGTTTTTTAATAAAATACTTACTCTTATGATATATTATCAGCAATACTAGAGATTACTATGTTATAATCTTTAACGTTTGTGTAGAACCTTGGATTAAAAACGTCGAACGCATTATGGACTTTATGGTGACCGATTCCAAACTATAGAGTAATGGCGTCGTACAAAAGAAACTACAAACTGGGCTACCAGATATTTTAAAAGGACTTTAGCTCGGCCAACTTAGATCAGCTTTTTTGCAGTAATTGGCTGTGATTGTAGAAATAATTCATCAAATGAGAATAATGGAAATAAAAATTAAGAAAATAATAATATAAAAAAATTTAAAAATTAAGAACAGATAAAATTAATTAAATAATTAAGTAGTTTTGATTTAACACGTAATTTCATTAATTCACGTTAAATAAACCCGTAAATTTAAATAATAATATTCTTAATAAAATTAATATTTTGTGGTTCATTAATCATTATCAGCTCAAATACAAATACAGGTGAAAAAAATTAAAATTAATTGCTGATAAACGCACCTCTAGATAGCATTGATGGACGAAACATTTCGGTCGAATAGTGGAGATCCATGCGACGTCGATTGGGCTGAATATCGGATGTCGCGAAATTGGTTCTACGAGGACTAAAATGGGACGTCAGTTATTCGTTCCGTAGGACGAATTTTGGACGGGACCAAGCTGGGCTCTATGGACCATGCTGGGACGTCCCAGGGACGATTTGTGTTTGCTGGGTAGGTGAGCCAATACAGTTTCATAGTGGAAAAGCTCACGTTGTATTTCATTTTAAACCCCGTAAATTGTGGACTTCACTATAAACCTTTAATCATTCAGGACACACCCTCATTCTAGCTTAAGAGAGCGAACAGTTAACATCCTGAGGTCTGAATATTCACCCTCAAGAACTGATTATAAAAGTTTCTATTTAAACCAGGTTGGTTTCGGTGGAATACCTGTATATAGAGGTTTAGCTGTGCAAAGAGGACATGGACTAGGAAATATATTATCTTTGCGTTTAGATTCGCGTTACCTTAGAGAGGAGTGTTAGCGTCTGGTGATTGGAATAATCAGTCTGATATCTTATTCCAATCACCAGATGGTAACAGCAAGATCCTCTCTGCTTCCTTCAGCCCCCTCTCCCCGTCTCAATCACCAGAATATCCAATCACCAGAATATCCAATCACCAGATTCTATCTGCTCTCCTATCCCCAATCGCTTTTTCTTATCGTTTCCATTCATCAGAATTTCCAATCACCAGATTCTCTCTCTCTGCTTAACCCTCCCCCTTACCCCCACTCTAAACTCCATAAATTTATGGTTATATTTTCTAATATCTAAACACCAGAATATATAATCACCAGATTCTCTCTGCTCTTCCCGTTCTCCCGAATTAGTTTTCCTAACACAGTTTTTTTGGAGAATGGATTTCACCCCCTCTTTACCCCTCTCCCTGATCACCAGAATTCTTTAACGCTTCCATTCCCTATATCTCCCCAAGCCCTCTTTGTTCACCCCGTTAACCATAATTTCTAATCTCTAGGCAATAAAAACAAGTTATTTAAATTTAATTATTTTATTTTAGAACTTTGTTTACATGATTACGTAAAATTGGTTCTACAACTAATCCGATATTATATATAATTCGTTTAAATCGTAATTTATCTATATAATTGTAATTTATTCGATCTTCGTAAGGGATATAAACAATTTCATTTAAAGGGTTGAAACGAACTGCCTTCTGCAAGTGCAGCTTGTATAAATAATTTAATTAAAAGTTCTACCTCCACGTCTGACCGGAATAGAGATGAAATCGTCCTCCTCCAGTGCCGCTGACCTTGGTTGGGCCGGCATGTCCCATTCTTGCGAGATGTACTTTTTTCCGATGGTGAATTATCCCTCGACGGACAGTGTGGAAATAATCTGGCGTGTTCCCATTCTGGTAGGTCTCCTGATTCCCAGTCTCCTAAGATGCCATGGCATTTGTAACATCGTACTTCATCGCCCCGTTGAATATAGTAGAATCCAGCCTCTGATAGTTTTTCTTGGAAACATGTGGATTTTTCCAGTGACGAAACGTTTCAAGTCGATACGCTTCGATTTCCATAGTTGATCTAGACAAAATATGTTCTATAGTTTCAAATGATACATTCACTAAGCCTACATGCTAAACCTAAATTTATCACTAAGCCTACTAAACCTAATTTTATCAATATGGTTAAATTTATACGCTTAAGTTCTCAATATAAAACGCTTTTTCAATATGCAAATTGTTTTAAATATGTCTAAAAATAGTCTATTACCAAGAAAAAATAGTTACTTACTTTACGGTTGGAAATCCTTTGTCGAGCTGTAAAAAAGCAATCCGACAGCAGGTCTTTACTCGTCAATGCTCCGAAGTGAAATGACGCGTGGGAGATTAATCAGTTCCTATCTTGTTGAGATTAATTCATCACGTGATCTAAACTTCAAATAACCCTCAAATTCCATTGGCTGTCTCTCTCTGAGAGTTTAAACTGCCTCTAATGATTGACGTCACATATTAACCCACTTGAGTATTTAGAAAAAACCCTTTGTTACTCGAACGAGTGTTTTGGAAATACCACGTTGACGATATCAATATCGAGCTCTCACTTGAAAATGTTTACGGAAAACAATCCTCTTGGAAAATTGAGCAACGTAGAAGATTAATAAAAAAATGGGTAAGTGTTATGTTTTTTTCAATAAAGAGTCTTTTTTTACATTTAAAAGTATTTATTAAGAGTGAAAAAAGTTACATAGGAAAAATTGTTTACAATTATTTCATCGCGTACAAAAGTTTATATTATTAAATAAAATGGCCGAGTCAAATTTCATTCTTTTTGAATTACAAGGCCCATAGCTAACTAAATCTCAGTTAAATTATCTAAGGCAATGATTTTTTTCACCATTCTTATTTTGCGTGTACTAAAGATATTTTGTTAATGACGGGTAGAAAACATCTTTTAATGGTTCAAGACGGTAACAGATTTCAATGACTTTTAGAAAGTACTTTAAATAGAACGTGCGGGAATAATGCAATAATATATTTCTACCAATGTTTTGTTTTCATGCTAGATTGCGTAAACCACCCCGTTGTCCTAACTATTATACCAATACTTTCTGATTCTATATTAATTTTTTGTTTTTGGATGGTTTATTTTATTCGAAAGTAAATGGTTTGGCGCTCGTAGAAGCGCGCGCATGTTTTCGAGAGAGGTCGGGTCTTATCTCTAAAAGATACCAGATGGCGTGGGAATATTTATTTTATCTTCTGGAACCGGATTTTTTCCAGTCACTCACCATACCTCTCTTTCTAGATAATGGAATCGCCAAATTCGATGTGATGATTTTTCTAGCATGATTTGCGAAAGATAAAAATTTCTTGTGGTCGTTTTTTTCCCAATTTTTGGAAAACCTTTGGTAGTACGTTTTTGTAATTTGTCCTTTAGTTCTATGCAAAATATACATTACGCAATATTCGCCGCAAACGTTACTAGTTAGTCCTTGCAATCGTCTTTTACTAAATGTCCACGTCTTACACATTGAATTTAAATATTTTCTGATTGGTGGTAAAAACGGGGTAAGTCCCATTGAATCAAAGTAGAATCCTTGTTTTCGGCAATCGACGTAGACGCAAATCCAATGACGTCGGGCGTTAATGTTGTTTGCATAGTGCTCCGGAAATAGGGTCGTACTTCCGCTCTTTGTTCCGCACCCCCTAAAGGTCTCATATAAACAGATCTTACGTGTAAGAACCGTTTAATTCCACGTTTACTGGTGAGTCTTTCCATTAGAAATTTACTGAAAGCGGCTCGGTAACGTCCGATAAACATCCCCGCATCAATATCATAGTCTTCGGCATTATAACGAATAGATGCTAACGTATCATTCAAGGCCTGTACCATACTTGGAGATGCTGGTGGTGTTTCATCAAGTATTGGTGAGGCGAGTACCGGTGATGGTGTTAGGTTGTTGGGTAAAGCTGATGTAGATGGCTGTGTACGGGTAGATTCCAGTTGAATGTATTGAAGCAGACTAGGTGATGGTGTACGGGAAGATGCTGGTAAATGTTGCATTGGTGACGGTGTGCGAGACAGGTCCATGGGTTCGGAAAGGCTGAGTTCGTTGATGGCTCTTAAAATGCTCTAATCTAACAACATTCTTACCACATACTTCACAGACAAACTTATGTCTATCACCGTGTACTTCTCTAACATACCGCCCAGGTTATCACTTTTTACATAATTTCAACTTATTCCGTATGATAAAACGCGATAAGATATACGTTCAAGTGTCTTTCGAGATAAGCGGAGATAAATAAACAAGTTGGCCTGAACACAATATGTTGATATACGAAAAAACAAATCGTCGCGAGAAATACCTTAAATACATTGACTTTTCGACGATTTTACCCCCATTTCACCCCTTAAATCCCGGATCCCGACGATCCCGATCCTGGGATCGGCGCCACACCCTCACTTTCCCTCTACTACGGTATATGATCGCCTTCGAACCTCTTACTTTCGTTCTTGATTAATGAAAACATTTTTGGCAAATGCTTTCGCTGTAGTTCGTCTTGCGATGGTCCAAGAATTTCACCTCTAGCGTCGCAATACGAATGCCCCCGTCTGTCCCTTCTAAACATTACCACGTGTTCCGAAAACCAACACAATAGAACTCGAAGTCCTCTTTCACTGGCTAAATATATATTTATTTTCACTTTGAGTATACAAATGATAATTATTTTAAAGAAAGCCAGTTTTTACCCTGGACCATTTCTTAAAGAAAAACCCCGCGACACAAATTTCTAAAGATAAAAATATTCGAAAAATATAATATGTTATTTAAAATCAACGGAGTCTAAAACGGGTATAACCCCAGAACAACGCCAGAGCCCTAGGAAAAATCCCGAGAGAGCAGGTATGGCTTGAAATCCAGGACTAACTCAAGGTAGTGTATCTTTCGCAAGACTCCGCTACTCTATTAAGGGTGCCTTCACCGCTGCCAGGTCCATACATACTCAAGTACACCGTCCTTTATATTCAAAAAAGCCACGGCCTAGATGTTTTCTTCGCTCATCAGGTAGTTTATTTTGAAAAGAAACTTTTTCGTTAGTGAAAACGAAGTTGAATTGTCTTAGAAATTTAAATTCATATTTGATTTAATTACAGCTATATTTAGTTAATTATCAAAATGAGTATTCAACATAAACTGACTTTAATAATTAGCACGCATTTTTTAAATTTTCCTAGTTATTCAATTGGCCGTTGCTATTTACCCCCGATTTTCGGTGGTAAATAGCCTATATCTATTTACCACCGAAAATCGAGGGTAAATAGCGCAACCGCGCGGCCATTGCTATTGCCACATTTTAATGCTAAATACAGAAATCCACTTTAATAATACGATTATTATAAATTTCAGTTAATTATATATGTATGGTTTTTTTTAATTAGTAGCGTCGGTTTATATGGAAATTAAAGTAGGGGTAGTCTCTAAAGAAAAACATGCTGCATGCTATTTTTAAATATAAACAAACAGGGACATCATTTCTGTAATACGCGAGTTTTTTAAATGTTTATCATTCGAGATTGTCCATTATTCAGGGGCTGTTCATATAGACCAAAAGGTTACAACAAATTTTTGATAAAATTATCTATATCAGCTTATTTTATTTTGAAATAAGTGTTTTGAAGGTGGAAATTCTCCATTTTCTTATGTAGCCAAGTTGCGGTAATCTTTAAAGATTTAGTTGTCACTGTTGGTAGTATCTGTTATCCTTAAGAAAGGGTTGGATCGAAATATGACCAATTGATGAACAAAAACTTTGGTTAATATTATAAACTTTTCATCACGGCTTGGTTCGTCGATTTAATAAAACACATTTTGCGTACGAGTATTTATCTAGAAATGTAGGCGTTGTTCATATAGAACGAAATATTACTATATGTATTATTTTTAATCAATTATCAATTAATTTACATTATTTATTCTAGGTTATTCAAGTGTATCTTGAACTATCAGATTTGGGCGCTTAATTCGGTGATCAATTAGGGATCGTCTATGAAGATTTCTTACTTTGTACTTCTATTCGAAAAATTATATTTCCAAGCTTACGGAAGCGTTTATTTGGCTTTGTTCGGTTTGCGGTCTTTTTTCACGATACACAGGGGTTTTCCATACAAACCGAAAAGGTAAAATTTACCTATTTTAACATAATTTTCTTTTATTGTTGCCTGTTGGTCATTTTAGGTAAACTTTTCACCATAGCTTCGTCAGTCATACGGGTTCTTATCTCAAAATGTAGGGGTTGTTCATATATAACGAAATGTTACTATATAAATAAATATATAAAATAATTTTCAATTAATTAATGTAATTCATTTTAGCTTAAATTAAATGATCAATTATGGGTCGTCTATAAAGAGTTCTAACTTTGTATTTGTATCACCTTTCAAATGTTATATTTCCGAGTTTACGTAAGCATTTATTTGGTTTTGTTCGCATTGTCGTTTTATTTAACGATATATACTCTGGCCATGTATACAGACAGACAAGAATAATGCTCTTATTTTAATATTATTCTCTTTTACGGTTTCCCTGTTGGAAAAAGTGGGCCAAATCTTACTTCGCTTTCTTCTCTTGGTTTTATACTACAAATTGGATTGCAAATAATTCAAAACTTTAAATACAAATAGTTAAACTAAGCTTACGATTGACTAAGGTAATAATCATAACATGAATTAGTATATATTATTCAAGCTTTAAAACTCGCTAAGACTCAGAAGTTTGAAGCAGAATATTAGAGGTTAAGCAGAGCGCTCTAGAAGTTTCAACGACAACGTCGGAGCTACCTAGACGTTCACGAAGAAAGATTCTACAAAATCCGTTAAGCTCGCCTTCATTTCGAGGGATAACGAAAAAGAACACATTTCCGATACAATTTGAACACACTAAAAAACGACGAAAACAGGAAGGTGTTTAAACAGGACTAAAATAGAGGCGCGAAGTGACCAGAGTAAATGTGGCCCGAGTAGCCAACGAAAAATTCCATGCATTATTTAAATTTAAATTACACGTTTTTTCGACCTTTTCCCCATTTTTGGGGCCCTAGTTTCCTTTAACTTTGCACCCCTTAAATATGGTTCATGACGGGCCCCAGCCCACCCGGCATTACCCGGGCACACGCCTATGGACTAAAATGTGCTTTACAGTATTTGAGTATTGTCTAAATACAAAATGTTGGTTTTCGTTGTTTTACGTATCCGTTGTATCCGCAAATGTATACTCGTAACGATTTCTACTAAAACTATACAAGTCTTAGTCACCTAGTGAACTCTACTAAATATTTGTTATTTCTTGTGATTACTGAATATTTTTTTTTAAGGGAACAGAGCCTCAGGTATTTGGTGTGGCCGAGGGGCTAATCACTCTTAGAAAGTCTGTACAAAGGATTACGCTTAGATTAGCATTGCAAAAGGCAGGGACTTAAAAGATTACGCGTTATCCCATAAGTACAGTCAAAGGTACGGCTCTGTACACCGATTACACGGTGTGATCAGGCACTCGGGTGTGGCATACCAACACGTCGAACATTGCCCGCTACCTTTTAGGGTTTTGGATATTTTTCGCGCTACTGAGTCCAATCTTGCTTAAATTGTTAGCTTTAAAAACGACTTTAGGATATATTCCCTTTTATTCTTTGAATTGTATGATTTCGAGATATTTTATTTCTTAAATATTTCTACTGATTACTTTTGAGTAGAAAACATCGGGCAACGTTGCAGGCCCTAGAAATAATCGAGGCTAGAAATCATTTGTTCTTCTTGAGACGTCAAAGGACTTCATTATGAGCCCTATATATCATTACGGGTCCGAAACATTATCGGACCTACTTTCACGTTCTAAACGTATTCAGGCCTCGTTTCGTGCCCTAGCCATAATTCGGCCTCGTATAGGATATAGGTGCTGGCAAATAACAGTGCCATAGCGGCCCCTTAACCCGTTTTTGGCGTGTTTTCACTGGGCCTCTGAATTTGAGCTTTTACTCTAGCCAGCCCTGTATTACATTGATAACATTTTCATTAAATACCTAAAATACGCAGTGTTCCAAAAGCCCGATTTTTTCAGGGTTAGAAAAAAATCCAGACCCGTGGTTTTTATTTGCTATAACCGTTTTTTTTTTCGGTTATATACGGCTAAAATATAAACAGTGCCTAGAACATATGTAAGTAGAAATTGTCTGCCGTTATTGTCGTAAATATGGAGCTAAACTCCTTCTGCGTTGAGTTTGCAAGTTCTCTCCCCACTGGTTTAAGGGGTTTTCCCCCGAGATCTTCGGTTTCCCCTTCCATAAAAACTTGATGAGGTTAACGGTAATAGTTAGTGTAGGGAGCTGTTGGCTCGTACGCGTGGCATGCAGGGCTTGCCACCACCCTCCTACGCATTGTAACCCGGCCACCTGAATTAAAAAGGCTTTAAAAGTCGCTCGATGACTTAGGCCTAGGGTGGTGCCTTGGGTATTAGCTTAGCTGATTAGCTAGCCTAGCCTAGCCTAGCCTAGCCTAGCCTAGCCTAGCCTAGCCTAGCCTAGCCTAGCCTAGCCTAGCTGAAGTGAAAAAACTATATAAAATAACTGAATTATTTTGATTTTCTCTGGAAATTCCCCCTAGTTTTTGTGTATGACGCACCGACAGAAGCGAGGCAGCGGACTTTGGAACTTTAAACCTACTGAAAAACTGGTAAAACTAAACCGGTTTCTAAATATGAAAGAAAAAATTAACTAAATTTCTAAATAAAAACTATTAATTTACTAAAATATTCATTTTGTAATTTGTTTTAAAAAATCAAAAAATTCTGGATTTTTTCAAGTGGCTATGGCCGAATTTAACCTGTTGGCTATAACCGGAATGGCTGGTTCTATGCCAACCCTGGATTTTTTGGCCAAATTCCAGAGAGTGCATATAATAAATAATTTTACATATTTCGTTTATTAAGAATACCTGGATTTGTCAAATCCAAATATTTTTCTTGTTACCCCTAGCGGCCAATTTAGCTTCCTATTGAGTCTTGGACCATTTTGACTTTTACATTGGATAGATTAAGCTATTAATATCACGCAGTATTTATTGGATGGCGATGTCCCGCATATTAATAAAAATCGGAACGAAAACCATCTCAAAAAGCGAAATATTATAAATCTAACTTATGGAATCAATGGAAGATAAATATTGAGGAGTAAAAACACGAACAAGTAAAGATACCAATAAGTAGGAGAGAAAACTAAGCTTTAATGGGGAAAAATATGCGGTACTTCGGCCGATAGGCCTTCAAGGCGAAAAACTTTAATTGGTGGTTCTCGTGTTTTTGCTCTAGAAGATAAATATTTTCTTCCGACTGAGCGGTCCCCTCAAAAATTGCTCTGACGAAGTTTTTTATGACTACAGTAATTATATTAACGAGTGTCTACCTGCAATAAATGTTTAATTATATTTTCTGATAACTCTAAAGATATCATCCAATGCTGTAATTGCAACGAGTATTTCCACGTCGCGTGTACATATATTAAAAATGAAGAGACGTTTCGAAAAATGGGATCTCGTAAATTGACTTGGAAATGCAATTCATGTAAAGTACTGCCCAGTAGATCAAACAGTGTGAACATGGAAGATACTGATTCAAGCCAATCTAATAGTGATATGAAGATACTTATTCAACAAGTAAGTGACATTCCGCTAAAATGAAAAAAATCGATGAAATTGAAGCGAAGGTTAATAAAATCGCCACAATTGAAGCCAAGGTAAAACAAATTGACGATATTGAAATTCTAGTCAACAAAATACCAGATATAGGAAAAAAATCGCCGATATTGAGAAATCATTACAATTTTGCTCGGATAAGATCGACGATTTTAACCTTAATCTTGGGAGTATGTCTAGCGATGTTAGCCCACTAAAAAAAAGATAACGATGATCTTAAATTACAAAATGCCGCCCTTTCAACGAAAGTAGAGACCCAGGAGACTACGATTAATGAAGTGCAACAGGAAAATTTAGGACTCAATCTAGATGTTACTGGCATTGAAGCCACTAGAAATGAACAAATACTTGGAATCTTAAAAGCATTAGCTATAGCGATCGGCATAAACAATGACGATAACGATATTATAGACGCATACAGGCTACCCAGATCAAGCATACAAACCCCGCTAATTCGTATGGTGTTTAATAGTAAAAAAGTCAGAGATCTCTATCTAAAACAAGCTAAACTCAAAAAAGACCTGAAAGGAACTGACATTAACCCAAACCTAAAAAATAATCGAATTTATGTCAACGAACAACTTACCATAACCAACAAAAAATCCTGTTTGAATCTAAAGCCTTAGCAAGAAGTAAAAATTATAAGTATATTTGGGTTAATAATGGGAAAATATTTTTGAGAAAGTCAGATAATACGCCCTCTATTAAAATTAACTCTTTAAATGATTTAAAATCTGTCTTAATTATTTTCTCTGTTCTTTCTAGTTGTTTCTCATATATTATTTTCTATTTAATAACAATAAATGACTGATCATGCTAATAACTTTCAAAAAAATAACATAAAAATTTTACACGAGGAATTTTTATGCCAAGAGAATTTATATAATAATGGCCAAAATATTTGCCATCTAAACATCCGTAGTCTTCGGAAACATTTTGATGAATTTCTTGTTTATATAGAATCAACTAAAATAACTTTCGATATTATTATATTAACTGAGACATTCAAAATTTTTGATAATAATGAATTTTCCATAGACGGGTATAATTACGTTTTCACAGACGACACTGCATTATTGGTTCAGGGGAGGACTTGGCTAGAAACTTCTACTAAAGCTCAAAAAATTGCTGAAACAAGTCAGTAATAACCTTAAAGACGATTTATTAACACTAAACATTAATCAAACTTAAGTATATTTGCTTTTCTTCGAGAATCGAAAAAGATACACCCATAGAATTAAATATTCACACAGAAAGTTTCCATGGAAATTTTAATAATTGTACGATTGATTGCTTGAGCCTGGAGAAAGTGAGCAAGATTAAATACTTGGGGGTAGTAATCGACGAGAACCTAAAATGGAAGGATCAAGTAACTAATGTAATCAATAAAATTAGAATATGTACCTATAAGTTTCGGGAAATCCATAACTTTCTACAACTGGGTTGGCTTAAAATAATTTACTATGCTTTCGTCCATTCAATCTTGTCGTATGGAATAATCGGCTGGGGAGGAACTTATCAAATGATAACCGATCCTTTAGAAATAATGCAAAAAAAATACGTATATGCCTAAGAAAAAAACAAACCTACCCAAGTCGTCTGCTCTTCGAAGAATTTACAGAAATCTTGCTATACACCTTCAACCACAGGCAATCAATGGAACCAAGTAAATCTTATAACACCAGATTTGTGGTAGATGGCAACTTATTGCCGTCAAAACCTTCAAAAACTATTGGGCAAAAACATGCGTATAACTTAGGACCCAAATTATATAACTTTCTTGACCAAAATATAAAAATAATTAGCAACTTTAAAATATATAAATCCAAAATAGTCACGTGGCTGTTAGAAATTGGTTATACTCGATTAAAAAACTTTCTATCAAATTAAAAAAAAATGCGCGAAACTCCTTAATTACTAACTCTAATGGAGCCCTCTACTTGATGTAATTAATTGATTTTTATGTTTGTAAACTAACTCGGATTATTGTATATAAGAACGTCCCTGCCACGCACGAGCGTTATGCTCATGTGGCAAAGGGACGATGTATTATTTTTTTACGCTACAATGTAAAACTACAATTCGCATCAATAAATTATTATAATTATTATTATGGCGCACAGCCTGCGCTCTTATGCGCCACCATTAGTTTTGTTTGCGCCAACATAGTTCTTGATATAATAAAAATAGCGAAATATTATAAATCTTTTTTATGGAATCAATGGCGCACAGCCTGCGCTTTTATGCGCCACTATTAGTTTTAAACTTCCTTTAGAATTATAAAGAAAATTCTATCGAGTTGTTTATATTCTTAAAGAAGACAAAAACTTCCTTTAGAATTATAAAGAAAATTCTATCGAGTTGTTTATATTCTTAAAGAAGACAAAAACTTCCTTTGGAATTATAAATAAAATTCTATCGAGTTGTTTATATTCTAAAAGAAGCATTTACAATATAAATATTTTCTTTAGAGAGCTAAAGAAATGTGTTTAGAAATGTGTTCTTTAGAACGTTGTCTAAAGCCATTTCTATAGAGTTTTATACCTAATGTGATCTATTTAGAGAATTGGAAATCCGACCTTTAAAAGTGACTTTAGAACTTCATACCGTATTCACCCTTTAGAGATTTATACCGACCTACACTTTAGAAAGCGTTATAGAAATTAGTATGGAATACTTCCTATAGAAATATAAAGAGTGGTTTCGATACATATCACGATTAATGGATGTATTTAGGAGGGGGGCGCAATTTACTTTCGCCTATTCTAGGGAGGGGGCTGACATAGTAATGTTTTGCTAATTCGACCAAGAAAGGGGGGGCTGCGAATACTGGCGATTTTCGACTTTTTTTTAAATAACTGCAATTACTGTGAACAATGTTCGTGGGTGCAGCTCCCCCCCCCCATAGTTTTGCCCTTATTTTCTTATTGAATCATCAATTTTAAAGCAAAAAGTATTTTCATTTCTTTCTACTTGTTTGAAATTTTTCAAATCGCACGTTATTCCTTGAGTAATTTGCATTGGGTTTGCAGTAGCTATTTTCAATTGGTTTCCAATTTATTTGAAAGTTGTACCTGTTTTTTCTGGGTGCCATTGAATAGATTCAAAAGCCTGCCATTATTCATCTCGAAAGCGAAAGCTGAATACAACCAGAGGGGACCCCAACGCGAAACGCATTCGACTAAATGTGATAATTGATGAATATTGAATGTCATATGTGGTATTCCATAAAGCGTTTGATATCCTTTCATAAAACAATTAATAGCAATCTGTATCTGGAATAACTCGTCAACTTTCACTGTAGAAGCGAGAAGAGTGTGAAAAATATGTATAAGAATTAACCAATTCTGGTAAGATTATCTTTTTAAAATTCCCTCTAATACGAATGGAGAGTAAAAAAAGGGCCCAATTGCGCCATTCCGAAGCTTTCCAAAAAGCTCGCTTTGTAAAGGAGCGAGTTTTCCAGAAAACTCTTTGGGAACTTTAATCGAAAGAAGGCGGTCATCCAGATCAGATATTTTATTACCTAAATAAAAATCTCAGGTGTGAGACGAGCTATCGAGCCACATATTTGTCATGGTTTTCACAATACCTTGACAAAAACAATGCATGTAATCAACTACTACGTCCTGACATATATCAAAATAATTCAGAAAAAGCAAAGCCGGTGGTCCTTTTATTCCCCTAGATGCTTGTCCTGTTTCAGTTGCTTTAATGGCGTCCTGTAAAACTGAATCCCTGGTTATCTTCATCCTCTCTTTTTCGCTTGTAAAAGGGTAAAACCTCTTAAAACCGTTTCCTTTCGCAACAACTTCGCCAGTTGCGAAATAAAATGAACATCCGTTTTCGCCATTAAATTGAGCCATGTTAGTGCACTTGGCTCGTGCGGGAGCATCTACCGTGCAAGGACCAGAGAATACGCGGGATTCCACAATTACATTATTTTTATTTTTCCATCGCGCGAATTCTTAGAGGTAACTCGTTTATTAAAAACTGAATGGGCCAAATAGCAAATTTCGACGATTAAACACCTGAACTCCGTCTGTATATTCCACGTTAGTGTTACGTCATTTTGTTTGAGGTTCAAACAAGCGTATTCCTCACTTTACGTTATGTCACTGATATCAAACTGATGGCCAGGTTTAATTAAATCAGGTGATATTGATTCTAACAGATTTTTGACTTGATTCTTTACATCAAGCATAATAAAATAATTATCGTTATTAATCAGCTCGTCAAATATTACAGGACAAGGAGTCTTTTTGCTCAGAATGGTCGCCAAGATAATTGAACTCGCAATTTTCGCAATAAAAATGTGGAATTACCATGGACTTAGATTTTTCAAAGTTTTTTAAGAAGAGATATTTCGTTAAGGGAAACTCTGTCGTTATTTGAAGGCATATGCCAATGTATAAGTTGCAGCAAAATTTTTGTAGCTTCTTCAGAGGTGTGATGACGCAGAATATGAGCCATTAACAACAACAAGCTCTCCTTCCACGATACCTGACTGTTTTAGTACAGTGGCGAATCCTATAGTAATAACCGTAATAATATGGTAGGGACTTATTTCAGTTTCAATGTCTTATATGTTTTATAAATTATAATCTTACAAGATGTGTTTTATCTTCATTTCCACATTGAAATTCTTCACTTTCAATTTGTCTTTCATCGCAACTGGTTGAAATTCTTGAATCGGACGAATAACCATCAAGTTCAAATCCACTAATAAAATATTTAAAAATATTTATAAATATTTCGTTGTGTTTATTTTGTTCCTTTATTTTTACCGTATTTCAGCCGTTGGGGTATCGATATCAGTAATCTCGTAGTCATTCTCGTTTAAATCCATCCCAGTATTAGGTCTGCCACAAATGGACCTCGGTTCAATATCGCTTTGATATCGCGAAATTATTATTATTATTTCTTGCCACAGATTGTACACGTTTCTTTATTTTATGTCTGAAGCGAGATCGCCTAGGAATACTTTTTAAGTGGCTAGCCAAATAATCATTATATCCACGTTTATTTGGAGCCATTTTAATTATATTTGGGTGGTATTTAAATTTGAATAATATTTTTATAATATAATATGGAATTTAGAAAAAGGACAAACTTGAAAAAGCTTGTTGTTTGAAAAATATTTTCCATTTATGAGAAAAGAGTGAAGATCTACGCTTATAACCATGTTTCGAACCATACTATAGTTTAATTTTAAAATGACTATTCTACTGAAGTCATACAACATACGTCAAATTATATTTGCTGTAGTAAAATCTTCGGGAAAAGTGTCCAGTCTCGGCCACAAGTTTCGCTTTCTTTTTCCTCTCAAGGTCACGGCACTCCTCTTCCTCGAAAATGGAAACGAAGAGCAGTAAAGCAATTTAAACGTAGTTTTGAACACCAAACAATGTCGGCTTTCTTTAGATCGACCCCGGTTCTCGTCGTTTTGGGTCATAAAAAGTCAAAATATTCCCACATGACGAAGGGTCATTCCATGTCAAATCAACACACTTATGTTCAAAATTTTACCTGCCCATCGCAGATTTGGATGAACTTTCGTATATAGATAGTGTGCATGGACAGAAAGAAAAATGCAAAGTTTTATTTAATTATCCCAAACGGTTTTCAAAATATAGCTACGTGAAATTTCAAGAAATTGCCAAAAACGCACCGTTCGTATATTTTCTAGATCCTTTCCAGAAGCACTTATAATTCAGCAAGAGAGTTGCTAATAGTGTAATTTTTCTCAGTTTTATATGCCCTTTTTTCTGATATACAACATGGTTAAAAATTTCATAAACACTTTTTTTCAGGGTTGGCAAAATCCATGTTTTTTTCAAAAAGAACAAAAACAATGTTTTTTATTGTTTTAAACAAGATTCATTGTTTTTAACTGTTTTTAAATCAAACAATAAAAAACACATAATAAACAATAAAAAACTATGTTTAAAACACGTTTTAAACTATTCATTATACTTATGAATGGAATCAGACTCACGAAAAAACTCATCATCTAGGAGCAACAAACACAAGGAGAACGCAGCTAGTCTTTAAACACGCTAACGAAGGGTTGTGTACGAATTTCATTGGACGAGCGTCACGAGCCTTTACGCTGAACGTTTTACGGAAAGGGGGAAGACACTCCGAATTTTCCCCTTCCGACGGCAGCAGGCGCTAAAGCATCTAGCCAATGAAAAATGTACACAAGAAAATCCACGACTTTTGACGGGTTGCGTTCTCCTTGTGTGGGGTGTTGTGTTTGTTGCTCCTAGGTATCATTAAACGTATTATCATAAGTGGCATAATTACCCTAAGTGTGTCAATAAGATGAATTTTTCAAGGATACCTTGTTTAACGAAAGTGACGTATATGACGTCATTTTTCCAGTAACGAAATTTACGTAATGTGTTTGCGAAGCGGCGTCTGCGGCGCGACCATTAAAAATACCATATAGGGTACTTGAACGGAATTCGCGAGTCCTACGTTTCTTTGGTCTGTTTAGAACAAGCTCTATTTGAAGATTTTCTGTGGTAAAGGCTCCTATAGGCACACTTAGGGTAATTATGCCACTTATGGTATTATAAATAAACTCACAGGGAGAAGAACCAAAGAGTACACGCTTATTTAAACGAGCCAAGAATTTCGCTAAGCGTTGTTGACCAACCATTGACGGCCTTTGGGTTTTCGATGACCCATGCAAAAACTACCTAACCTGTAGTATTGGAATTTTCGGTCGCATAGTACTAAGAAAAGGGAAAATAGCTAGTTATCCACACATGGTTTTTAGTTTTGGTTTATTGAACTGTGCACGTCTGCAGTCATAAATCATCACAAATAAACAATGTTATAAAAAATAAGAACTTAGATACCTCTATAATCTTAAAACTTCTATCACATCATCAAATTTCTAAAAAATCGGGAAAGGGGACCTAAATCCCTTGATTTTTATCTAGGAGTGCCGCCTAGTCGGTTTTAGCCCGATCTGTCCAGACCGTCCGTGTTTCTTGTTATTTAAAGGGATCCCTCACTCACAACAGGGGGAGGCATAGGGGTAACATAAAATCCAGACTGGCAGTGTGCTTCAAAACCAGTTTTTTGTGACCCCTATGCCTTCCCCTGTTGTGAGTGAGGGATCCCTTTAAAACCCGGCACAACCCGACTAAATAGCAACTCTACTTTTATCTCGTGCATAGGTAGTGTCCCAAAAAGATGTATATTGGCAGCTATATAAATTATATTTAAACAAAAAGACAAAATTCAATGCGTTCGTAGGATTATTGCACTGGTAGGAAATTTATGAAATCATATCGAGCCCTTTCAGTCGCTCTTTTCAGAGAATCTTAAAATCAAACTACCCGTTATCAATACAATTTACCTTTCTTAGAGCCTTGGAATGGTTTTCTTCCTTTTCCCTCATATTGATTAACCAATATCTTACAAAAAACAATGAAAATTTACCTTATAAAAAACATGTTTAAAACAGATAGTTTAAAACGTTTAAAAAAATTGGCGTTTGTTTAAAATATTTGTTTTATACGTGTTTTAAACACTTGTTTTAAACATTTTGTTTAAAACTTGCCAACCCTGCTTTTTTTTAAAAAAAATTCCAAATTTTTAAATTTGATTTTCTAAAAAAAAGCATCATCATTTTAAAAAAAATCCTGTGAATAATACATACTTTTGTTAAATGATTGTCAAAATTTAAAAGTGGGAAGTTAATTGGTTGATAGTTAAAAGAAAATTGAAAACAAAGTGGTTTTTCAAAAACTTAGCCTTTATGTAGTGAAGTACCGTTTTACACTGTATTATTGATCAAATGGACTTTTTTTAATTCAAAGAAGAAAGGGCTGAATTGAGGCTGAGAAGACCGCGAGCCCGGCGAAGACACCATCTGATTAATCAGGGCGCAATATGTGCAACGGCCACGCGAACGGGGGGATACGTGGGGACACCCGTGGCGGAAGTATTGCGACCACCCGTTGGGGGATTGGTGGTCAACCTCACACGGCCATCCACAAACTCTGCCTCCCGGACGCCTGGGATTACAGGAGTGAGCAACTACTCCCGGCATATCAAATGGACTTCATCGTATTATTTAAAATTTATTTCAAGTTGTTATTAGTTTAAAGTTAGTTAGGGCCTGAGTTGCTTTCATAGTCTCATCAGGTGTTATTACATAAATTCTTCTAGTAGGAGTAGTAGGATCAACTTAGCAAAGAACTTCTTTCAATGATATCCACAATACATCTGGTTTTCTCGGGTATGAAAATGATGGTGAAGGTCCAGCAGGTTGTAGAAATGTTACTTTTATTTCATCGTCTTCTTCGTTCTTCTCCAAATATAAGCCAGCCACCACTTTTGGTCATAAACAGCTGATATATAACCGCTTACTTCTGACATTTGGAGTTTATCTGGGGATTTCGGTATGGACAGTGTAACTCCCGTTGTTTCTCCAGAAAAAATTTTACACAAATCTTTGATACGGTTGAAGCAATAGGTATATAAGCATGGTACCTTTGTGTCCCTTTAATGGTCATTGCCTGCCTGAATCGGTCGCTCAAAAATTTTTCAGATTCGATATAATCTTCTTGGGTTGAAAAGGTAAAAACTATCCCAGATACATTTTCTACGGCCCAATCATAAATTTGGATTGCGGTCATTATTTGGTTGTCATAAGGACGTTGTAGGCTTGCTCGAGCGGCTAGCCTCTTGACTGTGCCGCCAATCCCGTCACATGGACCTTTTCCATGGGCTGTAGCAGAAAAATGCCATTCTGCCTCAACACAAAAGTCTTGCTTGTGATAACACAAGTTTATGAAATTTTTCTTGTTTTTGTACTGTGCAGCAGAACCATCAGAGTAATAAAAAATCTTTTTTGGCATTGTTTGAAACTTAGTTTTCAGGAATTCTATGAGTTTATTTTGGAAAGTATAAACAGAGACAGTGTAATGTTCTAAGCAGTCAGAAATTACAACGAAACTGAAATGTTCAACTTTATCATAACTTTTGTAATAAACTACAAAAGGGTGTATTGCCACGTGCCCGCTTGCCTATTGGTAACTTTGTGCTTCATCCTGAACGACAATTGTGTAATTTTCAGAAAAATCTAAATTTACAACAAACTCTGACTCTTTCAAGTTCTCTTTTTGGTCACTAATGAATGCAGATTGCTGCTTTGCAATGAAATCATGTTTCATTAGGAGAGACAGTTTATCACAAAAAAGATTTATAAAATCTTCTGGAGATTTCTGAAAAGTTTCAAGGTTGCAACGATCAACCGTTATCCATTGACGAAAAGTTACATTTTCTATTAGGTTTTCTTCAAAAGCCTCTTGGAGGAATGTTCGTATCGGGGCATCCCAAGGGCATTCTCCACATTCGCCTTTGTTACAATCAATATTGGATGGATTGCACAGCATTTTTGCTAAGCAGTGTTTATAGGTATTTAATTCACCATTAGTCAAAGCATTTTCAATCATAAATTTTACGTTCTGGTGAATTGTGCAATCACAAACTGCATGTGTGCCACTTTGACCAGCTAAAATAAATTGTTTTGGTCTAAGTTCAGCAATTTTCGAAAAACCAATGTTAAAATTTGGGAACTTAGTCTTAAACAATGCGTAAGCGTAAGCCTCCTTGAGATAAAACAAAATTAGTCGTTTCGACATTTTTGTTTTAATTCCATTTGAGTCAGCTACTGTTACACAGTTTTAATACCGGGCATTGCTCTGCTGACTTCATCATTTTCATAAAATGAATGAATGGTATCAACAATATCTTTTGAAAGGTTTTTACCAGGTTTTGGATTAGGACTTTCTAAAATACCTTTTTCTTTTACAATTTTTTTGGCTTGTCTTACCATATAATTTGGCGCGTTAAATTCCCGCATTATTTGCCTACCCCTGTAGCAAAATTTGGTCGGGCCGTTGAACCTAAAAGACGAGTCGGCCGACGTGGTCGGCTCGTAGTCGGTTCCATAAGTCGGGTCGTAGTCGGCCGTCTTTGTCGGGCCGTAGTCGGCAAACTGGTCGAAATGTCACCGTCCACCGACCGTGAGTTTTATGGTCGGCCGCGATTCCTTGCATCGCTACGACCCCGACTAATTTCTGAACTGACGGGCCACCCTAAAATAATATAGCCAGCCAATTCTCCCCAGTAGCAAAATTTGGTCGGCCCGATGGTCGGCCCGATGGTCGGGTCGTAGTCGAACGCCCTGGTCGGATCGTAGTCGGCAAACTGGTCGACTGTGAGTTTTATGGTCGTCCGCGAGTCCTTGCATCCCCTTACAAAAACATTCTAAGGGATTGTTCGGAAAATTCTTGGGAATTGTAAGGTGTTGTTGGGAGTAAATCCTTAACGGACATTTTACCATTGAGGCCTTAAGAAACTCTTAAACTATTATAAAGGATAATCTCTTAAGATTTTTTCCCTACAGCGTTTCCTTAGAAATTCTTAAGGTATATTTCCTTACGAATATTTTCCGACGTTTTCCCTTGGAAATTCGTATTGTTTATTTTCCGAATTTATCCTTTGGAACTTCGTAAGGTATATTTCCTTACGAATATTTTCCGACGTTTTCCCTTGGAAATTCGTAGGGTATATTACCTAACGAATATTTTCCGACGTTTTCCCTGGGAAATTCGTATTGTATATTTTCCGTATTTATTCCTTTGGAAATTCGACAGGTATATTTCCTTACGAATATTTTCCGACGTTTTCCCTTGGAAATTCGTATGGTATATTTTCTTAAGAATACTTTCCGAAGTTATACCTTCGAAATTCGTAAGGTATATTTCCTGACGAAAAATTTCGGAAGTTTTTCCTATGAAATTATTCAGGTATATTTTCTTACGAATATATTCCGAAGTTATCCCTTTTAAATTCGTAAGGTATATTTCTTTGGAAATATTCTTTGATGTTTTTCTTCAGAAATTGCAACAGTATATTTTCCAACGAATATTTTCTGTAGTTTTCCCTCAAAAAAACCAAACATATATTTCCTTCACTCGTAAAAAGGTTGGGTCAAATGGTACACAACATGGGGAAAATTTTACCCAAAACTATGGTCACTATTGCACCTATCCAAGAAGTGGGCAAACATTAAGATACCTAAATTGGGCAAAATTATTACCCAAATGTGGATCAATCTAAAATTACCCAAAATTGTGGGTAATAAAATATTAACACAGAAAATGGGTTATATTCAAAATAGCCCAAATTTTAAGGTTACATTTTTAATTTAACTCAAAAATCTTGGAAGTCTAAAATACCCAATTAAAAGGGTTGATTGAAAAAGTGGCCCAATTAAAAGAGCCAAATATATATTTTTGACCCAAAGAACTGGATTACTCCATCAGAAATTTGATATATATTCAGTCGTGAAGGTACTTATTCCACCATTCCCAATGTTGCTAACCCTTACACACCCAGGGTGCCCTATTTGTGAGCGGTGCATTGAATTTTACAGCAATGTTATTCACCTTCCATAGCATGACGGTCGCCATACAGCAGACAGCTTTTAGGCACAAGCCTCTATTTGAAGCTCTAACGTTAAGAAATATATTCAGAGTTAATATTTAAGTCAGACATTTAAACCGCAAACCATTACCACAAATTGAAGCTAATCAACACTGTGTAGGAACTCCGTCTTTACTTGGAAAAAGCTGCCGATATCATTAAACTTATATACATCCAGGGTTCCCTAAATGTGAGCAATCCATTGAGATTTATAGTGAAGTTATTCACCTATTATTGCATGGCGGTCGCTATACAACAGGGAACGTTTATGCTCGGGTTTCCGATTGAAAATCTAACGTTAAGAACTATATCAAAAGTCAAAATTTCAGCCAGAGATTCCAACAGTAGACCGGTTCATTTGCACCCTATTCCCTGAAAGAAATTTTGACATTTAATATAATTTTAAACGTTGGATTTTCAACAGAAGCCTTAGCATAAGTGTTGTCTGCTGTATAGCGACCGCCATGCAATAATAGGTGAATAACTTCACTATAAATTGCCATGCACTGCTCACATTTAGGGCACCCTGGATGTATATTATTTAACTGATATCGGCCGCTTCTTCCCCGCCAAGACGGAATTCCTTCTGTGTTGATGAGCCCAAAATGGGGGAAACCGATTTGTAATAGAATCTCTGAAAAGGTAGTAAAAAAGGTAGAAAATGTACAAAAAATGAATGTAAATGTAAAAACTAAGTATAAGCAAATTAAAATAAAATAAAGCCTTTTTTCAAGTTATCTCTAAAGGAAATACTCTTTGGCAATCTTACGAAGTTATTCTGTAAAATCTAAAGAAAAATTATTCTTAACATTCTAAAGAAAATTTGACCCTAAATTCTTAAGAAACATTATCCTAAGAAATTCTAACGACTTTGTTCCTAAGAACTCCCTAAGAATTTGTTCTTAAGAACTCCTTAAGGATTTGTTCCAAAGAAACTCTTAAGAACGATCTTGGGAAAAAGGTGCCAAATTTACCAAGGATTCCCATGATTTTCCCTTAGAATTTCTAAACATTTTTCCCTTTTTTTTCTTAAGAATCTAAAGGAATATTTTTGTAAGGGTCGCTACGACCCCGACTTATTTCTGAACTGACGGGCCACCCTAAAATAATATAGCCCGCCAACTCTCCCCAGTATCGAAATTTGGTCGGCCCGATGGTCAGGTCGTAGTCGGCCGCCCTGTTCGGGTCATAGTCAAAGGCCCTGGTTGCATCGTAGTCGGCAAACTGGTCGAAATGTCACCGTCCACCGACGGCGTGTTTTATGGTTGGCCGCGAGTCCGTGCATCGCTATGGCGCCGACTAATTTTTAGAAAAATGGCCCACCCCAAAATAGTATAGCCCGCCAACTATCTAACATTTAGCCTGGCAATAGATCGGCGCTACCACTTTCCAGACGCATTTTCTTCTAAAATATTTAGTCGGCCCTATCTTTATTGAACCTCTTTGTTTACCAAAATATCAGTCGGCTCTACCAATTTTCGGTCACTTTTTCGACCCAGAAACCAAGACTGTGTAATAGTCGGCCCTACCTATATTGAGTCACTTTGCTTAGCAAAATATTAAGACTACATCAGTCGGCCTACCAATTTTTGGTCACTTTCTGACCAAAAAATCACTGCATAGCAGTCGGCCCTACCTATTTTTAGTGACGGTGTAAACCAAACATCAAGACTATGTCAGTCGGCCCTACTTCCCATGTAGCACAAAACAGTCGGCCCGACCGCAGTGACTTTCGTCGGGGGGGGGGCGGAGTCGGAACACGGTCGGAGGTTATGTGCATCAACACCACTTTTTACAGTCAGGCAGTCCTACCCTAAAAGCAGTCGGCCATGTTATATTTAGTCGTAAAGCTGGCCGACTGATAAATTGCGCATTGCCCGACCATGGTACGACGTATAATTTACCAGTCGGCCAACCTCTTAAATTATCAATTGTTTTAGTCGGCCCTATCCCCTGTATCAAATTAGAGTCGGGCAGACGTCGGCAAAAGGTACTATACCAACTTTTGGATTTAGGGTGAAATGTTCCAGGGGTAAAAGGGTCGGCCGCCTTTAAAACGTCGACTCTTTACCGCCTTTTAATAGACCTAAGAACCGACTCCGAAACGACGTCCTCCCGACTTAGAATGTACTGTATATTTACGTCGAAACGACTTACGTTTTGATATGGATTTTAAGTGACCGAAAATGACCAAATAAAACCGTAAATATATCTATATAAATAGCTTTATACATGTATGTAGTTGGTCAAGTCCCATGAACGGGAGTGAAACAATGAGTTTATTTCCGTCAATCGGAAAGCTCTTGAATCTAGAATACAGAGTTCTAGAGTTTTTAAGGGCTTAGTAAGAGTAAAGAATAAATCTTCATTAATAATATCTTAGCTATACGAATGTAACCTACTTGAGCTGAGAGATTTTTAATAAGGAAAACATTTTCAGATTGAATATATAATCTTTTTCGAAAAAATATAATACAGAAAGGAAGTTATTTGAAAAATATTTCAATTTGTTTTCAGCGATTAATTGGCAAAGCGTGACCTTAAATCGACTCTTTGTGCTACAGGGGTAATAATTAAATGTTAGGTCTATTTTAAGTCGGATAATGGTCGGCATACCGACCATAAATAGTCCCAAAAAAGGATTGACGATTTTAGTGTCGAAAAACGTTCGGACGTTTTTAGGTCGGCATTTGGTCGTCGACTATAAAGCGACTTTTCGACCGTACCCCGACCCGAAAACGACATCATATGCTACGGGGGATTATGCAATATGTTTCAGTTGGCCGACCTTAAAACGTTACTTTCTCAACTATCGAATGACATGTCGGCCTACAGTCGTTTGGTTGTCGGCCCAACAGTCCGATATAAAGCCTAAAATATTCTTTATCTTGCAGTTACGGTTTCCCTCCGGCGTATCACGTGATCTCCATGCACGAAGCTCAGCTTTTTTTTGGCTCGACCAACTTCGATCACGCGCTGTGTCCGAACAGCTTAATTGTAATACAAGTTGGCAGCACTAGAAGCTGCGAGACCATAAATTGACTAGAGAATTGCCTAGCCGTATTTTAGAATTTTACAATGAAATCTGTAATATTTTAACCTAAGTTCCGGATTGAAGATAATAATAGGTTACGCTAAATTATTGCTGGTAAACCATATTTAAATAGAACTAATTCAAAGTTCAGTGTCGGAAAGACCGACTCATTAATATCCGTTCTGTCTACTGTCGGCAAAGAGTTGGAAAATTATACGAAAAGTTGATTAATTATGAAAATGGAGGTCAGTATTACCAACTCAAAAATTAATTCCTAATTATCCCTGGTAAAATGTCGGCAAATTCATATTATTGGAATCTGACTGTCGGAAATCCCGCATGTTCTACAACCATTCCAACAATTGGCGGTAAAAAGTCGCAAAATTGGACCAAAATAATAGAATTTATTAAAACGAAGAAGTTATTACCGACAATGAAAGATAGCCCTAATCAGCGCTATCAAGCAGTCGGCAAATGCAGATTATTTAAAAGAAAACTGTCGGAAAGCCCGACTCCTCAATAATCATTTTGTGTACCAACGGCACACAGTAGGAAAATTGAACCGAATTATTATACGTCGGGCTAGAGTTGGCAGCAGTCGGGAAAACCGACATGACTCAACCGACTATCAGACCCTTAGCCGACTACAAACCCGACTGTGCTGTGCTACAGGGGTAGTATACGAGAAGATATAAGTTGGTGGTCTTAATACGTAAATAATGAAAATAATGATTTAGTAAAAATTATATAAATTTAATTTATGCAAACATTTACGTATTAATTATCGTCTATCTAACTTTAAACTGAAAATAGTGAGAACTAGATCAATCAAAAAATATATAGCGAAAACTTCCATCCCACTGACCTACTGTATCACAGCCGATGGAGATAGACAAACACGTGCGCTCTTAAAATCCACGAATTATTCGGCGTTAGAATAACTTAATTTAGTTTAGAAAGGCCAACGACCATCGCAGTCGGCACAACTAATATGACTATTATGACAATTTTTAAAAGGGGTTTAATTCTTAATTATACACCTAATTTTCCAATTTTATCGATCTTTAACGAAAGCAAGACCCATATCCGACCAGAAAACGGACTTTTGAGCTTCAGGAGGAACATCGGAACGACCAACCTTTTACAATTTGTATACAATAAAACGTATGTTTTACAGCAGCTCAAATGATAGTCGGCCCAACCGCGAAGGATTTTTAAAACAACCATATCAGTCGGCATTTAGTCGGCGTGACACACGCTAGCCGACTCCGACTACCACCCGACAGCGCGACCCCTACCCGACCATAAAACGCACTACGTGTTCTACTGGGGTAATACCCCATTTTTTTGGTAGACAGGTAAGTATCATTACCTTTTAAGCTCTGCTTGTAGAACTAGAAAATGTGTCTGAGGTTTTGTAAAATTGACTTATCTGGATCCTCAGCATCGCTTTCAGATGAATCTTCAGCTGCTACGAAGATTTTACGCTTCATTGCCGAGTTAATTTTTTTCAATTTCTTCGTAGCATACGGCTTTGATAGAATTTTCTTTTTGACAATTGGAGACTCTTCTAGCTCCAAAAGAGAAGTATTCAGTCTATCAACTACAATATTTGATTGTAAAGAAAAGCTTGGGTCTTTATCCTAATCTGAACTCCGGGATTCTTCACTAATGTTGATTGAAGGTACAGGCTGATTGGCGTTAGTACTATCCTTTGACCTTCCAATTTCTTTTCGACAAAAATCACAAACTTTAGCTTCTTTAGGCATTTCAGGAAATAAATAAAACATCCATGATGTAACATTTCTCAGTTTCTTTTTGTCCCTAATAGTGTGATTACTTTTATTTAATGGATTAAGACACTGTAATTTAATAAATTTCAATTTGCTTTCCATTATTAAGTTGCTTTTATTATAAGTTAGTTTTAAACAAAATAACTATTCCATCCAACACATAATAACTCTGTGTTACGATAAAAACGATAAAAGTCCGTCTTCAACTGGCGAGAGAGAATTAGTGTGAAGAAATTGAAACTGAAACTGAAACTAAAACCTCGTAGATACAAAAGTCAGTTTCTCTCCCTCAAAGCACGTGTCTTTCCCCCTCTAATCGACTGGCGTCCCCCCTCATCCAAAATATTACTTTTCTTATTACAATTAAAGGCAAATCTCTTGAAAAACCACTCCTATTTGAAATATTTTTTAACTATGAACCCATTAACCTCCCACTTTAAAATTTTGACAATCAACTAACACAAGTACAGTTAATTCACAGGATTTTTTAAAAACATTTCATTTTGCACTTTTTTAGAAAATCAATTTTAAAGTTTTAAAAAAAATTTAAAAACTTTTTTTGAAATTTTTAACCATGTTGTATCATAAAAAAGGGCATAGAAAACTGTGTAAAATGACACTATTAGCATTTCTCTTGCTGAATTATAAGTGCTTCTGGAAAGGATCTAGAAAATATTCGAACGGTGCGTTTTTGGCAATTTTTTGAAATTTCACATAGCTATATTTTGAAATCCGTTTGCGATAATTAAATAAAACTTTGCATTTTTCTTTCTGTCCATATGCACTATATCTATACGAAATTTCATCAATATCCGAGTAGGGCAAGTAAAATGAGTGTGTTGATTTGACATGGAATGACCCCGAAGTGCAATTGTAACAAGTTGGCAAGCCAAAATATACCTCTCCTCGGAAGAATTTTCCCTAGTGGTATTAATTTCTCGAGATGACCCTTAAAGATATATCTCAGCAATTCAGAGTTATTTACTAAAAACGTAATCCCGGTTCAATCCCGCCCGGTATAAAATTTTAATTTTAATTAAAATATTTGAGACGAAACAAACAAGTTTAATTTATTCAGAATAATATAAATTAAGTAGTTACAACAGCGAGTTAGACGTACTAAAACAATGCACAATTGAATTTAACCCTATTTACAGTACAAGTTTATCAGTTAAATATAATACGAAGCCAATTTTAATCAAAGAAATATCTACAGAGGGTATTTTTTTCTCGCTTACGAAATACTTGCCGCATCTTTAACGCTCATTTTATTTCAACACTCGCCCTTGATGAAGATACCGTAGAATAGCAATTTATTCGACATCTGGTAGTGGACGACTCGTAGACTTCCTGTTGACGTTGTGACACATACCGCATGGAAAAGACCAATACCATCCAATTTCCAATATCATATAATGACTCGCACGCCCAGGAAATCAATGACTGCATTAGGAATCGTAGATGTACAAATATCCACACCGATAAAAAATGTATTGACAAGAAGTGAAAAACTTACCATCACAAAGCACAGAAAGTCACTTGACTAAACCACAGCTCGTATATCAATAAATGACCGTAGACGGAAAAGTTAGTGCGACACCTTACCATTAACAAACAGGAATTTCCGACGTTATTATCATGAAACCGGATAAGCTAAACAACATGACCCTCACACCTTAAAGTCTCTTCCCAAACTGGACGTTTTCGTGGAAACAAAATCTCAAAAAACCAAAGATAAAAATATAAGATCAAAGAATAGACAAAAAACAACATTATCTCGATCAGTAAAAATAACATACGACCCTTCGTTTGCCTAAAACCCAGATACATATTATATTAAAAAAGAGTATCCGAAAAAACTAAACTTACTGACCCGAGTTCAATTCCTGATTGCGATCAAATTTTACATTAAAATACTAAAATATTTAATTAAATATAAGATTAATATAATCTATAAATATTTAATTAAATATAAGATCAATATAATCTATAAATATTTAATTAAATATAAGATTAATATAATCTATAAATATTTAATTAAATATAAGATCAATATAATCTATAAATATTTAATTAAATATAAGATTAATATAATTTATAAATATTTAATTAAATATAAGATTAATATAATTTATAAATATTTAAATATAAGATTAATATAATTTAAAAATATTTTATTAAATATAAGATTAATATAATTTAAAAATATTTTATTAAATATAAGATTAATATAATTTAAAAATATTTTATTAAATATAAGATTAATATAATTTAAAAATATTTTATTAAATATAAGATTAATATAATTTATAAATATTTAAAATGATGTAACGTTATATTTTTGTAAAGGACATTCACCAAAGCTGTTTTTTAGAAAAGCACCGTAACTTAATAAGCGTTGGTGGCTGAGTGGTTAGAGTACATTTCTTGCACGAGGCAGAGCCGGGTACGATTACCGGCCGGCGCTATCAAATCGCAAATTGATACAAAGACGAATACCGTGTACAATTGGTGGAAACCCTGCCATTGGACGTTGAGAGGTTGCATAACACTCAGTACTCGATACGTCCCAAAGTCATTAAGAAAAAGTAGAAGAAAAACACCCGTTCAACGCAACAAACACAAACACAAACACAACAGACTCAATAAAAACAAACTCAACAAATTCAACACCCACAACCGTCATAACATAAACACAACAAACTCAACACCCACAACCGTCATAACATTCACAACCTACATATAAACATTACAATAATGAAATATCCAATCAAACTGAGTTAAAACCGTCACGACCGTGAGCGTTAACGAAACAACACCATCCAAACCAAATCCAACCGCAAATTTATCCGTTAACGCTCACCGTCGCACGGTGGTTTTGCCAACCCTTCGACAGTCCAAGCAACTGCGAACGCAGAAATTTCGAAAAACTGCGTACGCAATGATTAACCTTTGCACGGAAAATGCGAACGCGTTCGCAGGACAGACAAACAGACACGGTGATTATATAACCCCTCCTAGGAGAGGTAAAAATCGCTTCAAAATGGTACGTTCCAAACTTTGCTCCACTTTTCCCCGCTAGGTCTACACGTTCACTATCTGTTCTTAAAAAGTTCGGTAACTCATTCCGTATTTGGTAGCTTCGAAACGTGCCAAACCGTTCACTTAGCTTAACTCAACTTAAATTTAAATATGAACAATGGACTTGCCAAACAAGGCCTACATTTTTTGGTAAAATGGGTTGAAATGGAAATGTGGGACGTTTACTCTGTAAGAAAAATTGCGTAGGAAGAGCTGGCCACCAAAATATAAGCATCCAAAGATTACACAAAATATAGAAATAGAATCGTGGATATCAAGTGGGATGAACTTGAAGAAACGTCGCCAGGAGAATTAATAGCCTTTGGTGAGAACCTTAAACCTTTTTCGCACTTTTAGAAAAATATTGTTAAATATATCTGATAAATAAAAATTATTTTCAAATAGGATCTGCGCCGGAAATGGAAAAAGAGTGAAAGGCCGTTTCAGGAGAGAAAAAAGGAAGAAGGAAATCGATTAAAATTAGCACTTATTTACAAAAAGTAATACGAAAGAAATATAATTCCGATTTTTACGAAAATGTTCAACCTTTTCTACCGTTATATTTTTAGCAACATGTTCAGATGATTGAAGCCGCAACATCTAATAATAACGTCACTAGTGGAGATGAGTGTATATTACGAAGGAAAATTAGAAAACTAGAGGCGAAATATAACACATTAGAGGAAAAAAATAGAGAACTCGAGGAGGAGTGCCACCAATTAAGAGAATTAGTTAGTAAGTATTATAATTAATTCCTTAAGCGTGTCAGTTAGTCGAATTTGTTACTGATAGGTATGCGTGAACTGACGAGGTGACGTCATACCAAAAATCTAAAGCCTCTCTAACGATAAACTAAAACCAAATATACGCTCAGCTGGTTCTTTGCAGCGGCACGGCGGTCTGTCATCACTATAAAGTAGAGGTAAAGTCCGCGTGTAATGTCTAATGGCTTAATTAGTCTGAAGTTGATCAAAAAGTGACATCATTCTATAGAACTGCCTCTCAGTAAAAAAATAACACGGGGGAAATAGTTAACTGACACACTTCCGTAAATAAAAGTTATACATTTATGATATTAATCTTAGTGTTGAATAGACTTATTAATTCCGCTTTCCTATAGATGTTGGGAAATGGATAAAGAGATTGAAGTCCATTCACGCCAAATGCGAGTCCCGCGAATCAAACCATACTGCCGCGAAAGCTATAGTTAGTGTTTGTGTATTTCAAATAATTTTTTTAAAGAAATTTAATTTTAAATATTTATTTTTAAGGAAGAAGTAAATCTCGATAAAAACGGAGAAATAAAAATTTCTAAACGAGATCTAGATAATGCAGAGTATGCTGCTAACGGCAATGGGAAGATCCTTGCTCGGAGCCTACTAATGATAATATTTGATAAAGCGGATGTCGTTAATAGATCACTTACTTGAAAGGCATCAAATGCGCACAAAAATGTAACCGCCAAAAAAATTAGATGGCCAAATGGTGGATGCAATTCTACGTAAGTTTGATAATTATTTCGTCCAAATGAAATATAATTTTTGTGTTAAATTTAAAATTAGTATCATATATGCGAAATGTCATTCCATGGTTCTGATATGTTTTAATTAAAACTATAATACACGACATTATTACATTATTTAAAGTTTTATTTTAAAAAAACATTTAAAATGGCGTAAATCTGTTCAAAATTTTAATTAAATTATTAACATTAGTACATGTTTCCTCGGAGTATTGCAATAACTAATTTGGTACCCCACGGATAAACTAAAAAAGTCTATTCAAGATAAAATCAAAGAAGAAACCACCAAATATAACGCGATTTTGAAGAATAAGGAAAATAATTCCGAACATAATTATGTTGTATATGATGGTGTAAATATTCCTTTGTAAAAAATTCCCTTATTTACCGCAAGTATTGTTTATCAATAGTGACCCCTTTCATTTATATTATTAGAAAATCATTGTTTGAATAAAATTGATAATTAATTTCAATACGTTTGATTAAACTTATTAACTTAAGCTTAAGAAATAGGCTTATTACATATATTAATTTTAAATTATTTATCTAAAGGGTTTTCTAAAGGAATTAAATACATTTAGAAGTTAATAAATATATGCTAAAGGTTTTTCTTTTAAATATTTTATAGCACCCTATAGCATTTGCTTTAGAAAGTTTTACCTATTTCTATAGTAATTATTTCTTTTAACTCTTTAAAATTACTTTAGAAATTCTATACCATTTCCTTTAGAAAGGGCTAATATCCTAAACAACTCTTTAGAAATGTTAATATAGATTCTAAAGAACTTTCTATTCAGATTTTCTTTATAATTCTAAAGGAAGTTTTTATAAAGGATTGTTTGCGCCAACATAGTTCTTGATATAATAAAAATAGTTAAATATTAGCAATCTTACTTATGAAATCAATGGCGCACAGCCTGCGCTCTTATGCGACACCTTTAGTTTTGTTTTCGCCAACATAATTCTTGATATAATAAAAATAGCGAAATATAAGCAATCTTACTTATGAAATCAATGGCGCAGAGCTTGCGCTCTTATGCGCCACCATTAGTTTTGTTTGCGCCAACATAGTTCTTGATATAATAGAAATAGCGAAATATCATAAATCTAACTTATGGAATCAATGGCGCACACCTCTGCACTCTTAAGGATAATTGTCTAGTCAAGATTTCAGAAAATCGAACTTTTAGAAGCATTTTAGGTTACTTTTGGGCAAAAGGTCATTCCCCCCTATTTCGACCCTGCTGAATCCGAATCTGCCGGTTGCCCAAGCGAAATCTCGACCAGAAGTGAGATATTTAAGAAGGCGCCCAAAATGGCGCCGAAATCCGAAATCGGCACTGTGAAGTCTCCCTTTGACACAGGAACGCGTCCAAAATGTGTAATTATAGGTATTTGAGCATGAGGAATTCAAAAATACACAAAAAACCTTCTGAAAGGAATGACAAGTTACTCAAGTTCTTTGGCAACGGCACGTTAGAGTCAGTGATGTTCCTGCGTACTGGAGCGAAACCCTTGGCTCTTTTCTTCCTTGTTCTAGCTTTTAAAGATTGAGACAGGTACCGGTCAAACACAATGTGAACTTCCTGGTACTTAAATCCATGACATTCTTTTAATGAAGCAGTCTTCACCTAGGGCGGTGCGAACGGTGCGACCGCACCGGGCGCCGTCATAGGTAGGGACGCCGAAACGGGATCGGGACGACGGGTATGGAACGCCAAAAGTGTCACAAGCAACACTTTTGGACATGTCAAAGGTTTTCGAAGGTAATTGGACCGAAATATTATTAACATAATTATTGAAAAACGCCATTCTATTGGTTTATCAAAATTTATACAAAGCCTTTATTGGCCTTTACGTGTCACGTGAAATAATTTAGTTACCTTAAAAAATCTCTTGCCTTTATACCCTCCTCCAACAAATTGAACATGTTAAAAACTGTAGTCGAGTACGCCAAAGGTGTCTCAATTTCCGTATAGAAATCTAACGAGAGCCGAAAATGTCTCAGTAACACAGTTTTCGACTAGTCGAAACTTTTATACACGTCCAATATTCGAGTCACGTCAAGAATTTGGCACTAGTTAGGTAATGTGTCGCTTAAAAACGTTTTTGACTACTCTCGAAATGTCTCGACTAAATCTGCGACGCCTTTCAACCAATCACAATGGTGAAAATTCAAACTACCCAATCGCGAGTGATGTAAATTTTTGTCGCTTAGCTCGCCAAAAGTATCACAATACAAAGGAACGAGACATGTCAAAAACGTTTTCACTAGGCTTGATCTCAACGATTAAATCTGCGATGGATGTATGGTTTCTTTATTATTTCCGTTTATTCTCCGATAAATCTGCGACTACGTTGAGTCGAGCCTACCCTTACCAAAATGGGAGTCTTACTTTAGTCGCCAATTAGTCTCAATGTAGGATCAAGGATTTTTAAGTATTATGTAAGCATAAAAAAACTGATACCAGAATTGTGGGTCCTAAATAAAATCTATTTTAGTCTCAATAAAAGAGTTTTATTGTTATATATTTAAATGAAACTCATTTTAGTCTTAGTTAGGAAGACTCATTTCTATAGACTTGAAAGAAGCTTAATTGAGAGTTGATTATGAGTTACAATATTATATTAAAATAAGAGTTATTTAAAACTTCAGTTTAGTATCATATGGGGAGATTAATTTCTGCGGACTTAAAAGAGGCTTATTTGAGAGTTGATTATGGTTTACAATGTTAGATAAAAATAACAGTCATTTAAGACTTCACTTAAGTCTCATATTTGAAGACTCATATTTGGGGACTTGAAAGGGACTTAATTGAGAGTTGATTATGAGTTACAATATTATATTAAAATAAGAGTTATTTAAGACTACAATTTAGTATCATATGGGGAAACTAATTTTTGCGGATTTGAAAGAGAGTTATTTGAGAGTTGATTACCCTTACCAAAAACGAAGTCCTATTTAAGGATAAAATAGGATTAAGTATTTTTAAGTATAAATTAAGTCTAAAATTCATAATGAAACAAAAACATTTTTTTACATATTAGAAAGACTTATTTGGGTCTTAAATAAGGGTAAAGTAAGTCACGATTTCAAAGACTAGATTTCACACTTAAATAAGACTTGGTTTAAACTCAAAAATGTCTGTATTTTTTAGTTACATTTTCATTTAAATTAAGTCTTAAATGAGTCTAATACTAGACTAAAATACAATAAACTGTAAAACAAAATATATCTTAAATGTCAAGATTAAATGAAGTCTTAAATACGGTCAAAATATAAAAACTAAGTAAACCATTTTGTAAAAAATATACGCAATATAAAATGTACTATTTTTAAACTTAAAGTTATCTTAAATAAAGCAGCAATTTAAATATTATATTTACGATATAAACAAGACTAAAATAACTGTTATAAAAGCATTTAGCTTGCAGGTATATTTATGTTTAGATTAAGTCTTAAATAAGCTCATAAAACTTAGTCTTTATATTTTGACCGTATTTAAGATTCCATTTAATCTTGACCTTTAAGTTATATTTTGTTCTACAGTTTCTTTATTTTAGTCTAATATTCGACTCATTTAAGACTTAATTTAAATGAAAATGTAACTAAAAAATACAGACATTTTTGAGTTTAAACCAAGTCTTATTTAAGTGTGAAATCTAGTCTTTGAAATCGTGACTTACTTTACCCTTATTAAAGACCTAAATAAGTCTTACTTATATGTTAAAAAATGTTTTTGTTTCATTATGAATTTTAGATTTTAAAAACAAACTTAATTCTATTTTAACCCTAAATAAGACTTCTTTTTGGTAAGGGTATTTTATTGGTATACCAGATACATATTTTTAAATTAATTTATTCGATATTGAAATGATATTTTATAAATAATTTAAATTCTGATGATGATTTCAAATATTTTTCTTATTTCAAATTATGTGAAATAATTACACCAAATACATTATGCTTTTACTAAATTTAATTGGTACGCTCATCTTAGCTAAAGTATTTGTAATTCCATCCTAATTACCCTCGATGATATTACATGGTTCTGCAAGGTATGTTTTATTAGTTGATTTAACTATGAAACAAGGCAAACAAATGTTTTCAGTAAAACAGGTAGATTTTGAGTGGGACCGTCAATTATTTCCTTTATGTATTCATGTTCAATATTATATATTGGGCTAGTTCTAATTGGAAAAATATAACTGAATTTGGAAATAATAGCGCAATAAAAAACTTTGCAAGTACACAATCTTTGACATTTGCATAACGGCGTGTGCTTTACAAACGTTTTAATTTGACCGTATCCGATTACTCCATCGGGAGATTTGAAAGAGACAATATCATTTCGGTGCCTTTTAGTGCGATCATAACTTTCCGAGTGCAATATGTAGTTCTTAATTTTCAAACGCGAAAATAATTGAATTTGATTAACAATATCCAAAATACGTATTAATGGATCTCTTACAAAATAATATTTTGGTGAATATTCTTCAAACTTCCCTATTGCAAATATCAAAGGCGTAATATTTTCTAATAACTTGTATTGTTTTCCTTTGGCTGTTAATTTTCTGCAATACTTATAAACGTTTGATAAGGGATCCATTGTTTCAATAAACGATGGAACGTGTAACAAAATGTGTATAGCATTTGCAACCTGGCTTTCGGAATATTGTGTGCCGTGAGCAAAATTTAACACAGTTCCGTTAATATCTTCGTTAGCTCACTTAATAGTATTTGGTTTTGGTTCCAAATAAAAATTCCTTTGACCAAAAAAATGTGATGTTCGAAATATTGTTTGGGCAATATTTGGAATAATAAAGGCAATGGATAATAGAAAAACCAATTTCTCCAATCGGTTGCTTTCCAATAGCAAGATTCTGATAGAGCTCTAGGCACTCTTTGCACAAAATCAGGTGGTCTAATTTTCAAGAATTTTTGTTCAATTTCCGCTTTCTTCTTACATATTGAAAATTCAAAATCTGAGAACTGTGACTCGAACCATAAACCAAACAGTTTTTTCGCTACACCCATATAGACAGTGTGCATTGAGTCTATCGCCGTGGAATTAATTATGTCAGACACAAGACTGGTTAAAACTGTTGGACCTTTCACGCCTAATATTGTTCTACCAGTTTCATGCGCTTCCAAACCTAACGCTACCATTTCGTCATGTGTTCTGTACGGCCTATCAATGTTAACTTTATCAAACGGATACGTATAAACTCGACAGACAGATTTACCTTTCTGTGAGCACTGAGGGCAGCCATATGCACCATTGAATTGCATCATATTTAAAACCATACATTTTGCAGGAAAATCGCAAGTGCCGCACAACAGTCTTCCTCGAATTTTAATTGGGATTTTATTACTCATTTGAATTTCGACACCATCCATGAGCTTTTCAAATAAGTGATGAAATGACTTAAAAAGAACGTTCATATTTGGCTTTTCAGGTCCGATCCAAACTCCCGCGAATAAAGTGTTTTCTTTTTTTAATCTTTTATGAGCCGGTAATTCTAAAATATTTAAAAATAAAGGCCATATGCTTTTCTTGGAGGATTTAAAAAGAGGTACACCATAAGTATACCACATAAGAGAAATATGATTTTTATACGATAGGAATTGTCTTTTACCACTCATTTTTTTGTATATCGCACCATCATATATATCCGAAATTTAATCTTTTTTGCTGGTTCTTGTAAATCTATTTTGAATGTCTTGAAAAAAACCGCTTCTGCTAAACATAGTCGACAGTCCTTACAATCAGCTTTGCACAAATTACACATTTCGTTATCGTCAAAGTCATCAGATGAGCATTTATAACAACATTTATGAGTTTTTAAAGGGAAAGTAATCTTTTGAAAAAATGTACGAAAGAGGTACAATGATGTCTTACATAAGTTGGGTATCGCGCAGTGTAAATTAATAAGAGATAACAAATCTAGTAATGCTCCGCCAGTTAACGAGTGACGAGTACCAAACAACAAAATTGCTATTAAACTATCACAAACACGTAACGGAGAATTTGGGTATAATGGAGCATTTTCATCTCCATCGGGATGAATATCGAAATAATTTTGCATGTTATTATTAATCTCGTCATCTGATGTATTAGATTCTTCGTTCTCCTGAAATCTCAAATCATTTTCAACATCTTCATTTGCACTTTCATCGGTATAATTAATTTCCATATTAGCTATATCTTCGGGTTGGGCTTCATTCGTTTTGTTATCACCGAGATTTAATGGCTCATTTATATAATTTGGAATATTGTTCAAATCCGGATTCTGAAGTGGTTCTAAAAACCATATATTTTATCTTTTAGTGTCTTAAGGACTAGTTCTAGAGATGAGTCTTGGCCCGTTAAAGGCGGGTTTACCCGACCTGAGCCCGCCCCGAGGTGGGCCGGGTTTTCGATTTCAAAGTTTTTGGCGGGTCGGGTCGGGTGTAATTTAAATTTATTTTTATATATTAGTGACCGGGCCTTCAAGTTTTTATTTTATTAACGACAGCCAATTAGCCTTTTATGTTTACATAGAGCCACGTAGTGATCAAAGCGAGAAGCTCATAAACTACTCGGTTTTCGTCTTCTAAGCACACGCTTTGGTTTTTTATCAAGGTAAATATTCTGCTTAGCAGACGACAACCTAGTAGATTATGAGCTTCTCGGTTTGGCCATTACCGGGCTCTATGTAAATCTAAAACGCTAATCTCTAGTATTCAAAACTGTATCAACTGTTACGACGTTTACAATAGCCTTTTGATTAAAAAAGTACGTATATTTGCGCCTCTATAGGCACCTAAATAAATCCCTTTCTGACTGCCTTGCCCCCTGTTAAAATCAATTTTGTCAATTGAGAATTTGTAGAGCATCATCTGAAACCTATGAATACCTTGGGTTTGATGGGAAAAGGTCTCTTTTTCACTGAAAAACGCAACTGGAACAATTGACAAGTTAAGCAAGCCTAAATAAACTTGTTTGATTTCAGAAAGCGATAGTCGCGCACTTTATTGCGAAAACAGAGTTTAATCATTTAAAAGTGTAATCATTATTTTTGTTGCGAACTTTTCTTTAGCCTTTAAAAACATGGAAAATGATTTTGAAACATCTAATTAGACATAAATATTTAGGTGCACGTAGGTTTTTGATATTTAAATGGGAGTCACTTTTATTTAACATCATCGAGATAGTTATTCTTTAGAATAATGGTTCGTGTTCTAGAGCGGAGGGGGTGTACCGAAATAGACAGAAAAATAAATCCTGTAAACGTATCTTCTCTGCTACAAAAAGGGATTTTAAAAAGAGGACGAGAAGGTGTTGTTAGTCACGTGTTCGTTGCTGCTAGCGTCATCTAGGTCTAATCGAATTTCAGTCAAAAACGTACAGCTTGACTTTCATTGGCTCGATAAATACATTTATTTTCCTAATCCGAATCGGATTTCTAAGAGTTCTTTGCGCCATTACGGCAATTATCTAAACTATAGGCCAATCACGCCACATAAAAGGTGGTCTTGACTCCCAAAACAAAAATTAAAAATAAAATAACCAATCGGAGTGATCCAGTATTTCGAGGAGGAGTACAAATGAGAAGTGGCAATTTAGGCGAATATTTTTATTTGTCTATTGTTGCCTTGTACTTTGGAGAAGGTGACCGAAATCCGAAAATGATGTGTGAGATTTTTCAAGTGGGATATCCTAACCGAAGACCGCCCCTCAATACAGTAAAGTGATATTCAAGAGTGGATTAGGTGAGCCTAATTGTGAGTTTGAATAACGTACCATAATTTGAATGATTAACGATCTAAATGATGTTAAACAAAAGTGACTTCCATTTAAATACCATGTATACATTTTTGGAGAATAATACGTTTTTTTTATGAGAGCCGATGGGAAAAACCACTTCTGAAATTTTTGTACACCGATTACAGAGAATACAGCCTTTGCCTATACAGATTACACGTAATCAGCGTAAAGTTTTTAGTACAGTCAAAGCTACAAGCCTGTACAGTACACGGATTACGCGTAGTGATCAGCGCCTCGATTAGAACAACTTTAATTAAAATGTGACAACCGAGCGGGGAAACCCACGATAGTGAGTTACAAAAACGATATTCCCTTATGCTATTGTTAACCAAAGGCTTGTGGATTATATTTACCTGCGACTGGTTATGGCTATCCCGAGATATCTACGTCGCGTACTCGGTTAAAATAATAAATACTAGCATTACGACTAATAAAAGATGTTTTTCGAAGTTAGTTTTTAGCCGTTTTAGCGGATTGCATTGCCGGGTCTTTCTTTATTGAGTACTTTACATTGAAATTATAAAACAAATATAAAGGTCCCTCCTTGGGCTTAGCCCTACCTATCTCGATGGTAGAGATGGACTTGGTTAAAATAGACTATGTCTTGGGTCTGTAGCCAAAGTAGACGATGCGTAGGGTCCTTCGGTAGCTAGATGGTGTCTATAGCTTACTGGCGTAAACAATGGGGAGGGGTTTGGTGTTCAAACCCTTCCTCCTCACGTAGAGAAAATGTCTAGCCATCTGAGTCTCTCTCATCTAGCACGGTGGTTCGCGTTCATTCGGATAGGAGAGACGGAGTCAGGTAATAGGAAAACGTTTCGGTACGCAAGTTTACAAGGTACTCGTTTCGGGTCGGTTTCATCTTTCGAGTTCAACGTAAAACGAGATACAGGCTATTGCCATGGGATCTTCCTGGGCCCCCTGACCCTCAGGGTACCTAGGCACGTGCCTAGTGTGCCTAGTTTTTAATTCGGCACTGAGTTTTAGTTTTGGTTCTAGTCACTAAACTGTTTGTCTAAATAACCTGTACGTAAGATCAAAATATTTGGTTTATATTTTTCGCGAAAAGTAAATAACAGTCCTTTCTATAAAAGATTGAGTCTGGGGTGGGAGTAGTATGGTGCCGTATTCCTGGATACGCTTGTGGGGGAACGCGTGCTTTCCCCCACGCGTCCACAGCTGCGTGACGGGGGGGAATGAAGCGGGGAATCGCGTTGCCGACCCCCCTCGGGCGCGTGTCACGCGCGCGTGACCTGAATAATTAATGAGATTAACAGGTGTTTTGAATAATTAATTAGTCGACCTTTCAATCAACCTGTTCAAGGTCAAAAGGGTGAATATTAATGAGCGTGGTATTGTTTAACTAATTGGATTACCGTTAGGGGTCATTGACCTGTTATATGGATAGTATAGTAACATGTTTGGTAAGCGCGAAAAGGATCAATGAACAAGTGGAAGGGAGGTAAAGTTTGTATTTACTAGTTATAAAGTTTGTACCTTTATAATTAACCTGGTAGCTATATGGTTAACAAATCATTGTAAGCGTCGATTAACAAGTGGTTAAACTCTATAGGTCTATAACATGTTTGACATGATTTTGGCGGGGAAACGGGTATAGTTTGTACTCTATAGGTCTATTACATGTTTGCACTTTTATAATTAACCGTTAGGGGTAATTGACCTGATTGCTATATGGTTAACAAATCATTTTTGGCGGGAATTTAACATGTGTTCTGAAGACGGTTGGAAAAGCGCGGGAAATTGTAAGCGTCGATTAACAAGTTAAGGTTTATTAGGAATGGTACGTTTTAACCAATCTGCTTGAAAATGGTTTATATGATACAATTAACGTGCTTATTAAGAAAGAGACAAAAATAAATATAAACAGTTTATTTAAATTAAAATTTTAAGGGCGCCACCTAAAATTACATCAATTAGTTTCTATTATAATAAAACATGTTGAATATATTACCCCCTTCCACGATGATTTTGATCCCCGGCGCTAGAAAAAATTCATGTTATAATTTCATACGTATTAAAATATATTTAACGAATTACCTTTCCTCAAGTCCAGCACTCGCATTTCCGCCGACAATGACGGGTTGATCAATATCTCCCGATATGGAATTGTGGGAGAGTACGAGGGCGTTGGGGAGTTCCCGGGTGTTGGTGGGTCCGAAGGCGTGGAGGGTGGTGGCAACGTGTCGGGTCCTATTGTTAGAATTTTTATAAAAGTATAATAAAAAATAGAAAATAATTACTTCGAACTGGTCCTAAGTCCGCGTTTTCTCCTATAATTTAATAATTATCAATTACTTGTTACAGTATATTATCAAAAGTACATTACTTCCACATCCTCTCCCCTTCACTACTTTAATAAATTCTGTCATAGTGTTGGAGGCCCTAAATTTTTAAATTTTTGTTGAAAAGATTCGTATTAAGACGTTTTACAACTTACATTGTAGTTCAGGAACGAAATGTGATAAAACATGAAAAAATCATGCCTTTTATACCCGGCAATCTTAACCTAAATATTTGATTTACTATGTCTATAGCTCGAGGTTAGGTTCGTGTATGGAATTTTTCTCGAGAAAACATTGATTTATTTAAAAAACCGTTACGTTAATAGAGTACGTAAAAATTGTTACAAAACCATTAGAAAATGGAGTTACCTAAGCATCCAGCTAGGGGGTTTATTTACCACATGTTGATATAAAAAACCGTTACGTAAAATTACGAGTACCTAAAACAGTTATGAAAATTAGCATGTGTTATAGAAGTTCCTAAGCGTCCCGCTAGGGGATTTTTGTTTATTACGAAAAATTACGCATGTATTAATAAAAGCGTTAGATAAATTAGCATGTGTTATAGAAGTTCCTTAGCGTCCCGCTAGGGGGTTTTGCGACTATAAATAGAGGCACGCGCTTTATTTGCATTTATTTCACAACTTGCATTCGACTTGAAGAAATTGTAAGTACATTTTAAAATTTGGGGAATTACCTTTTTTAAATGACCGTTTATTGTTAGGAAATTATTCTGGCACGATGGATTTTGACCGCAAAGTAATAGTTTATTAATTCAGTCTATTTTTTACACCATTTAATTTAGTTTAATTTTTAAAACCAATCCGAAACACCCCCCTGCTCCCAGGTCAATAAGGTCCGTCGTCGATTAGATTTCGGAAATAAAGTAAATATTAAGAAAACTCGTTTCGAAGTAGACATCCCGAAGAATCAACCTGATATCATAGATTTAACATGCCACGAGGTACTCGATAGCCCTTCCAAACAATCGCCATTCAAACCAGTTGATGCGCCACCCAAAAGCACCCTATCCCAGCCAGGCCCATCTCAAGCCGGTCCATCTCAAGCCGGTCCATCTAAGCCAGTAGACGACGGCTGGACGGATATAGTCGTAGAGTTTTCCCGCCATAAAAATTTCGGGATAAAAATTGCAAGTTCCAAAAATAACTTGTATTTAGACGAAAAAACAGTTGAGACGCGTACGAATCTTTTATAGAAAGGTGTATTGATTTTCTTATGGTATTGACCATTTTCTACCAGCTAAATAGAAATCACGGTAATTAAAATTTTGAATCTGGAAGCCAACTCCAACATATAGTTTATCGGGCCGGGTCGGGTCGGGTTCCAATTTTGATTTTTTTTAAACGGGCGAGATCGGGTCGGGCATTTAAAATAGCTGGCCCGAGCCGCCCGACTCATCTCTAACAAGTTCTATAATTTTAATTTCCAACATTACTATTGATAATATATTACCACGAAGTTTTTTGAGAACACGGTATCTAGTTGTTTTGGGTATGTTTTCTAAACTATTGGATGATGACGCGAACTAATAATAAGATCGTTTTTTTTATTAGGCGCGGACGTTTTATCCATTTTGTTTGTCTACATTTTATAATGTACAGTCAGTACCACTGTAAAACCTAAATAACGACGTAGCTATACGACTTTCTTTAGGGATGGGTTTTTGAAGATTTTCATAGTAATGACCGTTAACTGAGACGAAATAGGGTGACTCGAATACGCTGGTGTACATTTAGAGAATTTCCACCTTCTTTACTTTAAACGTAATATATACACTCTTTTATGCAGGTTTGCCACCCACCCAGGATCTATACCAAAATTTTCTTCACAGGAAGCTGCCATAACTGACACTGTACGTAGCTATACCGTTGAAATGTCTTTCCCCCAAAACCCGTTATCTCCCATGTAGCATGGTATAGAGACATAGCAGTCTGTAGCTTTGGCCATAACCGCCATTTTGAGGGAGGATTGTTTTCTAGATGAAAAAGCATAAGTGACGTCTTACAAAGTCACTGTGCCATCTCCCTATGGTAGTGGCGGCTTCCATGAAATTCCCGCGTAAAAGAATTTATACATTTCAAAAAGCCAGTTTTTGCCTTTCACTTCGGTTTTCCCTTTTGCGACCTTGAAGAAAAAAATTCCGGACGTTGGAACTTGGAAATTGTAGAATTGCGAAATAGGAAGCAACGCTGGCGCTGGTGAAGACTGGTAATTCTGCATCATATTATAAATTGTACTATTATTTTGAGAACGTACCAAAATGCACCATATTTACAGCCTACTGTACCATAATGGTACTATTTTTATATTTACATTATTCTACTACTAAAATATTCTATTACGCTGTTGACATATAGTCCAAATGTGTAAAATAGTTGGAAAGCTTCATAAGTTGTCTTTGGAACTCTTACATCTACCTAAGCACGGTGAACTTCAACCGCACGTACCGCAGCGCTTTAGGTACGCGTGGTCGAAGTTGGTCTTAATATTTCGTTGGCTGAATGCAAAACCACGTAACTTTATACTAATTATAATTAAAGTTACGTAGTTTTTGCTTTCAGGCGACGATTTATTAGGTCCACTTTCACGTGTTGCCAGATCACTCGATATTTTATATTAGTACCTTAATTTCTTTCGTTGACTAAACATATTTACCCATTGTACAATAATTCCGTCTGGAAAACATGGCAACGCTGATGTGCAGCAATCTTTATCAATTACATTTTCACGCGGCCTAGTACGAGAACGACACGCGATCTAGACTAAAGTCGGAAATTCGGCATCCTGGGTAAAAGTGGGGCGTTGCCATTTTCAACATGCTTCGGGATCCGTGCCTTCTACAGGCAATAGTCCCCACGGCTGAAAAGCAGGGACCAAACGTTCTTTGTTTTCGCAAATTACTAGATACGAACTAAATTAATTAATTAATATAATAAATAGCATAAGCTATTCGATTAAATCGGTATCGAAAAGAACTAAAGCAAGGTTGACAACTCCTCATCTAACTAGGAAATAACTATACCTAAATTCCAAGCAAATACGTGAATACTCTTTACTAGAATTTACCTACAGGAATACATTTCTAGTAGAGGCATCTCTGCTAAGAAAAAACGTCAAAAATGTTATGAAATAACATTTTATTGCAGTATAGTCCAAAAATATTAATCAAACAAATGATTCACGAGTTAGTAGAACTGTAATCCCATAACGCTTAGCTAAGTTTTTGTCGTACATGCATTTCGTCTTAATACATTCGTCACGTGCTCTACTACATCCATTCCCATAAAATAAAGCTTAGCCTAATTTTTATACTATTCCAACTTTAAAATATTATTACTTTATAATTATTTTATGTTTTTTTTTAGAAGAAGCTATGATCATAGAAGAGGCAAAGTATGTGAAACAACTAACGGCACAATTGCCACCAATTAAAAACAAAACAGAGAATAAAACATTAGCAAAGACAAAAGCTGCAGCGAGAAATGATAGTTCAGTTCTCAATATAAGAAACATTAATGAAATGTGGCAAGACGCAAAACCTTTAAGGCAACCGCTTCAAAATCTTGATTGTTCCGATTCTTTTGAATGTAACTATGGGAGACCAGTAGCTCAAGCTATTATTGATGACCAATTCATTGGACCCAGTACTAGTAGTCATATTCAAATTATTGGAGGTTAGAACAATTCTCAAATACATATCTCAGGAGATTCGAATTTAGTGCAAAGCCAAATTGAGAATTTTTCTACGTAAGTCTTTAAAATTTTGAATTAAAATAATTTTTAGTATAATATGTAATATAATATAATCCTTTTTTTATTTTACAGATCCAAAACTTAGGGCGAGCAATCCAGGCAGCTTAATACAAGTTTAATTAGCGGAAATTCAAATATTGAGGGGCTTGAAGAGATAAGCGACTCAGGAATAAGACAGAGAAACGAAGAAACATCCGAAAGTGTGAGAAGTGAGGAAATTGATTCAGAAGAGCAAGGAGACATTGAAATTGATTTGGAGAGTAGGCAGGAGAAAGATGAATCAGATTTGAGCAAAAACAAATCCTTTGGAGCATCAGAATCTAAAGAATTGGAACATTCATAAAAAATAGGTAATTTTGTTATTTATACTGTTAATATTTATTAGGAAAATTAATTGCTATTTTAACTATTCTTAAATTTAGTTACTCTATTGATGAAGAAATAAAACTTCTCGTCAGTACTGGTATGACTTCATATATAACATTTAATTGACACAAATATTTAACAAATGCAAGGTGGCCACAGTTTCTATATTTCATTTTTTTTCCTTTATTTACATTAATACCCTATATATTAAGTCAAAAGTCTGAAGAAATTAAAATAGTAGATATTTTATATTAGGTGTCTTTAAAACGTCCAAGTTATTAAAGGTGCTTATTTCCAACACTGTTCGACGATAGGTTTCGCCAGGAAATCCAGGCGATTTTTTTAATAAACTTCCCGCGATCCTGGCGACTTTATCTACTAGATGGCATCCGATAAAATACCATTTGAATTTCGCGCCTTTGAAAACTACCAATAAGCACCATCTAACGGCGGAAGCTGCGTAAAAAAAATTAGGCCACGCCTTCCGTAAAAAACGATTTCCTGGCCTGCTCTAATACAGCCGGCTATGGTTTCGTCTTTTTTCTATAGTCTGCGTATAATTGAGACCCGGATACCCCCCCCCATTGTCTACGCCAGTGCGTCTGCTTAAAGTTTTAAAGAACTTCTCCCAATTTTCTTCCTACATTTTCCTTTTTCCCTTAAATTTTACCTGTATTTCACTGAAACATTTTCTGTAATTCCTTTAAAGAATTTTAAAATAGTCTGTGTGCACCCTGCATGGTATCGGTAATAAAATAATAATAACCATTTTAAATTAATTAACAGCAACTCCAGAAAATATATCTTTCATGGAAAGGTTTTTGGCAGTACTTAAAATGGGAAACAAGGAATGAGTTAATAATCAAAATCCATCATCCGAGCATTCATCTCGTCTATTTCAAGATATCCAAAACGAAAAAAAGGTACGAAAACATTTAAAAAATGTATATACCTACTCATTCGTAAGGTTTGCCTTTTTTTCTGTATTTAAGGTTCCCCTTGTTTCTGGATATAACGTATATATATCAGAAATCTAAAAACAAACGATTGAGATATTAGAAGTCAATGACACTGCAAAACTGATAAGGCTTATTTTGGACGCCATTTATCCTTTTCCAAAGCTTGCGAATTTTTCTGCAGAGGGAAAACGGGGAACAAAAGGTATCCCCCAGGATGTATTGAATGCTATAAAAGGTAAAACATTTAGAATGATGCCTGTATGTTTTATATACGTAAATTGACATTACTGATTTTTACAGTTTACATAAAAACCAAAGTTGGCAAATTTGAAATTAGTAAGACCGATTTCACTAGAATAATTAATAATAAATGCGGCTCAGTAAAACGTGCGTATAAGGAAATTTTGGATATGGTAAAATCAACTAAAAAAAATAAATCTTCAACTGATATACAATGAATATACTGGAATTGTTTTGTGAAAAAATATATTGTAAATAAAAAAATTATTGTCAATTGATTTTTACTATTTTTAATGTTCGTTATCAATTATTTCATTAAAAACTGCCACAACCTTATTCATTACTTATTTCATACTTGTTTTGAGCCTAAAGCAAGTCTTATTTACATTTGCCAATAACGTACTAAATATAGACTTAATTAAATATTAAGAATTTATAGTAAAATAAGTCTTACTTTAAACTCCAAATATAATTTTAAATAAGTCTCATTTTAATTTGTATATTTAAGATTAAATAGAGACTTATTTGTAAATATATTTGGAGTTTAAAGTGAGACTTATTCATTTTAATCTGTATATCTAAGCGTAAAACACGCTTAAATATACAGATTAAATTGAGACTTATTTAAAATTATATTTGGAGTTTAAAGTAAGACTTATTTTACTATAAATTTCTAATATTTAAATAAGTCTCAATTGAATCTGTATATTTAAGTGTAAAACACGCTTAAATATACGGATTACATTGAGACTTATTTAAAATTATATTTGGAGTTTAAAGTAAGACTTATTTTACTATAATTTTTTAATATATAAATTGAGACTTATTTAAAAGTATATTTGGAGTTTAAAGTAAGACTTATTTTACTAACAAATTGTAATATTTAACTAAGTCTATATTTAGTACGTTATTAGCATAACGCCATATATTACAGTATTAGGTTGGCTAATTATTTTTTCACCTGCTCACCCCTTGAATAGGTTAGGAAGTGCAAAAATTTCATTTAGCAAGCTTTTCTTCAATTTTGGTATCCACCCTGTATCATTTAAAAGGTCAAGCATTGTTTTTATCAAGTTAATTTTAAACATATCTTAAAACAAGCTTCCCTAAGTCTGACTAGCTTTGTAAGGTAATAATAAAATAGCTAAATATTTTGTGGGTTTAATAATGGTGCTTTTTAGTTAAAATTTTGCATATATTTCATTATTAGGTTTGCTAATTATTTTATCACCTGCTACCATTATCAACGGGTGAACATAGAATAACAAAGATAATTTAAAGCCAACTTTCCTTACATTTCACTATGAAAACACTGAAGCTTCTTTCAATGCGATAACTTTATTATGTGCAATTTTTTTTCCCCAGAATTACAATTATTGAATCGAAAAAAAAAAATGTAACCACCGAGGTGGGGAGGGCTTCGTATATCAACATATTGTGTTCAGGCCAACTTGTTCACTATGCTATATTGTTTTACTAGTCACTATATAATGTCTGAGTTTTACGCGCACTGTGATTTTCGCAACTTACCATCAATATATTAGCATCTCTGTATAATGTATATAAAAAGGTATTTCACAAGGCGTCGGTTAACGCATTGCGGTTACATTAACATCTCTGCAAAATATCGCGCTAATTCAATCAATCAGCTAAAGCACATATCGTGATGACTACATGTAAGTCGTTCCGGCTTCGTAGGTATGTCTCATAAATAAATAAATAAATAAATAAATCTAACCGTGATATTAACATTTGTAATTACACATATTGTACTTTCATTACTTGAAACTTCAGATTAGTTAGATTGTATCGCTAATTAATCCACTGAATATTTTAGTATCCCGTTTTTGTGAATAATTCCAAACCGAGTTAGTTTTGTTTGAAGTTACGAGCAGACCTGTTTCAATAAAGTATTAAAACGGAATTTATTTTTTCTGTTTGATAGAGAAAAGATTCGTTCATACCAAAAAAAGGTAACTTTGTCCATCGTAAGTTAATGCGAACTTGTCGTATTGTCGAAAACGTATACCGTTAAATTGTTAAAGCTCTTCAAGGTTGGTTTCCACTAGGGCAAAAAGGACATACCGGCGACAGTCGACGCAAATACGTCCCCGACCTCATCGGTTTTCCCCTTTCGATAATAACTCGTGGAGGTTTAAGATAATAATAGGTAATGACTAAAGTCTCTAAACGCTAATAGTAAGTTATGACTAACGTAGTTTAATGATAATAGTAAGTAATGACTAAACGCCAAATTTAACAATGGTTAATTTAAACTAGTAAATAGTAAGTAATATTAAAAGTAAAGAATAAAAACACGACATTATTGCGTAAGTATGATAATGTCGTGTTTTTATTCTTTACTTTTAATACATAGCGTAAGGCGTTTCAATTTTATTATAGTAAGTAATATAATATAGAGACAGATACTTCATGGTTTAAAATAAACTTTTATTAAAAATAATATTGGGGAAGCATTTTCGAGCCCACTCGTTTCTTTTCAACCCAGATAGAAATGGCTAAAAAATCCAAATACAAACAGATATAACGTGTAAAAAGTCATAACCTGAGCGGCGCGCGTAATCGGATAATACAGAAATATAAATTACTTGATCAAAACGTTTTACGAATAATTTTGAGAGCTTTATCTATTGAATAAAAGTTAACCATCCCCGACCTCAAAGGTGGTATCGCCTTAGATAGAAGACCCTATATGTTCGCGAATTCTGACAACGACCATAATTTCAAACTATGTTTTTTATATTTTTTATTTCTTTCTTTTATTTTATTTTGTTTAATTATATATATTTAAAATTGAAGCTGAAACAAATTTTAAAATGACTTTGGTTTCCCATAAGACATGCTGAACACATATCAGTCGACTATAGCTATCTCAACAAGCTTATACAAAACTTTACCATTTTCAACTGTTAAAATTGTTAAAATAACATAAAATCTGAAGTTTCTATACAGATGTTTCAACTCCCACAGTTAACGTAAATTCAAGGCGGCGCGCGTGCGCTGATTTCCCCGGGGGGACGCGGTCTGTGGCTGGGATTTCCCCTGGGGGGACGCGGTCTGGGGGGCGCGTCGCGGTTAATTTAAGAATCAAATGAAAACATAGATTTAAGTGTTTTGCGCGGTTAATTTGAATTTGAAACATGGATTTGAGTGTTTTGACGTCCTAGAATATTCGTTGTTAAAGTAACGTGTAACGTAGAATGGAAATATTTTTAAACTTTATTTTAATATCATTGAAGTACTTAAATATGCTTGGCACTTGAACCTATATCACGAGTATTTCTTAAAACGACTATACATCTAAACTCTACTTTTAACGCGGCAAAATACAATTCCGATATTCAAATATTTAAAAATACTTAGTGAAAAGAGACTTTAACCGTTTTTAAAATTCTTAATATATTTATTTAAAAAATCGATCGTTTCGGAGGAACTGTTCCTTCTTCTTCAGGGATTTTTACAAGTCTGACAGTACAATGGTAAAACTTTGGGACGAAAAAATATTTATGCATACATATAGTGGAGGCTACTGTTCTTTAGCCGCGAGCGTTTTTTCTCAAAGGCGAGTCGACCCCCGTCGAATGGTTATATGAGCAACGGGCTCGATATCTTCGTTCGCGCTCGAGGCTACTATTGTCGGAATGGGGGGATTCTTCGAGAAGAGGAATTGGTTTGTTGTGTGTGTGAGAGGGTGAGGCTCATAAACACGTTTTAAAAAGTGGAGAAAACGTGTATAAGTTAAAGGGACCATCGTAATGGTTTAAACATTGCGCAGATTTATTTTTTTAAATTTCGATGGATTTGCGTATATTAAAATGAGGTTTATATAATTTTGGGTCGAGCTAGTATGTCTATTGAGTTCCACCTAGCATTATGGCCCCAAAAACACGAAGGTGTTCGCTAAGGGGAGAATTATTGTACGGGCTGTTTATATTTTTGTGCTCTTTAAGCCTTTTATGAAATGGGCTACTACGGCATTGCCCAATGTAATAATCACCACAATCACAGGAGATTTTATAAATGATGGCCTTGTCGAGGAGGGCAGTTGGTTCTTTGTTATTAAATAATAAAGCTGACAATTTGGGATGGTGGGAGATAAATAGGATCGAGACCTACTGATTTAAGATTTTTGGCTATTTTTTGGAGATAAACCAGGATAAAAGGGGATACATGCTGGGATGAAAGAAGGATGAGCAGTTCCTCCTAAACGTTGGATTTTTAAATAAATAAATTATGAATTTTAAAACCGTTTAAAGTCTCTTTTAATTTTGTTTTTCACAATGTGTTTCTCTCCACTTCTAAAAATACTTAATTAAGTTAGTTTGTCTGAAATACTTACTAATACCCGAACGATGGACTTTAGATTGGATAAGATTTGTAAATATCATTTCGAAACTAATAATTTTCACGCTTTATTTAAGTCAAGCAATTACATTTTTACAATACACATATAGTCAGAAAGATATTATAAAAACACTAAATGTAAAATTAAATGAAAAACTCTTTATTCAACTTTAATACGTTACGCTATTTAAGAAACGTAATTTTAGAAAACAGACATAACGTAAAACCAATGTGATGAAAAAGTAGCAAAAATAATATTAAAACGACTTATATTTTCTTACACACGATTTTTCGGTACCACACAGCGATTTTGTGAGATTTCACAACGGCGCAATTATTAGGGTCACGGTGAAAATGACAATGTTTAGGAGCACTTATACAAAGAATGGTAGATAATTTAGGACAGTCTAAATCCTCGATGTTCTTGACGTTAACTCCTATGAAATCCGATAAAACTTTGGCCTTTACTAAACCTTTACAAAAAAACGTGAACCCTTGTTTTTTTATATAATTTGCGATGGCTTCTAGGCTGTTGTAGTCTTCCCGTCCGTCGTCCCAACGGAGATCGCAAATGTTCCAATACAACCATCTACACTGCCATTTATCTTCTTCCGTAAGACTGGAATATGGATATGGTGGTTTACAGGTCCAGACGTTATGCTTCTCCGTTTCCGTATCGTAAATAGCTAACTCTTTAATTATCATTTCTCCATTCATACGGAAAAAGTTTGCCTCGATAAAACATGTCCTTTTCATTTCTAGAAATAAACTTGTTTTAAAAAAACTTAGAACATGTAATTAAGACTTTGCACTGAAGCTTCCATCAGTCCAGTAACTTTACCATATGAAAATTTTTCATCAGGTCAATAGAACCCAAAAACATTTTCTACGTTATTAGTACTTTGCACAGCTATTCTGACTTGAACCGGGGTTTTTAATGCTTGTTGAATTGAATGGATAAATTATTTCAGCTTTTATATAAAGGATATCGGTTGAATAGAAAAAAATCTTTTTCAAAAGCTGAAGTATATTTTATTATTTAACACCATCACTTAAAAACCACTTTGCACAAGTCTGATAAGCTGAGTGAAAAATCTGTGTATTTTATTTTAAATACTTTTTGAGAAAGTATTAAGTATTTTATTTTAAATACTTTTTGTGTAAAGATTTTTCACTCGGAATCATCACATTAAATGTGATCCACTCTGTATCGTAAATTTAAAAGCTCAAACAATTTTTTTTCCAAATTCATTTTTAACTTATCTTAAAACAAGCTTCCCTAAGTCTGACTAGCTCTGTATGTTAATAATAAAATAGCTAAATATTTTTTGGATTCAATAATTTTGATTCTAAGTGAAATATTTGCATATATTACAGTATTAGTTGAAAAAATTTCATTTATGTCCATTTTAAATTTTTTGTTGTATCGCGTTATAATATTTTTGGCGCGTAAAAGAAGAATAATTTTTGTAATATATCATCTAAAATGTTTTGTAAAAAATAAATATTTTTATTATCTTATAAATCAGACTCGTTATTTCTCCTTGCTCGCGTCATTTTTGTTTTTAGATTACTTAATTAATAGTTCATTGGGTCCATAATAACGTAGAAAATGTTTTGGGTTCAATTGACCGGATGAAAAATTTTCATAGGGTAAAGTTCCTGGACTGATGGAAGCTTCAGTGCGAAGTCTTAATTACATGTTCTAAGTTTTTTTTAAACAAGTTTATTTCTAGAAATGAAAAGGACATGTTTTATCGAGGCAAACTTTTTCCGTGTGAATGGAGAAATGCTAATTAAAGAGTTAGCTATTTACGATACGAAAACGGAGAAGCATAACGTCTGGACCTTTAAACCACCATATCCATATTCCAGTCTTACGGAAGAAGATAAATGGCAGTGTAGATGGTTGTATTGGAACATTTGCTATCTACGTTGGGACGACGGACGGGAAGACTACAACAGCCTAGGAGCCATCGCAAATTATATAAAAAAACAAGGGTTCACGTTTTTTTGTAAAGGTTAAGTAAAGGCCAAAGTTTTATCGGATTTCATGGGAGTAAACGTCAAGAACGTCGAGGATTTAGACTGTCCTAAATTATCTACCATTCTTTGTATAAGTGCTCCTAAACATTGTCATTTTCACCGTGACCTTAATAATTGCGCCGTTGTGAAATCTCACAAAATCGCTGTGTGGTACCGAAAAATCGTGAGTAAGAAAATATAAGTCGTTTTAATATTATTTTTGCTACTTTTTCATCACATTGGTTTTACGTTATGTCTGTTTCCTAAAATTACGTTTCTTAAATAGCGTAACGTATTAAAGTTGAATAAAGAGTTTTTCATTTAATTTTACATTTAGTGTTTTTATAATATCTTTCTGACTATATGTGTATTGTTTAATTTTTTCATTTTTAAAAATGTAATTGCTTGACTTAAATAAAGCGTGAAAATTATTAGTTTCAAAATGATATTTACAAATCTTATCCAATCTAAAGTCCATCGTTCGGGTATTAGTAAGTATTTCAGACAAACTAACTTAATTAAGTATTTTTAGAAGTGAAGAGAAACACATTGTGAAAAACAAAATGAAAAGAGACTTTAAACGGTTTTAAAATTCATAATTTATTTATTTAAAAATCCAACGTTTAGCAGGAACTGCTCCTCCTTCTTTCATCCCAGCATGTATTTCCTTTTATCCTGGTTTATCTCCAAAAAATAGCCAAAAATCTTAAATCAGTAGGTCTCGATCCTATTTATCTCCCACCATCCCAAATTGTCAGCTTTATTATTTAATAACCAAGAACCAACTGCCCTCCTCGACAAGGCCATCATTTATAAAATCTCCTGTGATTTTGGTGATTATTACATTGGGCAATGCCGTAGTAGCCCATTTCATACAGGGCTTAAAGAGCACAAAAATATAAACAACCCGTACAATAATTCTCCCCTTAGCGAACACCTTCGTGTTTTTGGGGCCATAATGCTAGGTGGAACTCAATAGACATACTAGCTCGACCCAAAATTATATAAACCTCATTTTAATGTACGCAAATCCATCGAAATTTAAAAAAATAAATCTGCGCAATGTTTAAACCATTACGATGGTCCCTTTAACTTATACACGTTTTCTCCACTTTTTAAAACGTGTTTATGGGCCTCACCCTCTCACACACACAACAAACCAATTCCTCTTCTCGAAGAATCCCCCCATTCCGACAATAGTAGCCTCGAGTGCGAACGAATATATCGAGCCCGTTGCTCATATAACCATTCGACGGGGGTCGACTCGCCTTTGAGAAAAAACGCTCGCGGCTAAAGAACAATAGCCTCCACTATATGTATGCATAAATATTTTTTCGTCCCAAAGTTTTACGATTGTACTGTCAGACTTGTAAAAATCCCTGAAGAAGAAGGAACAGTTCCTCCGAAACGATCGATTTTTTAAATAAATATATTAAGAATTTTAAAAACGGTTAAAGTCTCTTTTCACTAAGTATTTTTAAATATTTGAATATCTTAATTGTATTTTGCCGCGTTAAAAGTCGTTTTAACAAATACTCGTGATATAGGTTCAAGTGCCAAGCATATTTAAGAACTACAATGATATTAAAATAAAGTTTAAAAATATTTCCATTCTATGTTACTTTAACAACGAATATTCTATGACGTCAAAACACTCAAATCCATGTTTCAAATTCAAATTAACCGCGCAAAACACTTAAATCTATGTTTTCATTTGATTTTTAAGGAGTCAACGTTTTTAGGAAAACCAGCGTATTGGGTTTTCATTTTGTAAAAATCTCTCACATAATCGTCAAATAGGGGTGAATCGGAGTCGAAAGTTTCGCGATAATGCTGCACTTCGGGAATTCGTAAAACTTTATAATTATATTGAAGGGATAAATAAAACTCGGGGGTAGTATACGTATCCGTAATCGCGCGTTCCGCCTCGGTATGACGACAGTCGGCTAGATTATAGAGGGCGCACGTTCTGCATAGCGTAAACATTAATTTATCGCCAATCAGGGAGCCCAAGCAGGGGAGATATAGATCTTGGGGTGGGAGAAGAGTCGCTTTGATTAGCCCGAAATAGAAATCGGGTTCGTAATTAAAGTTGCTAGTTAAGATTTCAGGGAGCCCTTTGGTGTAGCGGTAATTTTTGGACATGGAGACAGATGGGTACATACTGTTAAAATCGTAAAATTAATCGGCCTCTCGGGGGTGGATTCTATATACAGTAAAAAGTTTTCAACGCGCCCGCCCCTCAGAGCGCTTCGCGAATTGATCGGGTCAGAGAAAGCCAGTTCGTCGCAAAAAGAATTTATTTCGGGGTTTTCTTTTAAAAAAGTGTCCCATTCACATTCCCATATGGTAATTAAACGCGCGTTGGGGTAATTTTGACGATAAAACTCGATTTTGTCGAGAGTTTTTAAGTAATTATTGATATTAGATTCTTTAGGTTCGTAATTGTACCCATTATGGTCAGTGTGATTGGGACACCCGTGCCAGAAACACCCGAAAAATTCCCCAATTATTAAAGGGTCAGCGCTGTAAATGTCGGGGTGGTAAGGAGCTAAAAACTTTTCTCCCTCCAACGATCGCGCCGTTTGAAACTTTACGTGAATTTTTTGTTCCAAGTAAGCCGCCCATCTGAGAGCTTTAATGGAATGCTTGCCCCTGTACCCTGCTGGCGGGATAAAAGCTATGGTATTTGGTTTCAGATACCGGCTCAAAAATAAATCGGTTAAAGCTCCCGGTAGAGTCACGCTTTTTCCCGCCAAAATGTCGAAATTGACCTTTTCTCTAAAAAGATTTCTGAACCGGTCAAAACCCCTCTGTAACAGCTTGACGTCATCAATGGCGTACTTTGTCAACACTTCTTTTAAATCAAAAACGGTAAATTTTTGGGCGTCGTACCAAGTTTCGAAATTTGCCAATTGGTCGGGGGTGAATTTATCTACTTCGAAAAAGGATTTTTCCGGTACGACGCCGATATAGTCTAAGGTGTCTTTTTTTAAGAAAGAATACGGGAAAAATCCCTTGCTTTCGCTTAAATTAAAGGTTTTGGAGAAGCTTCTGAGAGGGGCTGGAAAATAAGAAAAGCTATCTATAAATCTTATATTGTATTTGGACAGAAACATCGCGAGAAGTTTGCAGCCTTTAAAGATAACTTCGGGGGTTATTGACCGGGCCAGAACTCCTTTTAATACGAGTAAACTGTCAAATCCAGATCCAAAATGCGAAATTCACGTAATGTTTTTAAAAACTGGTTCGACCTTTGAATATTTGGTCTTACCCTTTTTTGCAACGACTTGACTCTCCAATAAGTAATCTAAAAACGTCTCGACGCAATTAAAGCCGGTAAAGGTACGGTAATCGTACGTTTCAGAGTAGGACTGTCTTGCATAGCGGTAATTAGCAGAACGGGTTTAATCTCGTCATTGTCGACTAAAGTTTCAAAATCAAAGTAAAGGATTCTGGTGGAATTTTCCGGTAACGTGATAGGTTGAACAAAACACGCATTTTTCGGGTGCTCAATTTTGCAGTAATGACATTTCAAATCGCATACGTGCTCCCCTTCAAACTCTTTCCCGCAAGTTAGGCAACGTTTGAGTTTGTCGCACTTCCCTAATTCTATATGCTTTTGGAAAAATATCTAAAGCAGTTGGCGCAACGTTGACTAGTTTCGGTATGGGAAACATTCGTGTCGAGACACCGCTTACAGTCAACGGGGCTTCGCAATTGTGCTGCTTTTTTACTTTGCTATTACCAATAACTTTCAAACAAAATGGACAGTACCCTATTCCCCCGAACATGGCGGCGTAAGACCTCACTACATGGACGTGGTTTACTAATTTAAGGAGCTAGATTTTTTTGGGTTGAAAGTGGCCTAAATAAATGGGGTCAAAATTGGAATCGGAATCGAGTAGGATAATTTGATAATCTGGCAAGACATTTTGGAATTTAGAAATGTCTTTTATTTCAACAGGACCTGGGGGAACTTTTGATAATCTGTGTAACGCTAAGGCCGCTTTTTTGTTTTGGATGGTTGACATTACGAATGTAATCTAGATGATTCATATTAAAATTTTTGGATTGGCCTTTATTTTTTAATTCTTGGTAGTCAGCGAGACACTTTCCTACCGCTACAGCCCTCGCAAAACACAGATTATCAGAATTTCGAATCGGGATAAAGGTATTGCCCTGTTCAATATAATTATCTAAGCACTCAATAGTCCTGTTACGAATACTTTTTTGACTACTACTCATATTGGTGTCTTGCAGAAGAATTAGGTCGAATTTTAGGGGGGCTTCAAAGTATAAATTCTTATGGGACTGGGCTACCTGCTCGATACCGCTTAAAATTCTATCGGCCGTCAACGCGTTTAGGTTCATAAATTAGAAATTAATGGGCTCTTCGAGTTCGTCAGAACTGACCGCTATTCTGATACGACTGTAACCCTGATTTTCATCGCTAATTTCGTTTAATAAGGATTGGAAAATTTCGTTTAATTGGATTTCTGTTCGCGCGTGGTTGAGATCGTCCAAGTTTTTGAACTCGCACTTGAATTCTAAAGTTTATATTTGTATTTTTTGGAAGTCCGAGAGATAATTTTAGTAACCGAATAATAGTTCTCAGGTCGAAACCTGGTACTTAAATCGAGAGGGGCTTCTTGAGTCATTGTAATTTACGAATTTCGTCGTACCGTTGAGTCACTTCCCTCAATAACCGCAGGACGTCGTGAATGTCTCATCTTCCGTATAGGGTCAGCGATTTTGCAAATGAGGAACCAGAATTTTTGGTCAAGCAAGTGTGACCGGTGGCCTGGCTATGGCGAATTTCTAATTTATCAGCCTCAATTAGGTAAACGGCGTCTTGGTCCTTGACGTCTTCTAAGGCTGCTTTAAGCTGGGGTCCTGATTCTAGTTTAACGCATACACCCTGTTTAGTCGGTTGCGGAAGACTGGATGCTACGTGCGTGGCGTAACGCCTTATATCTATATATATTTTTTGGTCAAAGGTCATTATTTTAACGCCCAAATCTCCGAGCTCGGAGAATTCTAATACAATATCGTGCCAAGTGGTATTCTTTGCTAATTTTTCTATGTCTTGGTTAGCCCCTTTCCCAGTGAATAATTGTCGAGGTTTATTTTTTTAATTACTTCGCCGACTTTTGATTTTCTAGCGTATACTTCGGGCAACTTCACTGGTGCTGTTGGGGGAGTGTCATAATCGAGCTTAATGTCGTCTCGGGCATATAGACATATAGAGATTAAAAACTAATCTCGCTTAAATAATTTCAAAAACATAATTACCATCTTGTTGATCTTCTTGAGTCGTCGGGGAGAGTGGGTGCGCTGTTAGTCGCTTCTGCGAAATTGACCGTTGCGCGGTTTCTTTTATACTCGCAAGGTAAGGGGGAAAGAACAAAATAATCGCGTGACAGTCCTATTAACAGGCGTATTCAATTTGTCAAAATGATTAATTACTTAACGAAAGCGGAATGAACCGGTTCTACCATGACTATGCGAAAGGATTGTTCACTAACGCGGCCATTTTTCCAGCGAATGCGCGACTCAATTTAATTCGATGACATAATTAATAGGTGATTCTCTCGGTATTGTCGCTAAAGGTATTTTATTTGTTGATACTCTAACAGCGTACTGGGTAACCTAGCAACGGCGCATTCCTCGATCAACACCTGCTCAATCAATCAAACCTGTCACCACTTTAACAATGGAAAACGGGGACCGAGTATAGCGAGCTTGGGGATTCCTTTAAAGGAGTACTGACCCCTTTTCCCGCCAAAACACCAGCCAATCAGCGCCATTTTGAACAATTTCGAGTCAGCCAATTAGCGCGCAGTACACGCGTAGTAACCACGTGATCCCCGCGCCAGCCAATCAGTGCGCGCCACTCTGCGGAGGTCAATGACCCCCCGCGCCACCTGCCGGAAGGGGGAAGGAAGCGGGGACTTCCGGTGCCGACCCCCTTTCTACCTGTACATTGAAAAACCCTGATGATCCTGGACACTCCTACTCACATAGGGTCTTCTATCTAAGGCGATACCACCTTTGAGGTCGGGGATGGTTAACTTTTATTCAATAGATAAAGCTCTCAAAATTATTCGTTAAACGTTTTGATCAAGTAATTTATATTTCTGTATTATCCGATTACGCGCGCCGCTCAGGTTATGACTTTTTACACGTTCTATCTGTTTGTATTTGGATTTTTAGCCATTTCTATCTGGGTTGAAAAGAAACGAGAGGGCTCGAAAATGCCTCCTCAATATTATTTTTAATAAAAGTTTATTTTAAACCATGAAGTATCTGTCTCTATAGTATATTACTTACTATAATAAAATTGATTGAAACGCCTTACGCTATGTATTAAAAGTAAAGAATAAAAACACGACATTATCATACTTACGCAATAATGTCGTGTTTTTATTCTTTACTTTTAATATTACTTACTATTTACTAGTTTAAATTAACCATTGTTAAATTTTGCGTTTAGTCATTACTTACTATTATCATTAAACTACGTTAGTAATAACTTACTATTAGCGTTTAGATACTTTAGTCATTACCTATTATTATCTTAAACCTCCACGAGTTATTATCGAAAGGGGAAAACCGATGAGCTCGGGGACGTATTTGCGTCGACTGTCGCCGGTATGTCCTTTGTTGGCTTTAAATTATCTTTGTTATTCTATGTTCACCCGTTGAGAATGGTAGCAGGTGATAAAATAATTAGCCAACCTAATAATGTAATATATGCAAAATTTTCACTAAAAAGCACCATTATTAAACCCACAAAATATTTAGCTATTTTATTATTACTTTACAAAGATAGTCAGACTTAGGGAAGCTTGTTTTAAGATATGTTTAAACTTAACTTGATAAAAACAATGCTTGAGCTTTTAAATGATACAGGGTGGATACCAAAATTGAAGAAAAGCTTGCTAAATGAAATTTTTTCACTTCCTAGGCTAACATATTCTATAGGTGATCACAGACTTAAAAAGATAATTTTCAACTATAATGTAAGGTAACTTCCCTAAATTATCACCATGAAAACACTGAAGTTTCCTTCAATCCAATAACTTTAACATATGTAAATTGTTCACTCGAATCATCACATTAACTGAACCAAGAAATATTTATCTCTGTTAATAGTACTCTACTCAGCTATTCAGACTTGCAAAGTTTTTAAAGTGATGGTTAAATTAGTACTGGCTGTTTGCATAACATCATGTCAGATGATTCCACCACCCCTACCGAATAGGGACGCTAAATGGGAGATCCTCCAGCTATCGGTATTTGATCTATTGACCTACCGACTCTTTGTTTTCCAAAACGACACTTTTAGCTAGCGAGGGGGGACACCCGCTGTGCCCATTTTATTAAGGGTAAGCTACCTTTTACACCCCTTAGGGCCTATATAAGACGCACGCGCAAAGTGTTTGAAAATAATGGAAAGTGTTTGTCGGCGAAAACATCAAGGTGGTTACATATTTTTTCGATTCAATAATTGTAATTTGGGAAAAAAATTGCATGTAATAAAGTTATCGCATTGAAAGAAGCTTCAGTGTTTTCATAGTGATATGTAAGGAAAGTTGGCTTTAAATATAGTGGAAAATTATTTATGTTCACCAGTTTTTGCCAAATTTCAAGCCCGTTTTAGCGTAGACAAAGATCGTAACGTTTCTATTGAAAACGTGTAATTATGCGTGGATCCGAGATTTTAGACATTTTGAGACATACGCGCAATTTTAAGGGCGTATTCGCCTCGTATTGTCTACCCGATAAGATTAATAGGTTTCCAGCGTCACTGGTTGTAAATCTGGACCCCCACGATGAACCGGGCGGCCATTGGGTCGCGATTTACCTTGATAAATTAAAACGGGCTTGGTATTTTGACTCGTTGGCGCTACGGCCCATTTTGCCGGCCATTTAACTTTTTTTAAAACAAAATTCGATAAAAATCACGCCCAACAAGCGGCGACTTCAATCGACAACGAGCGTCATTTGCGGACATTATTGCGTGATTTATATACGTCACCGATCAAAACGTAGAAGTCACCAAAGCTTCTTTAAGGGTTTTTCACGAAGAGACGTCAAAAATGATATAATGGCCACTAGAAAATTTACAACCTGTTACGTCATCATAAACGGAGTATAAATTCCCGTCGCGTGACTATACCCCGTTTTATTCCTAACTAAACCCTCAGTATCGTGTCGGTGGCATGGCGAGAATGGCCGTTGTCGAATTTGGCTTTCTACTAGGAAAATCCGCCTCACGCTCCGGCGGAGAGCCCCCCGACATTGTCGTGAAGGAACTAGCTATATCAACAGTATCGACCCCTCCCGCCGTTCAAGCTTGGACTTTCGAACAACCCTATCCAGTACAACAACTTCCGAACGCCATTAAAAGACAAAACGGCTGGGTGTCTAGGAACCTTCACGGTATTTGCTAGACCGCGGGGTATCTCCCCTATTATAAACTACCCGCCTGCCTTATATCAGCTGTATCGAGTGCGGATATGATTTTTACAAAAGGAGACGTAAAGTGTAAGTTTTTAGGCGATTATACTGAGACCGCCATATACGATTTGGAAACTTTTGACTGTCCCCGAGCTGCGACTTTTGATACGCCCCCGCCAGTGAAATGTCTATTCCGACATCAAACTCTAAACACCCGACAACCGTGTTCTTTGGAACGAAGTCTACTTTTCGCCGACTGGATTACCCATAACCGCGCTGAAGCAGACAGTCAAATACGATGTCCATTTTAATTTTTTTGTATCACACTATAATATTTTTTATTTCTCATTGCTCGCGTCATTTTTAGATTACGTAATTAATAGTTCATTGTGTCCATTCATTCGCCCACGTTGGAAAAATATTATAAACGTATTTTAGAATTTTAAAAATATATTCAATATAAAAACGTTTATTCACATTTTCTTTACAACGTTCTTAATATTATGAATTTGATTAGTTTTACAATATTCTTGAAAATAAATCAGAGCAGCCATTTCCTTTTCAGTCGGCATTTTTAATTCGGCTGGCAGGTTAGATGTAGTTGGTTCGGTTGATTCCATTATGGCACCGCGCTTTTTACATGCCCCAATAAGTTCGTTAAGAAAATCGATAATTTGATCATCTGACATTTCCTCGACCTCCGTGTAATGGAGAGATTCACTCGCATCACAATCACACGCCAGATCCGAATCTTCTTTCATTGTTATACACGATAAATGAGTCACTAAATGTTGTTTGAAACCTCTCACGGACCGGTATATTTCCGAGCATATCCAGCATTTCTTTGGTACCCTAAGCGGAGACATCTTCCTCTTTCCCCTAGCGGCTGGCTTATGAAAACCGCAACGCATCGACGTAATCTTTACGGTTCATGGTGTAGATTACGTCATCTATGGTGAGTCATTTTTAAATTACGTCATTTTTATAGATTACGTAATTTTGGGGGGTTTAGACCCAGAAATATTATTCCGTAGCTCAAAGAGAATCGGGATGGCTAGTCACGAGGATCTCAACACCGTAACCGGTCGGCTAGAAACGTTCAAGCAATGGGACAACGTACACGTGAACAAGGAAGACTTGGCCCTCGCCGGACTTTTCGCTGTAGACTCGGACGGCATAGTCGAATGCTACCTCTGCCACGGACAGTTAGGCAGTTGGGAAACCGGCGACGTACCCCAAGCGGAACAAGACAAATTTTATCCCAACTGTCCGTCACCCGCCGCTTTAGAGGGCCAAGATATCCCGCCATCCGAAAAATACATCTCCGGCGGACCCACAACCACCCCCGAGGGACACGGCGACCACGTAATCGTAACTCTTACCATCAAACGCCTCGAGGTAGAACATTTAATGAAAATGCTCGTAAAAACGCTAATTTCAGATGGTTCGTTTCAACCCTTTGAGTGAACTTCGGTATATACCCTACGAAGATCGACGTAGTTATCATGATATAAATAAAATACATTTCCAAAGACGTATTTTCAATGTAAATCGTATTATACAGCCCGTACTCGAAAATATTAATAAAAACTTATAATTTGTATACACTCTGCTTTTTTTTTCCAAAACACTTTTACCGATGACCGCCCGCTATTTTACGGTACCCTTAGGGGCCCTAAAGTGTTTGAAAGTGTTTGTCGGCGAAAACCCTTTGAACTATTTATTACCAACTCGAAAGACAGGGGGCCAGACATTCACTATGACGGATAGGTTTTGACGGATCTATTTAAACGATTTATAGCTGTTTGCATAACATCGTGTCAGTCCACACCGCCTGCCGAATAGGGAGATCATCTACGATGGGGGGTTACCAACTAGGTTTTATGAGGGTAACATCGTAAATCATCTAACATCGTAAATCAGCTAACCTTTTGACCCCGCCGAATATTGCCGCAAAATGGGGGGAATGCTTACCCCCACATGGGCCCGTTTCACCCCCTTTCTCCCCCGCCCGCTGGGGCCCCCTATAGGGATACACACTCATTTATCTCTTACTACTATTTTACAAATATCTGATTTCGGAAATCATTAATGGTGTTTATTTTTGAAAATGTGTGGTTACAAATGAGTCCTAAAATGTTATTATTTCCGAATTTTTCTAGAGTACTATTGTTTTCCTGTGATTGTTGGTATAGTATTTTTTATTACCAAAGAATTCTTATGATTACCGGGGAATTCTGGATTTTTCTCAAAATATTTTTTAAATTCCGCGTGATAGCCCGTGATTTCGGAAATAAGTTAATCGATTTCAGTAACTACCCCCTCGGGCATGGGGCCTTGTAGCTAAAAGTATAGGATATAGGTGTTTGCAAAGAACAGTGCCATAGCGGCCGCCTTAACCCGTTTTTGGCGTGTTTTCACTGGGCCTCTGAGTTTGAGCTTTCACACTGGACAGCCCTGTGTTACATTTATAACATTTTCATTAAATACCTAAAATACGCAGTGTTCCAAAAGCCCGATTTTTTCAGGGTTGGAAAAAATCCGGCTTTTTTTAAAAAAATTCAGACCAGTGGTTTTAATTGGCTATATCTGGTTTCGGCTATAACCGGCTAAAATATAAACAGTGCCTATTACATATGTAAGTAGAAATTGTCTGCCGTTATTGTCGTTAATAAGGAGCATAACAAATAAAGCGAAATAACTATATAAAATAACAGAATTCTTTTGATTTCCTCGGGAAATTCCCCCTAGTTTTTGTGTATGACGCACCGACAGAAGCGACTTTGGAACTTTAACCTACCGAAAAACTGGTAAAAGTAAACCAGTTTCTAATTATCAAACAAAAAATGATCTAAATTTCTAAAAAAAACTTTTAATTTACTAAAATATTCATATCGTAATTTTTTTTTAAAAAGCCAAAAAAATTTGGATTTTTTCAAATGGCTATAGCCTGTTTTAACCAGGTGGTTATAACCGGTATGACTGGTTCTATGTCAATCCTGGATTTTTTGGGAAAATATCCAGAGAGTGCATATAATAAATATTTTTACATATTTCGTTTATTTAGAATACCTGGATTTGTCAAATCTAAATATTTTTTCTTGCGACCCCTAGCGGCCAAGTTAGCTTCCTATTGAGTCTTGGACCATTTTAACTTTTACATTGGATAGATTAAGCTATTCATATCACGTAGTATTTTTTGGATGACCATGTCCCGCATATTAATAAAGATCGGAACGAAAACCCTCTCAAAATGCACAAAATCATCCATCTTGGACTGGATTTTTCTCCAAACGTTGCGAGCCAATTGCGTTGTAACGGGAAGCTGTATCGGAAAGCCTTGGTGGGTTTGTTTGCGTTTATAGTACCCTCAGGACAGAAGAGATGGCGCCACCAGTCCGGCGGCGGTCGGCCTTATCTGGGGTTCAACGGTCAGCGACGGTGGGCTCTTTGGGATGCGATATAAGGAGCGGGTCGAGGGGTCCGGGGGTCACTTCTACCTTGGGTTCAGACAGGCATCGAGCCATCGGAAAGTTGCGACTTTACTGTATATTATCGGTTGGTTGAAATAAAGAATTAATCTCCAGGAGATTAACTAAGAACGTGTTTCTAATTCAATTCGACAAGTAACTCAGTGACCAAACCGTACCCCTACATTTTTGGACGCACCGCCGAGATACTGACGATCGTGAGTTATGGAATTTTCCGGAGTTTTTTTTCTCGCTTTGTGTTTTTCCTTTGGTAAATGGGCCGGTTTAACTTTGGTTTTTTATCGTTATGCGGTTTTTTTTAATGTAGGTTAATTCCTTTGGTTTTTCGTTTTATTGGGGTTGTTTCTCATTTTATGATGTGTTTTAATGGGTGGAGGTTTTTTTGGGGCCTATTTCTACGGGAAGAGAAATGCGAGGAAGTGGGTTTTTAGACAGTTTTATTTTGGGTTTATTGGAATGGCTCCGGGTCTGAGCCGAGTTTAGCTGACAATCCAGGTGGCTGTTCGGGCTTTGGAGGGGAATGATCTCCTTTGGGTCCTCCGGAAGGCATCGGGATGGTTCGGGGTCGTCGCTCGAAGAAGGCGCGGGTTCGAGAGAGAGCAGAGGGTGGTTTCCCGTGGCGGCCTGGTTGGCAGGACGTAGCGAGGTTCGAAACTTCTTTTTGGCCTTGCACGGAGGGGTCTTTGACGGTGGCTTAGTGGGACGGAGCTTGCGGGGTTGTCGTCGTTTGGAATGGGAAATCTTGGGCACTTGAAATGGGGACGGAGCTGATTAGTTGCGGTGGTTCGGACAGCGGCGTGACATCTTGGTGGGCATCCTCAAACTGGGGGTTTAGCTGATACCGGGGGAACGTCGGGCTGCAGGTATTCAAAGGAATCAGGGAGTCCGAGGAGCAGGGCTGGGGTTATTTCTCCCGCTGGTAGTTACTTAATGGTGTTGTGTTCCGATCTCGATTCACGATTTCCCGACGATGTATGGCTTTCTTTCTCTTGGTCTTACTTTTAACCGTTATGGGGTCCCGGGTGGAATGCTGTGAAGTTTCGGGTGTTTTTTTTGGGCCTGGATTAATCTTAAACTAAGGTGACGGGTAGTTGTTGCTGGGTGATGGGGGACCTTTGTTTCGACGGTGTCCGGGGGATGGATTTCATCGGCGATTTGCGGGCGAAGATCGTTTATTGGAATATGCACTGAGCTGTGCCAATGGTTCGGTTCCCTTGCTGGGACTTGATCGGAAGGTGGGTCGTTGGGGCGAGGTCTATGTTATTATCCCGGGGCCGGTTCAGGAAGAGTTGCGGTCGGGTCCTCAGGTGCGACGGGTCTGCGGGATCATCATAGCCAGGGTAGAGTGTTGGGTTTGGACGGGTTTTTTTTCTCTTCGTCTTGACCGGTTGGGGGTTCTCCGTTTGAGGCTGTTTGGGAGGCTTCATGGTAATTTGGTTGGTTGTTTTCAGGTAGGGCGAAGAGAGTTGCGAACCTGGAGTTTGTGAAGGATGTCGTGGTGCTGAGTGTGGTGGACGAGGATGGCCTGGCGGATATAAGGGCTCCTAAAGTGTTTGAAAGTGTTTGTCGGCGAAAACCCTTTGAACTATTTATTACCAACTCGAAAGACAGGGGGCCAGACATTCACTATGACGGATAGGTTTTGACGGATCTATTTAAACGATTTATAGCTGTTTGCATAACATCGTGTCAGTCCACACCGCCTGCCGAATAGGGAGATCATCTACGATGGGGGGTTACCAACTAGGTTTTATGAGGGTAACATCGTAAATCATCTAACATCGTAAATCAGCTAACCTTTTGACCCCGCCGAATATTGCCGCAAAATGGGGGGAATGCTTACCCCCACATGGGCCCGTTTCACCCCCTTTCTCCCCCGCCCGCTGGGGCCCCCTATAGGGATACACACTCATTTATCTCTTACTACTATTTTACAAATATCTGATTTCGGAAATCATTAATGGTGTTTATTTTTGAAAATGTGTGGTTACAAATGAGTCCTAAAATGTTATTATTTCCGAATTTTTCTAGAGTACTATTGTTTTCCTGTGATTGTTGGTATAGTATTTTTTATTACCAAAGAATTCTTATGATTACCGGGGAATTCTGGATTTTTCTCAAAATATTTTTTAAATTCCGCGTGATAGCCCGTGATTTCGGAAATAAGTTAATCGATTTCAGTAACTACCCCCTCGGGCATGGGGCCTTGTAGCTAAAAGTATAGGATATAGGTGTTTGCAAAGAACAGTGCCATAGCGGCCGCCTTAACCCGTTTTTGGCGTGTTTTCACTGGGCCTCTGAGTTTGAGCTTTCACACTGGACAGCCCTGTTTTACATTTATAACATTTTCATTAAATACCTAAAATACGCAGTGTTCCAAAAGCCCGATTTTTTCAGGGTTGGAAAAAATCCGGCTTTTTTTAAAAAAATTCAGACCAGTGGTTTTAATTGGCTATATCTGGTTTCGGCTATAACCGGCTAAAATATAAACAGTGCCTATTACATATGTAAGTAGAAATTGTCTGCCGTTATTGTCGTTAATAAGGAGCATAACAAATAAAGCGAAATAACTATATAAAATAACAGAATTCTTTTGATTTCCTCGGGAAATTCCCCCTAGTTTTTGTGTATGACGCACCGACAGAAGCGACTTTGGAACTTTAACCTACCGAAAAACTGGTAAAAGTAAACCAGTTTCTAATTATCAAACAAAAAATGATCTAAATTTCTAAAAAAAACTTTTAATTTACTAAAATATTCATATCGTAATTTTTTTTTAAAAAGCCAAAAAAATTTGGATTTTTTCAAATGGCTATAGCCTGTTTTAACCAGGTGGTTATAACCGGTATGACTGGTTCTATGTCAATCCTGGATTTTTTGGGAAAATATCCAGAGAGTGCATATAATAAATATTTTTACATATTTCGTTTATTTAGAATACCTGGATTTGTCAAATCTAAATATTTTTTCTTGCGAACCCCAACGGCCAAGTTAGCTTCCTGTTGAGTCTTGGACCATTTTAACTTTTACATTGGATAGATTAAGCTATTCATATCACGTAGTATTTTTTGGATGGCCATGTCCCGCATATTAATAAAGATCGGAACGAAAACCCTCTCAAAATGCACAAAATCATCCATCTTGGACTGGATTTTTCTCCAAACGTTGCGAGCCAATTGCGTTGTAACGGGAAGCTGTATCGGAAAGCCTTGGTGGGTTTGTTTGCGTTTATAGTACCCTCAGGACAGAAGAGATGGCGCCACCAGTCCGGCGGCGGTCGGCCTTATCTGGGGTTCAACGGTCAGCGACGGTGGGCTCTTTGGGATGCGATATAAGGAGCGGGTCGAGGGGTCCGGGGGTCACTTCTACCTTGGGTTCAGACAGGCATCGAGCCATCGGAAAGTTGCGACTTTACTGTATATTATCGGTTGGTTGAAATAAAGAATTAATCTCCAGGAGATTAACTAAGAACGTGTTTCTAATTCAATTCGACAAGTAACTCAGTGACCAAACCGTACCCCTACATTTTTGGACGCACCGCCGAGATACTGACGATCGTGAGTTATGGAATTTTCCGGAGTTTTTTTTCTCGCTTTGTGTTTTTCCTTTGGTAAATGGGCCGGTTTAACTTTGGTTTTTTATCGTTATGCGGTTTTTTTTAATGTAGGTTAATTCCTTTGGTTTTTCGTTTTGTTGGGGTTGTTTCTCATTTTATGATGTGTTTTAATGGGTGGAGGTTTTTTTGGGGCCTATTTCTACGGGAAGAGAAATGCGAGGAAGTGGGTTTTTAGACAGTTTTATTTTGGGTTTATTGGAATGGCTCCGGGTCTGAGCCGAGTTTAGCTGACAATCCAGGTGGCTGTTCGGGCTTTGGAGGGGAATGATCTCCTTTGGGTCCTCCGGAAGGCATCGGGATGGTTCGGGGTCGTCGCTCGAAGAAGGCGCGGGTTCGAGAGAGAGCAGAGGGTGGTTTCCCGTGGCGGCCTGGTTGGCAGGACGTAGCGAGGTTCGAAACTTCTTTTTGGCCTTGCACGGAGGGGTCTTTGACGGTGGCTTAGTGGGACGGAGCTTGCGGGGTTGTCGTCGTTTGGAATGGGAAATCTTGGGCACTTGAAATGGGGACGGAGCTGATTAGTTGCGGTGGTTCGGACAGCGGCGTGACATCTTGGTGGGCATCCTCAAACTGGGGGTTTAGCTGATACCGGGGGAACGTCGGGCTGCAGGTATTCAAAGGAATCAGGGAGTCCGAGGAGCAGGGCTGGGGTTATTTCTCCCGCTGGTAGTTACTTAATGGTGTTGTGTTCCGATCTCGATTCACGATTTCCCGACGATGTATGGCTTTCTTTCTCTTGGTCTTACTTTTAACCGTTATGGGGTCCCGGGTGGAATGCTGTGAAGTTTCGGGTGTTTTTTTTGGGCCTGGATTAATCTTAAACTAAGGTGACGGGTAGTTGTTGCTGGGTGATGGGGGACCTTTGTTTCGACGGTGTCCGGGGGATGGATTTCATCGGCGATTTGCGGGCGAAGATCGACTATTGGAATATGCACTGAGCTGTGCCAATGGTTCGGTTCCCTTGCTGGGACTTGATCGGAAGGTGGGTCGTTGGGGCGAGGTCTATGTTATTATCCCGGGGCCGGTTCAGGAAGAGTTGCGGTCGGGTCCTCAGGTGCGACGGGTCTGCGGGATCATCATAGCCAGGGTAGAGTGTTGGGTTTGGACGGGTTTTTTTTCTCTTCGTCTTGACCGGTTGGGGGTTCTCCGTTTGAGGCTGTTTGGGAGGCTTCATGGTAATTTGGTTGGTTGTTTTCAGGTAGGGCGAAGAGAGTTGCGAACCTGGAGTTTGTGAAGGATGTCGTGGTGCTGAGTGTGGTGGACGAGGATGGCCTGGCGGATATAAGGGCTCCGATGACTTTGGTGCGTAGCGTTCCTGAGGTTCGGGGTGTGGGCGAGTCGTTGTTGTCGGAGGTTTTGGCGGCGGCGGCTGGTTTGGAGGAGGTGCCGGTTTATGGTTCGGTGGGACGGTGTTTGGTATTCTCCTATGGCAATGTTCCCATCGTGGGGCCAGCTAGGGAAATTTTTCGGGGGATGGTGGTCGGCCGGATTATTGTGGAGTCGTCGGCGCCGTTGTTTGTTCCTGGGGGGTCTTCCGGCTGACTATTTTGTGGACATTTCATTTCCGTTGCCGGGGATTGTGGGGGTGCTGGGTGGTCGCTTAGCATCTTTGAGGGGATGTGAGGTGGATCCTTTGGCGGCGGTTTTGTTACGGAATGTACAGGAATTTTATAGACTTTATCTGTCGGATTGAAAATTGTTCGGGTGGGTGGTTTTTTTTCCATTGAATAAAGATGTTTTTCCCATTGTTTCTTTGTTTATGTAGTTTTTTTCCTCTGATGTGGTTTTTCCTGAGGCTTCCCTTTTTGGTGAGGGGGAAGATGTAACGGGGAGCTGTATCGGGAAGCCTCGGTGGGTTTGTTTACGTTTATAGTACCCTCAGGAGTGGAGAGATGGCGCCACCAGTCCGGCGGTGGGCGGCCTTATCTGGGGTTCAACGGTCAGCGGTGACGGGCTCTTTTGGATATATAAAGAACGTGCTGGAGAGTTTGAGGTCAATACGAATCCGGGGACCGATCAAAGATAGACCTACCTCTAGAATTTCGTAAGTTTATGTATTGATTAATCGGCTGGCTAAATAAAGAGTTTTTAAAGATGATTATTTATTATTGTGGTTATAATTCGGTTGGACTAACAAGTTACTCAGTGACCAAACCTTGGTCCCACGTACCCCTACCTAAAAAGGATCCCGCTACTGAGCCTCCCTTATCTCATCCATGGAAACCTGACTCACCATCCCCCCAGTGTGTACCTCATTACAAATCATGGAATTAATACAGCCCACCTCAGGACCCCCGTGCCGATCCACACCATCGACAATATTGACACCCTCACCGGAACCCAGAGGACAACGAGACAAAGCATCCGCCACCACATTCTCCTTCCCCTTGCGATGGCATATGTCAAACGGTTAAAATTACTGTAGCCGAAGGGATCATCGCATCAACTGACTCTTCTTGTCTTTCAACCGAAGGAGCCAACACAGTCCCTGATGATCAGAGTTCACCGTAAATTCCCGCCTCTCCAGATAATGCCGAAATTTTTCCACCGTATAGACCACAGCCAAACCGCTTTAGAGGGCCAAGATATCCCGCCATCCGAAAAATACATCTCCGGCGGACCCACAACCACCCCCGAGGGACACGGCGACGACGTAATCGTAACTCTTACCATCAAACGCCTCGAGGTAGAACATTTAATGAAAATGCTCGTAAAAACGCTAATTTCAGATGGTTCGTTTCAACCCTTTGAGTGAACTTCGGTATATACCCTACGAAGATCGACGTAGTTATCATGATATAAATAAAATACATTTCCAAAGACGTATTTTCAATGTAAATCGTATTATACAGCCTGTACTCGAAAAATATATAAATAAAACCGTATAATTTGTATACACTCTGCTCTTTTTTTCCAAAACACTGTTACCGATGACCACCCGCTATTTTACGGTACCCTTAGGGGCCCGAAAGTGTTCGAAAAGGGAAAAGTGTTTGTCGGCGGAAACCCATTGAACTATTTATTACCAACTCGAAAGACAGGGGCCAGACATTAACTATGACGGATCGGTTTTGACGGCTGTTTGCATAACATCGTGTCAGTCCACACCGCCATAGCGGCAGTTAACCTATTGACCCAGGTTTTATGAGGGTAACATCGTAAATCAGCTAACATCGTAAATCAGCTAACCTTTAGACCTGCCGAAAATGTACGCAAAAGGGGGGGAATGCTTACCCCCACAGGGGCCGTTTCACCCCCGTTTCCCCCGCCCGCAGGGGCCCCTATCGGTAGACGCACTCACTTATCTCTCTCGTCACTTTTGTAATTAGAAATCGCGTAAAATGAAAAATTCCAAAAAAAACCCGACCCGACCCGACCCAATTTTTCGGGGTTTCTTCTGTCCCCGACCCCGACCCCGACCCCAACCCCGACGAAAATTTCACCCCGTACGATCACTAATGGTTCCATAAAAAGACCAATGGTGTCCGATTCATTATCCAAAAGTCCGAAAATAGCGACTCGTACTAGCCAGATTAGCACTATTTTCCGTAATTATCTTAAATAATTTTCTAAAGCATATGGAAGACAATGTTTTATATTTCGTAGTTCTGAGGTTTAAATAGACTATCTGCTGTTTAAATGTATACAGGGTGTTTTTTATGCTCGAAAAAGTGATTTATTTTTAAAAACTTTGTTTTCTAGAAAGTTTTATTGTACATTTTACGTGCCGGGGGACACTTTCTACCAATATTGCATCTAAATCGAAAAATATTTTCACGTTTTTTGAAAATTTAAATTTTAACCTATACCCAGCAAACACAAATCGTCCCTGGGACGTCCCAGCATGGTCCATAGAGCCCAGCTTGGTCCCGTTCAAAATTTGTCCTATGGGACGAATAACGGACGTCCCATTTTAGTCCTCGTAGTACCAATTTCGCGACATCCGATATTCAGCCCAATCGACATCGCATGGATCTCCACTATTCGTCCGTAATGTTTCGTCCATCAATGCTATCTAGAGGCGCGTTTATCAGCAATTAATTTTAATTTGTTTCATCTGTATTTGTATTTTAGCTGATAATGATTAATGAACCACAAAATATTAATTTTACTATGAATATTATTATTTAAAGTTACGAGTTTATTTAACGTGAATTAATGAAATTACGTGTTAAATCAAAACTACTTAATTATTTAATTAATTTTATCTGTTCTTAATTTTTATATTTTTTAATATTATTATTTTCTTAATTTTTTCCATTATTTTCATTTGATGAATTATTTCTACAATCACAACCAATTACTGCGAAAAAGCTGATCTAAGTTGGCCGCGCTTAATTCCTTTTAAAATATCTGGTAGCCCAGTTTGTAGTTTCTTTTGTACGACCAACGACGTCATTACTCGATAGTTTGGAATCGGTCACCATAAAGTCCATCATGCGTTCTACACAAACGTTAAAGATTATAACATAGTAATCTCTAGTATCGCTGGTAATATATCATAAGAGTAAGTATTTTATTAAAAAACTGTTTGATTTTTTTAATGATTTTAATTCGATTTTTTTAATGTGTCTTTTACAGAGGTAGGAAGAAAATATGTTTGATCAAAGTCTATTTTGACTCGTTACCGTTATGGAGTATTCATCTTCACTCTCACTGAATGGTGGACTTTGAGCTCAAATGTGTTCCGTGAATAGTTTATTGAATTTGTATTTCCAAAAGTAAAATTTGCAGTGTATTCTCCGAAAGTTAAGGAAGGTTCGCTGTTTTTTAAGTTCATTTTGGACCTGTATATGTTTCAATTTAACTTTTTAAGTTTATTATTCATTACTCTCACTGAACGGTTCGCCTTAAGCTTTATTTCATACTGTATATTTCATATATTGAATTTGGAATTCCAACAGTAAGATTTGCAGTGTATTCTCCGAAAGTTAGGGAAGGTTCGCTGTTTTTAAAGTTCATTTTGGACCCGTACATGTTTCAATTTAACTTTTTAAGATAATTATTCATTACTCTCACTGAGTGGTTTGCCTAAAGCTTTATTTCATACTGTTATATTTTATATATTGAATTTGGAATTCCAAAAGTAAGATTTGCGTTGAATTCTCCGAATGTTATTGAAGGTTCGCTGTTTTTAAAGTTCATTTTGGACCTGTACATGTTTCAATTAAACTTTTTAAGTTTATTTTTCATTACTCTCACTGAACGGTTCGCCTAAAGCTTTATTTCAAACTGTTATATTTTATATATTGAATTTGGAATTCCAAAAGTAAGATTTGCAGTGTATTCTCCGAACGTTAGGGAAGGTTCGCTGTTTTTAAAAATCATTTTAAACCTGTACATGTTTCAATTTAACTTTTTAAGTTTATTATTCATTACTCTCACTGAGTGGTTTGCCTAAAGCTTATTTTCATACTGTTTTATTTTATATATTTAATTTGGAATTCCAAAAGTAAGATTTGCGTTGAATTCTCCGAACGTTAGGGAAGGTTCGCTGTTTTTAAATTTCATTTTGGACCTGTACATGTTTCAATTTAACTTTTAAAGTTTATTATTCAATACTCTCACTGAACGGTTCGCCTAATGCTTTATATCATACTGTGATATTTTATATAGTTAAATTGTAATTCCAAAAGTAAGATTTGGATAGATACTAAAATTAAGCTTCGAGAAACAGCCATTTCCAGAGTATATTTTACATCCCATAGTCTTAATTTTTTTTTAAGAATAGTATTAAATGGCTTAGTTTTATTTGGCTTCGGATTTGAAAATTATTTTTTTGTTTTTTTTACATTTGTATAAAGAAGATTATTTAATTTTTTAATAGTTTAGTTCGAAATTTAGTTTGTTGTATAAAAATTAAATAACTATATAAGTTTTGTAATTTATATGTTAACTGCTAATACTTAAGTTTCCAACTTTCGAAAACTTATCGTTAAAATTTAATAACCTTATATAATAAATTTAAATTCTTAATTTTTATGCAGAGTTCGTGTTATTACAATCAAATTGTACACTTGTTGCTGGATTTTTTCCATTATCTTGTATTTTAATGTTTTGAATAAAATTTTAATATCAAGTTAATACCAGCGATTTGAATCCGTTTCGAACCGGTTCGATACTGAGAAACGATTTCAAAGAGGCACGTGTGAACGTAGTTTAACTGATTTGAAGAAAGTTCGTAAGACAACCGTTCCGGCAGGTTTCAAAACTAATTTTGCCGTGTCTGAAGTTGGTTTTAGATTTTTTTACTCATTTTAGCTACGTTCACACGTACAGCTTTATATTCGCGATTTCTGCCTCTGCGGGTGAACGTAGCTTTTGACTATTGAACTTAAAAGCAAATAATGTAGTTGTCTAAATTTAGGAGCAATGAGAGGCTTCTCAAAAGTCCTTGCGCCGTTCCCTAATTTGCCGCCTTTATCAGTACACATAAAGGCTGGTTTTAAATAGGACATAAACGCCACGACGGACGGCGTCAGCAAAGAGTATAAAAACTACGTAACCTAGAGATATAATGACGGTCGAAGGCAGTAAAGGAAGTTGTAGCAACCGGGGGGGAAGGCACTCAGTGAATTTGCACTTTAAATTTCGGTACCGCAGCGCCACTACGGCAGTTTTAAGTGGCAATCATTTTGATTTAGTTCAACATTCTTGAAAATTCCTTAAGGACTTGGCTACCTTTAGGACTTCGCAACGTTAGAGAACAAACGCCTTATTCTTCACTTTTTGAAAATAAACACCGAAACAACGAATCCACAAATTCTAACTAAAAAATCACGAAACAGTAACCAATTACTGTCACTTTTTTGAATTGACAGATATTAGACAATTAAATATCCAAAATGCCAAATTTAGCACCTCCGCAACACCGTAACTGCCATTTTTCTCCGGTATTATTATTTATTGTACTAAAAACTGCCGTAGTGGCGCTGCGGTACCGAAATTTGAAGTGCAAATTCACTGAGTGCCTTCCCCCCCGGTTGCTACAACTTCCTTTACTGCCTTCGACCGTCATTATATCTCTAGGTTACGTAGTTTTTATACTCTTTGGCGTCAGCGTCGACTTCCCCCGTTAGGCCTAATGTAAAATTTTTGTTGACGCTCGCCGTCGCGGCGTTTTAGGCCTATGTGAAAACCAGCCTTTATACATTAAGTCAAAGTAGGGAAAGCTAACATTGGGGAAAGTGGCGCCCGGAGGTTAGCGCCCCTCCAACGTACGACACTTGCTTCCCACTATAGCTATGCTGACATCACGGAAATCTTATATTAGCTTATCACCTACCAATGGAATATTAAGCCGGTATAAGCCTCATTCAATCGCTCCTTATTAACTCTAATCAATCCGCAATCGTTTTAATCGCTCTCCGCAAGGTCGCGCAGTAATCATTGTAATACCTGCAATCGTTGGGTTATCTTCCCTAATTAAATTTGTTACTAAAGTAGTCACTTTTGTAATAATAATTGTAATCACATGCTTAACACTTTTTACGGAATCAGATTTTCAGTAGTTTAAATTTGGCTCTTTTTATGATATTTTATATCATGACATTTTACAGTGGGAATAATATTTAGGGAGCAAACAAAATTCAAGTTATTTAAATTAAAACATGACGATTGGTTTTGTTAATTATCGGAGTTATTAATAGCGCTATCAATCCTAGTTTGATTAATTAACGAAATTTAGCAAGGCTTAACAAAAATTGTTACTCTTTCCTGGAGCATTATTTCGATTTCTTAGATTTTCTTTGCAAAGTTATAATAAATTTAAAATGAAATTAGTAATCGAACAAGTTCGCAAGCCAAAATATACCTCTCCTCGGAAGAATCGTCCCTAGTGGTATTAATTTCTTAAGATGACCCTTGAAGATATATCTCCGCAATTCAGCGTTCAATTCCGCCCGGTATAAAATTTTCATTATAATTAAAATAATTGAGGCGGAACAACCGAGATTAATTTTTTCAGAATATTATAATTTAAGTAGTTACAACAATGATTTAGACGTACTGAACAACAACAAAAATAACCAATAGAAATATATAAAAGAATATTCAATCAAGGAACAAGTTAATCCAAATACTTCGAAATCATGAATAAATAAACCCAATTACCGAAAGTTGAAAAAATTATGTGTAAGGAAAACGAAAAACACCTTACCGTTAAATAAATGCAGAGGTGGGCAAAAATTGTGAGCGAATTCTGAAATGAACGCTCAGGCCTTTTTAATTTGAGTGATCAAGTAAGCTAGTGCTCAATTCTGGCGATGCTATTTTCTCTCCCCTAAACTGAACCAGCTCAGGCTGAGCGCCGTGAAATTATCTCAGTCACTGATCGTTCACGGTGCGTTGGGCGAAATCGGTTGATCAACACGCTAGCCTGCTCATTTTGAAGCACCACGTCCTCCAGTGGCGGGATAATTCGTTCACTAGAAAGGGCTGATGGTGGGCTGAGTGAGATCGCGCCGAGAGAAGCGCTGGTTTTTTAACTATGGAATATCTCAACGCACTGTGCGACGGGATAGTCTTTTTTCCGGAATTCGCTCACAGCGCGGGGAGAAAAAATTATACAAATAATATTTTATTGTCGATTTTTTTTATTCAATGCCCTTTTTTATGAAATAACATATAAGAATATTTAAAATTTTACTAGCTACTTGTGCAAATACAATTATTAAAATAGGAAGAAAAACAACGATTTTTAAAAGTACACAAGAATGTTTATTTAAAATATTTGACCCTAAACTTTAGACTAGTTTCGGTCGCGTTAGTGCACCGTCATCAGGGGTCAAATATTTTCAATAAACATTCTTGTATACTTTTAAAAATCGTTGTTTTTGTTCCTATTTTAATAACTTATAAGAAATGAAACTTTTTTATCACAGCGCTTCGAGTGAATTCCGGGAAACAGTCTACCCCGTCGTTCAGTGGGATGAGAAATTCCAATGTTAAAAAACTAGCGCTTCTCTCGGCGCGATCTTACTCAGCCCACCGTCAGCGCTTTCTAGTGAAAGAATAATGCCGCCGCTAGGGGAAGCAGCGCCTAAAATTGAGCAGGCTAGCGCCTCGATCGGCCGATCTCGCACACCGCGCCGTGAAAATTCACTGACTGAGCGAACTAATCGGCGATCACCCTGAGCTGTCTCAATTTCTCTTTCTCGCTTAACAAGACCAACCGACATTCGCATTTGAAGTGCTCACTCGTTTCGAGAGGATTTTCAAAATTGAACGCTCACAATGTTTGCCCACCTCTGAATGAATGACCGTAGATGGAATAGTTAGAGCTCTTTATAAATAAAAACAAACAAACCCAATTGATGAACTCCATTAAATATGTTAATCCGTCGAGTAATGACGACCAAGTTAAAAACCAGACCATCATAAATGTAAGAGCACGATGTATACCACTCGAAATTTTCATCGTAAATGAACCATTACGCTTGAAAACTAAATACGCTAAACACACAATAGATAAAAATGTACGACTGAAAAAAACTAAGTAAATTACAAAAACTAACTAGTTTATCGTCTTATCTGCTGACTGCGCTAAAACAAGATTTGACCTTTAATTTTCATACGTAAAACAATCTACACTTTAAAAACTATTTATATACTCTTCCGCTTAAGCTGAGCTTATAATTTTCATTGAACTGTAACATGGTGGTTCTGTGGTAGAACACTCGCCTGTCATGCAGGAGGGCTCGGGTACGAATCCTGCCCGATACGGTCGCAAATTTTTACCAAGACGAATATCGTAAACTATTGTGGAAACCCTGCCATTTAGACGTTGAGACGTTTATCGTAACCCTCAGCACTCAGGCCGTCCCAGAAGTCAATAAGAAGAAACTGGAGAGAAAACATTCATATATAGAAAACGTAAAAACAACCAACTCTGCACCCGCCATAATACAAACGCAACATTCCCACACTGCACATAAACTTTGCAATAACCAATATAAGTAAATAGGGGGAGAAAGTCTATCACTGCCTTCAGATTTTACCTTCCACCAAGCTTGACACTCTTTTTAAAGAGCTAGTGATCACGTGATATTTTCAACCAATAAGTATAGCACATTACTCGCGAAGTAGTTCATTTGTGGTTTTCCGGTCCGCTTTCAAGATAAAAATTTTGAATTTTATTCCCTGGCAACCATGGTTTTACAAAGGATTTTAACTCAGTAAAACACTTAGGACACGCAAGGTCTAGCATATCACTTCAGAGCACATAACTTGTCGATAAATAAGTCCAGTTTATGACGTTTATGGGAATATAATTACAGATCTTGCCCGTTATTTGATTTCACTTCTTTTATGGCCTATAGTACTGTAGGACGTGACGTTTTTGTTTAAAGGACCGAATGGTTTTTGGGTGGATTTTAATTATGGTAGTACTAAGATTAATTACATTCAATATTTATAATGGGGTCTTTTGATTTCTTTCTTTATGCACTCGTTGAGGTATATTTCGAGAACCCGACTCATGCTGTATGAGCTTATGAGAATAAAAGCACGCGTGGACTGATGATGGGAATGCGGAGTGGGATAATATAGTAAATGCGAGCGAGGGACTCTGCTTAAAGCCACAACGTGCGGCGGAGTTGCGGACGCGGTACATAGAAATCCGGTGAATAGGAAAATCAAAATGGATAGAAACCTTGAATGAATAAACTGGTCATCTCCTATTTTTTGATATTTTTTCAATCATAAGTAAATCAGATTTCATCATTTGAGGGTGACTTAATAATCACGCTAGTCATCTGCCACTCGGTTAAATAATGCAATATGATAACGTTAAAGTTTATATTAAAACAATTTTTACCATAGTGCGTTTGCTCCTCTAACTTTGTATACTAACGATAAACCAATATTTTGCCGGCAAAATTGTATCTGCTGGCTGCTTATATCGTACCTTGGACGACCAGGTGTTCCATCGTACGACAGCGGACATTCATGACCGTATTCAGGATATTCAATTTCTCGCTCCAGAACATTGAGCAATTCATTTGCTAAAGACGTAACGCCATTGTATAAAATGTTAATGTCTTCTGAATGTTCTCCAATTTGAGGCGAAATGTTTTGAATATAATTATGTTTTAAAGTACTTGCAATACTTGATAATATCCTAGAGTGCTGTTCAAGTCTTCGGTTCAAATCATCCAAATGTTGATTCCTTAATGCTTCTTCATAGTCATGTTGAAGTTCGCGGATATACTCTTCATTCATCGGGTTACCCAGTCCTGCCGGACATGGGTACACACACGTTGATCAGAGACCTGTTATTGCTCTGTCTCGTGCGGCTAAACTTCGCTTGTCCCTCTAAGAAGGAAGACCGACATGTGTCAGATTTATAGCCCGGTGTACCGGTAAGATTCAAACCACACCAACGGAGGTCTGTCATCAGAATGCCCAACGCCGGCGTCCAGAAGCCCGGACAGGTGACAAAACCAACATGGGTTGCAGAACCCAACTACTGATGGTCGCACCCTCGACGCAATCCGCTCAACCCAGCAGAAGGTGCAGCAATGGTTCGACCAGCTCGACACTTCGCACACAGCAGCGGGAATAAGAGCGACACCCTACCTAGGAAGGTAGAGAGCCAAACCCTTTGGAAAGAGCTCCTAACGGGGAACGACGAGCACACCGCAGCCCAAGTAACCAAGCCCAGCTGGCACCGGAGATCCCGGTGGACTCCAAAAGGCCGGGAAACAGGGCCGCCAGTTTGCCTGGACCCTCTCCGTTAGCCTGGGCCGAAGCCCAGTATCCAGCCCACGCCTGACCGAAGTCGGAAGTGTATATAGGACCATTTGGACGGAGCTAACATCTCCCAGTTCGCCACCGCCCTTATGGGTTTCAAGAGCCGGACCCCGACTCCAAGGTAAAGCCACCAGTTATTGCACACTCTTACCCCTCGTGGGCCAGGAAGACCAACACAAGTGATAGGTCGCCTATTTAATAGGCTAGAGTCTCGTTCGTTATGGGAATTAGCCAGACAAATCGCTCCACCAACTAAGAACGGCCATGCACCACCACACACCTAATCAAAAAAGAGCTCTTAATCTGTCAATCCTTCCGGTGTCCAGGCCGGCTAAGTTTTCCCGTGTTGAGCTTTGCAACCATACTTCCCCCGGAACCCACAAACTTTGGTTTCCCGGAAGCTGCCCGCCGAGTCAATTGATTAACGCCGGTGGATCGCTTGTTGGTATCGTTTATGGTTAGAACTAGAGCGGTATGTGATCGCCTTCAAACCTTTAACTTTCGTTCTTGGTTAATGAAAACATTCTTGGCAAATGCTTTCGCTGTATTTCGTCTTTCGACGGTCCAAGAATTTAACATCTAGCGTCGCAATACGAATGCCCCCGTCTGTCCCTTTTAATCATTACCTCGTGTTCCGAAAACCAACTCAGTAGAACTCGAAGTTCTGTTTCGTTATTCCATGCACCATTATTCAGGCGGGACGCCTGCTTTGAGATCTCCAATTTTTTCAAAGTAAACGTGGCGGCCACCAGGATACTCAATCAAGAGCACCGAAGGAAAACCACCAGGAGTTTCTGGCCAGGCAGTAGCCGCCGAAGCGGACCGCCCGTCTGCAACTGAGATTCAACTACGACATTTTAACCGCTATTGAAGCTGGAATTACCGCGGCTGCTGGCACCAGACTTGCCTTCCAATGGATCCTCGTTAAAGGATTTAGTGTACTCATTCCAATTACGGGGCCTCAAAAAAGTTTCTCAGGCTCCCTTTCCAGAATCGAACCCTGATTCCCCGTTACCCGTAACGACCATGGTAGGCGCGTAGCCTACCATCGAAAGTTGATAAGGCAAACACTTGAAAGAAACATCGCCGTTACAAGATCGTTCGATTTGCCCAAAGTTATCCAGAGTCGCCATGGTTAACGGGCTTAAGCCCGATTGGTCTTGGTGTAAGAAAAGCGCTCGTTCCCGAAAGTCGGAGCTCTGCTTCATGTATTAGCTCTAGAACTACCACAGTTATCCAAGTAAAAAAGTACGATCTAAAAAACCATAACTGATTTAATGAGCCATTCACGGTTTCACCTTTATTCGGCATGTACTTAGACATGCATGGCTTAGTCTTTGAGACAAGCATATGACTACCGGCAGGATCAACCAGGTAACAACGTGAAACGTCGTTAGTACCGTTTAAGAATTCTAAAACGAGCGCTTTAAGCGCCGCGTGTTGAGAAAAACATTAGCGGTCGTTCGACGGCTTTTGGAAAACCGTCGGAACTTGCTCGGTAAAAGGCTTCGCTTGACGCGAGCGCCGTAGTCGCCGAGGATTTTTCTCGATTCGCTCACTGCCATTGCGGCGTTTTTCAGCCGCCGAAATCGGTCGTAACGATAGTGTGAGGTTAAACGGGACATTTAAATATTTCGACGGCCGGTTGACTACGGGGAAGATATAATATTTCGACGGCCGGTTGACTACGGGAAAGATGTAATATTTCGACGGCATGTTGACTACGGGAAAGATGTAATATTTCGAAGGCAAGTTGACTACATGGAAGGGGAAAGAGTTAATATTTCTACGGTTGGTTGACTACGGGGAATAGGAAAGATGTAATATTTCGACGTCACGTTTATTAATATTATTAACTTTGGTTTCGCGGTGACGTTTTAGGACTTTAATCACGCGCGGTTCGTGCTTTAACCTAGCTATAACAGCGCTCTGTTCCCTGCGCGTGCCTGCTCCGCGTGCGGTTTGCGGAGGGAAGGCAAAAGCAAATGGCAGCTCACTCGGCGGGTAAATTTCGCTCGTTTAAAAATTAATTTCTCGTCATTGAAAAAAGCTACAATTTTACGACTGATATTTTTGAGTTTATTAAAACATGATCTTTCAAATAGACCCAAGTGTTACCCAACCTGGACTTTTCCTTTAAGAACCTAGATAAAAAATAAAATAAATTGTTTAAAACTGATTTTTCTACAGTTTTATACTTTATAACCAATTATAATACACTAGTGTACGACGTGCTCCTCGCGTTCTTTTTTTTTTGTCGTTTTAGGTTAGTTCTTCGGTCTGTTAATTTGTACGATAGGTTTATTCGATTGTGGTTTTTCTCCATCTTTAATTTGGTGTAAGTGTCGGCCTTCTGCAGTTTTCGGTTAGATCGCTTTGTTTCAATTTCAATAAAGTGTTCCACCGGTATAAAATTATCGTCTGATTCGGTTATTTGTGCGACATGTCCGTCCGTCTGGGGCCTACCTTCGTCCCGTCGCTTTCTCCTTTCTTGGGAGAGTCGATTCGGTGACATTTAAAATTTGGCTGAATTTGCGTCTTGGGTTTTGTATAGTTGTAAATCGTGTTACCATGAATTTTATCAAGTTTCGTTTCGCTAATAGTTTTATTTAAATTGCACTGAACAACAAAGAAAATGTTTCGGGCTCAAAATTAGCTGATACAGTCATAGTGACAACTGTCATTATGACTGTATCTCAAAAACTAGAGCTAACCAACATTTAATGGCATAATCGTTTTCAGCCGACAAAAATACATTAATATCAGTTAATTTTGAGCGCGAAGCGTTTTCTTTAATGTTCAGTGAATTGATTTAATTAATTAAATCAAGATTGTTAAAAGAAAGCGAAACCATCAAGGGGGATTTCGATTATGAACTAAACTCGCGTTCACAAAGACGTTAAAAATGGTAAAAAGCTGAAGTTGAAAGCGTAAGGTAGAAGATGAAGTTAGAAATCAGCGGTTCACAAACCCGTCGAAAGGGGAGAGAACATTTCTCATGATTAGAGGGAAGAGAGAAGGATTACGATCTGGTTAATGAGATTATCAGTCTGATATCTTATCTCATTAACCAGATCGCAATACCTAGAATCTCTCTCTGCTTCCCTTCCCCCTTTCACCCCCCCGTTAACCATAATCTCCAGAACGTTTTTCTCAGCGCTGTTATCTTCGTTAACCAGACTGTAACAACAAGATTCTCCCCTTCCCCCCATTAACCATAATTTCCAGAATCTGTATTCTCAGCGCTGTTATCTTCGTTAACCAGACTGTAACAGCAAGATTCTCCCCACTTTCACCCCTCCCCAAGCGCCAGAATTTTTCCCCGCGCTACCTCATTAACCAGATTATAATCGCTATATTCTCTCTGCACGCCCTCTCTTTCCCCCCTCCCCAATCGCCAGAATTTTTCATTCTCCAGAATCTGTACTACCCGCGCTGTTATCTTCGTTAACCAAAACACAATCAGTAGACTCTCTCTCTGCATCCCTTCCCCTTTTTCCCCTCCCCAATCGCCGGAATATCATCGCCAAGATTTTCTCTCTGCTTTTCCCCCCTCCCCAATAGCTATAATATCAACTATCACTCCCATTCGCTTGAAATCTGTTTTCCCCATTCGCTATAAATCGCAGCAGTTTGCCAGAATTAGTTTTACCTCACCGAAATAATTCATGCACCCAAAATTGGACCGCAAGTTTTTTTTCTTTTTAGGGGAATCTCTATGAAAGTTTAACATTACAATAAAGCTAATAGGTCCAGTTTGGGGTACTTTTGGTCCGAAATGGGGTACATAGGGCCGAAAATGGTGACTTTGGTCGTTCTTAGGGTACATTTCGTCCATTTTGGTCCATTTTTGGGTACATCAGAAATGCAGTTGGAAAAACGAAGAGCCGTTATTTTTTCCACCCATCTCCAAACTCCATAAATTTATCGATATAATTCCGAAACTCTATAATTTCTTTAATGCTTCCCAACCCCTTAATTTCTAATCTATAGGCAATAAAAACAAGTTATTTACATTTAAATGTTTTATTTTAGATCTTTGTTTCCATGCTTACGTAAAATTGGTTCTATGACTAATTCGACATTATATATAATCCGTTTAAATCGTAATTTATCTGTATAATTGTAATTAATTCGAAATGGATATATATACAATTTCATTTAAAGGGTTGAAACGAACTACCTTCTGCAACTTGTATAAATAATTTAATTAAAAGTTCTAACTCACGTATTTGAAGTGTCTAACAGCAGTATCGTCTGACATACGAGGGACAGTCACAAACGTCGTCTTCTTCAGGTACAGATGAGAAGGTTTTATCGATGACAGTAGTTGCTTTTAGCGTAGTTGGAATGCCCCATTCTTGCGACAGGTACTTTTTTTCAGATGGTGAATTATCCCTCGACGGACAGCGTGGGAAGGATATGGCGTGTTCAAGTTCTGGTACGTCTCCTGATTCCCAGTTGCCTAAGATTCCATGGCACTTGTAACATCGTACATCATCGCCACGTTTAATATAGTAGAATTCTGCGAACGTAAGTTTTTCTTTAGTGACGTGTGGGTTGTTCCAGTGACGAAACGTTTCAAGTCGATACGTTTCATTTTCCATAGCTGATCTAGACAAAATATGTTCTATAGTTTCAAATGATACATTCTCTAATTCATCTCACTAAGCCTACATGCTAAGCCTAAATTTCTACGCTAAAATTCTCAATATAAACACTTTTTCAATAAGTTAATTGTCTAAAATAGATATAGTCTACTACAAAATAAAAATTATAACTTACTTTCTACGCTAATCTTACCCAATACAGGACCTAATTTAGGCCTAATTTTCTGTCTAATATATAAAAGAACACATAAAAATTTCATTTTAAATATAGTAAAATAATGTATGAAAATAGAAACTTGCTTTTTTTCTCTTTGACGGTCGGAATTCCTTAAGCCTATGCCGTAAAATAGAGTTGACGAAAGGCTGAAAGCGGAACAAAAAATTGCGTGACCTTCAACGACAATTCCCTAGGACTGAAAGAAAATACTATGTGACGTGTAGATAAGGCTCTTGAGATATCGAAACTGAAACTAAGAATTGATCCCCATTGGTTGATGACTTCACTGACGTCATGTGTGGAAAAAACCCTATTGACGCTATATTAGGATGACCCCTAACGAGATTTTTCTGAACTAATAATCGCGTGGAAAAAACCCATTGAACTTTATTAGGATACCCACTAACGAAATTTTTCCGAACTAATAATTATCACGTGTCGAATATATTTAACTAGTCTAACCAGCAACTGAAGGTTGTTTCCTATTGGTCGAGATTAATCCATCACGTGATCAACTAACCCTTAAATTCTATTGGTTGTCTCTCTTCTGTACGCTTAAGATTAAAACTTTTCATGATCGAAACTGCAACTAATGATTCCAATTGTTTGACGTCATAATTTTACCCACTTGAATATTTGGAAAAAACAAGCAATCTCAATTCAGTAAGCCTAGGACTAACTAAAGTTAATAAACTAAAAATATGGTAGTGGTCTGTATTAATTATAGGAGTTATAATTATTTTTCATATGTTTCACACTAGGCCTAATTTTACCTAATGTGCAATCCACTAAGCCTAGTTTATTTTTCGCACTTCTTCTATATGATAATTATATTATCAATAGGTCTAATAATAAAAAAACACTAAAATTCATTTTGAACCCTAATTCAGATTCCAGCTGGGTAAGCCTAAATTAAGCATACTTATTATAATATGTCTTTAGTTAAAAATACTGTCTTATACAATAAAAAAACACATATGAAAAAAACTTACTTTGTATATTCAACGAACACTCAGGAAGACGGAAAATGTACTGAAAAACATGGATCAAGAAAAGAAAAGAATTTCTACTCAATTCTTTCCGTTTGTAGCGACAAATAAAACCAAGATCTCGCTCTGACAAAGTTCATTTATCTTATCATTCGTACGCGCGCACGGAAAAATGAACGAACGAGTCGCGTGAGAATCGGTACGTCACGGGAAAATAGGGGAAGTGTTATCACTTGAGCCCTTTTATCATTATATTTATTTATCTACGGATTATTTCAAAGTTTAGATGGCACCATGGTTCTCAATACAGTAAGCCCTAACTAAAATATGGTAATAGTATGCAATAAAGAACGCACACGTATTTAAAGGCTTTATTATTATTATTATTTTCGATCGCGTTGGTTCTTTTTCCACTGATCTCCTAGTTTCTGCTTCTCTCTTTAGTATTTATAAATAATTTCCTATCCATAAACCATTTCCTAACTGGTGGACTTTGTTAAGACTAAAGTTTTTACTTATAATACGCTAATTAATTTCGTAAACAAGCATAAATTTTAGTTCGCCCTTCCTCCAAAATATCTAATAACGCTAGTACATTCTCGATAACTACACAAGTTTTAGGGAATAAGAGACGCTTTCTTATCAAAGATGAGCCAAGTTTATAGCTTATTGTCATTGGTTCCATAACAAAAACCACATTGTAACGTGATAATGGCTACCCCTATCGAGAATTTTAGGCACTAAGAAATTCTACGTGCCAAATATCTTATACTGATCTTGACAAATACAGATATTTTAAATAGCCATGAAACGTAAACTTATCAAGATAAGAAATGGCATATAATGAGATTATATATAACTAGATAAAGTTATTTTATAATAAAATTATATTCGTAAAACGCTAAGCCTGTAAATTTTACATAAAATATTTTCCTTATAATAAATACATTTACGAAACATTCTATTTTTTTAACATAAAATAGAATTTTTTTTGTTAAACGCTAGTTATTTTTTTTGGTACACACTAGTCCCAATTCCATTTGAAATTCTTTCAGTTTCTTTGAGTTACAAAATAAGGGTTTAGAAATACATTTTTCCTTTTTCATTAAATATAAGTATTAAAATTAGAATTGCTGCATTAAATTATGCATTTGTACTGTAAACAATACCTGCATTTGAAATTGTATAACATAAAAACACAGTTTAAAATAAAAATATATCAAGGTTTTCAATTCAGTTAAAAATAATTAAATTAGATGCATTGTGTTTATATTTTTAACTTAATTGCATTGATGTTTTAAAAGCAAACCTCGGGCCTACGAGACAGGCAAAGTGTAAATTGCTTAGACTAAATTTCTAAATCTAATAATGAGTAAATCAATTATACAATTATCTAATCATAAGTGTTAGAGACTTTATTACAATGAAATAAAACAATGTAGAAATGTATATGATATAAATTTAAGAAAACTCAAACAATCGACAGACATACCTTTTCTGTTTTGAATCAACAATTTTATTATTCTTTCTTATCATTTTTTATACAATCATTTGTTTTTATATAGATAACGGCTATAATTTGAACATATACCTAATAAAATCGGGAATTAAACAAAAACAACCTTAAGTTTACTATTTTTATAATCACACGTCCTCAATGATGCAAATTTTATATTAACATCTCTTTTATACATATTTCATAATTAATATTTACATAAATAATTATTTTTTATATAAAATCGTACAATTCTATCAGAACTTAAACCGGAAGATTCAGGCATATAATTTCCAAATACACAAATTACATTTGGTGTGCTAATATTTATACTCACACAATTATATTTCGTACTAACAATTTCACCATCTTTTAAACTTTCAAATACTGCCAAGTGTTCGTCGCATATTTTTGTACTTCTCAAGGTGTTAAAGAAAAAGTGGTTCACACCAGAGCAAACCTTTTTCAATTGAAAACTGTCACTTGCTGACAATGTGTAAAATTGAGCTTACGGGATTTCAAGTAAATTAACATCCACGATTTTCCTTCATTTCCACCTTTTCCTATTTCAAATATTATTTTTCGGTCTGAGAGAATTAAATGTTCCAATAAACTTTTCTGCCATGGTCTAAGTTCTATATCTTTGTTTATTCGTTTAGGGGTTTTCATTTGTTCCACCCAAGCACTTGTCATATTTCCAAAGAGATGCGATAGTAGTCCAGATCGAGCAACGGCTTCTGCGCGGACTCGTTGTTTATCAATTTCCGCTTCTACTTTGCCTAAGTTTACTTTGTGAGGGTTTAGACTGCAACGTCTAATATGTCGACTCAGTTGTGATTTAAACGTTTTATTGCACGTTGTACACGATGTACGTTTACATTTATGGGTTCTTAATCTATAGCTACGTATTCGTTTCTCGCAACTTGGACACTGAATATATTTGTTTCGACCCATTTGGAATATAATCAAAGGAGACAAACACGTACGTTTTACTCGAACCGAGTCTATTCATAAAACTGTTCTCGATTTTTCGGGGATATCCGTATATAAAGTATAAAATGTGTGTTCTGAGGGTAGAAATAATATCAGCCCTATTTTGATTTTCTTCCAAGTTAAGTGTTTCAGATAACGTGTACTTATTCCGCACCTTCAATCCATTTTTTTCACATTAATTTGATATAACCTTGTATCTTCCTACAATTCAGTTTAATGCTATGCAAAATTCCCTCATTCATTACATCATTCCAAATTTAGCCTAATTCATTCACGGGCGTTGATCTTCTGAAATGGATATTCCAATAAAAACTTTTCTTATATCATCGCTTCTGATTAATCTGAATGTTTTCAATATAAAAAACATCATATGCTATATTTAAATATAAAGGATAAACACTGCTGAGGTTAAGGATAGTGTGAAATGGAATATTTAAATAAATAAGCATAAATTTTAGATGGCCTTTTCCTCCAAAATATCTAAAAGGGCAAGTACATTCTCGATAAATATACAAGTTCTTTGGAAAATGAGACGTTTTTATCAAAGATAAGCGAAGTTTATAGCTTATTATCATTAGTTCCATAGCAAGAACAACATTGTAACGTGATAATGGCTACCCCTATCGAGAATTTTTGGCACTTAGAAATTCTACGTTCCAATGTATTATACGGGTCTTGACAGATTGATATTTTAAATATCCGTGAAACGTTAAGTTATCAAGATAAGAAATGGCATACAATTGGATTAGATTAAGATCATTGATATTAAAATTCTAATCGTGAATCGCTATACCTGTAAAACTAACATATAGTTTTTTACTAACTATAAAAATATTTAAGAAACATGCTTTTATATTTACCATATATAAAACAATTTTTTGTTAAACGCTATTTCTTTTAGTTAAACACTAGTATCAATTTAAGAACAAACTCTTTCAGATTATTTTAGTTTATTTTTAATAGCAAAATAGTGTATTAAATATTGTTTAAATTAATTTCAAGTGAAAGGGTAGTCAAACTTACCACGTGTTTCGTTAACACGTAAGTTGGTGCAAGATCGTTTGATAGTTTCACTTACTTTATCTCTATTTTCAATAAAGATATATTTTGATTTAATATAATTAATTTTAAATTGTTTATTTTTAATAGAAAAAATGTTAAACTTACCATTCACAAAGCACAGAAAGCCCCTTGACTAAACGACAGCTCGTATATCATTAAATGACCGTATACGGAATAGTAAGGGCTCTTTATAAATAAAACAAACGAACCCAATTGTCTAAATGCATTAAACGTTTAAAATAAATTACGAAGTAATGACGACCCAGTTAAGAACCAAGACTACTATGTAAACAACTCGATATTTTCTTTATAAATGAACTATTACCCTTGCGCTTAACACACAATAGATAAAAGAGACTGAAAAACGTAATAATTTTCAAAAACTAACGGGTTCTACCCTTTAAACATTTTATCTGCTGACTGCGCCAAAACATGATTTGACTAAAAAGTTCACAAAAAATAAAAAAAAGTTCAATAAACAATGTATGCTGATATTGTATTCATCCGTTTATAAAAATTATCCTAAGTGATTTGTCCTCTCGGAGAGTTATAAAACCACTAATTGAAGTTTATACCCGTATCATAATCAGAAAATGAACTTTAGCCTCGTTTTTAAAAAGGAGACTCTGTTGCTGGTAGATATATTTAGTTTGTTTAATTTTTCCGTTGAATAACAGTTAAATAAAAGTTAACTCTTCCCCGTAGCCGAATTTATTTTAAAAAAGGTGAACATTCGAAACCTCCATTCGAGGTTACAAACCCTCCAGTCAGAGCATGAGTCTCAATAAATTGCAGTATGGTGTCTGCTCTATTAAGTACAACCTCCCGACTGGTAATTAAGTCGTGTACGGATGATTTGGTGCCATAATGTTTCTCCGGAGATCAAAATCAACAAGCCAAAGCCGCGAAACCCTGCAAGCTTTGCAATGCTTATTTTAAGAAGCCTTTTTCGCCAAGACCGCGCCGAAACGCATCTTGACTAGCGTAGCCAACACTGTTAAAAAAATTATTCTTATTTCAACAAATCGCCGTTCAGAAGGTTGTCCCTGTAACAGAACGCCATTTTGTTCTAATATGAACAAAAAATATTCGTTCGATAAAGAACGATGGTTGATGGTTCAATATTGAACTTTGATGTTCTATATTGAACAAACCTTCTTTGTTCAAATTAGAACGTTTTGTCGTTCGCGGTGGAACACTTTGTCGTTCACCGCGGAACGCTTTGTCGTTCACCGCGGAACGCTTAGCCGTTCGCGGTAGAACGCTTTGTCGTTCGCCGTGGATCATTTTCTCGTTCGACTTGGAATGCTTTATCGTTATTGCTTTCTAAATTATAGCTCATGTCTCCTTCCGGCAGTTCATCATGCTAAATTAATAAAAATAACCTAACCTAACCCATTGCCCACCGAATAGGAAAACCAGGCCTAAAACTAGGTAATTTAAATTTAGTTCCAACCTCAAGTTTCCTCAACTACAACCATCTTATTAAGCTTAAAATATCTACCACGTAAGTGATATGCGTAAAATAAATAAAACCTTTTTCATAGCGCAATAGTTATTACTTTCTATTCTCAGCCTAAAGGCCCAGAACTGGGAACAAACGATAGAAGAATTTATTTCTATGCTGAAAACGTCAAACCAAATTGCAGTATATTATGAAATATTTTCTGTAAATTTTAATTCTGGAACTTGGGCAATTACATTTACGAACGAATTTCGTCTATCTTTCCAATCAAATAAAAATATACTTAAAAAACGGTGCGTGTCCTATAAATTCGGACCTTTGACAACCCTTTTTAGTTTTCCACTTCGTTAGGACACGGAGGTTATTTATATCGTTATGTGTGTGAAGTTTCTTTTCAATAGGTGGGGTAGCGTCTGAGAAACAGCGTTACAGACATAACGCCATTTGAGGCGCTAGTGAAGGAGCTACGCTCGCCGGGAGTAATGGCGTACTCCGGTAATATTAAGCGATTGAGGAAGACCACCAATCCCCCAACGGGTGGTCGGAATACTTACGCCACGGGTGTCCTCACCCCTGTCCCCACGTATCCCCCCCGTTGGCGTGGCCGTTACACGTATCTCGTCATGATTAATCAAATCGATCGATAGACACCGCTTTCGCGGTCCGTTTTCATACTGAAACTCCAGAACAAGCCAGCATTTGCCCTTTTGCTCTACGCGAAGTTTCTGTCCTCGCTGAGCTCACCTTAGGACACCTGCGTTACCTTTTGACAGATGTTCCGCCCCTGTCAAATTCCCCGCCTGACACCGTCCTCGGAGCGGATCGCGCCGAACTGCGAGTGCCCGGCGCTTAGTGCTAGAAAGGTGAACCTTTCGGTTCGCTCTCCGCTTCACCGAGTAAATAAAGAAACGATGAAAGTAGTGGTATTTCACCAGCGGCCGCAAGCGACCTCCCACTTATGCTACACCTCTCATGTCTCTCTTCACAGAGTCAGACTAGAGTCAAGCTCAACTGGGTCTTCTGTCCCCGCTGTTTTTGCCAAGCCCGTTCCCTTGCCTGTGGTTTCGCTAAATAGCAGATAGGGACATAGTATCATGTATTTGTACCCCACCGTTCCGCTAGGCACTACGGCGGCTTACAAGACTATCCAGTCAGGACGGGACAGTAGATAGGGACATCAGATTATAGTATTTATATAACCCCAGTTCCGCTAGGCACTACTGGGGGTACCACAAGTTATACAAACTAGTTTGTATTATATCACGCATGTTTATCATCCCGCATCCCGCAATTTCTTTTTAATAAAAAGTAAAAACTACAGCACAAGAACATCTATAAAATCCTGTAAAAAGGGGTGAAGAGATAAAAAAAACTCTAAAACGGCGTGTATAAATAGAAACTATAAAAAACTAGTATCAACCTGGACAAATGTCCCCAAAGTTACTAGTTATGAAGCGCATGACTTTCTCAAAAACAACCATCTTTTCTGCGAGCTTCATATCTCCGAGGTTGCCCCTAGGTACCAGAGGACAATTAACTAAGTAGTATTCAGAATTCCCTGTATCTGACCCAGGCAGGACTGAGCACATGTCCTAAACTATGCAAGTAGCTAGGAAACTTACCGTGACCACTGAGAATCTGAGTTGAGAAGTGGTTAGGGTTGATCGCATTGTCGCCCACGTTAGGAAAAACATTCCTTGTAACATTGCCTTTATCACTGTCGCTGCAACTATTCTACCAATGCCTCTTGGTAATGCCCTTCAAAATACTTTTAATACTACCCTTATCGGGTTTAATATAATGGATCACCTGATTCGAACCACTTAATGGAGTAAAGCTCAATATAATAAATAATAGGATTATAACTCATGTCTAGACGAAATGTCTTTGACACGAGTTCCAATCCATTAGAGAAGACCACAATGCCGCAGAAGCGGCATTCTCCGATAGCGAGCCATCGGAGAAGATCTCTAAACCTGCATTAGTGGGAAGAGCGTCCCCACTTGAAATCTCTACACGAGAGGCTTGCCCAAGGGTCGCCCGAAAAAAGAAAATTTCCTCCTATGACACTGTAATCACAGTGTTTAGCGCACATCTGTTGGTAAAAAGACCTAAAGATGGTTGCTTCCTCACTTACAACGTTTCCTATCGGGGTTAAGTTGGTAATTGCCAATAACGCATCGGTAGATATTGTACGATATGCACAACAAACTCGAAGAGCCGCAATCCGTTGGATTGACCTGAGCTTCCGTCGGAGCACACCACCCTGGATGAAAGTGGGAGACCCACCAACCTACCGTCCACCACATGAGGCTCCTGAATAACTGCGATGTCGATACCGCCCTCCTGACAAGTCTGCCTTAAAGTAGACTGAAATCGTTTCTCGATCGCTTCAGACACGGCAAAATTTGTTTCTAAACCTGCCGGAACGGTTGTCTTACGAACTTTCTTCAAATCAGTTTAACTACGTTCACACGTACCTCTTTGAAATCGTTTCTCAGTATCGAACCGGTTCTAAACGGATTCAAATCGCTGGTACGACTGCCAAGCAGCCAAGTTCCTTCCGGAATCAGTTTCCAACAGCACTGTTTCGGCGATTTTCGAAACAATATTTTTTCAAGTCATCAAGCGACTTTTAAAGCCATTAATTCAGGTGGCCGGGTTACAATGCGTGGGAAGGTGGTGGCAAGCCCTGCAAGCTACGCGAGCCAACAGCTCCCTACACTAACTATTCACGTTAACTTAGACATGTTTTTATGGCAGGGGAAACCGAAGAGCTCGGGGAAAACCCCTTTAGATTGTGGGTCATCGTGCACGGAATTTAGCAGCCAGTTGGAAAAATCCAGTCGTTGTTGAGCGTCTCCATCTCAGCGGTGTTTTTAGCACTAAACACCAGATATACAAATTTCTGACTTTCATAAAGTTACACTACTCTCGCAAAGGAATTCAAAAAAAGTTATTTAAGCTTGCCCAACTTGTCACTTTTTAGGGCCGTATTTTTTAATTGAAAAAGACGTCTATGTTTCGCGCCAACGCTATTTGTACGTTTTCGGTGACGCTCTACAATTTTCTCATTGACAATTTTCTTATAGCACCTAGCGGTTAAAATTAAAATTTTCAAAAAACGTGAAAATATTTTTAAATTTAGATGCAATATGGTTGTATACTATTGGATCGAATCCCATTGAACCGAAACGTATTTTCGTTTATAGCCCAACATAGCGGGATTCGGTTGAACGGGAATTTTTTTTCACTTCGGGTAGGTTAGTTCAGGTTGGGTTGGGTTAGGTTAGGTTAGATAAGGTAGGCAACTATTTAACGTCGGGTCTTATCAAGGTTATTTTCAAAAATTAAACCCGGTAAATATCGAATTTCAAGGGAAAAGGTCTAAATGAGATATGAAATTTCCCAAAAGGAGACGCCGCACTACCCATTCGATTTGCCATGGCAACCGAAAATGTCTTTGATCACTTAAAACAAAAATAAGATTTTTTCCTTATTTTACTCAAAAATTGTTTTAATTTTCCCCCAAATTGTTCCAATTTATCCAAAAATGATGAAATTTACCTAAATGTGGTACAAATTACCCATTTCGTGATTTTTTTAAATTTTCGTAGCTGGGACCCTGTGAAACAGAGAAAATCCCATGCTTTTTTAAATGGAATTTTTTATTTTTAAGTGGTCAAAAACATTTTCGATTGTCATGGCAAATCGAATGGGTAGTGGAACTTCTCCTTTTGGGAAATTTCATATCTCATATGTCTACATTAATCCCGACTTTGAACAAAATCGGTAATAAACACCTCGGGGTACTCTCCTATCGCAATATTGAACTTATAATAGCGTTATCTATCTTTAGTTCAGAAAAAAATGTGCCTAAATATCACTGCAATATTGGAAAAACTTAAAAATCTGTAACTTAGACGCAAACCGATGTCATATCATTATCGCCCCATCGTTATATAATTTCCTTAATGCGGGTCTTGATTTTGTGGGGCCCCAGGCGCACCCTGATCTGGAGGATGAACTTCATCAAAAGCGGGAGCCTCAAAATAGTACCACACCAATAGTACGTTTTTATTTTGTTACCAGTGATCTACATTTCTCCGGTCCCGAAAAAAATGAGCTCGCCATACATTGTTTAATAAGGTATCTAAGGAATTCTCTAGTCGGTCCGCCAGCGTCAATAGCTGGTTCGTTAAATCCTTGAGCGACAACAAAACCAACATCAATTTTGTTAGCAGGACAAAACCATTTGCGTTTGAACCCCATAAAGGCGCATTCCATCAGATTTTTTCGACTAATGTTAAAGTGTCGAACATTTCAAATTTATTTGTTGTTTAAGATCCATTCGTACATCTTTCGTGTTTTTGAAGATGTTTCTCTCAATGGTTCTTCGCATTCTGGCTCATAGACATCTAGTGTCTCGATTGGAGGAGACATGTCTTCGTCTTTGAATAGTATTTTGATACTTTGTTCATACCAATCGTGTTTTTCCTCAATTGGTTCATGTTTTTGAAAGTAAGAGGACGTTAGAGAAGTGGTGGTGCAATCAATCTCATTATAAGAGGGTTAATTAAACTAAAGAAAGTTTAAATTAACAAACGACACATGTGTATGATGTAAGATAAAAAGAGTAAAACTAGTTTTTTGTACTCTTTTTATCTTATCAATCTCATTATCTTCAGGGAGATTTTCACTTTTTTTCATCCATTTTGATTTTCTTGTTTCCTTTAATTGGGCTTAGATGGAGCTTAGTATCTGATTCCGAGTCTATGATTTGGACGTACGGTAATTCCGAGTCTGTGAGTTTTATGTCAGGTAATTCCGAGTCTGTGTTATAATTCGAATCATTATCTCTTGGGAGAGTATCATAGGAGTCATCGCAACGCTTGAGGTTTTTACTTGATCTTACGTAAAGAGGTCTTTGTATGAATTTCCAAATTTGATTTAGAAGATGACCATTAATTCCAGAATTACCGTCCACGCCCAAATTTGTTTTACAAAGGCTATGGCGAACTTCAAAAATAAACTCCAACCTAAACTTAAATTTCGTTCCGTGTTAGGATTTAATACTTGAGCAATATTATTTTAGTAAATCATTAAATCATTTTAAATACTTTTTAATCGATTGAAACTTTGTCATATAAAGTAATTTAGAGAGATTAAACTAACGCTCTCGAAGTTTGAACTACAACTTCGGGAATACCTTGATGTTCGTATGGCACGCCATTCAAGTCAAAATTAGAAAAGTAAAAAAAAATATTGACTTTCAAGTGATGAAAAAAATTACACATTTTCCTATATTTTTCATAAAAGTTACAGATTACGACGCCATTCAGGTCATATTTAAAATATAAAAATATTTGGTATGTCAATAAACATTTTTCACAAAAAATAATAATATTTTGGTATGAAAAAAAATCTTTATCGTGCAAAAATGGTTTTCGTGAAATAAATTTCTTGCAATATTTTTTGTCGCACCAAACGTTATCACACAGCAGTAAATTTTAATTTCAAAAATTATTTACGGTCAGTCCCCCTTTTATCGGACAATTTATAGAAAATTCATATTTCAACAAAGGTAAACAGCAGATACTCTATTTAAACCTCAGAACTATGAAATATGAAACATTGTCTTCCATTTGCTTTAGAAAAATATTAAAGATAATTACGGAAAATAGTGCTAAAGTGGCTAGTACGAGTCGCTACTATCGGACTTTTAAATAATGAATCGGACACCATTGGTCTTTTTATGGAACCATTAGTGATCGTACGGGGTGACATTTTAGTCGGGGTTGGGGTCAAGGTCGGGGACAGAAGAAACCCCGAAAAATCGGGTCGGGTCGGGTTTTTTTTTTAATTTTTCATTTTACGCGATTTCTAATTACAAAAGTGACGAGGGTAGTCGCATTTCTTCAGCGGCCGACTATTTAAAAGTATAACCATAAGTGTATAACATTGATGCATAAGTGTGACACTTTCTATTCTTCACATGTAAACATTTTACTGACAAAACAGACTTCATTACGGGCTTACCCGCCGTTTTGCGTCCGCTTGCTCCCGCGTCAGACGTAGCCTTTTGACAGCGCCTTAACAAGGGGAGATTTCTTATTGTGATGATGTCACTTCGTAACTAGCTTTCAGTTAAATATTCCCCAAACTAACGTTAGTTCCGGACACCGGTGCTTTCCAACCGGACAAAGGTGTTTTAAAACCGGACATTCTCAATATTTCTATGCTGATTCCAGTTCTCACGATTTCAGCATTTTCCAAGTGTTTCTCTTAAATACGTGTAATTCATTTTCATCCACCAACTCGTGACAAATTCCGTTTATCGCCGGTGGTGGCGTTGGAGTAACGAGGACTCTAGTCGTACGAGACAATCTGCCCTTTAAATCATGCATAAAACCCCAAAGGGGAAAAATGCGATTTGCTTTAGTTTTAACATGGCAACCGAAAACGTTTTTACAACTAAAATATTAAATTGACATGGCAAAATCGAAGATTTTAATTTAAATTATTCAAAAACTTTTTAAAGAAAGGTGGTTAATTTTGGGAAAAGTCTAATTTTGAGTCAGTATTTAAATTGAGTAATAATTTGGGTAATTACTTAAATTTGGGTTAAAATTTTAATTCAGGTATATATCAAAATGTTTGTAAAAGTTTTCGTGGTGGAATGACCCATAGTTTATATTTTTATCCAAACTTAGAAGTTTTCCAAAATTTAGATATTTACCGGAGTTTAGTATTTAACCAAATTAAAATTTTTACCTTAAATTTAAATATTTACTATAATTAAGATATTTACCAGAATTAGAATAAGTACCCACATTTAAGTAATTACCCAACTCCTTACAAAAATCCAAATTTAACTACCCAATTTAAAATACTGACCCAAATTTAGACATTTAGTCAAAATTAGATATTTACCCAAATTTAACCACCTTTCTTTAAAAAGTTTTTGAATAATTTCATAATTATTTTGCCATGTTAATTTACATAGAGAAATATAATATTTTAGTTGTCAAACACGTTTTCGGTTGCCATGGGAAAACTCAAGCCCATCGCATTTTTTTCCATTGTGGTTTTTTTAAGTTAAATGAAGATCTACTTAATCCCAGAATTTAAACAAATTCGCTGAGTTACACTTCGGGTAGTCTCCTTGATAGTATTACATGAATGGTCATTTACCTTATGTCAGTTGAACGAATGTCCTGGAAATGTTTCCGAATTTCTTCCAAGACTTCATCAGCAGACCATTCTTACAAAAAAATCAACCAATAGGTCATTCAATAAATGTCACGTCCCCCTTCCATCCCGCCCGCCGCGTAAAACCGGAAATATGTTATTTAATTTGTTATACGGCTACCAGATTTTATCGGGTAGTTCACTGAGAGAAAAACCCTAGTTTTAACAGGATAATTTTACATGAACCGTCTGTATATCACTTGCACAGAATAATCCTGTGATAATAACTGTTATCCTTAATTTAACAGAAGATATGAATATGAAACGTGGCGGTACAACTAATACAGAATAATCCTGTACAAATTACACGTATCCTTTATTTTATGCAGGAACATAAGTACATAAATGGCCTGAATTCTATAAAAATGGGTTGGTCTTGTAAAATGTACAGAAGGACATTGTAAAAATGTTCAGGAATATTTGCACACATCGAGAGTGTAAAATTAACAGTTCATTATGTAAAATTAACAGTTCATTATGTAAAATAAATAACATCATTATGTAAAATTAACAGTTCATTATGTAAAATTTACTTGAATAACAGATATGTACTTAAACGGCTAGCTTCAGTAAGATTAACATTGAAGTTCTTTAAAAACATTTAGCATATCTGACACTGTAGATATATTGGAATCCATTAATTTCAATTTAAAAACTCAAACGTATAATTCATCAGAGACCCAGTATTTTTGAAAAACTGGTTATTTAAGCACACACATTTTTTAAACAGTTTTATTTATTGTTTCATTGCTGTGGGGGTGCGTCCCGTACGACCACCCTTCATCTACTTAGTTAATAGCATCTGAACCCCGTGAATTTAATTATGCATATTGCATGGTAATTTCTTTGATAATTTGGAAATGTTTTCGATTCCGACATTGCCGAAAATTATATTTTTGGGTGCACTGCCCAAGGCTGGGATTGACTAAACTCTATTTTTAAATCTAATAATGATAGAGTCATGATATGTTTTGTGGTTATAGTCATCCATTATCGGTCTCAAATGGTTTTAATTAAACTTTAATTAAAACGTCATACAAATTGAAAGAAAGAAATAAGAAAAATGAATAAATATAAAAACCGTGAGATATTTTTTACAACCTAAGCGAGTGTTTCTTTCGGAAAAGAGCGAACGTTTTAATATTTAGTCGTTTGTCGAATTGATTTACAGCAATATACAATTCGGTTAAATACTACTTACGTGATTATTTACTTTGGTTTATAGAGAGGCTGAATGCTCTGCCCGTTTTCTCTTGAACCAGAGAGGCTCACAATTAGATTAGTACCTATCTGGCAAACCTGAAAACCCAGTTGCCTCGTAAAACATGTAAAATTTTGTTCCAAGTCTTCTGACTTTATTGTTATTTTTAAACAAAATCATTTTTACTAGTGAAATAGCTGTGTATCAGTAATAACGTAAACATGTAAATTATAATCGTGCTATATTTTGAAATATAGTCTCTTTACGTAGGCTACCTTAGCTATATACTAGAAATCAACCTTACGCGTGAAACTTTAATGAACACTAACCAAAAAGCACTGAATTCACATAAGGCTAATTTTTAAAAACCCAAGAACAAGTTGTGCAAATGTGCATTATTGGGTCTCTCTGAGGGATTTGACCCGTTAACAACCAGATTTTAACGAATTGTCTGTGCGGATAACCTTTTAATTATATATTATTGGAAAATGTGAGATCAGCCATGCTTATTAGCTGTTTTTTCCCTAGCTACCATGTCAAAATTTCAGTTTTATATTCGTAAATTTGACTAAACGTGTTAGTGTATTTTGTACAATAATGTTTGTTGATTTAATTATTTGCTACTTATCGAATTTACTAAGATGTAAAAAGTAAATTCTACCGACGGATGTGTAAAACCAACTTTAATATGCCAATTAAATTACGTATAAGGTTCACGTACTCCACTGTTATTCATGTTGATTTGACAGACTTTATTACGGTGTTATTTACAGCTTTTTCATGAAGTTAAATTAACATCAAATTACTTGTAAAATTATAATAGGGAATAAGCTTTTATATTTACAGAAACGTCTTGGCATCCCCTGCTTCCAACACTTTCATGTAATTTGAACAGGGTTTTTTTCTCTCAGTGTTGTACAGCCAACCCTCTTTGAAACAGCCAACTTCAATCCAAGATTTCGCTTTAAACTGTAAGCCTCAGCACACGCGTTAGCGGCGTTACCGTTCTCTGTGGTCCTTCGTTAAAATAATTAACGTTTGGCAAGTTAAAATTTTAATTAAATGAAATAAATCTAATGTAAATAAATTAATAATTTCTAGTTTTCAGTTAAATAGAGAATATATGGAGCCACTAGACGGTAGTGTAACCCCCAAACCAGCAAAAGTTCAGTTAATGCTCAAATCTCCGAATATTCAAAACGTATTAGAACTCAACGTATTACTTTCACAATCCGGAATGCTAGAAGTGTTTCCTTTAACCCACGTAGCTTTTTGAGGCATTTTAGAATAATGAAATCCCGACTTATTATCTATATCTATGATCCCGAATTCCAACTAAGGCCTAACGTTTACAGCGTTAAAAATATTTCCTTGTTTCAGGCACCAAGTGACAAAGACTATACAAAAAGGAATATGTTAGTCTACGCGCGGAATGTTAATACTCATGGGCGAGTGCTAAACAGGTTTCATTGAAATGGCCTATTGATTATATATCCCTTGTCCTGCAACGATTTTCTCGTTTTGCCCCATGGCACCTCGTCAACACACGGTCCCAATAAAGAACAACTTCTTATCCAAAAGTAGAAGAGCCTTTCTATCTTTTACCTCTCACTGAAGAATATATATAGGAAACTTTTAGTTTAGATTATTTGATTGTAGGGGCGTAGCGAAGGGTTCGAAATGGGAGGGGAGTAAAAATTAATTTTGTCAACTTTAATTAAATTTTCCCAACACTACTTAAAACTCCTGCGTATTATAAGTTTGCACTCCTATCAAAAGTGCCAAATGAAAAAAAAATCCAACGCGCTCTCGTTTTTCAAACTCTGGGTACGTTCAGTAACAGTCAACGAAAAAAAAACCCGATGGATTTGATATTTTCCACCGATGAGCTTTTTCGTCATAATGACGTAGCTACTTGTTGAACGCTTTTATTTAAGTCATCGGTGTTTTTTAAAATGGCGTTGACTTTTTTTCCGGGCCTGAAAATCGAAAAAAACGAAAACTACTTTATTTAATTGTAAATGAACTTGTAAATAATGAAGTAACAGAAGAAAATATTGTAGATTTTAGTGGCAGTCAATCGTTTTCCCAAAAAGCAAAACAGAGCGCTATAATTGCTACAATACTAGAAAATCCCCCTAAGTCTCGGGCAATTCCAGTGCGGATCACAGATTATGTGGAGATGGTTGCGTCTTTTTATACAGAACGAGACTTTAAATCTCATTTTAGAATGAGCGGTTGAGGTTTGTTACTTTAACATTTTTACGTGGTTTTTAATTCGTCTTGATGACGAAAATTAAGGCAATGCATAAGAAATTTTGTTTGATGTAACATTGTTCCTTGCCTTAAACCTATTTAGGAAAATGCTGATATATATCTATTGTCATTAGCAATTAATCCATATTTATGGAACAGCTATAGCTTCTGAGAAAATTTATGTAGTTGTTCCTATTGAGAAGAGAGTTCTGGTTTCCTTATGGCTCCTTGCTACTTCAGACTCATTCCGAAGTATCGCAGACCGTTTTGATCTGTCAAAGGGGAACTATCACTACGTGTCTCTGGAATTTGTGCGAATAATATCAAAACTAAGACCAAAGTATATTGCATGGCCAACACAAGAAACTATGGACAATACAAAGGTTGTTTGTGATACCAAATATGGTTTACCTGGAACAATTGGAGCAGTTGATGGATGCCACATTGATACCAAGGAGCCGAAGGAAGATAGAAATTCGTATTACAATAGAAAAAAAAGAACTTCTATATTACTACAAGAAAATTAAGTTTGTGCTCAAATGTGTATTAAAAACACATTAATGTTTGAAGTATCTTATAGGTGTTTGTAATAAAACTCTTTTGTTCATTGACTGTTGTGTTGGATGGCCTGGGTCCGTTCATGCCGCAAGAATGTGACGTGCTAGTTCAATTTATGAATGTTTAAAAAATGGCCAAAGGAACTTTGGAGATGGACATTTATTGGGTGACAGTGCATATCCCCTTGATATCTTTATCATGACTCCATTCAAAGAAAATGGACATCGTTCACCTCCGCAACTGGTTTACAATACTTGCCATAGCTCAGCCAGGCAAATGATTGAAAGGGCATTTGCGTTGTTGAAAGGGTGGTTCCGCATGCTAAAATATCTAGATATGTCATTAATTGGAGAGGTTTCTGAAGTCATAATGACTGCCTGCATTTCGCATAATTTTAAAACAAGACGGTAGTGATGACTTGGGTGATTATATAAATGACTTCTTTCAACATGTAACAGCTGAGATTAATGAAGAAGCCGATAATACAAACGCAGCAGCTGCCAAAATCAAACGTGATAATATTGCACAAAGGATAAGGATCATACGACCAATCTAAAACTATAATTGTAATAAATAAAATTTTATATATCAAATATTAAAATGTTTTTTAATCACTTAATCATAAAATTCATTGTAAAATTACATGTGTATCAATGAATCAACCATCCTTGTTAAAACTTCATTTTTAGTATCTAGCCATTTAAGCAGCTCTGATTGGAATTCCTTATTTTGGGCCTGATTGCTTCTTCCGTACGTTCACTCCAGTCTAAAAACCATTGGGGTGGTGTTTCCAGCGATTTGGTTCTAAGTTTTTTCTTCTTTTGAATTATAACATGGTCGCCATTTTCGAAGGGACCACTGGATGGAGTTGGTGATAGTGATGGTATACTTGAACTTAAAGAGGAACTTGAAGCCGATGTTGAGTTCCCGGGAGAATCCAAAGAAATGGACGAAGAAGAAGAAGCTATGTCGATTAAAATTTTTTTATCAAATCTTTTGATTTTACTATTACTTTTGTAATGAATTACCTGCAGAAATGGTTTTCAAAAGATTAACGGGAGACACAGCAGGGTATCTTTCAAATATTTCTTCAAAATGATCGAAGTACTCCCAATTTGGTTTCCCACGACCTGTTTTACCTGACTTATCTTTGACTTTTTTGTAGCTGTAAATAATATATACAATTATAAAATTAACTACAAAATTAAAATGAAACACAATTCATACCTAGTTTTCATGTTACGGAACTTCGAATCACATTCGTCAACAGTGAAGTTGTATCCCTGGTTATTCATTTCATCTGAAATTTTTTGCATACATCTTTCTTTTTCTTGATGATTCAAATTCACCTTTGTGGTCTTTGTACAACTCGATTAAAAGGAGGATTTTTTTTCTCCATTTTGATGCATCTACAAATAAGTAATTAAATACACCTGTCAAAAACCCAACCTAAACTTAGAGTGAATAAGAGCATTAACCGACCATCAGCATTGACTGATGAATTTAAAATGCTGTCTGAAGTGCAAATGCTATTATCATTTGCAGTAGAGACTTGATCCTCCAATATTTGAGAGACTAGGTTTTTTATTGAATTAGAAGATCTATAATTTGCCACATTGGCGCGTTGATTGCTTTCCGCTGGGTAACGTTGTGTGCTTTCCGCTGGGGAGCGTTGACTGCTTTCCGCTTGGGATAGTTGACTGTTTGCGACCTGTTTGTTGGCGGCATTAGTGACTAGATGGTTTGTAACGACTACAGTCGGAATTCCTAAGGCCTTGGCTTCGTTTAAACAGTAATTAGCAAATGCAGGATCTAATGATACAGAAACAGGACCTAAATATTGAGTTTTTAAGTCTTTAAAAATAAATACCTTTCATTAATCTTGCATGGTCTTGGGCGCTTACAGCTATGTCAAACTTTAAACCTCGATCAATTAATGATACCTTAACCAAAGCTGGATTCATCTCATAAAAACAAATATTTGTTGTACGCCAACTTAGAACTGAAAAATAAATCTTCGCCCCAAAAATGTGAGTTTTACGTCAGTCATCGGAAAAACCGACTCTTCCAGCCGATGACTATCGTGACGTTAAAACCGGAAACGCGAAAAAGCGTACAGTAGGAAACCGATGTCACCGATTACTAATCGGTGAGTCCGATGAGCGCTGCTGAACGTACCCTCTGAGGAAAAATCTGTTGGAACAAACAACCCCTTACCCCCTTAAGGATTGTAATCGGATTGATCAGGACCGGAGCTAGGATTTTCGGGCTCCGGGTAAGCGTTCTCAGGACCCTGCCCTGCCCTGCCCCAATATTGTTCTTTAAAAATTTTTTGTTTTGGAAATAGAAAATTTAATAAAAAAAATCAAATAACGCCTTTTTTGTTAGGAATTAGTTTTAGTGGTCGCAGTTTTAAACACGGTAGGCCACGGAGCCGGCGGGTCCCCTTCGATGGCCTAGACGCGGGGTACTTTTGCGCCACTTACCCCCCTAACGCCGGCCCTGTTATTGATTGTGATATATTAAGAAGAGATTAAGATAATTATTTTCAAATTAATTAAGGGCAAAAGTGAAGAACAGCCTTACTCATTTTTTTGTTTTTTTTTCTTAGATTAAAGCCCAGTGTGTAAGGAGTACGAAGGTACTTTTTTAGTTACCACAAATGATAATTAGTTAAGTTAACGCGTTTTGAAAACCGTCAATTTCAATGCATTTTTGCCAATAGTTTAATGTGAGTTCTATACTTTTTCTCCCGCGATAGGGCAGGAAACGTGAAATCCAAATTTATGTTTGGTGTGTACTAATGAGTAATACTGAAAATGAAATTTGTAGTGGTCATGTAGATGAATTTTTATCGTATTAAAACGCATTTGAGGCTTTTTTTACTTATACAACGTTGAATGTATTCTAAGTATTGGCGCCTGACGGCGCCGCGCACTCACTTCGCTCGAGCGCTGGGAGCGAGCAGCGCCTCCCCAACCCCATACTAAAAAAAGCTATGGCCCAACTTTAACGCAACCTAGAGGACAGCACCAAGCCTGACGCATCAAGTATCGTAAACTCGAAAACAATAAACAAAACCCAAAAAAGTACCTATTGTTAAAAATAGCCCAAAGTACTTCGTTTTCGACCTTTAGCTGGAATAGTTTTAAATATCCGCAAATGGTGATAAGTGAAGTTAACGCGTGTCAAAAATATAAAATTTCAAAGCATTTGCGAGGGCAAGAAAAGTAATTTTTTATTGAAAGAACATTTTTGGCCAAAGAATTAATGCACAACAGGGACAAAGTAAGAAACCATTGACTACGCAGTACTTGGACCAGGTCGAGGCTCTTCTCCCTCATTTTCCGGGACGTCGTGTTGCACGGGGTCATACAACTCAGCGCATTCCTCCAAAAAAGCGAGAAATACTTCTTGCCCTCCCTTTTCGACCAGACTCGGATCATATACATGGCCAAGTACCCTGAATACCAAAATGCGGCCACCTCTTGGCATTGCGGCTTTAGCGTGCACCCAGGCGCCTTCAACCTTATTGGTGTGGATGCCTGTGTCCGTATCCTTGAAATCCAAGCTATGGTTTACATTGAAATGAGTGAAACTGTCTGGGTTAAGAGCGTCGTACGCCTTCCAACAATCCGTGAGGATCGTCGTGCCAGGCAAAACCCAAGATTCTATTATCGGAAGCAACGTCGCCGCATCCCTTTTTGGAAGCGGAACCATGAAAAATTTGCTGGACTCCCGCTCAATACTCCCCAAAACCCACTGTCCTTCCACTCTCTTTCCTCTGCGGAATTTGCGCTTTCCAAACTTCGACTCGTCTATTTCAACGGTTTTACCCGAACCACCAATCGCTTGACTTTTCGCGATAACAGCGTTATATGCTACTTCCCGGCAAAACATTCTCCAATCAACTAGGGTTTTAAGCGAGATATAAAGTTCCCGAGCAACAAACGATTGCGGTTGAATGTTATACACATAAAAGTAAACTATGAGTAATATTTCGCAAAAAGTCAGTTTAGAGCGCAAGAAAAAAGATTTGCGTCTTACAGCCACTTCGGTGTCACATTTCTTAGAACCTATTTTCCTCTTTTTCCGACACCGCCAAAGAAAACCGTCCGTTGCGCTGCCTTTCTGAACTAGCATCATGTCTTCACCACATCTTGGACATTGCTGCGAATACGCCAAAACCTTCTTCTCCGTTAGCCAATCCAGAATTTTCCTATTATCCCGACACATATCGTGGATTTCAAAAGAATTAATGAAATCGCCCTCTTCAATATATTCCCTAAATTCGTCTCCCGATGAAGAATCACTGTCGTCTTCCGACATCGTTAGGAAAAAAGGAACTAACAGCTAGCAAAAACTCCGAAGATGACTGAAATCTCAATTTGAGGAATCGAAAACATCTCAACTGGTGCAATCGGAAACAGAATATTGGCGCCTCTTACAGCAAGCAAAAATTGCGAAGTCTGGCATCTTATCGAATGAATCTCAACTTGTGCAATCGGAAACAGAATATTGGCGCCTCTTACAGCTAACAAAATCTCCGAAGTCTGGCATCACCTATCCATAACGCATCAAGTATTGTCCAAATACGCGGAAAACTAAAATATTTAACTGATGTTAAATGCTTCACATTGGCCCAAATAATTAATTGATGTTCAACGCATCAAGTATTGTCCAAATACATGGGAAAGTAAAATAGTTAATTGATGTTCAATTCTTCACATTGAACATCAATTATTTATTTGGGCCAATTAAAATAGACCAAATGAAAGTTTGTTTTCATGTGTCCTACTCTATCTCGGGGTAGAACAGCCAGTGAAATCTCAGGATTATAACAGTGACAAACTAAAAACTAACATTCCAGATAACGTTTTATTTACATGTTTGCATGAAGCTATCATTTTTGATCCACATTCTTCAAAAAACTTTGATACTTGTTTTTTGAAAGATTCTGAAGAGCCTGAAGTTATCATTTTTGATCCATATCTTTCTACAGGCTTTAATACTTGTTTATCGTTAGATTCTAAAGCGATCATTCTTGTTCCATATTCTTGTAAAGACTTTAATCCTGGTTTATCGAGAATAATTTTTTGAAACGTATCAGCCACACTTTGTTGAAATTCTCGACGACGCTTTTCCTTTTTAACATCGTTATAAGGGTTTCCTTTAGGCGTTACGAAATCGTCCTCTGACGAATCCATACTTGAAGTCCGAAATTTAGTCCCGCTTACTGTTTCAAAGTACCTAATACGAACTATCGTCTAGCGTCAAGCGGTTACAAATGGCGCGAGATATGTCTGACTCTCACACTCTGTCTCGGACGGTTTCTTGAAAGCTAGTCTAATATTTGAAAACAATTATCGATTACAAGTCACACCCCTATAATTAATAATGTAAAGTTCTAACCCGAAAATATATTTTTAGAAACGATATAAGAGTAAGATTATAATTGTAAGCATTACCTGTGTGTGACCCTCCAGGTAAGAAAAAATATTGCAGTGAAAATAAATTTCAGCAGCCTAAAGAGTCATCTAGTGCAGTACGGGTATACTATGTATGTATGTTTGTTTTTCTCGCGGCGTTACTAAGCTAGCGGTGCCTTAGTTCTCTAGCGTTTACCTCTTTGTTCTCTGAACTTTACACTCTACTACAACCGCGTGGGAAAGTGAAATTTTATTTGTCGCAAGAAGACTGATTTTAACATATTTCGGCAATAGTTCTTTTTTGGGCCAAGGGCCATACCGAAGGTAGTCAGTTTCACGGAGGGAGGAGATATTCATGATTTTTCCGAGGGGCAGATACTCGACTAAATCTAAGCTCTTGGCCGATTAAATTCAATTAAATCTAGATTAAAATGATTAAATGGAATAAATCTAGCTAGTGATTAAGCCGATGGAATCGCGATTAAGGCGATTGAATCGTGATTCGCTGATTAACACTAAACTGTGTGAAATATCAAAAGTGTGACGTTCATATTTGATAACTGCTGTACCTTATATTGTCACTAAACTATAATAATAAACGTTGTTATTTTCAAAACAATTACATAATTGGCTATTCCAGTAGTCATATTATTTTTAGTATTAAATACTCCAGCTTAATAAACCAGCTTTTACTTACGCATGTTCTTCGTGTTTTTGTTTATTATTTTGAATTTAAAACTATAAACTTAATTAAATAAAGTTCATTGGTTTAATTTTATCGATTTAATATTAGATGGTGAAGTAAAAAGTATATGATTAAAATATAATCATGATTAACTAGATTCGTTAGATTTTACCATTGTTACGTAGATTAAATCGTGATCAAAAAGATTAGATCATGATTTAGTCGATTAAATCGTGAAAAAATATTAGATCATAGTTAAGCCGATTAAATTTTGATTAACATTTTTTAAACGTAATTAAATTCGATTAAAAATCTAATCACGATCCGATTAAATCTGCGCTTAAAAGAGGAGTGAACCGCCCTTGGAGTTTTCTAACTCAATTTAAGTTTTCCCAAAAATAATAATTCGGAGGAATAGCAAGTGGATCTCGGTATTCGTTAGGCCTAGTTACTTCCAGTAGGCGTCGCCAATTAGAATAGTATTAACCGGAAGTTAGCCGCGCACTATCGTAGCTTTCAAACACCGAGATAATTTAAGGCCTTGTGGAAGCTATAAACTCTTTTATATCCTTATTTGTGAGAGCTGCCATTTTATTACAGGTCTGATTTCAAATAGTGCATGCAAGGCCGCTTCGCGCGGTCAAGTGCACTTGATGTCTCGAGCTGATGAGCACGTGCAGGCGCCGTTGCCTGTAATGAAATGGCCTACTCCGTAAAAGAGTGTATACTTGCTATTCATCCTAACAGTGGCGTAGCTGACATCTCAGAGCCCTCCCCCCGCAAAAATCTCTATGACGCCCCCCTTTTTAATTGTTTTATGGTTAGTGCCCCCCCCCGAAACTCGAGACTCCCCTGCGGACCATCAGCTACGCCACTGCATCCTAATACTCACTTTGGTTTTTCCGAGTCACTTGGTGAAATTGTTATTTTAAGGAGATTGGGTTCCTAAAAAAAGGTCATAAAAATCTTCGATTTGCCAACTGAGAAAATGTTTGGTTGGGGAGCTCTCCCATGCTCCCTTGCGTTCAGGGCCGTATTTACGCATGTGCCATGGCACAGGGGCCCCCGAGATTAAATCAACTTTTTTATATTATTTTTCGATATATTAAATATTATTCGTAAAATGTATTTCAGATTAAGAGAAAAAACGCGAACAAGTAAAGAGACCAAGAAGTGGGGGAGAAAACTAAGCTTTATTGGGTAAAATATACGGTACTTCGTCCGATTATTTATGACTTAGGCCTTCAAGGCGAAAAACTTAATTAAGACTTTGAGGGTTTTCCATGTAGAAAGGGGGTCGGCACCGAAAGTCCCCGATTCCTTCCCCCCTGTGGCCTTAACTAGGTCACCCCCGCAAAGGGGGTCGACATTGTGGGCGTTGCCACGGGATTCAGGTCACCCCCGCCAGGTGGCGCGCGCAATTACGTGTACTTCGCGCTAATTGGTTGGCGCGAAATTATTAAAAATGGCGTCAGTGGCGCTGATTGGTTGGTGTTTTGGCGCGAAATTGTTAAAAATGGGGTCAGTGCTCCTTTAAAGGAATTCCCAGGCTCGCATAGCTATACTCGGGCTGTTCCCCGTTTTCCCTTGTTAACGCTGTGACAGATTTTGATTGATTAAGAGCAGGTCATATTCTGTGTAGAAAGTACGAAGATCCCCTGTTGCTATGGTGACTTCGGCATGACGTTTATTTGAGTAATTTATCAGCAAATAAAATACCTTTCGTGATAATACCGAGAGAATCGCAAACACCTTTTAATATAGTCATTTTTCTCGAATCATTACGTCTGTCAAATTGAGGTCGCGCGATTTTACTCGCTTGAAATTAGGAAAAATGGCCGGGTTAGTGAACAATCCTTTCGCATAGTCATGGTAGAAACCGGTTCATTCCCTTTTCGTTGATTGGTAAGTAATTAATCATTTTGACAGCTCAAATGGTTATTGAAAACCCCTGTTAAAATGACTCATTCGTTGACTGTCACGCGATTATATTGTTCCTACCCCCCCGCTTACCTTGCCAGTATAAAACACCTGTTAAAATGACTCATTCGTTAACTGTCACGCGATTATATTGTTCCTACCCCCCGCTTACCTTGCCAGTATAAAAGAAATAGCGCTACGGTCAATTTCGTAGAAGCGACTAACACCGGCATCGCTTTCCCCAACGACTCAGAGACTCAAGAAGATCAGCATGATGGTAATTATGTTTTTGAAATTTTTTTAAGCGAGATTAGTTTTTAATCTCTATATGTCTTAGGCAGCCCGAGACGACATTAACTCGATTATGACACCCCACCAACAGCACCAGTGCAGTAGCCCGAAGTTGCTAGGAAATTGAAAGTCGGCGAAGTAATTAAAAAAAATAAACCTCGACAATTATTCGCTGGGAAAGGGGCTAAACAAGACCAAGAAAAATTAAAAAAGAATACCACGTGGCACGATTTCGTATTAGAATTCTCCGAGCTCGGAGATTTGGGCGTTAAAATAATGACCTTTGACCAAAAAATATATATAGATATAAGGCGTTACGCCACGCACGTAGCATCCATTCGTCCGCAACCGACTAAACAGGGTGTATGCGTTAAACTAGAATCAGGAACCCAGCTTAAAGCGGCCTTAGAAGACGTCAAGGACCAAGACGCCGTTTACCTCATTGAGGGCGATTAATTAGAAATTCGATATAGCCAGGCCACCGGTCACACTTGCTTGACCAAAAATTCTGGTTCCTCATTTGCAAAATCGCTTACCCTATATGGAAGAAGAGACATTCACGGCGTCCTGTGGTTATTTAGGGAAGTGACTCAACGCTACGACGTAATTCGTAAATTACAGTGACTCAAGAAGCCCCTCTCGATTTAAGTTCCAGGTTTCGACCTGAAACTATTATTCGGTTACTAAAATTATCTCGCGGACTTCCAAAAAATACAAATGTAAAACTTTAGAATTCTAGTGCGAGTTTAAAAACTTGGACGACCTCAACCACGCGCGAATAGAAACCCAATTAGAAATTAGCGATGAAAATCAGGGTTATAGTCGAATTAGAATTCGGACGAACTCGAAGAGCCCATTAATTCCCAATTTATGAACCTAAACGAGTTTACGGCCGATAGAATTTTAAGCGGTATCGAGCAGGTAGCCCAGTCCCATAACAATTTATACTTTGAAGCCGCCCTAAAATTCGACATAATTCTTCTGCAAGACACCAATATGAGTGGTATTCAAAAAAGCATTCGTTCTTCTGCAAGACACCAATATGAGTGGTATTCAAAAAAGCATTCGTAACAGGACTATTGAGTGCTTAGAATATTACATTGAACAGGGCAATACCTTTATTCCAATTCGCAATTCTGATAATCTGTGCTTAGCCAGGGCTGTAGCTGTAGGAAAATGCCTCGCTGACTACCAAAAATTTTAATATGCATGATCTAAATTACATTCGTAATGTCAACCATCCAAAACAAAAAAGCGGCCTTGGCGTTACACAGATGGTCAAAAGTTCCCCCAGGTCCTGTTGAAATAAAAGATATTCTTTAATTCCAAAATGTCTTGCCGGATTATCAAATTATCTTACTCGATTCCGATTCCAATTTTGACCCCATTTATTTAGGCTAGTTTCAAGCCAAAAAAATCTTTCTCATTAAATTAGGAAACCACGTCCACGTAGTGAGGTCTTACGAGGCCATGTTCGGGGGAATAGGGTACTGCCCATTTTGTTTGAAAGTTTTTAGTAGTATCAAAGAAAAAAGAAGCACAATTGCGAGGGTCTCGTTAGTTGTAAGCGTTGTCTCGACACGAATGTTTCCCATACCGAAGGTAGTTAACGTTAAGCCAGCTGCTTTAGATATTTTTCGGGGGATACGTGCTTCCAAAAGCATATAGAATTAGGCACGTGCGACAAACTCAAACGTTGCCTGACTTGCGGGAAAGAGTTTGAAGGGGACCACGTATGCGATTTGAAATGTCGTTATTGCAAAATTGAGCACCCTAAAAATTCGTGTTTTGTTCAACCTATAACTTTACCAGAAAATTCCACCAGAATCCTTTACTTTGATTTTGAAACTTTAGTCGACAATGACGAGATCAAGCCCGTTCTCGTCATTACCGCTATGCAAGACTGTCCTTACTCTGAAACGTACGATTACCGTACCTTTACCGGCCTTAATTGCGTCGAGACGTTTTTAGATTACTTATTGGAAAGTCAGGTCGTTGCAAAAACGGGCAAAACAAAATATTCGAAGGTCGAACCAGTTTTTAAAAACATTACGTGCATTTCGCATTTTGGGTCTGGATTTGACAGTTTCATCGTATTAAAAGGTGTTCTGGCCCGGTCAATAATCCCCGAAGTTATCTTTAAAGGCTGCAAACTTCTCGCGATGTTTCTGTCCAAATACAATATAAGATTTATAGATAGCTTTTCTTATTTTCCAGCCCCTCTCAGAAGCTTCTCCAAAATCTTTAATTTAAGCGAAAGCAAGGAATTTTTCCCGTATTTCTTCTTAAAAAAGAGACCTTAGACTATATCGGCGTCGTATCTCAAAAATCCTTTTTCGAAGTAGATAAATTCACCCCTGACCAATTGGCAAATTTCGAAACTTGGCACGACGCCCAAAAATTTATCGTTTTTGATTTAAAAGAAGTATTGACAAAGTACGCCATTGATGACGTCAAGCTGTTACAGAGGGGTTTTGACCGGTTCAGAAATATTTTTAGAGAAAAGGTCAATTTCGACATTTTGGCGGGAAAAAGCGTGACTCTACCTGGAGCTTAAACCGATTTATTTTTGAGTCGGTATCTGAAACCAAATACCATAGCTATTATCCCGCCAGCAGGGTACAGGGGTAAGCATTCCGTTAAAGCTCTCAGATGGGCGGCTTACTTGGAGCCAAAAATGCACGTAAAGTTTCAAACGGCGCGATCTTTGGAGGGCGAAAAGGTTTTAGCCCCCTACCACCCCGACATTTACAGCGCTGACCCTTTAATAATTGGGGAATTTTTCGGGTGTTTCTGGCACGGGTGTCCCAATCACACTGACCATAATGGGTACAATTACGAACTTAAAGAATCTAATATCAATAATTACTTAAAAACTCTCGACAAAATCGAGTTTTATCGTCCAAATTACCCCAACGCGCGTTTAATTACCATATGGGAGTGTGAATGGGACGCTTTTTTAAAAAACCCCGAAATAAATTTTTTTCCGACGAACTGACTTTCTCCGACCCGATAAATTCGCGAAGCGCTCTGAGGGGCGGGCGCGTTGAAATTTTTTTACTGTATATAGAATCCACCCCCAAGAGGCCTATTTAATTTTACGACTTTAACAGCATGTATTCCTCCGTTTCAATGTCCAAAAATGACCGATACCCCAAAGGGCTCTCCGAAATCTTAACTAGCAACTTTAATTTAATCAAAGCGACTCTTGTCCCACCCCAAGATCTATCTCTCCCCGTCTTGGGCTCCCTGATTGGCGATAAATTAATGTTTACGCTATGCAGAACGTGCGTCCTCTATAATCTAGCAGACTGCCGTCATACCGAGGCGGAACGCGCGATTACGGACACGTATACCACCCCTGAGTTGTGTTTATCCCTTCAATATAATTATAAAGTTTTACAAATTCACGAAGTGCAGCATTATCCCCAACTGTGGGCATTTTCGTCGCCTCGTATGGGCGTATTAAATTATATAATCTAATGACTAAAATAGGGCCTAATTTGGCCTACGGCGATACAGACAGTTTTATTCTGATACACGATAAGAAGTTAGATTTAACTTTATCAAGCAGCTTGGGCGGACTTACGGATGAATATCCTAATGACCCCATTAAAGCTTTTACCACGATAGCCCCCAAGGGTTACTCTATCTTGTTCGAATCGGGCAAAATTTTAACTAAGATAAAAGGCGTTACTCTTACTAAAAAATCAGACCATTTTAAACTTTGACACGATCAAGCAGTTGGCGCTCGAGAACCGCGAATTAAAATACCGAGTCGAGATTCCCTTTAACGGGAAAAGACAAAAAACCGGGCACTTGTATCTCAGACAAGCCGAAAAAGTCGTGGGCTTTACGTCGACGAAACGTATATTTTTCAAGGACGGTACTTCTATTCCCTACGGATATTCATGTCCCTCACACGCCTAAAATTTCAAACCCCGTGTACCTTTCTTTTGGCGGGCCCCAGTAAGTCGGGAAAAAGTCACTGGACCTTTAATCTCCTGAAAAATAAAAATTTAATGTTCGACAATACACCCCAAAAATTGTTATATTGCTACAATCTTTGGAACGATCAATTTGACGAACTAAAAACCCTCGTCCCCGAAATTTAATTCCATAATGGGCTCTTTAGCGAAAAACCCGAAGATTTGTTTGACAAAAGACAAAACAACATCTTGGTGCTAGACGACATTTCGAGCAAGTGCTTAGACAACGCACTGGTATCCGAACTTTTTCGCGTGTGTTCGCATCATCTGAATCTGAGTATTGTATTCTTATGCCAGAACCTATTCCGGAGCCCCCGTGATCCATCACAAATAAAACATTTAAGTCGACAGATTTTTCCGCATAACCCTAATTTTCTGAGCAACGTTTATAACTACGTAACGTCGGATATGCCCTATTCTAACGTTGTTGTTGACCTACAGCAAAAAACTCCCGAATTTCTAAAAGTTAGATCGCAATGCCTAATTGAGGACGGACCGATGCTAGTATTTACCGAAAATTAACATTTTTTGTATTATGTATTGTTTTATCATTACTAGCTATTCTATATTTTTGGTGGAGGAAAACGTACATTATTGTAATAATCAGAATATATAACAAAGTGTTTATTCGAATTTTACGTCATTCTGTAAAATGCCTTTGCCTTGGTAAATTTTAGAAAGCCGCCCGTATCTAACCCTATTGAAAAAGGCTTCCCCAAATCAAAGAAGATTTTTCTAAAGAACGCCACATGAGATCAGGTTGGCTCGATCGCGAATATCTGTCAAAATATTTGCCGCGGAGCTTTACCCGTTGGCGGAGGAATACACAGCGTCAATTGCAACGATATAAAAAAATCTATTAGAAAACTAGGTTAAAGAGATCTCAGTGATAATTATCGGCGAAGAATTCTAGTCTCGCAAACTGGCAGAGTTTGGGGGGCGATTCTCGATTCGCTCATCCCGCCAATCTTGGGTCGTATAATAAATCCGGCGCGATGAAGAAATTTGTCTTGCTACCCGCTGATAGCTATTTATCCGATACCGAAAAATTGCTAAATTTAATACAAGAACACATGATAGTATTCTTAACAAATCCGTTCGAGACGGTAGTGAAGAAGAAAAACTACGAGAATATCTGGCAATGTAGGCGCGGTACCTCAGAATTAAGGATTACGACGGCGCTCCAGCCGTTCAAATAAAACCGCCCCCTTTGCCTCCTTCTTCGGGTACGTTAGCGCCGATTCAGTTGCCACACGGTGCGATCTACCAGCTTCCCGCTGTACCTAACGCCAAATCCGTTCCATCAACTGTTCGCCGCGCCGCCCGTACAACAGGTGCAAAGAGCCGTCAACGTACAGCAACCTCTCCACCAACTGGAAATGGCTATTAACAGGCCCCTCCCAGCATCACTGATAAATCCTGAAATTTCTACACAATGGCAGAGTGTCTCCGGAATTTCCGGCTTGGACGAAAGTAAATTGCCCGATTACGCCCATAAAACTTTAATTTCAGCCCTACCGCATCTCGTGACGTCACGAAATATTCCATTCAAGCCAGACTTTGCAAATACTCCAGACTACAAAAATGGGAAATGGAAGACGGGCGCCAGCAACGTTTTCACTTCGCCCGCTCGAGCTGAGATACGTAAATCTCGAAGCGAAACGAGTCTAGACGAATATAACACGCCAAATTTCAAAGACAGCAGCTACAAGCCCTCGGAATCCACCCTTAGTAATACGACCGAACCTGTTTCCTTGCCTTTCGTAGGACCGCTCTTGACAAGAAAAGAATTGCCAACCCGCCAAGGTCGCAAAGAAAGACGCCGGGCGTATTCTAAAGATCGTGAAATTAATGATTGGGAAATTAATGAAAGGGAAAATTAATGTTTTTTGTAAAACCATGTTTATTAAACACTATTGATTACAAAATCTGTTTTCGTGATTAAATAAATGTATACACAATGCCAATAGCGAAATTACTTCGTTCACATATATTTCATTATTATACATTTTTAAAATTTTCTTAAAGCTTAATCCAGCAGACCTATTTAACAGAAACGAAGCAACGTGCAAACCGCAAGTTACTTGGTTCATATCTTGAATTATATTTTTATTATAAAACCATTTCTGAGCTAAATGATCCAATTTAAAATCGTAGACATCAAAATGTTGACCAAAAGAACAAAAAAAATCTCCCACGCCTTGTCCTTTCCTATTTTTAGCACTGACGAAGATTCCTATCCAATGGCTTCCCGACATTGTTGAGTCTTGTACATTGGCCACCAAACAAAAGGGCTTTTTTTTCGGAAAATCTCGAGGTAAAGTATCTTTGGAAAATGTGCCCAGAAAAAAGGTTTGGTTCTCGGGTCGCATTTTAAAAAGGCGTCCAATTGAAAAGTATTCATGGCAAAACCCTTTGAATTTCTTCGGGGTAAAATGACCCCAATATTTTCTCGTTATTCTTGTCCTTGATATGGTAGAGCGGGCGGGGTTTATTTATCACCTTCGTTATAGTAAAAAGCTCTTTGCCCCAATATCCTCTTAATCCCTTACGAAATACTTTCCAAATAGGTTTTGCCAAACAAGATGCTCATTGGCAAACGTTACTTCGCTAGGTCTAAACCCCGTCGTGCGATGAACGCTGTCGTTATAGGAATTTACAATTTTTGGTAGTTCTTTTATTAATTTTTTCAAGCTACTTTTTGTAAGAAATCTGTAAATTTTATTTTTAAGCGTCCTATTCACTCTCTCACATACGCTGCTTTTTTATCGCCGTAACAAACGAAATGCTTAATCCCCTGGTTCTTGAAATAGCGTTGCACGGTACGATTTAAAAACTCAGAGCCTTGGTCAGTGTTAATTTTCCAAGGCTTACGTTAAAATTTCAGATTCATTTTGCATGATATTATGATATAAATTTTCTACCCCCAGTTTATTGTCGGGAAAGTTCACGTAAAACGCCTTAATTACTTTGTCATAGTTCATGAGGGGTATCGCCATCTTGACATTTTTTCTAGTCTTTCGCAGAAATGTGAAGCGATCGCTTTGCAGCTGATGTGATGGGCCAATTGATTATGGCAGGGCAGGTTTGGTCATGCCTCGGTTAACGTAAATAATACCCTTTTTAATTCGTCTAAAATAGACATTTTCATTCCTTCAAAAGCGTCTTTTCGGTCGGTTATTTCTTTATCGAGACTCGTACGGATAATCTTCAAACGGTCCCAGGCTTCTTTATCCAGGGCGACCCCGTTGGCGGAGGAATACACAACGTCGTAATTTGAATTAGACCCGCGAATATAGCCGCGAATATCAATAATTCTTCCACGCTGGCAGAAGAACCCTTCCAACTTGACATTATCCGAAAACCAGCTATGAAAACGTATAGCTTCTGTAGTGTTATGGAAAACCTTTCAATTTCTTGTTCATAGTTCCAGAGATTCTTCCACACCTTTACGCTAAAATTGACATATTTTCTATGTCCTATGTCATTGACGGTTAATTAAAATTTCAGGCACCGCGAGATTCGCCGATAACAAAATGTCGAGTTGGTTGGAGAGAAAATGGAGGCGTGTCATTCTCAAACCAAAGCGCGCGTCGAACTAATCGAATAGAAAATAGGGTGGCTCATTTTATTCGATACTATAAATCACCTTTCTGTCCCGGGTAATTAAAATCTCGTTACCAAATTTAAAGTACATTATACAAACGACATTAGTCGGTAGGGGGTCTTTCAATTGAACATCTAAACGTAGAGACCCCTGTCGAGGAATACTCGTATGATCAGCCGAGGCATTCTGGTCCGCCGTCATGACGAAAGTGAAGACCGTATAACCTGCCTTAAAATTCGCCAAATTTAGATAATTACCCCTATCTTCGGAAGCTATGCCCATTGACTCGAATAAAGCTTGATAAGGTAAACAGTTATTTGAATTTGCGTAATCCATTTGGAAGCCGTCAGGAGGGTATCTATCCGGTCCGACTGACAAAGATAACTCGGTGATATTTAAATGTTCAAATTGCAAGCTATTTGTGGTCAATAACCCGTTGAAAGCTTCTTCTTTGACAAAAACTACAACGGCCCTTCTTGGTATTCTTCCGAGTATTACGTTATCGCGATTTATGTTTTTCAGACCCTGAGCGATAGAAAAACTTTTCATAATTGTTTGCGTAATGGGATAAATCGCTGGTATTCCGCTTTCTTATAACCTAGCGTGGGCTAAACTTATATGCGGGGCCACCTTGACTTAAGTAACGTATAAATACGCCTGTTCTAAATTTAGCTTATAATCTTTTCCCTGCTCTAAAGCTATTATACAAGTTAAACGAGGGCTTCTTACTAAGCGAAATCTTACGGGTAGTTGATTGACAATAAACTTATTCATGTGGAAAATATTGAGGGGTAAATGGGCCATTAACTCAAACGTGGTCGATTCTTTCGTTCGCGCGCATCTCTTCAGCATTCCGTTACGATCATTGTTAAAAGCAGGTTCCCACATGTCTTCCGGTTTAGAAGTCAAATTCATATAAAACATTCCATTCTCCAGTTGCGTTTTTTTAGCGTCTTCACCAAAATTCAGCAATTTCGCCAAGTACGCGTTATACGCCGAAAGATTATTTGTAGATTGTACAGACGTGTCGCCCAGAGAAGCGTTGATTTGCGAAAAAAGAGTTCCAATAAGATTATTCGTGACCCCGACTTTCACTTCAGTGGCTGGTAGGCCTGTACCATCGAAATGCACGAGTTTCATTTTTTGTTTGAGCATAGTTTTGGATAAATCAATGTATAAATCATCAGTTAGGCTATTCTGTAATTTTCATTTGGATCGAGTCTGTCCAAATCATTTGGAATTTGGACAGTTGGAACCCAAATGACAAAAATGCTTATTCTGTAAGTCTAAATCCCAAATGATTTGGCCATACAAGTAGCTAGCCAAATGGGGGTTATTTCTCATTTAGGTAGTTTACCCCCCCCCCGATTTTCCCTCACGTTTCTTTCTTTTTTTGGTCGCCATTGAATCCGTGTAGAGTGGGTTCTTTTTCGCTGCGGGTTTGATATTTTTCGTGGTATTTTACTACTCTGATTTTTTGATATTACTTCAAGTAAGTTTAAAGCTTTATTGCGAGGCTAAATTTTTATTTTACAAACTTTAAACTACTTCTTAACTTGGGATTCATTTTTTTGGTGGTGGGATATCTTAAGCCTTTGCTTTTTCGTTTAAAATGGCTGCTTTGTTTTTTCGACTTGAGCTTTTTCGTTTGATGTATGAATACCGTGATCGCGTTGAACGTCGCGATCTACGAATTCAAAGGGTTTATAGAGATGTGAATCAAGTGTGGGAGTTAGATGACCTTCGTTTTCGAAGAAATTTTCGCTTAACGCGTGAAATGGTTTTAGGCCTTTGTCAAACCTTTACGGAGCCTCTACAAGGAATTAGAACCACCGCATTGCCAGTAGATTTGAAGGTAAGAAACCTCACAAATCTAGCTATTTTAAATTATACTTATAAAATGAAACGTTCTTTTTCAAGGTTCTTATCCCTTTGAGGTTTTATTCGAGAGGGTCATACCAACTGGATGTAGGTCAAAACCTTTTTCTTGGAGTCAGCCAACCTAGTGTAAGCCGTTGTCTCAGAGACGTTACAAAGGCTATCAACCGGCATCTAGTACCATTGTACATAAAGTTTCCTGTGACCGAAGTGCACAAAGCTGCGGTTAAATTGAGGTACCAAGAAGAGTGCAACTTTCCCGGAACAATTGGAGCGATAGATTGCACACATGTAGCAATTGTACCACCTGCGAACATTGACCCAGACTTTCCGGAGTACCTATTTGACAACCGCAAGTCGTATCATTCTTTGAATGTTCAGCTGGTTTCACTACCAAGAAAAATGTGTTAATATGTTCTTCTCTTAGGTGTGCGATTACGATTTGATTATTCTTTCAGCAAATGCAAAGTATCCCGGTTCATCGCATGATTCCTTCATCTACCGGAGTTCACAAGTGTCAACTCGCTTAGAAGAATCTTACGTCAATGGGATATTAAATGATTCTTGGCTAATTGGTATAACTCTGAAAACTATTTTGCCTATATCTAATTTCAATACTTAATGTTATTTTTATTTTGGTAGGAGATAGTGGCTATCCATTAACTCCGTGGTTAATGGTTCCAATAATAGGTGCTGAAGAAGGAAGCCCAGAGTTCCGTTTTATGGAGGCTTTTTTCAAAGCTCGATGCGCCATTGAAAGATTTAATGGGTGCTTAAAGCAACGTTTTCGTTGCTTGTTGAAAGCTAGGGCTCTCCATTACCATCCCAAATTTGCAGCAGAAATTATCATGGCATGTTGTGTTTTGCACAACATGTGCATGTTAAATGGCTTTGGTGAAGATGTCAGGGAAGAAGAAGACGATCATGTCCCATTCGCCACTGATGACCGCCCACATCCGCATATTCCACCACCACGTAATGGAAATTGGAATCCCTTTAGACAAAGGTTGAGGGAAAGAGTGGTTCGTCGCTTTCGTTTAGCTGAGGGTAAGTAGAAAACGGCCCTTTTAAGGGCCATTAGACAGTTAGATATCATCAAAATAAAGAGTTTCCCTTTCTTGGTGATATCATAGTCGGATACCCTGTGGCTAAGAGGTTATTTAAAATTGGGAAACTCTATTTTGAAGGTATTTACGGTCTAATAACACTTGAAGTTGCCATTTATTCTCTTAAATAGACTAATTTCGTTGAACATGTGCGGAGTATGTTGCCTTCTCGTGGCAAGTGTTGAAAACTTGCTTTTGCAAGGCCAAAACATACACGCTTTCTTTACTCTCAAAGATAAACTTAAAATATATTTTGGGCCTTATTTACTAACTTTTTTGTGAATTTTAATTTGTACTTTTTTAATTTTGATTTTTTAAATATAGTGCATATTGAATTTATTTTTTATTTTTAAATTCAACCCATTCATAATTATTACAAGCATTTCAATAAAAACATGTTTTTTGTATATAAAAGTAATCAACTAGGCTAATACCCAAGGCACCATCTTAGGCCTAAGTAATTTAGCAACTTTTAGTGCCTTTATCGTTGGCGGCCGGGTTACAATGTGTAGGAGGGTGGTGGCAAGCCCTTCATGCCACGCGAGATAACAGCTCTAGGGCGGCGCGATTAGTGGTTTTAGGCAATCGAGTCGGTTTAAAAGGAGTATAAAGTAGCTTTCAATGCTGAAAAATATTTCCTTTATTTTAAAAGAACCACAGTTTCCACAACTTCGTAAGTACCGTTTATTGCCCCAAAAAGTTGTAAAAACCACTCTTTGAAATTTGAAGCAACGAGGATAGAAAAACCAATACTCAACGAGTTAGAAAGCAGCTTATTCGAGTACCCGAATATGCAATTTTTGGTACTCTGTAATTGAGGAGTATTCTCCAATTACTTATGCAAGATCAAGTATGATGATGTTCGTGTACTCGCACAGCCCTAAGCAGCTCCTTACACTCACTATTATCCTTATCAAGTTTTCATAGAAAGGGAAAACCCGAGTGGGGAGATAACTAGCAAACTTAACGCTGAAGAATTAGTAGTTTAGAGTTTTCACCCAGTGACATATAAATATTCATTGCAACCACTAATATTGTGTTTTTCATGTATACTATTGCCAGTTGCTTTCAGTGCTTAATTACCACATTTTTAATTTTGTACCTTGTTACTTATAAGCGTATTTGTACCGATGTACTAATATAAGCCCACTTGTGGCTTATATGTATATCCATTAAATAAATAAGATTTACATTATTAATATTCTATTAAATTATTTGAGTAATAATTTGTGTATTGTAGGAAAGCGTGTATGTTTCGGCCTTGCACAAGCAAGTTTTCAACACTTTCCACGAGAAGGCAACATACTCCGCACATGTTCAACGATATTTGTCTATTTAAGATAATAAATCGCAAACTTCAAGTGTCATTAGACAGTAAATACCTCCAAAATAGAGAGTTTCGAAATTTTAAATAAGCTAGTCGTCACAGGGTATCCGACAATTAAGTCTTCATGCGTGACGATTCAATTATTCAAAAAAGAGAAACTCTTTATTTTGATGATATCTAACTGTCTAATGGCCCTAAAAGGGCCGTTTGTGTTCACTCAACCTATTTATTTGATAAACTTTCGGCAATTTTTTCAAAAGCCACAGCCATCCTTGCTTGAGAACGGGCGAAATCTTCAAAGGATGCAGCAATTTTGTCCAGCGCTATTTTTATGCCACTGATCTCATCATTTTGCGCCTTTTGGGAAGCATCCAATGAAGCTGCTGCTCTTTCATAGGGGGTCCTCCTATTGGCAGCCTTATTGGCTTTTCTCGCTTCATTGAATTCTATGAATTTGTGACAGGTTACTATAAATGGTTTTGCCAAAATAATTGTTTAAAAATTACTTTTTGCAGATTCAACGACTGTCTCCGAAATGTTCCCAACAAGGTCTTCATTTTCGCTGGACATCAATGGCTCTCCAACAACCATGGATTGGTCCACCTCAACCTCAAAACAAGCATCCAATTGTATAAAAGACGCTGCTGGCTCCTCCTGCGGTGGAACACTAATTGTTGCTGTTGGTGCAACGGGCGTCCCAAATCCGGCTTCAACCACTGAACCTAGTCCAGTCACGGTCCCTTTCCCAATAACGGAAAGAAGTCTTTCCTCTAAATCGGTTAAAGGCTCGGGTTGTGGTCCCACCACGAGTTTTTCCCGTTAAGGCCTTCGATGCCTTAGCTCGAATGTTCGAGCGCCATGCTGAAAACGACTAGCGAAGCAAAAAGGTAATTTTATTTAAATTGAAACTTACCTTCTTCCATTTTTCAACAGTTTTGTATGGTCCCAAGCCACAACTATTGAGCTGACCGTTCAATGCTATCCACATAGCATCATATTTTGCCTTAGGGAAATTCATGTTAAATTTCATGTGCACAAAATTAGTATTGGCTTCTAAAAACTCAATGTAAATAAGCTGTTGCTTTGAATGTACTTTAACACCCATTGTTCTATTAAGTTAAGTCAAATAAAAGATTCTAAAACCCAAAATTTTCTCAAGAACTCTAAAAAAATATCACTATCTTTGAAGAGCAAAAACCTAAGTATAGAATTTTCTATTAAGATGAGTATTGTTGTGGAATAATACGAAATTCTTGGAAATAATTCTTTGACACTGTGGAAAACCACATTTTGATTGGGAAAACCCATTTGAAAACCCGCCAAATGAAATAACCAATAAAAAAGAACGTTTCAAAAAAACACATGACGTAGTGCGAGCGGAAATGAAGTTCATTTAGATTTGGAAAGGGAAATCGAGCAATCCATATGAAGATTTGGATTTGGGTTAGAGAATACGGTTTTTCGCGCCCTATCCAAATGAAGCCGATCCAAATCATTTAAGATTTGGAATTGGCTAAACGATTTGGATTGTTTAGATAATAGCCTCCCAGATGCCGGATTAAAAAATTCGAGAGGTCCATTGTCGGTCAAATTATTCGTGGGTAGATATCGTTTTTCGGTCGTAGCTAGTATGTTAGTATTTAACACGGGTCGCTCGAACAAGTTTAACGAACTTAGCATGCCTTCTCGTAGCGCCATTGTTTCTTATCCCAAAAAATCGTCTTTCGTCCTTGCTTTTTTAGTTTTCTTTTTCCGTTGTTTAGGAGGCGCGCGTCTCTTATGAGTTCCACTGCCTGACTGGGGCTTACTCATTCTGTCAGCGGCTTTATGTAACAAATTGCTTCTGGCTAATCGTAAATTGTTAAATTGTTACGGATAGCCAATTTCGGATCTACACCGGATTCCAAATCACCGAACATACGCTTTCCGATACCTAGCGCTTCGCTGCGTAAAGGTTTTACCATAGGTGTAATATATATCATTAATTTCTTAAATATTCCACCCAAACCACGCCCTCTCTGGTAAACGTGGCCGTCAAACACTCCTCCCCCTTATTGAGACTTATAGTAACGGAAATAACTCACACTCTCTGACATCTTTCTTGAAATGAAGTCGAACGACCGTCTTCCCAGCGTTAAATATCAAATCATGTTTTAAGTCTATGTTTATTATGTGACTAATGAATTGATTTTTTATTATTCTTAATTATTTTTATCCAAACTTATATTAATAAAATAAACTCTGAGCTAGTTTAATAAACAATTTAATATTGGGATTAAAAATCATATTTGTATTAAATTTTTATATTTAGTTATTATTGAATTTACTTATTCAAAATTATAAACAAAGCCACAAATATAAAAAAGGACTATTGTTACTTTATATAATTAATAAACTCCAATTTTGAGTGGAACATAATATTTCCCAATTACATTATATTTATTGAGCATTTGATAGATTTTCTCCTTCCCAGCTTCCATTATTTTCCAGGAATAAAAATCTGCTGACAAATTTTGGATTTCGTAAGAATGCAACCTTTTATCAAATGATAGACCTTATAGTATTATGCCACAAAGTATTAGCTTATTGTTTTGGGAAAAAATATACTTGATTTCATAAAATGATAAAATTTTTGAGTTTTCAAACTCGTAAACAAAAATATTTCCCACACAATATTCTATGGTATCATAAATGGCAAGGCGAACAGAATAAAACTTATTAAAATCGTTATCAAACAAACACTGTTAATCAATTGGCAAAACAGTTTTATTAATTAATGTTCCAGTAGACGTTTTTTCAATACCAAGGGCTTTTTCTACTCTCCAGTAGTAACATAAATAAAACTGGTGTCTATTTGCTAAGGTTTGTGTTATTTCTTTAAAATAATTGTGCTTACTTTCAAAGCGAATACAAGAAATGTACCTCAATGGACCAAATTTCTTAATATTACTTACATAGTGCAACATATAATGAAATTTAGGGGTCATAAAATTTAAACCACAAATTAATTTCTCATTTTTTAGGAAATTGGTTATTTTCACTTCTAGTGAGGGTAAAAGTAAAGTTCACAAACCTTGTCATTTTCTGGCCAAATGTCTACGATTATAAGTAGTAACAGTCGAAATAGGCAAAACATTTCACTGGCAGTTCCTTTAAGGTTGTAATTTCCGAGTATTGCATTCTTTAATTGAATTTGTGGTCAGAGATAAGTGTGTGCGTCTACCGATAGGGGGCCCCTGCGGGCGGGGGATACGGGGGTGAAACAGACCCCAGTGGGGGTAAGCATTCCCCCCATTTTGCGTACATTTTCGGCGGGGTCAAAAGGTTAGCTGATTTACGAGGTTAGATGATTTACGATGTTACCCTCATAAAACCTAGTTGGTAACCCCCCATCGTAGATGATCTCCCTATTCGGCAGGTGGTGTGGACTGACACGATGTTATGCAAACAGCTATAAACCGTTTAAATAGATCCGTCAAAACCTATCCGTCATAGTGAATGTCTGGCCCCCTGTCTTTCGAGTTGGTAATAAATAGTTCAAAGGGTTTCCACCGACAAACACTTTCAAACACTTTCGGGCCCCTAAGGGTACCGTAAAATAGCGGGTGGTCATCGGTAAAAGTGTTTTGGAAAAAAAGAGCAGAGTGTATACAAATTATAAGGTTTTATTTATATATTTTTCGAGTACAGGCTGTATAATACGATTTACATTGAAAATACGTCTTTGGAAATGTATTTTATTTATATCATGATAATTACGTCGATCTTCGTAGGGTATATTCCAAAGTTCACTCAAAGGGTTGAAACGAACCATCTGAAATTAGCGTTTTTACGAACATTTTCATTAAATGTTCTACCTCGAGGCGTTTGATGGTAAGAGTTACGATTACGTCGTCGCCGTGTCCCTCGGGGGTGGGTGTGGGTCCGCCGGAGATGTATTTTTCGGATGGCGGGATATCTTGACCCTCCAAAGCATCGGGTGACGGACAGTTGTGATAAAATTTGTCGTGTTCCGCTTGGGGTACGTCGCCGGTTTCCCAACTCCCTAACTGTCCGTGGCAGAGGTAGCATTCGACTATGCCGCCCGAGTCTACAGCGAAAAGTCCGGCTTGGGCCAAGTCCTCTTTGTTCACGTGTACGTTGTCCCATTGCTTGAACGTTTCTAGCCGACCGGTTACGGTGTTGAGATCCTCGTGACTAGCCATCCCGATTCTCTTTGAGCTACGGAATAATATTTCTGGGTCTAAACGCCCCAAAATGACGTAATCTATAAAAATGACGTAATTTAAAAATGACTCACTAAAGATGACGTACTCTACACCATGAACCGTAAAGATTACGTAGATGCGTTGTGGTTTTCATAAGCCAGCCGCTATGGGAAATAGGAAGATGTCTCCGCTTAGGGTACCAAAGAAATGCTGGATATGCTCGAAAATATACCGGTCCGTGAGAGGTTTCAAACAACATTTAATGATTCATTTATCGTGTAATACAATGAAAGAAGATTCGGATCTGGCGTGTGATTGTGATGCGAGTGAATCTCTCCATTACACGGAGGACGAGGAAATGTCATATGATAAAATTATCGATTATCTTAACGAACTTATTGGGGCATGTAAAAAGCGCGGTGACACCATAGTATCAACCGAACCAACTACATCTAACCTGCCAGCCGAATTAAAAATGCAAGGAAATGGCTGCTCTGATTTATTTTCAAGAATATTGTAAAACTATTCAAATTAATAATATTAAAACCGTTGTAAAGAAAATGTGAATACACTTTTTTATATTAAATACATTGTTATTTTTAAAAGTGACCGTATAAAGTAAATTTTACATTGGTAAATTAACACTTAATATTTTTAAAATTCTAAAATACGTTTATAATATTTTTTAAACGTGGGCGAATGAATGGACACAATGAACTATTAATTACGTAATTTAAAAATTGACGCGAGCAATGAGAAAAAACGAGTCGGATTTATAAGATAATAAAAATATTTATTTTTACACAAAAAATTTTTATAAGATGATATATTACAAAAATTATTTTTCTTTTACGAGTCAAAAAATATTATAGGGTGATACAAAAAAATTAAAATGGACTGTCTATTTCAGCGCGGTTCTGGGTAATCCAGTCGGCGAAAAGGAGACTTCGTTCCAAAGAACACGGTTGTCGGGTGTTTAGAGTTTGATGTCGGAATAGACATTTCACATCCGCACTCGATACAGCTGATATAAGGCAGGCGGGTAGTTTAGAATAGGGGAGATACCCCGCGGTCCAGCAAATACCGTGAAGGTTCATAGACACCCAGCCGTTTTGTCTTTTAATGGCGTTCGGAAGTTGTTGTACTGGATAGGGTTGTTCGAAAGTCCAAGCTTGAACGGCGGGAGGGGTCGATACTGTTGATATAGCTAGTTCCTTCACGACAATGTCGGCCCCTTCTCCGCCGGAGCGCGAGGCGGATTTTCCGAGTAGAAAGTCAAATTCGACAATGGCCATGCCACCGATACGATACTAAGGGTTTAGTTAGGAATAAAACGGGGTATAGTCGCGCGACGGGAATTTATTTAAATATAACTTGGTTCAGTTATGTGTGGGGAAGCTTGTTTTAAGTTAAAATTAAAATTAAGTTGAAAAAAAAGCTTGAGCTTTTAAATATATGATACAGGATGGATACCAAAATTTCAAAATAAAATTTAATAAAAGCTTGCTAAATGAAATTTTTTCACTTCCTGACATATTCAATAGGCGAACATAGCCCTTATAAGATAATTTTCAACTATATTTAACTGCAACTTCCATTAAATTTCACCCTGAAAACACTAAAGTTTCATGCAATCCACTAACTTTGACTTTTGAAATTTTTTCACTCAGAATCATCAGATTAAATGGGAGCCACTCTGTAACGTAAAATTAAAAGCTCAAGCATTTTTCCCCAAATTCATTTTTAACTTATCTTAAAACACGCTTCCCTAAGTCTAACTAGCTCTGTATGTTAATAATAAAATAGCTTAATATTTTTTGGAAGTCAATAATTTTGATTCTGAGTGAAATATTTGCATATATTACAGTATTAGTTTGGCTAATTAATTTTTTTCATCTGCTACCATACTCAATGGGGTGAACCTAGAATAACAAAGGTAATTTTCCACTATGTTTAAAGCCAACTGCCCTTACATTTCACTATGAAAACACTGAAGCTTCTTTCAATGAGATAACTTAATTACATGCAATTTTTTTCACAGAATTACAATAATTGAATCGAAAAATTATCCAACTCAGCTTATCAGACTTGGGCAAAGTGGTTTTTAAGTGATGGTGTTAAATAATAAAATATACTTCAGCTTTTGAATAAGATTTTTTTCTATCCAACCGATATTTTTTATATAAAAGCTGAAATAATTTATCCATTCAATTCAACAAGCATTAAAAACCCCGGTTCAAGTCAGAATAGCTGTGCAAAGTACTAATAACGTAGTGTTTTTGGGTTCAATTGACCTGATGATAAATTTTCATATAGTAAAGTTACTGGACTGATGGAAGCTTCAGTGTTATCAGAGCGAAGTCTTAATTACATGTTCTAATTTTTTTTTAAAACAAGTTTATTTCTAGAAATGAAAAGGACATGTTTTATCGAGGCAAACTTTTTCCGTGTGAATGGAGAAATGATAATTAAAGAGTTAGCTATTTACGATACGGAAACGGAGAAGCATAACGTGGCAGTGTAGATGGTTGTATTGGAACATTTGCGATCTCCGTTGGGACGACGGACGGGAAGACTACAACAGCCTAGGAGCCATCGCAAATTATATAAAAGAACAAGGGTTCACGTTTTTTTTGTAAAGGTTTAGTAAAGGCCAAAGTTTTATCGGATTTCATAGGAGTTAACGTCAAGAACGTCGAGGATTTAGACTGTCCTAAATTATCTACCATTCTTTGTATAAGTGCTCCTAAACATTGTCATTTTCACCGTGACCCTAATAATTGCGCCGTTGTGAAATCTCACAAAAATTTTTGGGCCATAATGCTAGGTGGGACTCAATAGACATACTAGCTCAACCCAAAATTACATAAAACTCATTTTAATGTACGCGAATCCATCGAAATTTAAAAAAATAAATCCGCGCAATGTTTAAACCGTGACGATGGTCCCTTTAACTTATACACGTTTTCTCCACTTTTTAAACGTGTTTATGGGCCTCACCCTCTCACACACACAGCAAACCAATTCCTCCTCTCGCAGAATCCACCATTCCGACAATAGTAGCCTCGAGCGCGAACGAAGATATCGAGCCCGTTGCTCATATAACACTTCGACGGGGTCGACTCGCCTTTGAGAAAAAACGCTCGCGGCTAAAGAACAGTTGCCTCCACTTTATGTATGCATAAATATTTTTTGGTCTCAAAGTTTTACCATCGTACTGTCAGACTTTTAAAAATCCCTGAAGAAGGAGGAACAGTTCCTCCGAAACATTCGATTTTTTAAATAAATATATTGTGAATTTTAAAAACGGTTAAAGTCTCTTTTCACTTAGTATTTTTAAATATTTGAATATCGGAATTGTATTTTGCCGCGTTAAAAGTAGAGTTTAGATGTATAGTCGTTTTAAGAAATACTCGTGATATAGGTTCAAGTGTATAAGTTAAAGGGACCATCGTCACGGTTTAAACATTGCGCAGATTTATTTTTTTAAATTTCGATGGATTCGCGTACATTAAAATGAGTTTTATGTAATTTTGGGTTGAGCTAGTATGTCTATTGAGTCCCACCTAGCATTATGGCCCAAAAACACGAAGGTGTTCGTTAAGGGGAGAATTATTGTACGGGTTGTTTATATTTTTGTGCTCTTTAAGCCTTTGATGAAATGGGCTACGGCATTGCCCCATGTAATAATCGCCACAATCACAGGAGATTTTATAAATGATGGCCTTGTCGAGGAGGGCAGTTGGTTCTTTGTTATTACATAATAAAGCTGACAATTTGGGTGGTGGGTGATAAATAGGATCGAGACCTACTGATTTAAGATTTTTGGCTATTTTTTGGAGAGAAACCAGGATAAAAGGGGATACATGCTGGGATGAAAGAAGGAGGAGCAGTTCCTCCGAAACGTTGGATTTTTTAAATAGATATATTTAGATTTTTAAAACCGTTTAAAGTCTCTTTTCATTTGGTTTTTCACAATGTGTTTCTCTTCACTTCTAAAAATACTTAATTAAGTTAGTTTGTATGAAATACTTACTAATACCCGAACGATGGACTTTAGATTGCATAAGATTTGTAAATATCATTTCGAAACTAATAATTTTCACGCTTTATTTAAATCCAGCAATTACATTTTAAAAATGAAAGAACTTAAACAATACACATATAGTCAGAAAGATATTATAAAAACACTAAAATTAAAATAAAATGAAAAACTCTTTATTCAACTGTAATACTTTACGCTATTTAAGAAACGTAATTTTAGAAAACAGACATAACGTAAAACCAATGTGATGAAAAAGTAGCCAAATAATATTAAAACGACTTATATTTTCTTACACACGATTTTTCGGTACCACACAGCAATTTTGTGAGATTTCACAATTGCGCAATTATTAGGGTCACGGTGAAAATGACAATGTTTAGGAGCACTTATACAAAAAATGGTAGATAATTTAGGACAGTCTAAATCCTCGACGTTCTTGACGTTAACTCCTATGAAATCCGATAAAACTTTGGCCTTTACTAAACCTTTACAAAAAAACGTGAACCCTTGTTCTTTTATATAATTTGCGATGGCTCCTAGGCTGTTGTAGTCTTCCCGTCCGTCGTCCCAACGGAGATCGCAAATGTTCCAATACAACCATCTACACTGCCACGTTATGCTTCTCCGTTTCCGTATCGTAAATAGCTAACTCTTTAATTATCATTTCTCCATTCACACGGAAAAAGTTTGCCTCGATAAAACATGTCCTTTTCATTTCTAGAAATAAACTTGTTTTAAAAAAACTTAGAACATGTAATTAAGACTTCGCTCTGAAAACACTGAAGCTTCCATCAGTCCAGTAACTTTACCATATGAAAATTTTTCATCAGGTCAATTGAACCCAAAAACATTTTCTTCGTTATTAGTACTTTGCACAGCTATTCTGACTTGAACCGGGGTTTTTAATGCATGTTGAATTGAATGGATAAATTATTTTAGCTTTTATATAAAGGATATCGGTTGGATAGAAAAAAATCTTATTCAAAAGCTGAAGTATATTTTATTAGTCAACACTATCACTTAAAAACCACTTTGCCCAAGTCTGATAAGTGGAGTTGGATAATTTTTCGATTCAATTATTGTAATTCTGTGAAAAAAATTGCATGTAATTAAGTTATCTCATTGAAAGAAGCTTCAGTGTTTTTATAGTGAAATGTAAGGGCAGTTGGCTTTAAATATAGTGGAAAATTACCTTTGTTATTCTATGTTCACCCCATTGAGTATGGTAGCAGATGAAAAAAAATTAATTAGCCAAACTAATACTGTACTACATGCAAATATTTAACTCAGAATCAAAATTATTGACTTCCGAAAAATATTTAGCTATTTTATTATTAACATAAAGAGCTAGTTAGACTTAGGGAAGCGTGTTTTAAGATGAGTAAAAAATTTCAAAAGTCAAAGTTATTGGATTGCATGAAACTTTAGTGTTTTCAGGGTGAAATTTAAGGGAATTTGCCGTTAAATATTGTTGAAAATTATCTTATTAGGGCTGTGTTCGCCCTTTGAATATGTCAGGAAGTGAAAACATTTCATTTAGCAAGCTTTTATTAAATTTTATTTTGAAATTTTGGTATCCACTCTGTATCATATATTTAAAAGCTCTAGCTTTTTTTTCAACTTAATTTTAAACTTATCTTAAAACAAGCTTCCCTACACATAACTGAACCAAGAAATATTTATCTACGTTATTAGTACTCTACGGAACTATTCTGACTTGCCCCCCACGGTTTTTAAAGTGATGGTTAAATTAGATTAAAAAAATAAATAATTTCAGGTTTTATATAACTGATATAGGGTGGATCCAAAAAAAGTAATTTTTTTTAAATTGAACACCATCTCTTCTGAATACCTGTGTTGGGTAATTCTAAGATGGTTACATATTTTTTTTACGATTCAATAATTGTAATTCAGGGGTGAAAAAATTGCACATAATAAAGTTATCGCATTGAAATAAGCTTCAGTGTTTTCATAGTGAAATGTAAGGAAAGTTGGCTTTAAATTATCTTTGTTATTCTATGTTCACCCTTTGAGAATGGCAGCAGGTGATAAAATAATTAGCCAACCTAATAATGTAATATATGCAAAATTTTCACTAAAAAGCACCATTATTAAACCCACAAAATATTTAGCTATTTTATTATTACCTTACAAAGCTAGTCAGACTTAGGGAAGCTTGTTTTAAGATATGTTTAAAATTAACTTGATAAAAACAATGCTTGAGCTTTTAAATGATACAGGGTGGATACCAAAATTGAAGAAAAGCTTGCTAAATGAAATTTTTTCACTTCCTAACATATTCTATAGGTGATCACAGACTTAAAAAGATAATTTTCAACTATAATGTAAGGTAACTTTCCTTACATTTCACTGAAGCTTCTTTCAATGCGATAACTTAATTACAGGTAATTTTTTCCCAGAATTACATTAATTGAATCGAAAAATATTTATCTCTGTTAATAGTACTCTACACAGCTATTCAGACTTGCAAAGTTTTTAAAGTGATGGTTAAATTAGTACTGGCTGTTTGCGTAACCTCATGTCAGATGATTCCACCACCCCTTCCGAATAGGGACGCTAAATGGGAGATCCTCCAGCTATCGGTATTTGATCTATTGACCTACCGACACTTTTAGCTAGCGAGGGGGGACACCCGCTGTGTCCATTTCATTAAAGGTAAGCTACCTTTTACACCCCTTAGGGCCTATATAAGACGCACGCGCAAAGTGTTTGAAAATAATGGACAGCGTTTGTCGGCGAAAACATCAAGGTGGTTACATATTTTTTCGATTCAATAATTGTAAAGTTATCGCATTGAAAGAAGCTTCAGTGTTTTCATAGTGAAATGTAAGGAAAGTTGGCTTTAAATATAGTGGAAAATTATCTTTGTTATTCTATGTTCACCAGTTTTTGGCAAATTTCAAACCAGTTTTAGCGTAGACAAAGATCGGAACGTTTCTATTGAAAACGTGTAATTATGCGTGGATCCGAGATTTTAGACATTTTGAGAAATACACGCAATTTTATGGGCGTATTCGCCTCGGATTGTCTACCCGATAAGATTAATAGTTTTCCAGCGTCACTGGTTGTAAATCTGGACCCCCACGATGAACCGGGCAGCCATTGGGTCACGATTTACCTTGATAAATTAAAACGGGCTTGGTATTTTGACTCGTTGGCGCTACGGCCCATTTTGCACGCCATTAAACATTTTTAAAACAAAATTCAAGAAAAATCACGCCCAACAAGCGGCGACTTCAATCGACAACGAGCGTCATTTGCGGACATAATTGCGTGATTTATATACGTCACCGATCAAAACGTAGAAGTCACCAAAGCTTCTTTAAGGGTTTTTCACGAAGAGACGTCAACAATGATATAATGGCCACGAGAAAATTTAACAACCTGTTACGTCATCAAAAACGGAGTATAAATTCGCGTCGCGCGACTATACCCCGTTTTATTCCTAACTAAACCCTCAGTTCAATTTTATTTTGAAATTTTGGTATCCACCCTGTATCATACATTTAAAAGCTCAAGTTTTTTTTCCAACTTAATTTTAATTTTATCTTAAAACAAGCTTCCCTACACATAACTGAACTAAGTAATATTTAAATAAATTCCCGTCGCGCGACTATACCCCGTTTTATTCCTAACTAAACCCTCAGTATCGTGTCGGTGGCATGGCCGTTGTCCAATTTGACTTTCTAGTCGGAAAATCCGCCTCGCGCTCCGGCGGAGAAGGGGCCGACATTGTCGTGAAGGAACTAGCTATATCAACAGTATTGACCCCTCCCGCCGTTCAAGCTTGGACTTTCGAACAACCCTATCCAGTACAACTTCCGAACGCCATTAAAAGACAAAACGGCTGGGTGTCTAGGAACCTTCACGGTTTTTGCTGGACCGCGGGGTATCTCCCCTATTCTAAACTACCCGCCTGCCTTATATCAGCTGTATCGAGTGCGGATATGATTTTTACAAAAGGAGACGTAAAGTGTAAATTTTTAGCCGATTATACTGAGACCGCCATATACGATTTGGAAACTTTTGACTGTCCCCGAGCTGCGACTTTTGATACGCCCCCGCCAGTGAAATGTCTATTCCGACATCAAACTCTAAACACCCGACAACCGTGTGCTTTGGAACGAAGTCTACTTTTCGCCGACTGGATTACCCAGAACCGCGCTGAAATAGACAGTCAAATACGATGTCCATTTTAATTTTTTTGTATCACCCTATAATATTTTTTGACTCGTAAAAGAAAAATAATTTTTGTAATATATCATCTTATAAAAATTTTTTGTGTAAAAATAAATATTTTTATTATCTTATAAATCCGACTCGTTATTTCTCATTGCTCGCGTCATTTTTTAGATAACGTAATTAATAGTTCATTGTGTCCATTCATTCTCCCACGTTGGAAAAATATTATAAACGTATTTTAGAATTTTAAAAATATTAATTGTCAATTTACCAATGTAAAAGTTATTTTATACGGTCACCTTTAAAAATAACAATGTATTCAATATAAAAACGTTTATTCACATTTTCTGTACAACGGTTTTAATATTATGAATTTTATTAGTTTTACAATATTCTTGAAAATAAATCAGAGCAGCCATTTCCTTTTCAGTCGGCATTTTTAATTCGGCTGGCAGTTTAGATGTAGTTTGTTCGGTTGATACCATTGTGGCACCGCGCTTTTTACATGCCCCAATAAGTTCTTTAAGATAATCGATAATTTTATCATCTGACATTTCCTCGTCCTCCGTGTAATGGAAAGATTCACTCGCATCACAATCACACGCCAGATCCGAATCTTCTTTCATTGTATTACACGATAAATGAGTCATTAAATGTTGTTTGAAACCTCTCACGGACCGGTATATTTCCGAGCATATCCACCATTTCTTTGGTACCCTAATCGGAGACATCTTCCTCTTTCCCATAGCGGCTGGCTGATGAAAACCACAACGCATCTACGTAATCTTTACGGTTCATGGTGTAGATTACGTCATCTTTAGTGAGTCATTTTTATAGATTACGTCATTTTGGGGGGTTTAGACCCAGAAATATTATTCCGTAGCTCAAAGAGAATCGGGATGGCTAGTCACGAGGATCTCAACACCGTAACCGGTCGCCTAGAAACGTTCAAGCAATGGGACAACGTACACGTGAACAAAGAGGACTTGGCCCACGCCGGACTTTTCGCTGTAGACTCGGACGGCATAGTCGAATGCTACCTCTGCCACGGACAGTTAGGGATTTGGGAAACCGGCGACGTACCCCAAGCGGAACACGACAAATTTTATCACAACTGTCCGTCACCCGATGCTTTGGAGGGTCAAGATATCCCGCCATCCGAAAAATACATCTCCGGCGGACCCACACCCACCCCCGAGGGACACGGCGACGACGTAATCGTAACTCTTACCATCAAACGCCTCGAGGTAGAACATTTAATGAAAATGTTCGTAAAAACGCTAATTTCAGATGGTTCGTTTCAACCCTTTGAGTGAACTTTGGAATATACCCTACGAAGATCGACGTAATTATCATGATATAAATAAAATACATTTACAAAGACGTATTTTCAATGTAAATCGTATTATACAGCCTGTACTCGAAAAATATATAAATAAAACCTTATAATTTGTATACACTCTGCTCTTTTTTTCCAAAACACTTTTACCGATGACCACCCGCTATTTTACGGTACCCTTAGGGGCCCGAAAGTGTTTGAAAGTGTTTGTCGGTGGAAACCCTTTGAACTATTTATTACCAACTCGAAAGACAGGGGGCCAGACATTCACTATGACGGATAGGTTTTGACGGATCTATTTAAACGGTTTATAGCTGTTTGCATAACATCGTGTCAGTCCACACCACCTGCCGAATAGGCGATCATCTACAATGGGGGGTTACCAACTAGGTTTTATGACGGTAACATCGTAAATCATCTAACCTCGTAAATCAGCTAACCTTTTGACCCCGCCGAAAATGTACGCAAAATGGGGGGAATGCTTACCCCACAGGGGCCTGTTTCACCCGCCCGCAGGGGCCCCCTATCGGTAGACTCACTCACTTATCTCTGTGGTCTATTACTTTCCACTCTTTCGTATGGAAAATTTTTGATTAAGTGATTTAAAACATCTAAAATCCAAAATTCTGATTTGAATTAAATGGCAGACTAAAAATTTCCAAATTTTAAGGATAACTCCTTCTTGAAAATCATGCATTATGTCAACCGGAAGTTGTTTTGTTACATCAAAATGCTTAAGCTTCATCAAAGGACTATCTGACGTAACTCCATAGAGTGAGCCTTCTGAAGCATTCAGCTGTAAGCATTGAAGGTGATAGAGATGTCTGTCCATCATTCTTAATACAACATCACTTTCTTTCCCTTTGATGCTAATTTCCATGTAGTCTATTGAACAAAACCGACAGATTCTTCCACTGTTAAAAGTTGCGCTAAAGCCACCAAGCTTATGTAGCCCCAAATTGTCACCAGAAAAAATTGTGGCAACACCATACAAAATCTTGTTTTGAATTTTGATGTACAGTCCTTTGGTAGAAAATTCATTTAAATGGAATAACAGTGGTTGAAAAACTTCATCCCACCCATAAGTATCTACATTACAGAATTTGGCTAGAAATACTAATTGAATGTCACTTAACTTAGAACGATATTTTTTTCCTGTTTAAAAGTGAAAAATAACAACCTACAAGTTTGTTCTTTCCCGTTTTCGATCCTAAGGGGTTTGCCACTTCAAATTCGTCAAGGTAAATTTGTAGTTGCACAGTGTCAGGGCCAAATTTTTGTTTCATTTCGTGGGACATTGTTCCATCACTTAAATGTAATATTTATTGCATGTTACTTAAATTTGGCTTTGTGTGTCTTGATATTTCTTCAGGTTGTGGATTGGTTGTACCATCCCTAAATTAGAAGAGCAAAAAGCTGACAATTTGTATTTACACTTAGAAATGCTTCCTGGTACTTCCATTTAGTTTTGGAGATAAGATTTTCTTCAAAATCTATATTTCGTTCCCTAAGAATTTTTTGTATGTCTTTAGCCTGCATTGTTGACATTGCAAGGCAAAAATCCAAGAGGTCATTTGTTAAATTTTCTGCTACATTATGTGGGAGTAAATGACATTCTCTGTATTTTAAAAAGAGCTTCAGTATTGAGTCTCTCATCTCTGGTGGGCGGAAATTTCCAGCTTGCTCTTCATTTTTATTGTTTTCGGTGTTTACATTTTCTTCATTAATTGCTCCTACGCCTTGACCTTGAACATTTGTTTCCTCCAAAGAAGCACCTTGGTTTAATACATTTTTGTGTTTCTTATAAACATGATTCCTGTAACTTTCAATATTTTTGTATGCTCTTCCACAGTTCTCAAGACCACAGCGAACACTAAAATTTGGATCACTTCCATGTATTAGTTTCATGTGAGCGATTAATCGAGTCAGTCTTAGCGTGGAAAATACAGCTAGCCTTTGGACACTTGTGAAATTGAACTTGGTTCATTTTACAGATAATTTCAACTAAGCATTTAGTAATGTAGAAACGCCCTACCTCCTAACTTTACTGATTTGTAAGAATAACGAGAGATTAAGGAACTACAGCAAAGCGGTATTACATACATAACAGTATAATCGTAACCGAAAGTCCGAATTCCGAAACTCAACAGCAGATGACTACCTTTTTTCTTACATGCATGCGGGGGGGATGAATTTTCCCGGTCAAAAACAGGGGTGCCTTAACGCGGTAATCTTCCCTCTATTTCTTTTCTATCTCTATGGCTGTAACAGTTGCAAACGTCCTTGACATACGAGGCCAACTTTGAATACTCGAAAATCCGGATTGGCGTTGCGATAAATAAAGTACCGAAGATTCAAAATGTATGTTACAAATTAGGCAAATATTTCTGCGGTTTTTCACAATTGTTGCGTATTAGTATACTATATCGCACACCCAAATTGCGAGCTAGAATTATAAAATTGCCGAGTATCAAAATACCAGAAATACTAATACATTACTTCTGGCAACGTTGTCCTTGAAAACCAAGTTAGCCTTGACCTTCGTTTCCAACGGCCAACTTTGATCTCGCAACCACTCACTCCCTTAGACCCAGATTTCGGTTAGATTCGTACACGAGGAGTACACATAAAACACACGTGTCCGTTCTTCACCTCCAAAAGTTTAATTACCCACCAATCCACCATTTTGTAAAAGAAGGCCAATAATTTATCACCGACTAAATTCTGTTTCAATTTATGAGGTATTAATGTCTTCAGAATATAATACGTGCCTTATTAGTGCGGGTAATAGTAAAAGGAAATTAAAATTTAACGTTCTGAACGATGAGGGACATTCAACTTTGGAAAATATAATGGAATGTGTTTCCAGTAATTCAGCTTTTAAGGATTTGAACTTTAGCAACGTTATATTTCAGGTGAGAAATTTTGTATTTCTTTTAAAAGGGACAGTTACTAAAGGTATATTCAAGTTGTTTTAACTAAATAAGGATTGTTATAAAATTTAAATTTTAAAATCTTTAGTATTCAAAGTAGAGCGTCTTTTTCACCCCTATATATCTTATAAAAATTTTATATAAAATTAGATTAATATATAAAACAACTAAATATAACTATTTAGTTGTTACGTTTATCTATTGAGATATGGAGACTTATTTATTAATTTTATTTTAATAATTAAAAAGTCGTATGATGAAGATTTTGAACGAGATATCCGAGATAAAATGATAATAAATGTTATGGTAATTGTCCTGATTATCAAGGAAAGATAATTCCAATGTAACAATAATAAATGCATGAGCTATAGAAAATAGGTATTTGGTATTATTTAGGAAAAAAGTCATCTGAAATATGAAAGACCTAAGAAAAAACTCTGTCCAAATCCTAAAGAATCAAATAATTTGGTAAATTATGTTTGAAATTTATGGAGCGCCAAACCGGCAAAAATTGTTTGAAATTTCTATAAAAATAAGATAATTAAAACGTCTATAAAAGTATGAAAGAACGTCTAAAAAAGTATAAAAGAATGTCTATAAAAGTATGCAAGAACGTCTATATATAAATATATAAAACACCAGTTTGTTTTCTCATGGTAGCGAAGGGGGTGGATATACCCAGTTTATTTTTTGTAGGGGTCTAGAGGAAAAGCTTATTTACATCACTGTTACCGATGGCGCGTGCACTCAGAGTTTACACCTGCGGTTGTAAAAATTAAAAAACCCAACCCGGGCAAGTTGTCTATGGAGTTCCTACTTCCCACCAAGATATACGGTTGCCGATGTTAACGCCCACAAATAAAATTGTGTAATTTTCCTAGTTTAAGTTGAATAAAATCAGAAATTCACGAATTTCTGAATAAATTGTTGACCCAAATTGTTTAATTATTAAATTGTGGAAGCTTGTGATTACGGCGGTCGTCCCCTGGATGTCTTTCTATAAAACCTAGAGATGTCTTTAGGCCTTTAATTTGGTTCAATCATGGCTCAATAGGGATGAAACTAGGACGTTCATTAGATATCGTAACAAATAATTTAAAAAGCCAAACTTGATATTAAAATTTTATTCAAAACATTAAAATACAAGATAATGGAAAAAAATCCAGCAACAAGTGTACAATTTGAATGTAATAACACGAACTCTGCAAGTATTAGCAGTTAACATCGAAATAAACAATGAAAAAATTAAATAACCTTCCTTATACAAATGTAAAAAAAACCAATAAAATTAATTTTTAAATCAGAAGCAAAATAAAACTAAGCCATTTAACACTATTCCTTAAAAAAAATTAAGACAATCGGATGAAAAATGTACTCTAGAAATTACTGTTTCTCGAAGCTTAATTTTAATATTGATCCAAATCTTACTTTTGGAATTACAATTAAACTATATAATATATCACAGTATAAAATAAAGCTTTAGGCGAACCGTTCAGTGAGAGTAATGCATAATTAACTTAAAAAGTTAAATTGAAACATGTACAGGTCCAAAATGAACTTTAAAAACAGCGAACCTTCCTTAACTTTCGGAGAATACACTGCAAATCTTACTTTTTAAATTCCAAATTCTCTATATAAAATATAACAGTATGAAATAAAGCTTTAGGCGAACCTTTCAGTGAGAGTAATGAATAATAAACTTAAAAAGTTAAATTGAAACATGTACAGGCCCAAAATGAACTTTAAAAACAGCGAATCTTCCCTAACATTCGGAGAATTCACGCAAATCTTACTTTTGGAATTACAATTTAACTATATAAATTATCACAGTATAAAATAAAGCTTTAGGCGAACCGTTCAGTGAGAGTAATGAATAATAAACTTAAAAAGTTAAATTGAAACATGTACAGGTCCAAAATGAACTTTAAAAACAGCGAACCTTCCCTAACATTCGGAGAATTACACGCAAATCTTACTTTTGGAATTCCAAATTCAATATACAAAATATAACAAAATTAAATAAAGCTTTAGGCGAACCTTTCAGTGAGAGTAATGAATAATAAACTTAAAAAGTTAAATTGAAACATGTACAGGTCCAAAATGAACCTTAAAAACAACGAACCTTCCCTAACATTTGGAGAATTCAATTCAAATCTTACTTTTGGAATTACCATTTAACTATATAAATTATCACAGTATAAAATAAAGCTTTAGGCGAACCGTTTAGTGAGAGTAATGAATAATAAACTTAAAAAGTTAAATTGAAACATGTACAGGTCCAAAATGAACTTTAAAAACAGCGAACCTTCCCTAACATTCGGAGAATTACACGCAAATCTTACTTTTGGAATTCCAAATTCAATATACAAAATATAACAAAATTAAATAAAGCTTTAGGCGAACCTTTCAGTGAGAGTAATTAATAATAAACTTAAAAAGTGAAATTGAAACATGTGCAGGTCGAAAATGTATAGACTTTGATCAAACATATTTTCTTCCTACCTCTGTAAAAGACACATTAAAAAATCGAGTTAAAATCATTAAAAAAATCAAACAGTTTTTTAATAAAATACTTACTCTTATGATATATTATCAGCAATACTAGAGATTACTATGTTATAATCTTTAACGTTTGTGTAGAACGCATTATGTACTTTATGGTGACCGATTCCAAACTATCGAGTAATGGCGTCGTCCAAAAGAAACTACAAACTGGGCTACCAGATATTTTAAAAGGACATTAGCGCGGCCAACTTAGATCAGCTTTTTCGCAGTAATTGGCTGTGATTGTAGCCATATGGCACAAGGAAAAAAACAAATATATAGTTAAACAGACGAGCGTTATTAAAGGGTACTCTTCGAAGAAAGGCATTTCTTCCAATATGTTACTTTTAAACTTTATTTAAACAAATCAAGTATAGTTCAATAATACCACCTCTCAAACGGTACCAAATAGTCCAAATATCAACATTAAACTAACATACAGGAACATTCGTTGGTCAAGTATTTAAACAATGCTTACGTTAATAATGCAGTCGTTACAATCAGGGTAGTGTGTGCTGCCACTAAGTTCTTAATTTACCCCTAGTGGTGAAAAATGGCAATACAATAATGGTCTTTATTACCCTCGGTCAACGAATTAAGTAACGTTCGTAATTTGTTACGTTTAAAAAAGTTCAATTTACCCCTAGTGGTGAAAAATAACAATGCCACTCTAAAAACTAAATATAATCTGTAAATATAACAATAAGCCCATGTCTTCTTATGATAGGCTTATGCTACGATAGAATGTTTCCTAAGTCAATATTAAAAATGATAGTTTCTTAATTTCAGCCTCCCTTATCTTTCGCGAACAATACATGTTCAATTTCTTATTAGACCAGACCAATGGTTCGATGGTACGGTAATATAAAACAATGTATACGTAAACGATTTATGTACGTGAGGCACTGTTAGATTAACTTTACACGAATAATGATTCCTCTGTTTGGGGCAACTTAACCAAATATTGAAACTTGTACAGTTTTCATATCAGGTAATCATGTACACCTTTACAAGAAATTGATAATTATTACGGACAAAACGCCGACGCCGCCACCCTCAGAAGAAATTAATTTTCTACATTTAAAAAATATCTAACACGTCCCCAACGTAACTGGTGGGTCATCATTATAGTATGTGGTTTTTATACTAAATATAGGGATATTTCTTTTGCTGAAGTCAAGTATTTAAATAATGCTTACGTTATTCTCAATAATGCAATCGTTACAATCAGGGTAGTGTGTGCTGCCACTAAGTTCTTAATTTACCCCTAGTGGTGAAACTATAATGTTCTTTAATAATAAACGAACGAAGAACGTTTATAAGAGTTCGATTTACCCCTGGTGGTGAGAAATGGCAAAACTATAATGTCCTTTAATAAACAAGAACCTTTATAAGAACACAATTTTTATAGTGGCGAAAAACTAAATAGAATATAGGTCTGTTAATATCACAATAAGCCCATGTCTGCTTATGATAGGCTTATGCTACGATATAATGTTTCCTAAGTCTTAATGATTGTCACCACTATATTGCTCCCATATAATATAATTATTAGTCATTTTAAAGGTTCACTTACGAAAATTAACGGACCGTTCATGTTACAACTTGTTATAGTCTATTAAACCGCTGCGGAAACATTCCTCGCGCCGCTTGGTTAACACGGAATAATAATATACGATAGATTAGAGGATTTTTGAAATACGTTATTGTCAAAGAAAGGCAAACCAAAGAGTACCTGGGAAACTTTATCGAACGTATTGACTATGTTAAAAACTTGAAATATCCAAGATGGAAACTAAACTCCCTAATTTCTTCACAAACTTTATCCCAAAAATAACCTTGGATACACAAATTACAATAGATAAATTTTAGTTTCCTAAGGCTTATTATTCACGATGGCCAGGCTACCTACAAAATTTACCCGTTATATGTAAACAATATTCCCCACGCCATATAGCCTTTGATACGTGTTAATATAAAAATCCGTTAGCAACAAATTGTTTAAAAGCAAGCTTGAACATGATCTAAAGTAAATATGGCAAATTTCCTAAAAATAACAAAGATGGCCACCCTTTTCAATACACCCTACAGAACCCGTTTGAATATGAATCATTAAAGATGGCGGCCAAAACACATGAATTTCCAACCAAAATTACTAAGAGTTCATAGAACAACCGTTATAAGAGAGACCAGCCTACAAACTTTACCCTGTTCTGTTAAGTCTTTTTTACCGCGCTTCCAGCTTATAAAACTCTTAAATGTTTACTACTTAAGACCACTTGTTGATTAACCCCCACGACGTTAGCTAACTGTTATAAACAAATATGCTGATTTACCTGCCAAAAGGCTAAGAGTTCAACCATATAACATCCACTAAAAGAGATCATTTGTTCAGGTCCATAATCCCAAGAACGCTTCCTAACCGTTGACAGTTAATTAAACCATGGAAACTTTTATACTAGTAAATACAAACTTTACCCCCCTCCGCTTGTTCATTGATCCTTTTCGCGCTTCAACCAAATCACATGTTAAATTCCCGCCAAAAATGATTTGTTAACCATATAGCAACCAGGTCAATTACCCCTAACGGTTACCGTGTAATTATAAAGGTGCAAACTTTAGCCATATATTAATATTCATGTCAAACATAAGTGAAAATTAATAAACCTAAAGAGTTTAACCATTTGTTGATTTATGCACGTGACGCTTACACTTTCCCGCTAAAAATTAATATTCAAACATATAATAAACTTTTCCATAGAGTGTAACTACTTGTTGATCCTTACCCTAATCGAAAACAGTTCAACCACGAAAGAGGTCAATGACCCCTAACGGTAAAACAAACCACGCTCATTAATATTCACCCTTTTTTAATTGACCTTGAACACCTGCACTAAACTTGATTGACAGGTCGACTAATTAGGCTAATTAATTAACACCTGTGCTCGTTACGCACGAGTGCACGCGCGCGTGACACGCGCCCGAGGGGGGGACGGAATCGCGATTCCCCGCTTCATTCCCCCCCGTCACGCAGCTGTGGGCGCGTGGGGGAAAGCACGGTGCGCCCCACGCGTATCCAGGAATACGGTCCGTAACTACTCTTGTTGAATGTTAGCCATTTTTCATTCTCATCAGTCAATTCAACCTTCATAGGACCATAAGCTTTGCAATATTTGATATGCTCTTCCAGTATTCCTTCACTTGAAAATCTTTGTAGACAGTAATGACAGTAAAAGCAAGCTTTGTTGTGCTTTGTTTGAGAAAAAATAGCTTGTTTAAGTTCTTCACCAACACAAAGTGCTTTTCTCGTCATCCGCTATCAAAAACAAATTAACCCTTCTAACTTCCTCGCATATATTTTCGCTAACATAAAGCGGATATATTTCATTCTCGTATGTAAAAATGTTAATTGAAAGATTGCTCTGCTTCTCAAACTTTCCAACTTGTTTAATCTCCATTGGGAAACTAATACCACTGAGATGAAACTCATTCTCATACTGAAAGTATTTTCTTACTAAATGGCCATCTTTTTCCACTGGATGTAAAGCTGCCAAAATAGACCACACGAAGCACTTGTTGTCATCATTTATTAGTGCTTTCTTATTCCGCAACTCCTGGGGCAGGAGAATGAAGCTGGAACCTTTAAAGAGATCATTTTATTATCTAAAATATAAACCTATTTTAAGTAAATGCTCTTACCATTTAGTGGTTTATAGGGAACCAAGGTTAATTCTCCATACAAAGGTTCTTCAATTGTCCATCCGCTGCTTTCTCTCTCATACTCCTGCATTGATTTCTCTATTTTCGTGAAGGCTTCGGACATCTGAGCGTCTAGTAAATCTTCCCGGAGAGTGGTGAAAGCGGTACTATGAAAATACGGCGAAGTTTCTACAAGAACTCCTCCCTCGGTGTAAACCGTGGCCTTGGAGTATCGCCCTTGAAGACTGATATACCATTTTAAACCACGCCATGTTTCCAATTGGTTTAAAAGAATATCTCAAAATCTTGCGGAAGCCTGAGAGGAGAAGGTATTAATATTCTTCAAATCATCATCACCACTTGGAAATATCTTATATTTCGAAACAGTTCCACTCAATGCACGAGTTATAGTAACGTCGACATCAGGATGGAATTCATCATATGGTGGAATAGGGTAACGGTTTCCTGTCAACTGCTGTGGAGCGCGAACCTCGTCTCTATGTTTGTTAAACTCGGTTTTCATGTTGAATGATTTATTACAGTTAATGCAATTATATCTAAAAGCCCCGCCAAATATATATTTTATCACGCTATCGAGAAAAAAAAATTAAATAAAAATCACCAACTTACCGGGGTTTCTTATAATCTGGAGCGTATATATTATGCCGACGCTTGTGCCGATTTAGGTTAGTCACTACCACATTCATCACACAGGAAAACTTTCCCGCCACTTCAATCTAGAAAATAATTACCCAAGAAATGTTTTAAAAAGTAAGAAATTAAAACCTTTTTTTCTTATATAATTAAATACAAGTTTTAAAATTAGAATTGCTACATTGAATTATACATTTATACTTTAAACAAAAGTTTTAAAATAAAAATATATCAAGGTATTCAAATCAGTTAAGAAAATAAAATTTGTTGCATTATATTTTTATATTACTTTCCTTATTACAGTGACGTTTAAAAGTAAACCTAAACTACAAAAATAAATGTTTTTTTAAATGACTTTATCGAGTGATAAAACTATTTTAATAGATGCTTTGGTGACATCTGTCGGCGGCAATGACAAATATTATACAAAATACTAAACTAACAAATGTTATCAAAATTTTAATTACTATAAAATTTTTATTATTTGTACTTGAACCTTTTTTGGTCTTTTTTAGCGATAAAACTATTTTATTAGATGCTTTTGTGACATTAATCGGTGGCCATGACAAATATTATACAAAAAACTAATCTTTCAAGTGTTATCAAAATATAAATTGCTATAATGTTTTTATTGTTTGTACTTGAGCCTCTTTTGTTTTTTGGTATTCGAAATAGCTTAATATATGAAGAAAATAAACACATTACTTAACGCGTAGAAAGCTTTATTTATTTATGTAGTATATGAATTAACTATAAATAAGGTTACTTTATTTACTAAAAGAAAGTAAACATTATTTACACGCAGTTCTTAGTTAAAAAAGATTCTAGTACCTTTAAAGCTCGCAAATAAATAAATATAATATTTATATGCATAATCCTTTCGACATTTATATTATCAATAAGTCTAAAAATACAAAACCTGCATTTGAAATTATATAAAATAAGAACAAAAGTTTTAAAATATATCAAGGTATTCAAATCAGTTAAAAAAATTAAATTAGTTGCATTATATTTGTATAATGCTCTCTAATTACAGTAATGTTTAAAAGCAAACCTAAACTATAAAAAGAAACTAGAAAGATGTTTTTTAAAAAGACTATCTAGTGATAAATCTATTTTAATAGATGCTTTGGTGACATCTATCGGCGTCAATGGCTAATATTATACAAAATATACTAAACTATTAAGTGCTAATAAAATTTTAATTGCTATATTATATTTATTGTTTATACTTGAACCTTTTTTGGTATTTGAAATAGCTTATTATATGAAGAAAGTAAACACATTACTTAACGCGTAGAAAGCGTATTTATTTATATAATATATTAATTAACCCTATTAATAAGGTTACTTTATTTACTTTATAAAGATTAAGTAAACATGATTTATATAGAGCTCTTAGCTAACTTAGTTAAAAAAGATTCGAGTAGTACCCTTAAAACATACTAATACATAAATATAACATTTATTTGCATAATCTTTCCGGTATTTGTATTATCAATAAACTCAAAATAAAAATTCAGCATAACGCTAGCTAAAAATTAAACCAACAATAATTTCAGTTATTTAATTGGAACATTATATTCTTATATAAGAAATTTTTTGACTTAGTTATGATGCATTAATTTTTCTCTGCCTATTATTATCTAAAGATAAAATATATATTTATCTTTAAAAATATGAAGGATATATTAAATCATAGGCAAACAACAAAATAAACGTTACCTTAAGTAACTTAAAAAAATAAATTGAGCTACCAACATTGTTAAAACCAAATAATAATAAAAATTTAATTATATACTACCAAAATCATCATCCAGTAAAATAATTAATTTACTAAATATCGAGAAAAAGTTAAAAGAAAAATAAAACTTTCAATAACGCATAAAGTATAAAATTAAACTTTTTTTGGAAATTCATCAAACCATATTATTTCTAGAAGCATGCATTTTATTAATTAATTTATAAAAACTAAATAAATTTAAACTATCATAAATGGAAGGCAAACTATGCTTAAAGGGTTTAAATAATAACATGTAGAAACAGTATTGCACTAACCTGAGTATAATATGAAGAGTCCCAGACGTAAACTTCAAGAAGAGAGCACCTTTCACGACAGAGGCTAATAAAGAGAATGAGCTTAAGCGCCAAGTTTACTTCCTATTATACCCTATCAATAGCTCCTTCCATTCTTGATTGCACTTTCTACATATCACAAACAAGAATACACTTAAAAGCGTATATGACGTATCTTAAAACAGTTGTCAACACTTTAATTCGGTTTTTTTTGTGGTTAAATCCCTAAAGTGGTCGCTATTAGCTTATCAGATTATCTAACAAGTGCTTTATTTTCTTTCGTCTAACAACGTTTTTTCTAATATAACAGGAAATATATCCCCGATATGTTTAAGAAAATTATATGTCTATTATTACATAATTATAGACCAACTAAAATAAACGCATTTATACTAACTTTAAAAATAACTAAGAAATAACTACGTTAATAAAACAAATTTCCATATAATACATAGAGACAAAAATTATTTGGTCCTCGGACAAAATAAAAGTAATAATGTTTGTCTCTATAGAAGTGGTGGGAAAGTTTTCCTGTGTGATGAATGTGGTAGTGACTTCCGCTACGCATCTAGCCTAAGTCGGCACAAGCGTCGGCATAATATATAAGCTCCAGATTATAAGAAACCCCGGTAAGTTGGTGATTTTTATTTAATTCTTTTTTTCGAAAGCGTGATAAAATATATATTTTGCGGGGCTTTTAGATATAATTGCATTAACTGTAATAAATCAGTCAACATGAAAACCGAGTTAAACAAACATAGAGACGAGGTCCACGCTCCACAGCAGTTGACTGGAAACCGTTACCCTATTCCACCAGATGATTAATTCCATCCTGATGTCGACGTTACTATAACTCGTGCATTGAGTGGAACTGTTTCGAAATATAAGATATTTCCAAGTGGTGATGATGATTTGAAGAATATTAATACCTTCTCCTCTCAGGCTTCCGCAAGATTTGGTGATATTCTTTTGAACCAATTGGAAACATGGCGTGGTTTAAAATGGTATATCAGTCTTCAAGGGCGATACTCCAAGACCACGGTTTACACCGAGGGAGGAGTTCTTGTAGAAACTTCGCCGTATTTTCATAGCACAGCTTTCACCACTCTCCGGGGAGATATACTAGACGCTCAGATGTCCGAAGCCTTCACGAAAATAGAGAAATCAATGCAGGAGTATGAGAGAGAAGGCAGCGGATGGACCCTTGAAGAACTTTTGTATGGAGAATTAACCTTGGTTCCCTATAAACCACTAAATGGTAAGAGCCTTTACTTAATAAAGGTTTATATTTTAGATAATAAGATGATCTCTTTAAAGGTTCCAGCTTCATTCCCCTGCCCCAGGAGTTGCGGAATAAGAAAGCGCTAATAAATATTCAAAATGATGACAACAAGTGCTTGGTGTGGTCTATTTTTGCAGCTTTACATCTAGCGGAAAAAGGTCGCCATTTAGTAACAAAATACTTTCAGTATGATAATGAGCTTGATCTCAGTGATATTAGTTTCCCAATGGAGATAAAACAAGTCGGAAAGTTTGAGAAGCAGAACAATCTTTCACTTAACATTTTTGCATACGAGAATGAAATATATCCGCTTTATGTTAGCGAAAATATATGCGAGGAAGTTAGAAGGGTTAATTTGTTGTTGGCAGCGGATGACGAGAAAAAGCACTTTGTGTTGGTGAAGAACTTAACAAGCTATTTTTTCTCAAAGAAAGCACAACAAAACTTGCTTTTACTGTCGTTACTGTCTACAAAGACTTTCAAGTGAAGGAATATTGGAAGAGCATATCAAATATTGCAAAGCTTATGGTCCTATGAGGGTTGAATTACCTGATGAGAATGAAAAATGGCTAACATTCAACAAGCATGTTATGTAAACGAGAGTTGATTACGTCATGTTATATTGAGAAAATTGAGACTCCTAAGCCAGATCCAGTAAATTCAAGTACAACTAATGTTGGGAAACATCGTCCTTCCGGTTTTGCGTCTGTAATAATTGGTCCCGAGGGGAAATTGATTAAGCAGCCAGTGGTTTACAATGGAAATAATGCTTCAAGGCATTTTTTGGAGTATCTTCAAGAGGAAAAGAGTGAACTATTGGAGATCATGAATATTAACATTCGCATGAATCTATCAGTGGATGAACAGAGAAAATTCGACTCTTGTACTAATTGCTATATTTGCCGAAATAAGTTTGAAGATAGTGACAGAAAGGTTCGAGACCACGAACATCGTACCGGACAATTTAGAGGGGCTGCTCATAATTCTTGTAACATCAACAGAAAACCTCTCTTCCACAAGTCTTGGATGCTTCAAAAACCGTCGAATAACATGCATACCGCACAATATGGAAAAATATTTAACTTTTACATTAGGAAGGTTGCGATTTGTGGACTCGTTACAGTTTCTAAATGCGTCCTTAGACTCCTTGGTTGCTAATCTCCGAGTTCAAGGCTTAAACGCTTTTCCATTGCTTGTGGAGCATTTCAAGGACCAAGCCGAAAGTTTGACCAGAAAGCGTGTTTTCCCATATGAGTATATGGATGGGTTCTACAGGTTTGAAGAATCGTCACTCCCTCCCAAGGAAGAATTTTTTAATAGTCTTACCAATGAGCATATATCGCCAGAGGACTATGACTATGCCCAATTAATCTGGGATAAATTTAACATTAATAATCTTGAGGAATACCAAAATCTTAACGTGCTAACTGACACGCTTCTGCTCGCTGACGTCTTCGAAAACTTTAGGAGTCTTAGTATGCAATACTATAGTCTAGACCCCTGCTACGTGTACAGTTCCCCAGGATTAGCTTGGCAAGCTTGTCTTTTGATGACTGGTGTAAAGCTGGTGCTCTTGACCGATGTCGATCAATATCTTTTCATGGAGGAAGGCATAAGAGGAGGAATTTCTATGATTTCTTTGCGCTACGCTGAAGCTAATAATAGATACATGGAAAACTATGATTCCTCAAAACCAAGCTCCTATCTAATGTATTTCGATGCTGTTAATCTTTATGGGTGGGCAATGAGTCAGCATATGCCTACAGATGGATTCCAGTGGATGGATGAAGAAGAAATAGATTCCTTTGATGTAATAAAAGTCGGGGATTATAGCCCAGAAGGCTGTAATCTACAAGTTGATTTGGAGTACCCTCAGGAAATACACGCTCTGCATGATGATTATCCACTCGCTCCCATTAGAAAAGCGGTCAAACAGGAAGAACTATCTGCGTATTTTTTAAAGCAATTGCAGATTCTTGGTGCAAAATTTATGGAGAATCAACCAAAGCTAACACCAACTTAGAAAATAGGAATAGCTAAATTATCCGCTACAGAAATTTAAAATTATACTTATTGCTTGGTCTTCGCCTTACTAAAATACACCGAGATTTAAAGTTCAATCAAAGCCCATGGATTAAGAAGTATATAGAATTCAACACTCAGCGTCGAAAAGAAGCAAAAGATTAGTTCAGTAAGTCATTTTTCAAACTTATGAACAACGCTTTCTTTGGTAAGTTGATATTTATATATATATATATATATATACACAAACATCAGATTTTATATATATACATTTTATATATATAGTTATCAGTTTCTAATTTTTTTCCTATAATTCGGTTGAGAAGATTGCTTTTCCCTTTGTATTAACAAAATAGTTACCAGCATTCATCCTCCTCCACCTTGTCCTGATCAGAGACTATAACCTGATATAATGAAAAGGTTAACCATGTGCTAATAGCATATTAAAATACAGGTGGCTCGATCAGGCCATTTTTCTCAAAACGTATTTATGCTAGGGTTCTGAAATTTTCAGGGTTTATTTGTTAGGTATGGAAGGCTTTGGTTACTAAATTTCAGAAAAATCAAACGATATATATATATATATACTTTTAATTCTTAAAGAAAATATTTATTTTAAGGAAAAACCATGGAGAATCTTCGGAAACACCGAGACATCCAACTAGTTTGTAATGAAAAACAAGTACAACGAACGTGCTCATCACCTCGGTTCACAAGAGCTAGAATTTTTAATGAAAATCTCGTAGGAATAGAAATGTGTAAGAAAAAGTAATGAAATAATTTATTTTGTAAGAATTTTGTGTACTATTTGAAGTTATTTTGAATTAGGATGCTGCTTAATCGGCCAATATATGTTGGATTTAGTATCCTTGATGTCAGCAAAACCTGCATGCATGAATTTCATTATACTGAGATAATGAAACGCTATGAATCAAATGCAAAGCTGTGTTTCACAGACAATGATTCACTATGTTATCTAATTCAGACCGATGATGTTTACAACGACATGGCAACGTCTACCCATCTTTATGATTTTTCAGACTATCCTAAAGATCATAAACTATTTAGTGAAACAAACAAAAACCAACTCGGATTTATGAAAGATGAATTATGTGGGAGACTTGGCCTCTCTTTCGTTGGTCTAAAACCCAAAATGTATTCGCTGCAGAGTGAGGGTGACGATAAGAATACTGCCAAAGGTGTTGATAGACGTTTTGTCAAGCAAAATATAAAACATAACTGCTATCGGGAATGTCTATTTACGCAACGCATAACGTTAGCGAACACAAATAAAATAGTATCACAAAATCATGAGCTATTTACAACAAATTCTACTGAAATCGCGTTAGGTCCTTTTGATAGTAAGAAATATGTTATCGATGGGATTGAAACACTAGCATTTAGAAATTACCGTATTGCATCATTCAATATTAAGATTAAATAAAGTCATTACACATTTAGTAAACTAAATTATAATTTGAATATCTAGTTAAATTTGTTTGTATTAAAATAATTGCCATGGTATTAATAAGGAATAAAGCTAAAAACCGACTTTTTAATTTAGTTTAAGGCTTATTTATCTCCTAGCCAACAAACGAATTGTCAACCTTAAGCTAAGTAAGAAAAAATCAAAATGGCCGCCAACCAAAGCCTACATACTTAATAAAAAAAACCAAATACCCTCTAATCATAGATTAGGTTCACGGGAAACTACTATCTTAACATGGCTTCAAAATTTCACGATATTATTGTTAACATGTTACCCGCCAGAACCAGCCTTATTACACTACTGATTTTTTTTATCAAATAGTCGAATAATCGAAAATACAGGGAAAAAGTATTTGGTATTTTCAAAAAGTTTGCAAACTGGTCGAATAACCGTGGGTCTTTTTCTAATTTGTTGAAGTTCAAGGTCATCCCAGGAGAGCGTAGTGAAATTTCCGAACTAGTCCTTATTTCTGGTACTTCTCTTTAGGCCGCCGCGCCAAGGACCATATAAAGAGTAGCTTGCACGTCCGATATCCATACCGTTTGTATTAAAACTTCTTAGCGAAAGGCAGAAGCTGTGTATTCTAGCGCTTGTTGGCTAGATTACTCTCGTATTCTCTTTTGTTTTGCAATTTTCTAGAATAGCAAAGTAAAACTAAAATTGAGTCTAAAACGTAAACCAAGTCCAAAATTAAACTAAAAACCGGGAGGAAAGTTGAAGTAAGAAACTTTATGGATTTTTCTGTTTAGAATTTTTGAGTTAACGAAATTAATAATTATTGATTTAAAATTAAATAAATGAAATTTTTTATTTGTAACAAAAGATCTGCTCACTCGCGTTTTACATATATTTAAAAACTTGAAATTTTAATTAAGTGTTTGCAAACTATGAAGTATTTAGCATGTCCTTTGATTTTTATTGTAGTTAGTAGTTACTAAAGGTTAAAAGTCGCTAGAAGACTTGGTCCTGGAGTGGTACCTAGGGTATTAGCCTAGTTAATTATAATTATTATTATTTTGTCATGGTACACATTAAAATATGTATGATAATTGATAAGTTGATATGCAGTATATTTTTGTAGGTTACGAACTTACGATTAACTCATTTTTATCAAATCGGAAGGTTGAAAATAAAGACATTTTGTACAACAATTAGAATTAATTTGAATGGAAAGTTAGAGTTTACCACAGTGGCGTAATATAAAATTCTGGGCCCGCCTGCAGCCTGAGACACCCAGGGAACTTTGTTCTAGGCTATACTGTAACTGGTTTAATATTTTACTATTTTCAAGTAAAACGAACAGTGATTTCAATTACTTTTTTTGACAAATATGCTAACTATTTGGTATTTGATCAGTTAACTGGTCTAAATTTTTGCCCTAAAAATATTCGACCAAATTATTTGACGTTAAAAATATTCGATTTGGTATTTGCCGTGCTTTGAAAAAAATATTTGATATTCGATTCGATCCCCAAAAAATGGTATTTGCACATATCTACATTTTTGTATTGTTTGCTTTGCGGATTATATATATTTATTGTCAGAATCTGAAATTGCCATGAATGATCTATTGGATATTACGTCGAAGTTTTTATCCGCCCGAGGTCTCAAAGTAAACGTTAAGAAGTGTCAATCCTTGATCCTTCGTAAGCACACTATGACTGGGAAGATAGTTGTCCACCAAAATGACGTTTTACAGCTTATGGCCGAAAGTATTAAGGCTATCAAAGTCAGCACCGTTTTCAAATACCTTGGAATTGTGTATGGTGCAACGTTTTAAGGAATTTATCGTCTTATTCGTGATGCTGATTGATAAGAAATATTCCTAGCCCTTGCTCAAAGATATGAATTCACCAAGGCGGGGAAGACGGCGATAAAATGCGAGTCGTGGCCTTTCGTGGTGTTAATTAAATCTGTGAGAGGGGGTTACATACGGGGAAAAACAAAAAAAAGATAAAAATGAGGGGAGATTCGAATTCAGAATGTAAACCCTTTGTCGTTAATAAATCACAAAATCTTTATTTAACACTTATTATATTATAGAAAAACACAAAAATACAAAAATGAACTGGCGGGGTAATTTTACTTTGCTTCTAGTGATGGTTAGGCTATCTCTATTATGGTTCTTTTATCTTTTTCATATACACTTACACTAAATAATAAACACAACAATTTGGGATTCGACAAATAAAAAATGGCACTGTTAACTAAAAATAAAACAAAACAAAAATGGCTACAACGAGGGTACAATGCGAACGAAAAAATATAGTCCAAACTGCATAAATTCAAGAAGCAGAATGAACTCTCAACCTCGAGGGGGGCTGTTTTAAACCCTTTTCTCGAACAATAGCGAGGGATTAAGCCTTCTTTCCAAAAATAATTATCTACGTTTTCACCGGCTATTTCGTATTTCGACCCTGGGTACTCTACAATGGGGGGATTATGATAAATTTCTACTTATCACTTGATTCGTGGCTGCTCTTCGATTTACGGGAGCTTCCGAATTACACAAGATACACACCCACGTATTATCTTGGAGGGACTCGACGGGGGACTTCTTCTTTCGCTGTGACAGTTTTAAACTGCCTGTTCGTCTCGCTTACGGCACGGATGCCCGGATTACGACGAAGAACTTCTTACAAGTGCCGTAGGTACTTCAAGTTTCAGTCTAAAACATCTGGTTAGGCGAGGGAATCGGTCTCGGTCATCTGGTTTTTTTCTCTCGGAACGTCTATATTTAAGGTGATCAACATGTGATTTGAGGGCGTTGAGGGCAATACGCTTCCCGGATTCATTACTGCTCGGCTTATACTCTTCCGGTCGGAATGTCCTAGATTTAGGTCATCTAGGCAGTCAGTGAGGGTTGTTTCGGTCATGAGAGCTGCATTGAGGGTTAATTAATATCTAAGCGCGAATTCATCACCCATTTGTCTATATTTATCTCGACTTGGCCTTTTTCTCGGCCGGGAAACAGAGTTCTCCCAGTTATAAAGGCGGACTTCCTTCCTTCCTGGTACAAGTTGAGTTCTCCCAAAAGCAGAGTTCTGTCCAGTTCTGTATTTTGGGGCTCTGTCTCTTGGTTTTGTTCCAGGGATTTTAGGGCGGAGTTGAAAATAACAGGCATATGGTGACCTCCCAATTTATTTGGCTCATTGGTTGACCCAAGACTCGTGTCCTGTCATGGGATGTATGACGTTGTCTGACCCGCGAAAGGTCCCTTGAGATGGGTTCCGCGTGATTGTGGGGGAGAATGTTCCAGGAAATCACGAGGTTATATTTATTTTCTTGTCAAGCGAAAATGTCCAGGCGCACTTTTTTCCTATGACCTGGCATTGCAAAACGTGCGCTTTTTGTTGGATTCGGGTTACCTGATAGTGGGCTAAAGGCCCGCTAACATGACAAAGTTTCCATGGGATCACTGTGAGTTGAGGGAATATTACTGGTTTAGTTCGGCAACGTTTTGTACTACGGTAATAGACGAGGAAAAAGACAATAATTATCTCCATTTTTCTCTCTAATTTTTGTATTGCTAAAGGCAGGGATTCAGTTTATAATTTATATTAAGTACCCTGTTTAAGTAATTCTCAATTTTATATTTTATAGTGGGGGTTCATTGAGTTCTACCAGATTTATAAACTATATTTAATTTGTATGAATGTTCAAAAGTTACTTTTAGTTCATCATTAAATTTAATTTATATTTAACACTGATTAGTTTCATTAAATAGAGCTCGGAATTCTAAGAAATTTTACATATGGGGCTTTAGAAATACTTAATAATTACTATAGATGGCCGACAGTGGAGTGAATAATGTAATAGCAAAATTAAATAAAACACAAAAATAAAAAAGTAAGTATGCGAGGGAAAATGAACCTGAAGGGTAACAATGGGCATGATGGTAAGAGATGTCTCAACTTGAAGAAACTCGAGGAATTGTTGGAAAAACTTAGGGGTTGGCTAAAGTAAGTGCAGAATGTACCTGAAGATGCTTAAAATGAGAATTAATGGCCCGGTCAATAGGAATGGGAATCGTAGATGTCGTAATGGGTGTCCTAGAATGGAATCTCTATCGCATATTCGCCAGGCTTGTCCTAGCGTTCATGACAAACGAATTGAGTGCCATGATAAAATTATAAACCTTATCGTTAAACGAATTAATCTGAAGAAGTGGGTGGTTATGCGTGTATTCATTGATAGAATTTCTTCCCATTATGTCAGAAAGAGGTGTTAATTTGTGTTGTTGGAGTTTTTTGGGAGACGCCTCACACCCTTAACAACAGTAGTAAGTATAAAGGGGCCACATATAATGTTCCATCGTTTGTAAAAGCCGTTGAGAGATTATCCAGGTAAATGTATTGAATTTATCATCTCTGGTTATACTGTGACTGAGTTGGCCTTCGTAAGGGGTTAAAAATCAAGACAGTTGAAATTGTGCTTTAGAATTCTGTATACATGTACCAATCTTTTATGAAACGGTTCTAAACAATATTTTTGAGTAGTTGAGGAATTATAGTCAGGTGTTGGCATTAATGTATTTGCTTTTTTTATGTTAATGATTTCATTGTACCCTGAATTTTAAAGAAATTTATGTTTTGAGTAAGGGTCTCCCAATACCTGTTGTTAATTGTATAAGGATTAAAATAGCTACAATAATTAAAAAAGGATAAAATGTTTTAAAATACCCAGTTTACTATCGTGGCCAATTAATTTAAATCCATGTTCAAATGATGTATACTTGAGTATATTTTTACATAAAGTTGATTGCTTGAGTAAGGGTTTAACGTTTATCAGGGGGTTTAAAAAATATAAAATGTTTAAAAACTAAATATAAAAATGGTGTTGGTATTATGCGGTGGTATTTTATGTAGGTTGTATAGCTGTTGTATAGAGCGAATGATTCCATGTATTATTTTAAATAACGGTTGTTAGTATCGGGTTTCCCCATTTGTATTTTAATGACTATGATTTTATTGGTTAAGGGTGGTTGTAGTTCCACACTCTGGGAAAAATAACCAAGCAATGTCTTGTACCTTTTAAATGTATTTTGGCTGGTTTTTATTAGTGTATTTATTTTTAATTAATGCTTCAGAGCTCTTGGACAAAACGGCTCCGTTGTTCTTTTTTAAAGGGTGCTGTCTGTTAAGACTTTAAATATTATTTATTGCATCCTTAATAGTATTGTATATTTGTCGCTACAGAATCGAGTTATGGTTCTTAGTTTGGATGTAATTCCGGCGGGCGGTAGCGTATGGCTATAGCTGGTTGCTTCGTCACACCGAAGAAAAGTGTACCATCTTTGATTATAATCGTACTAAAATAAATAATTTTATTATCCAAACGCCCCGTCATCTAATTAGTGACGCGCATGAATGGATTAACGAGATTCCCACTGTCCCTATCTATTATCTAGCGAAACCACAGCCAAGGGAACAGGATTGGCAAAAAGGCGGGGAAAGAAGTCCCTGTTGAGGTTGACACAGCAGTTAAATTTTCTTAACTTCTTTAATTAGTTAAATTGATATTGGAACGAACTCTCCAATTAAATTGTTTTAATTTAAACGAATTTTCGCGAAGTCCCATATCTGGGATGTAATGCTTTTCTATGGTCCCTTATATGGGACATTTTATAACGTGGCCCGGATAAAACACGTTGTAAATAATTAGTTACGATGATAAAACTTAATAACTAATACTTAGATGATAATCTAGAATAAATTTACGGGACGACGAAGACGTCTTTATGATTCTACATCCAAAAAAGGACTGCCTTTATTTTTACAAGGTATAAACGGCTCGGGTAGATTTCCACGCGTTGCCCAACCGTTCTCGGAATTATCCAAAACCCCAGGCAGTGGTCAAAAACCATTTCGCGCCTGGAGGGGAGAAAGGGTTGGTCATTGTCCATCTCTGATGTAAATGAAAGGGGGTGACCCTAAAGGCCGTCGTTACGATTTGGCCCAGAGATCCCAGCAAACACAAACACGTCCTATGGACATCCGATAGACGTCACACTCGGATCTTGCCTTCGTCCGTAGGACATCCCAAAATCCGGGGTTGACGTTGGTTGGACGTTATAGGACGTCCAAATGTTCGGTTTGTCTATAGCCGTAGTATGTCCCGGGGACGAGTTTTCGGACGTCCAACGGCGATCGTCCAATGGATGTCTTTCTACAAAACCTAGAGATGTCTTTAGGCCTTTCATTTGGTTCAATCATGGCTCAATAGGGATGAAACTTTGACGTTCATTGGATATCGTATTCTGAACAAATAATTTAAAAAGCTAAACTTGATATTAAAATTTTATTCAAAACATTAAAATACAAGATAATGGAAAAAATCCAGCAACAAGTGTACAATTTGATTGTAGTAACACGAACTCTGCAAGAATTAGCAGTTAACATATAAATTACAAAACTTATATAGTTATTTAATTTTTATATAGCAAAATAAATTTCGAACTAAACTATTAAAAAATTAAATAACCTTCCTTATACAAATGTAAAAAAAACCAATAAAATTCAATTTTAAATCAGAAGCAAAATAAAACTAAGCCATTTAATACTATTCCTTAAAAAAATTAAGACAATCGGATGAAAAATGTACTCTAGAAATTACTGTTTCTCAAAGCTTAATTTTAATATCTATCCAAATCTTACTTTTGGAATTACAATTTAACTATATAAAATATCACAGTATAAAATAAAGCTTTAGGCGAACCGTTCAGTGAGAGTAATGAATAATAAACTTAAAGTTAAATAGAAACATGTACAAGTCCAAAATGAACTTTAAAAACAGCGAACCTTCCTTAACTTTCGGAGAATACACTGCAAATCTTACTTTTTGAATTCCAAATTCTCTATATAAAATATAACAGTATGAAATAAAGCTTTAGGCGAACCTTTCAGTGTGAATAATAAACTTAAAAAGTTAAATTGAAACATGTACACCCAGCAAACACAAATCGTCCCTGGGACTTTCCAGCATGGTCCATTGAGCCCTGCTTGGTCCCGTCCAAAATTCATCCTACGGGACGAATAACGGACTCGTAGTACCAATTTCGCGACATCCGATATTCAGCCCAATCGACGTCGCATGGATCTCTAGTATTCGTCCGAAATGTTTCGTCCATCAATGCTATCTAGAGGCGCGTTTATCATCAATTTATCCTCATTTGTTTCACCTGTATTTGTAACTGTGACGATAATGATCAATGAACCACAAAATATTATTTTTATTATGAATATTATTATTTAAATTTACGAGTTTATTTTACGTTATTTAATGAAAATAAGTTTTAAATCAACATTACTTATCTGTTCTTCCTTTTTATATTTTTTATACTATTATTTTCATTGTATTCTGATTATTATTATATTTGATGAATTATTCCTACAATCACAGTCAATTACTTACAGTGCGAAAAAGCTGATCTAAGTTCGCCGCGCTAAAGTCCTTTTTAAATATCTGGTAGTGCTGCTAGAGCACTTTGTAGTTTCGTTTTATGAAGCCATTACTCGATAGTTTGGAATAGGTACATCGGTCACCATTATGCGTTCTACACAAACGTTAAAGATTATAAGTATTTTATTAAAAAACTGTGATTTTTACCTCTCCGAGGGGACAAAGTCCCCTAGGAGGGGTTATACTATCACCGTGTCTGTCTGTCTATGTGTCTGTCCTGCGAACGCGTTCGCATTTTCCGTGCAAAAGTTAATCATTGCGTACGCAGTTTCTCAAAATTTCTGCGTTCGCAGTTGCTAGGACTGTCGAAGGGTTGGCAAAATCACCGTGCGACGGTGAGCGTTAACGGGTTTTGCGGTTGGGTTTGGATGGTGTTTTATCGTTAACGCTCACCGTCGTGACGGTTTTAACTCAGTTTGATTGGATATTTTATAATTGTAATGTTTATGTGTAGGGTGTGAATGTTGTGGGTTTTAAGTTCGTTGTGTTTATGTTATGACGATTGTGGGTGTTGGTTTGTACAGGCGTTTTCTCTTCAACTACTTCTTAATGACTTTGGGACGGACCGAGTGCTGAGTGTTATGCAACCTCTCAACGTCCAATGGCAGGGTTTCCACCAATTGTACACGGTATTCGTCTTAGTATTATTTTGCGATTTATTAGCGCCAGCCGGGAATCGAACCCGGGTCTGCCTCGTGCAAGAGATTTACTCTAAACCACTCAGCAACCAACGCTTGTTAAGTTACAGTGTTTTTCTAAAAAACAGCTTTGGCGAATGTCCTTTACAAAGTTATAACGTTACATCATTTTAAATATGTATAAATTATATTGTAACGGGGAGCCGTATCGGGAAGCCTCGGTGGGTTTGTTTACGTTCATAGTACCCTCGGGAGTGGAGAGATGGCGCCACCAGTCCAGCGGCGGTCGGCCGTATCTGGAGTTCAACGGTCGACAACAGCGGGCTTTCGGGTGGATATAAAGAACGTGCTGGAGAGTCCGATGTCATTGCGAATCCTGGGACCGATCAACGATCGACTTACCTCCTGTATTAAGTTTAATTTGTAATCGGTTGGTTTAATAAAGAGTTTTTAAGAATGAATCCTGTGGTTTTAATTCGGTTGGACAACAAATAACTCAGTGGCCAAACCTTGGTCTCCCGTACCCCTACATTTTTAATCTTATATTTAATTAAATAATTTTAAATTATATTAATCTTATATTTTATTAAATAATTAAGTATTTTAATGTGAAAGTTGATCGTGATCAAGAATTGAACTTGGGTCGCATTGTTACCACGCGGATAGTTCATCGCTGAGCCATTGACTTCCTTAAGGAAAATGTCAAAGTAAAGATTATGATAAGGCGGGTTTTTTTACTTAACGGATGAATACAATATCTGTGGATATTTTTTATTGAACTTTGTTTTTTATTTTTGTGAACTGGTTTTTATTTCGTCGGGAATTGAACCGGTTTTAGGACTTTGATTCGTTGCCGCTGTGTTTTTGATTCGTTGCCGCTGTGTTATTGTTTCCTTTTACGTTGTGTTATAAATCTGTAATATATTATTCAATGACATTGTTAAACTCTTTAATTGTCAGTAGGTTTATTTTTTCGGATACGCTTTTTTGTTGTGTTTTTTTAACTGATCGAGATTACGTTCTTTTTGGTCTAATCTTTGGTATTGTTGGTTTTTCTGTCTTATATTTGTATCTACTATTTTTTAAGTTTATATCCTTTTTCCGGCAAATCGTCCAGTCTTAGAGGAACCTTTAAGAGCGTAAGTCATGCCCAAAAGCTTATCCGGTGTCATTATAATAACGTGAAAAATCGTATTTGTGAATTGTAAGGTGTTGCGCTTCTTGATATTATATTTTCTATTGCTTGATTTCTAAGTATTTGAACTAATTTATTGCTTGACTGCGTTATAATATTTTAATATGAGTTTTGTTTCTGAAGTCTGATTGATTGGGTTGTTACTGTGTATTTTTCTATTCGTTATTTTTATAATTTGATACTCTAATTTTTTAAACTGGATACAGTATAACGTTACTTCTGCGTATTTCGAATGTGCGTGACGTGGAGAGTATTTTCACGTTTCATTTGGATCACATTTGCCCCTATGGTTCCGCCTTCCTTCCAATCTTTCTCGTCCTTTCTTGTGTTTTTCTAGTTACTTCGGATTTTCATCCGGTTTAGGTAAGTTGGACCTATTTCTTGCGCACAAGGCGACGTTATGCTTGTAACTACATATTGTATACATTTGTAGTGATAAGTACATTGTCTCGATTAGTGGCTTTTTTTATACAATAACAGCACCTATCTTGTTGATTATTTTTCTTTTTCATATAATGTGAATTTTCGGCAATTAGTGGAAGAGTGGGTTTCATTTTGACAGAAAATGCAATATATACCGTGACGTAGGCTTATGTTTGTTTGTAAGGCTGTTGCTGAGCTTATTTTTCTCCCCTCGTCTAATGATTTTGGTTTTTGTTTGTAAGAGTCCCCCTTACTATTCCCGTAACTAAAAATGGCTGAGGTCTCACGGGGGCTTCTATTTGCTCTCTTAAAAATTCCATTAAGCCCTCTACGTCAAATTCTGAAAGATTTTTTCGGGATAAACTATACTGAAGCCTAATTTCTTCCGGCAAACGCATCATTATGGCGGGACAAATGGTAAAACCGTCAAGTGAAGTGTCCACCCCTAGGGATTTTAAACTTCTTAAATTAACCTCTTTTATCAGCACGTAAACGCTTATATTTTTTTAAACTATAGTTCCGTGGGTTTCTTGCTACCCAAAGTTAACTTTTCCGATTGATATAAATATCCAGATCGTGTTCTCATAAACGCGAGCGAGTAAACTTTTTAAATATCTACCTTTAGGCCAGGTTTTTCCCGGATTTCGACACCATTTTCCTTATTCAGCGCACCTAATTTAGCATGGGAGACCTTTTAGTTTTAGGTAGGTATTTGTACTGCAGGAAAGACCGACTGAAAAATCTTATTGCAATAAAGCACTGTTCACCCGCATGCGAATAAACTTTAAAATTTAAGGAACTACACTTTTTGGGGAAATACTTTATTAATGCCCTAGCTAACTACTAGGACGAAAAGATTCATGTATTCTGCTCTCTTTTTACAAAAAACGGTCTTAAGAAACCTCGGAAAGTAGGGAGGGGTGAAGCCCCTACCCTTTCAAAAATCCCTTCTCTCTTTCTACGGGATATTGGTCCGTTGCGAGCGCGGGGTTTTTCCACTACCTGGAATGCCCCAAAGTGGCGACGTTCGTGTTGTACCCGAACTCGCTTTGCTGCTATTATTGTTGTAAAAATGAGCAACGGACCCCCCCTAATATAGAATTTACCGAATTTTAACTCGAAGAATTATCTACGGAATTAAACATGGGGAATTTAATATCTTACAATTAATTTAATTTTTAAACTAAAGACCTACACTTTCAAAAATATATTTTAAAACTCTTAGAATTCTCTATGGAATTTAACAAGCAAAAATTATTATATTTAAGAGAAGATACCCCATCTTAATTTAAATAAATCTATGCAGCTATAATTCCCGGATGATTTTTAAAAACTAGAAAACCAATATAGAAAATAACATGGGACAATCAAAGGCCGAATGGGGTTAACCTACACTTAATTTTAAACTTGTAAAATTTCAAACTAAATATAAAATAACAGACTTTTCGTTAACGCTGAATGTTTACTCATGTTGAAAACAGGGCACAACCACAATTAAAATAAGTTTTTGAAACTTATCTACACCACCGAACAAAGCACTCCGAAGAGATCGCGTAAAAACTTAAACTTTTAAAAATAGGTTAAGTTTAAAACAATTAAATTTAAACCTTAAGAATCTATAAGTTTTAAAACTTCTTTAAGCAAAATCACTTATTTATAACTTAAAATAACTTGAGATAAAGAGGATGGTTCTTGAGGAAAGACGGTAGTGAGTCGTTTGAAAAACCAACAGGTGTTACTTAATATTTCAGAAACACACATGATGCAATGACCAGATATTAGATTAACACTACCAAAAGCGGGAAGGCAGTACATTCAGAGAAAAAGAGCGAGAATAAGATGGTTTACCTCAAAATCTAGGAAAGTAATAAATAGACAAGAAATGAAGCTTTATTTTAAAACTCAGAAATCTCTTAGGAATTAAACATGGGAAAATGATAACCTTTAACAGTTTATTGAATTTTCAAACTAAAGACCTACTACACAAATTAAGGTTACGTGTAGTGAGTATTTTTTGGTAATGCGATTTCCTTTATAACAAGAAAAAAGAGCTCTACTTAAACCTTTAGCAATAATAGGATTTTCCATTTAGCAAGAAATTGAATTTGTCATCGAGCCATATTTCTGTCATCATAACATTTTTCTTTGAACTGACATCTTTTTAAAATTTTATTTCTACTAATTTTGCGTTGTTGAAAATAATCAAGATGAAACTAAGACACAAAATTTACCTCATATGTTAAAATTTGAAAGTCGTTGGTTAAAGAGATAGTGACAGCTTGGATCAAAGTTAAATTTATGACTTAATAACCTTCATTGGATAGAGTAGAATGCCGTGAATCTGAAAATATATATGTTATACCACTTTAAATTAGTGTTTATTTATGAAAATTTACTTTAAATTATTTGTGAAATGTTCTCTTCCCCGCAAACTCACCCACAAACGACGTCATATTCTGTCGAGAAGCCGAGCCGGTTTACGTGGAGGGGGGGATAAAATTTTAGAAGGGAATTTCCTCGTAAGTTACAACAGCGTTTCTCGCAGTGCTTTCCATTACAGTTTTTAGTAGGATTGAACCAGAAGTTTTGAAGAGTTAGCTAATTTTATAATTGCAAAAGTTCGGTAAAGTCGTTGGGGCTCGTTGATTACATTAGCGTTTGTTTACAATATTTCAAGAGAGATTAGAACAAGATATTTATTGTAAATTATTAATATTTAATCTCCGTAAAAGGAAATTTAATTTTTTTTTATTTTAGGTTGCATTTATAACTCGTGCTGTTCCTAGTTGTAAGAACAATAGCAACCAAAGGCGTTTATCGTTGCATACTTTCCCCTCAAAACAAATTCTTCAACAAAAGTGGCTTGTGAATTTGCAAATGAATTCTGAAAAATTATAGTGAAAAAGTCAAGTAGAATATGTTCAGAACATTTTTCGGCGGAATGTTTTTCAAAGAATCCAGAAACTCTAAGGCTTTTAATGTCTTCAAACATAAGTTTACCTCAAACACAGGTGCGTTTAAAAAGTTGGGCAATACCAAACAACACTGTAATTGGTATGCAAGTTGAAGACTCAGCACTAGCGCAAATCACTGAAAGATCATGTACAATTGTAAGTGAAATCATAATAGTTGATTTTAGTTATTTATGGTAATTGTTTATTTTGCCCTTTATTAGGAAGGAATTGAGTCACCCGCTATTACTACCGCAAATACAAGTGGTCAAACCATATCGCAGAAAGAGTAAGGTTTTTCAAAGGAAGTAAAAACTCAGACTTATTTGCGAACAGTCGCTGATATGGGATGCCAAACTAGTTCAACTAGTGTGGAAATTAATGAAAACCTGGACCCTATCATTTCATCCATCTACAACGATGATAATAATGATTTCGACATTTATGAAGAGCATGACGAGGAAAACCTTGAGCCGGATCCTCTTGATACCAGTTATACACCATCTGAATTAACTGAAGATGATGTCATAACGTAAGTAAATTTAATATATTTGACTTGTTGTTCGGAAATAGGATAGATAAATCTTTAAACAATTTTTTTGTTTTAAGTGCTACGGAATTTGATCAGGACGTAAGGGAGGCCACATTTAGTAGAAAATTTCTGGTATTTGAAGCTGCCATATTACAGTTGTTCCAAATTTGTTTACAATTTTTGTCACCTTGTACTGTAACAACAACAACTTCCGGCTCTTTACACCCAAAACCATGTGCGGATTTTGAAAAGTCACCACATGCTCTCCAGAAAGCCATTGGGAAACATTTTGATTGCTGCTGCTATGCTTTTCTCCGGTCTAAATCCCACTCAAGCTTCAAAATTGCAGGAATTAAATTTTTTGACCATCGCACATATTTTCGAATTCAACAAAGCTACCTCTTTCAAACCATAACCGAGGTGAATAACCTGATCCTGAGAGTGAGGTCTCAATTTATACTTAGCGTCAAAACCACGTAAGTCATTACTTAGCGTCACAACCACGTAACTCAATTTTCAATTTTTTTCAGGTTTGGAAATCTGAACAAAGTTCAATCTTTCATATGCTACGAGGGACGGATTTACATTTAGGAGGAGATACACGAATGGATAGCCCTGGCTATTGTGCAAAATATGGCAGCTACACGTTCCTAGAAACAAAAATAAAGAAAATAATTCACTTGGTTCTAGTTCAGGAAAACCAAATATTTGACCCAACACTCAAAGGTTGTTGACCTCGTTACAATTAATTACAATCTAATATTTTTCATATGCAGAGTAACCAAGTCAAAAACAGCGTTGCCAAGGAATTAGAAGGCTTTAAAATTGGACTCGCAGATTTATGGAGAAATGGATTTACAATATCGTCCATTGTAACAGATCGACATATACAAATCCGTGCCTTTTTAAAGAAGGAATGTCCAAAAATTAAACATTTATTTGACTATTGGCACATGGTGAAATGTTGGTATTGACTTTAAAAAAAAACATTTCATAAATTTGAATTTAATCTATTAACTATAAATTTAAAGCTTTAAAGACTAAAATAATGAAATGCGCAATAAAAAAGGTATGTGAAATACTTTCTGACTGGTGCCGAAGTATTCAAAATCAATTATATTGGTAAGCTTCGTCCAGTGATGGAAATGGGACGCTGAGTCAAGATAAATGGCTCTCTGTTTTACGTCATGTAGGAAACGTGCATACAGGGCATGGTGGACTTTTTGATCAATGCGAGCCTGGCCAATTAGACGAACATCGAAACAAAAATTGGATATTACCAGGTGAATTGACAGAGGGGCTGATCACTTGGCATAATCGGTGTACAAGCCTGTTGCTTTGACTATACTAAAGTGTTAATGTAACTGATTACAGATTTAGCACTACCAAAGGCTAGTAGGATGTGCTTACGTCTTTGGCACTTTTCAATGTACAGGTAGAAAGGGGGTCGGTACCGGAAGTCCCCGCTTCCTCCCCTGTGTGTAAACTAGGTCACTTCCGGCAGGTGGCACGGGGGGGTCGACATTTTCCTCGAGGTCATTGACCTCCGTAGAGTGGCGCGCGCGCGCTGATTGGCTGGCGCGGTTACCATGCGGCGCGTATACTTCGCGCTCATTGGCTCGCGCGGCGCGTGTACTGCGCGCTAATTGGCTAACTGGCGCTGATTGGTTGGTATTTTGGCGCGAAAAGGGGTCAGTACTCCTTTAAAGAAATTCCCAGGCTCGCATAGCTATACTCGGTCCCAGTTTTCCATTGTTAAAGTGGTGACAGGTTTGATTGATTAAACAGGTGTTTATCGGGGAGACTCGTGCGCCGTTGCTAGGTTACCCAGTACGCTGTTAGAGGAAACTCTAGATTTTTATTCGGGACGATTTCGTTGTATACGTAAATTTCGAAGAAAAAATGGCTACGGTAAATAGCCACGATATTCCTTTAAAATTTCTTTCGAAAAAAAGATTAATGAGTTTCGTCAATTGGAAGGTACCAGGTGTACATAAATCAGACTTGCTGCGCAAGGGTTTTATTCGTTACCAGACAGCGTCTCGGTCAAGTGCGCCTTCTGTCCGCTAGTCATAACCGATTGGAAAAGCGTACCCCTCATTCGACACTTGGAAAAGATACCGCTTTGCCCTTTCATGAAAGGAGAATCTGTAGGAAACGAAACGAATCTAGAGTAGGGATGACGGTAGCTTACTTGGTAGGACGAACAACTTTGTAAATAGCAAATTAAAATAGTCACGAGTTCGAATCCCCTCCAAATAAGAGACCGTCATTCTTTTTATAAAAATGGACGACTTTTACGTAACTCTACCGAGTAACGCCTCTAGCGACCTCTATCCGGCGAATACTCAGTCAAACTTTAAAGTAAACTTGGGTCGTTCTATAACACTACCGGACAAATTTGTTGTTGGCGTGTCGGAAGTAATTTTGCCTCCCAACTGGGAAAATATCACGGATAAAACTAATAATTTTCAATTAAAAACGGTGGTAGCTGATTATTATAAAAAACGACCTTACATTTATAAAATCTCATTAAAAGTTGCTCAATTGGAAGCCGAAAAAGACACTGCCGGATTTGTCATTAAATATAGTCTGGTTAAAAAAGTTGTACGCGCTATTAACGAAGGAATAAGGGAAAATGGACTGGACGCCTACATTTCTTTCAAAATCTGGGAAAAATCCGATGGACTTTATTGGATTTACGATCCCACAATACATAACCCGGCTGACCCGACCAAGAAGAAGAAGACCAATTTCGGGTTATTTATTACTGACGGACCTTTGAAAGAACTGTTATGTTTCGAGAGCAAGGATGACACGGGATATCAATCGGGGGTATATCAGCCGTCAAAACCGGTAACCCCCTATATGAGGAGCATAAATCATCTAAATTATATTGAAATCAAAGAAAATCATCTACGCGATATGACTTTTACACGCAACGTAGAAGTTGACTGTAATATTCCGATTGGAACTTATTTAAGTATTCAAGCAATATTAGACGCCATGTCAAACACTATCCCTGATCACGTGAGAAACCTTGTTCATTTCGGTATAAACCCCAATGGCACAATCCATGTAGGTGCTGATCACGGGGCTGTGACTATTTTCTTCAAATCGAGTAAGAAAGGTTTAGGAGAATTATTAGGATTTACGGATTTCGATTTTGACCTGGTTGGTCATGACAGTACTTACCCCGCCGACTTATCCCGAGGAGCCAGTACACTTTATCTATATTCGAATTTAATATACCCCCAGTATACCGGAGATACTTTCGCTCCTCTCATGAAAATTATGCCGTTAGCGAGCAATGATCAGCCTCGTAATAATTCTATTATATACGACCAAATAGACTATTACCCGGTTAAAGCAAGAGAGCTAGAGTTGATCGAGATAGACTTAAAAACTGATTTTGGAGAAAATTTTATATTTAACGCGGGGAAGACAGTCGTTCAAGAAAGATGTCAGAGAGTGACAGTTATTTCCGTTACTATAAGTCTCAATATGGGGGACGAGTGTTTGCCGGCCCCGTTTACCATAGAGGGCGTGTTTTGGGTGGAATATTTAAGAAATTAATGAGATATATTACACCGATGATAACACCTTTACGCAGCGAATCGCTAGGTCTCGGAAAGCGTATGTTCGGTGATTTGGAATCCGGTGTAGATCCGCAATTGGCTATCCGCAACAATTTACGATTAGCCGGAAGCAATTTGTAACATAAAGCCGCTGACAGAATGAGTTAGCCCCAGTTAGGCAGTGGAACTCGTAAGAGACGCGCGCCTCCTAGACAACGGAAAAAGAAAACGAAAAAATCAAGGACAAAAGACGTATGCTTTGTCACAAACTCCAATGTCTAGGCTATATTCGGGACTTCGTTTTTTAAATTACATCGCGGATGACACTATTGTGGCGCTAACACCAAATATTACGATCGCGAGACCCAGGAGAACGTGTACTTAACCCATGGTTAACAAAATGATGAATAAAGACTGTAGCGCTCTACACTTGAATTTTAAACATTTCTTGAGCTTAAAACCCCCCTTTAATTATATTGCCGGTGAAATCTTTCACAATATACATACAGGGATCTCTCGTAATTACTCTATGAATTTCAAATATTTCGGCTGTAAACGTTCCCCTGTATGCTTTATCAAATGCTGATTTTGCAACGGCTAATCGAACTTTATCTCCAATTTTTAAAGTGGGCTTCCCAATCATGCTTAGGTTGCCATAATTTTTTTTCCAAATTGCTGATTCATTGTTTTTATTGACATCTTTAGGGGCGATTCCTGTTGTAGAATGTTTTCGAGCGTTATAAGATTTTGCAATTAATGGTAGTTTATTAAGATAATGTAAATCGCCGGTCTTGGAAATTATTTTAAAAATTTTAGAATTTACCGTACGAACTAGTCTCTCAATCATAGAGGCCTTTTTCTCGGAATACGTGAGATAATGGTGAATGTTATATTTTTTTAAAAGAGCGCGAAATGGGGCGTTTCGAAATTCTGACCCTGCGTCGGTACATAAATTAACAGGTACTCGTTTATTTAAAATCTCTCTAACGGCCTTCAATCTCGCTCGAGGTTTTTTTTATTGGATGAATAAAAATGAATTTAGTTAAGATATCCTGAACTAAGATCGTAAAACGGTAATTATTATTAAAAACTTGTAAAAGCGGTAAATCTAATAAATCAGCCATAAATGTCTCGTCAATAGCTGTTATATATAATTTGTTACGTTTAAAATTTAATCTCCTAGCTCTGTGTTGTGTAAGTTGGTTGTTTGCTGAGAAAATTTTTAATTGTTTTTCCGAAATTTTAGGAAAAGTTTTTCTTAAAGAAACACTGTTAGAATAGCTGTATGGGTTTTCATCATCGTAATAAACTTTACTTAATTGTTTGTCGGTTTTTGACACCACCATCTTTAAATGTATGTATAGTAATAATAAAAACAGATTATAGTAAAAGTTTTTATTTTAATAAATTAAATCACATTTTAAGTTTGAAACATTTTGAACAATATGAAAATATAATTGACTTTCTACTATTAAGGGGTCAAGACCAAATTCCTTTTGGAACCTAACAACAATATGATCGTAGTTTAATCGAAGAATTACAATGTGGATTCTCACAATTTTCGGTAATTTCAAACATTTTATCCGTGAGCTCATGTACAATTATGTCAAGCATAATATTTTTTGCCGACAAAATTAAATTAATCTCCTGATCAATTGTATGTTTACAATGTTTCAATCTTTTCCACCCTGCTTGGTTGAGAGTAAATCCATAATTTGTTGAATAAAAAAGATGGTATAGATGGTTTTTTCCTCTTGAGCAAGATCGTACATCCACGAGTTTTTCCTTTTGCCCCTTGAAACAGTCGATTTTTATCTTTGAACCTTCAAGAGGAAGCCAGGTGTGAAAACTAGCAACTTGGTCTTCAAAAAAATCAGGTATTTCCTTTTCGATTGTGAATAGAGGTTTCTAGGCTTCCAAATTCAGTTCAAATTCGGCGCAAGTGTCTAGTCGGTAAACTTTGATTGATGGGTTGACATAAGCTATCACCGATACTTCTTGTTTAGGTGAGAGACTGAGTTCGAGACATCTTTACCACTACAATTTCACGAAGCAACTAACCAATCTTTGCCCTCGTTGATTGTTTTTATTCCCTAATATACGTAACTTGACGCTCTTGGTTAATGACAAATCTGTTTTCGTTTTCTCCAATAATAATTATGTTTTGAATATTAGTTAAGGGGGAAGAAAACTTCATTACCATCCGTAAACTACCATTTCGTTGAATTGAGAGATTGTTAGAATTTGCCGAAGAATCGTAAGTTAAATCAAACGCGAATAATGTATTACCGTTTTTATAATTTTCGTAATCAATACAAATGCCAGAGTTATTTCCGATTAAATCCATTGCCGATAATAGTGAATAATAAGACCTAGTGTAGAGGTTTTTATTAAAATCTGGCACTATGAACAAATACCAAAAATTTTGATTTTATGAATTTTGCCTATTTCATTAATTTTGACACATAACTGAATAAAATTTGATGACGGCAATCGAAAAAAATGAGTGCTGAACCAAATAAAGAATTGTGTAAGGATAATGAAGTGTTGTCACTACAGCGTACAATTATAGAATTGAAAAAACAGAAACGAAAACTTCAAGCGGAATATATAGCAGAGAGAATACTCCTTGATAGTTTGTTCCCTTTCATACGAAAGGAACCTTCTTACGAATATTTGCAAAGGTTTTCGGAAGAAGAAAGATTATTGAGTTAAGATGAATTATCCACCTGGGGCTTTTTTCGCGCGACAGCGGCTCGAGTGTTAATTGTTAAATGCCCTCTCTACGGTTTAATTGTTGAAAGACGGAAAGATTGTGATGTACCATTAATAGTTCGCGGTAATCAGATTCATTTGTGTCCATTTATTCTTGCCAAATTGGAAATGTAAAATAATATCACAAAAAAAGTTAAAAAAAAAATATTTATAATTTTTATTTCAAGGTGTAACGATAAAATATTTTTCTGTAACCTGTTTAAAATCGGGTTGTTAATGACGTATTTTATATTCCATGACCTGTTAGAATAAACAAACCACATCGCTTTCTATACAAACTAGTTTCGCTTTGATTTTTGTTGGCGAATAATGACTTATAAAGAAAATAAGGAACCGTTTAAGGACTATGAACTGATTAAAAATATAAATAAAGAATTGAAAAAACTGAATCGAAAACTTAAAATGGATTTGATTGCACAAAGAATGATATATTTTCAAAAAGAACATAATTCTCACGAAATGCTTTTGGAAGGAGCCCCAAAAACTGGGTTCTTAAAGGCGATAGACGATTTAGTGGTTTTTATTGATAGCGTGTTAAATGTTATTAACGATAGTTCCTTTGTGTCAATAAAAAATGTTGTAAAATATTAATACAGTTTTAAATTTTAAATCAGTTTTAATTTTTGAGTGTGATAGCTAGAAAGATGTAAGATAATTTAAAAACAAATTATAACAATTACAAACATATTTAATTTCAGGTTCAGAGTTGAAATTTATTTTATAACCTTGTATTATTCATTTTTGAGTTTTATGTTAAAAATAAAGTTTTGTAAAAAAAGTTCTATTATCAATTTTATTCAAATAAGCAACACATTGACGGTATAAGTTAGTCTTTTTAGATGTAAACTAGATTAATTGTTAAAGAACTAAAACCCAAAAATTAACATATTAACCTCACAGACTGTAAAACGTAGCAGACAGTAAAAGCGAGTCTTAGTGTATTATAAATCAAACAAATTAACAATGTTTCGTGTAATGAAATTGATTTCTTACTATTTTGTATGATCGCTTAAATGTATCGGCTGCATTTTTTTAAATTTTAATTAATTTACTTTTGTATTGTCTTTAAAAATGTTAAGTTATATTTTAATAGTTATATTTAAAATATGTTGTATGGATGAATACAGGACTATAAATCGCTGTTTGACTTGGCGATCTACCGCACATTTAAAACCGTTTTACTTGGTAGCGTTATAAATGTACATAATACTATTACATACTAAACAATTAGATAATGCAACCCTCATCGAGGCGGAGCTTCCCCAACTGTCTTAGCCGGCGGGCTATCTTGACGTGAGGGAAAACATTACGCGCACCAACTCCAGGGTATATCGGGAGAAAAAGCCTTACGATAAGGAAGAACGGTGAGAAACGCGCCGAGCTCTATTAAACCATTCCTGCACGTTTTATTCTATCTAGCTAGAACTAAATTTACTGTGTTTTATAGCCGTTACGTTGAATTTCTAATTAACTCGTCAAAAATTGTGTATTTTAATCACAAAAAAGTGGATTTTTGGTACTATTTCTCTTGAAGAATTCATCAAATACACAAGGGTTTTTTGCTTTTACGTGTTGGCAACTTAAGTAAAACTTTCAAAAAACATTTTGTAAACGTGTGCTAAAAGAGAATATCTCTAGTGTACCCTACGGCTATTTAGAATATGAAGATGGTGAATTGTAAAATAAAATTGTCATCTTTTAATTATAAGTCAAAAAACATGTAACAAAAAAACACGCAAAACAGGTTTCATTCAACCACATAGTTATCGTAAATGAAATCTCTTCCGAAAATCGAGTAAATACTTTATTTTTAAATAACCTAAGATTTAAACTTTTAACTTCCAAAATTGAATTTTTACTAAAAAACGGGAATTAATGTATAATTTTTTGGTGAAGGAATTATTATGATTTATTTTTTATTCAAAAATGTTCTTTTTGTATGTTATTTTGAAAGTTTATATAATTGGTGAAGGAATGATTTTTGATAAGAAACATATTATACTTTAATAAAATAATTTTTTAAATTTAAAATGTGTTTGTTGATTTTTACATGTATTCTATAAAACAGTCAATTTATTAACAAACTACGTAGTATGTTGTCTTTGTTTAAACAGTAATGGCTTATATAAAATTTCTTTCACCATTTCGAATGATGGTGTCAGGGCCTACTATGTCGGGCAAATCAACTTGGACGAACTCACTAATTAGATGGAGGAATGAATTAATCGATAAACCTACTTTTAAAATTATTTATTGTTATTCGGTTTGGCAATCAGGTTACCAGGTTTTATCTCAACTTTTAACCGATATAGAGTTTATTCAAGGACGACCTCCAATGGACAGCGAGTTTTGGGAATCAAATATAAATTCCTTGTTATTATTGATGATCTGGCGGACGAGCTTTACAAAAATGATCAAATTGCTAAATTGGTTACCGTCGACAGTCATCATTATGAAATTTCAGTCATATTAATCTCACAAACCTTATTTCCTCGAGGCAAACAATCTCGTTTAATCTCTCTTAATATGTCATATCTAAATCTGTTTAAATCTCCTCGAGATTTAAGTCAAATTCAATATCTAGCTAATCAAATATCTCCAAATAATACAAAAATAATTAAAATGGCATACGATATGGCTACTAGCGAACCTTACAATTCCCTATTTATAGACACATCTGTCACCACTCCAGATAATTTACGATTAAGATCGTACTCATTTAATCAAAACGGACCACAAATGGTAGTTTTTTCCAATAATAAATAATTTACTTTATTATTATCAACTTCATTAAAGACAATGGCTCCAAAAAAGACAGTACGTAAAAACAACTCCTATTGCAAATCCCTCTGACCGGTTTAAAACACACTATCCATATTTAAATTTATTGTATAAATCTAAAGGAGGGATACGTAAAAATTTAATAGCTAACAGTTCTCCAACGCAATTAAAAGCCTTACAAACAGTTTATCTAAGGCCAAAAAAAAACAATTATCTAAATATAAAAAATCAATACGGTTTTTGGCCAGTCCGAAAATTTCACAAAAAAGGAAGCGTGCTTTGTTAATTCAGAAAGGTACGGGGTTCTTCATACCTGCGCTCCTAGGCTCTATCGTTCCTTTAATTGCGAATTTATTCAATAAAAGATAAAATGAAAAAAATGATTTTAGTTCCCGCATCGAGTGTCGGACAAATATCTCAAGAAAATAAGCAACTTGTTTCTCCCCAGGAAACATATTATAACTTATTAGATAATGAGATGCAAAATACATTATCTTCTAATTTAAACAACCGCTCCAAATTACGCTAATTTTAAAAAATACTGAGCGAGGCCAGGGAAATGAGGAAGGCGATACCCGTACCAAAAGTCGAAATTAACAACTTTCAAGCACCCGTACCTGTTGCCCCATTAAATTCCCCGTTCGCCTCGCAAATTTATTCACCCTTCAAGACGCCCGAGGGAGTTAACGCTGGGGAAGCCGCAGAGCTGCGTCTAAATACTATAACACGCAAAATGAAAGACTATCTCAGCGAGAGAGAAAACGAACAGACTAGGAAATTCCCGAGTCCCTTAAAGACTGTTGATTCTTGGGAAAGGAAATCATCTACGCCGATTGTTAAGCAACAAAAGACAAATATTGATAATAAGATGCAAACACGATTAAATCAAGAAAATGAAATATTTGAAGAATACTTAAAAAATACCGATATTGGAAGTCGTTTAAGCAAGGAAGATGATTGGGATCGAGAGCTATCTTTGGAGGAGGGTGCTGTTGGAGGAGTTCCAATATCACCGCAAAAAAATTAAAATCCCCATCGCCTAAAAAATCTCCCAGGCCAAAACGACAAACCAGGCCTCCTCCGCGCTGGCAAGAATAATAAAAATGTGTAACAATAATTATGTTTGAAATAAATAAACATATTTTTTATTCTAAACAAATCGATTTATTTCGCTTTCACTCTTTCATCAAATGAATACATATATTCAACAACGCTAAACTATCATTTCTTTTTAAATTGAAATTATACAATTCGTTAATTATTTTACTGTAAGAAATCCCCATACATCTCGAGGTTAGAAAATAAATCACATGTGGTCCACAGTTTTGGCTTTTATCTGATTGAAATTTATGAGTGCTGTATCGAATACGCTTGCCATATCGTTCTAGCAAAAATCCATAATCATGATGTGATCGTCCTAAAGAACAAAAAAGTCCAGAGTGTCGCCCGATTTGTAAACAGCCGTCCAATGAGACCCTAGAAGCGTATCAGGGTCGGTATTAACTACGAAACAATATGATTTGTTTTTAATTGGAGGTTTGGGTAATCTATTAGCGGGAAACACTCCGATAAATTTATCTCTCGAGCGTGGGTCACACTTAAGTATAGATTGTATTTGATTAGTATTCATCTTTCACGTCACCGTCAAAATGCATAATTTTTCATCTTGATCTTTTGTTAAGTTGATTCCCCTAATAGACGGCTTCAAACTTCCGTCTTCTTTCTTAAAATGTCGCACGTCGAAAGTCTCGTTACATTTTACGAGGTACGTGTCTTTTCCTAGGTCGTGTGCTTTGTTACAAACTCCAATGTCTAGGCTATATTCGGGACTTCGTTTTTTTAATTTCATCGCGGATGACACCAAATATTACGATCGCGAGACCCAGAAGAACGTGTACTTAACCCATGGTTAACAAAATGTTGAATAAAGACTGTAGCGCTCTACACTTGAATTTTAAACATTTATTGAGCGTAAAACCCCCCTTTAATTATATTGCCGGTCAAATCTTTCACAATATACATACAGGGATCTCTCGTAATTACTCTATGAATTTCAAATATTTCGGCTGTAAACGTTCCCCTGTATGCTTAATCAAATGTTGATTTTGCAACGGCTAAGCGAACTTTGTCCCCAATTTTTAAAGTGGGCTTCCCAATCATGCTTAGGTTGCCATAATTTTTTTTCCAAATTGCCGATTCATTGTTGTCGAATGTTTTCGAGCGTTATAAGATTTTGCAATTAATGGTAGTTTATTAAGATAATGTAAATCGCCGGTCTTGGTAATTATTTTAAAAATTTTAGATTTTACCGTACGAACAAGTCTCTCAATCATAGAGGCCTTTTTCTCTGAATAAACGAGATAGAGGTGAATATTATATTTTTTTAAAACAGCGCGAAATTAACAGGTACTCATTTTTTGAAAATCTCTCTAAAAGCCTTCACAATCTCACTCGAGGTTTTATTTTTTATTGGATGAATAAAAATGAATTTACTTAAAATGTCCTGAACTAATATCGTAAAGCGGTAATTGTTATTAAAAGTTTGTAAAAGAGGGAGGGTCTAATAAATCGGCCATAAATGTCTCGTCAATAGTTGTTACATATAATTTGTTACGTTTAAAATGTAACCTCCTAGCTCTGTGTTGTGTGTAAGTTGTTTGTTTGCTGAGAAAAATTTTAATTTTTTTCCGAAATTTTGGGAAAAGTTTTTCTTAAAGAAACACTGTTAGAACAGCTGTATGGGTTTTCAACATGGTAATAAACTTTACTTAATTGTTTGTCGGTTTTTGACACCACCATCTTTAAATGTATGTATAGTAAAAGTTTTTATTTTAATAAATTAAATCACATTTTAAGTTTGAAACATTTTGAACAAAATCAAAATATAATTGACTTTCTACTATTAAGGGGTCAAGACCAAATTCCTTTTGGAACCTAACAACAATATGATCAAAATTTAATTGGGGAATGGCTAATAATATCATATTTTCAACTCGGTCTTCAAAATTTGTGCTAAATCCTAGTTTACAAGAGACATCGTGTGTAATCGAAGATTTACAATGTGGATTCTCACAATTTTCGGTAATTTCAAACATTTTATCCGTGAGCTCATGTACAATTATGTCAAGCATAATATTTTTTGCCGACAAAATTAAATTAATCTCCTGATCAATTGTATGTTTACAATGCTTCAATCTTTTCCACGCTGCTTGGTCGAGAGTAAATCCATAATTTGTTGAATAAAAAAGATGGTATAGATGGTTTTTTCCTTTTGTCCCTTGAAACAGTCGATTTTTATCTTTGAACCTTCAAGAAAAAGCCAGGTGTGAAAACTAGCAACTTGATCTTCAAAAAAATCAGTTATTTCCTTTTCGAATGTGAATAGAGCTTGCCAGGCTTCCAAATTCATTTCAAATTCGGCGCAAGTGTCTAGTTGGTAAATTTTCATGGATTGGTTGACATAACCTATCATCGATACTTCTTGTTTAGGTGAGAGACTGTGAGTTCGAGACATCTTTACCACTACGATTTCACGAAGCAACTAACCAATCTTTGTCCTTGTTGATTGTTTTTATTCCGTAATATACGTAACTTGACGCTCTTGGTTAATGACAAATCGGTTTTCGTATTCTCCAATAATAATTATGTTTTGAATATTAGTTAAGGGGGAACAAAACTTCATTACCATCCGTAAACTACCATTTCGTTGAATTGAGAGATTGTTAGAATTTACCGACGAATCGTAAGTTAAATCAAACGCGAATAATGTATTACCGTTTTTATAATTTTCGTAATCAATACAATTACCAGAGTTATTTTCGATTAAATCCATTGCCGAGAATAGTGAATAATATGACCTAGTGTAGAGGTTTTTATTAAAATCTGGAGTTAGAGTAGTTTCTGGGACATTCTGGTCATCTAATGAAAGTTGTAAGAACGAGAGATTATTATGGTTAAATTGAAAGGGATTTTCTCGACTGGTGCCATTGTAAGCAGAATTGTTTACCATTCCGATTATTACGCGATTTGGAATTTTACCTAAAAAATATTTGACTTCACGAAATCGCTCGCGCCTGCTGAGATTGTCAGAGTTTTAACGACTGTTTGTGTTAGGTCATACAAAGCTCTTTTTTATGAAGTATCGCATTATGTGCCAGCTGGAGATCTGGATTTTCGAGAATATGTTTACCAGTAAGAACCGCATCTTCGAAAATCAATTTATATTTATTATTAATAAGTTCTTGGGAAATAATTGTAAATTCGTCGGAATTTTTCAAGAGCCGAATTCTTAAATTTACTTTGTTTAAAAGAAATTTGTCTTTTTTACAAGAATCTACATGAAGTCTACCCATAAATTCACAAACTTTCGATCCCGCAATATCTTTACTTCTTTTTAAAATTCCATTGTTTTTTTATCTTTATTATCATCATCAAACGCTAACGCTGGGTCGCAAAACCCGTCTTCGTAATAGCCCTCGGCGGTTTTGTAAGATTGTTTGGCTCCCTTATCAAAATTTAAAGGTGTTGTTAAATATGCTAAGTATGGGTAGCAGTTATTGCTAGACTGAACTAAATATTCGTTCATAAAAACATCTATTTGGCTAAAAATAGGATGAAGTGGAAGGTTACATAGGGAAACCTTTTTTTCGGTTGCTGGAATATCGATTAAAATTCCGTTTTGTTCTTTTTTAACGTGAATTCAAATTTTAAGCATTAAGTTCGACAAGTCGATATAGTAATCTCCCCCCGGGTATAGAAAAATCAATCTGTGTTGCATTCGACAAGGGTGCCAAAGGAAAATAATCTATAAATTTAATCCCTTCAATATTCCCATAAATCAAGGGTTTATTAAAAAGTTCCAACTCCGAACACATAGATTCAAATTGAGGCATAGTGTTTAGTCAAGAAAATCGGTTTTTGTTCTCTTGCGTTTTCTTTGATTATTGCGTAAATTTGCTTTGCGCTTCTTTACTCACCGAATTCCAGAGCCTTTGTGTGTGTTTAATATGGTATCACCAAGAGTATTTAAAAGATTTGTTCCAGCAATTTTACTATTTTTTTTAACGACTCCTTGAAATTTTGACCTGCAAGAACATCGCCCATTATTCTTTTGCTCATATCCAAGCCTTGCATACCGAGTGATTTAGCTACGTGGCGGAAAAGAGGCGTTACAAATCTCGCTAAACTTTTAAAAATTTAACCAAAACCGCGGCCCTCTTGATATTGGCTTCCTTGAAAGATGTTATAGCCGCGGCCTGTTTGTAGGTAATGTGTGTAATATCTTTCCATGATGAGCTTGTTTTAAGTGTACTTTAGACTAAGAATCCAGTCTTTTCAATATTAATTAACCAATAGTCTTTCCTGTCTTATATGGGAGAAGTTCCCCGTAGTCCGACCTTAAAGAAATTTCTATAGTTTGTATTTGATCGTAGAGAACTGGAAAATAGTCTAAGAAATGAAATCTTTCAACTTGTGCTCGATTTTTATTTTCGTTTAATTTGATAATTCTCAACAAGGGTGTATTAGTGTGACCTGTAATTATAGGTTGTATAATATCTGTATAAACATAAATTCCGGATATTCCGTGGTTGAGATCTGCGGGGTACATACCTATTTCGTTAAAACGAGGTCTTTGAATTTGATTGTTTGAAAAACCTAACATTTGTCCGAGTTTGGGGTTATCTATTGGAAAGGTTAAAAAACTGTTTCAACCCAAACCTTTAACTGAAACTGTCGAATCTGAATTAAAATTAAACTCGAATTTAGCTCAACTCTGTTGTGGTAATGAATGTTTCATCGCAATTAAAACATTTTCAATAGTGTGGTAAACGCCACTTGGAATTCGACAATGGAATTTGTCTACAACATTTAGTTTATTTTTTTACCTTGTTCGTAATTGGAGAAATCAATATCGCGTTTTTGTCGTCAACTATTCTCAACTCTGTTTAAATCGTTTCGAAAAATTATAAAATTAACCGTATTATCTAATTCTAATCTAATTTGAAGTGGGTCTAATGCTTTGCTTTTATAAACTGAGGAGATATAATCTATTTTGTACTAAATTTTTAAGAGGTCTGCTAGAGGTCCGAATATTTTAATTTCCAAACCACTCATTAATTCAATTTGAAAATAATATTTTTCATTTTCTTTGAAAATAAAAATCCAGCTTTAAGAGAAACATGCGAATCAAAATATCTTTGAAGTTCATTTAAAATTTTGAAATGAAGAGATAACGGTTTAAAATTCCCGCTAGAATCCTTATTAGCCTCGTAATAATTACGTTCAAACGTATAACTAAAATCTATAACCGATTCCTCATCTGACATAAATTTTTCCTCATACACTTTTAAAGGATTTTGACTGCTAATTAAACCATCTTGAAATTCTGGCGCGTTTATATTAAAAACATTTGCTAAGCTCCCGGTGAAGGCCGCCTGTAGGTCTCGAGGGAATGAAATTCTTAAGTAATGACCTCGATTTATTTCTTCTATTACGTAATGGATTTCGAACCGATTCAAAGGAGGGAAGTTTGTCGCCTGTTGAATTTCGTTTTTTAATTGCCTATGTAAAGATAATGGGATAATATTTCCAAAATCATCTCTCTGACCTTCAAATAAAAAAGGTTGGATAATTGATACAGAGTAGAAAGCCCAATCTTTTAGCTCAAATTGCGGTATTTTTGTAGTCTCAATACGTATGTCGATAAAATTGTTGCGCGAACTAAAAGTAATATGTTTTAAATTATTTAACGGGCCAAATTTTTGAATACCCGTAAAATAAGTGTCTGGTGGAATTTTAAAAAGATCTGCTAATGGATTTTGAAATTTAATTTCCATCCCTACCGGGATTTCTAAATTAAAATATAAATTATCTTCATCATCGGACGATATCGCGGTTTTTAATCCATCAAACTGTCTCGGTTTACATCGTTCTAATAAATCGCGTATAATTAAGTGTAATGTTAACGGTTGAATTTCATTATTATATTGTCTTTCTCCCTCATATCTGCCCGCCTCAAACACAATTGCGTAATTATTCCATTGTATTGGTTTAATAACAGGTTGACATGGTAGATTAACTGCTATTGGAAGAGAACTTGGTAAATTATTTTCTTCGGAAGGATTTAAAACTTTTGGTTGGTTGACCTCTCCATTAATATTTGGAATTAAAGGTTCTGTTGGTAAAATGTTGTTTAGATTTATCTGGTTTCAGATTTGGCTTTTCTTCTAAATTTGGTTTTGGTGCAAGTTTTGGTTTTTCTTGTTTCACTTCTAGATTTAGTTTCGGTTTCTTGTTAATTTTCTGTTTTTTCCTCCTGGGTTGTGATTGTATTTCTTCCACGGGAATTTGTCGTCGTAAATATTTTTGTTGATATTTATTCACAATTAACGCTTTTTTTATTCGTACTTCGATAAAATTTGTTGCGTAAGTTAAAGAAATAGTTTTGGCGTGCTTTGAGAGTGGATAATTAGAAAGATAATCACTGTCGACAAAATCATTTTCTCGAAATTCCAGAACAGACGCTAGGGGCGATGCTTGAGGTATTCTTACTTGCACATCTTTTTGTAACTCTATTTTTAATTTTAAACTATCTTCGTTTTCATTTACTTTTACCATATTTATTTGGATTTTTCCTTTAAGTGTTTGATTGGCCTCAATAGTTTTAGCAAACTCGTTGAGTATATTATTTTGAAGAGATGTTGGAATATTATTCTTATTTCGATCTAAATCACCCTCGTAACGTTTGGGTGGAATTTCAATTTTAATATAATCCCATTGATTTTCTTCGGGTGAAATAACATCTGACACGTGCCCTACTTGGAAATGCGAATACTCATTTGTAATATTCGAATAAGTTTCAGGAAGAATTATTTCTGCTAATGCACAAGCCAATTTTTCATTGTTAAAATTTAAAGGTTTTGATAACTGTACTTTAAAGGTAGAAGGCGTATTTTCCGGGTAAATATCGGGTGATGCGTTCGAAGGTAGAAATACTACGAAACTTGACATCTTTATAATGACAGCTTAGTTGGGCGACATCTCGTTTTATATTATTAAAAGATTTAGCGTGATAGATCGAAATGATTGGGAGTTGAACTTGAGACTGTTTGAATAACGTCCTGCAACTCTACCGATCTACCACGCTAAACCTTTACAGCTTTAAGCTGGGGTCCTGATTCTAGTTTAACGCATACGCCCTGTTTAGTCGGTTGCGGACGACTGGATGCTACGTGCGTGGCGTAACGCCTTATATCTATATATATTTTTTGGTCAAAGGTCGCTATTTTAACGCTCAAATCTCCGAGCTCGGAGAATTCTAATACAATATCGTGCCAAGTGGTATTCTTTGTTAATTTTTCTTGGTCTTGTTGAGCCCCTTTCCCAGCGAATAATTGTCGAGGATTATTTTTTTAATAACTTCGCCGACTTTTGATTTTCTAGCGTATACTTCGGGCAACTGCACTGGTGCTTTTGGGGGAGTGTCATAATTGAGCTTAATGTCGTCTCGGGCTGCCTAAGACATATAGAGACTAAAAACTAATCTCGCTTAAAAAAATTTCATAAACATAATTCCCATCTTGCTGATCTTCTTGAGTCGTCGGGGGAGAGTGAGGGCGGTGTTAGTCGCTTCTGCGAAATTGACCGTTGCGCGGTTTCTTTTATACTCGCTAGGTAAGGGGGAGCAACAAAATAATCGCGTGACAGTCCTATTAACAGGTGTATTCAATTTTTCAAAATGATTAATTACTTAACGAAAGCGGAATGAACCGGTTTCTACGTCGCTTAAAAAGGATTGTTCACTAACGCGGCCATTTTCCCAGCGAATGCGCGACCTCAATTTGACGTAATAATTCGATGACATAATTAATAGGTGATTCTCTCGGTATTGTCGCTAAAGGTATTTTACTTGTTGATACTCTAACAACGGCGCATTCCTCGTACATTCTACACCTGCTCAATCAATCAAACCTGTCACCACTTTAACAATGGAAAACGGGGACCGAGTATAGCTATGCGAGCCTGGCAATTCCTTTAAAGGAGTACTGACCCCTTTTCGCGCCAAAATACCAACCAATCAGCGCCATTTTGAATAATTTCGAGTCAGCCAATTAGCGCGCAGTACACGCGCCGCGCGAGCCAATGAGCGCGAAGTATACGCGCCGCGTGTTAACCGCGCCAGCCAATCAAAGCGCGCGCACAGGGGGGGAGGAAGCGGGGACTTCCGGTGCCGACCCCCTTTCTACCTGTACATTGAAAAGTGCCAAAGACGTTAGCACATCCTACTAAGGCTGTACTCACTTTTGTGAATTGCATTTAAACGAAAACTCCGGGAGAATGCAAGCGAGAAGGAAGGATGGTAAGCTTCGTTGGGTCGTTTAATACCCAAAAGCTAAGGGTGGAAATTTTTCAGTGAAGTCAATTATGCAAGCATCAACATATGGTACTGTTGTTGTAATTTGAATTTTACAAAATTATAATTTCATTTGTATGTTACTATTTAATAGGCCACGTGGAAAAATTGTTCGAAAAATTGATAGAAAGCGCTGATGACAGTTACGAAGATGGGCTAAATAAATCTAATTCATCTTTGCCTCAAACTCTAAAACCATTAGCGTGTCAATATGAGCACCCCAATAAGGAAGAAGCAGTAGCTGCTTATAAACAACATAAGCGTTTTAATTCAAAATAAATTTGGTTTTAAAAGGGATATAAAATTATTTATTTTAAAAAAGGGTACATTTCTCAGAAAAATTCCAATTTTATGTGAGATCGATAATCTTCAGTTGTTGCACCTGGGAGGGGGAAATTTAATCAATATCAATTCACTTTTGATGGTGAAGAAAAAACCCCAACCATGATTAAGGTCGTGAAATACATACCGGTTTAAATTAGAGGCGGTGTTTGGAATCCACAGATATTATCTGATGGAAAGTTGCGGCGAATTGTGTTTACAACACAACTTGGGATGGGTCTTCTGCCTAACCTAACGTATACCATCCTGGTGTACAACTGTAGGAGATGTACCTATATGTTCTGCAATAATAAAACAAAATTACGAATTCATATCTCAAAATATTGAAACATTGTCTTACATGGCGATTGTACCCGGAGGTGGAACGTAATTTCGTTCACAGAACTCATAATACATTGTGATTAGGACGTTTCGGTTGAGGCAAACGTCTCTGAACGCTTCGCTCTGGGTTATGCAGCTATGCCCATCCTCCCCGGATTTTGGGATGTCCTACGGACGAAGGCAAATCCGAGTGTGACGTGTATTGGACGTCCATAGGACGTGTTTGTGTTTGCTGGGATGTGTTTGGTAAGCGCGAAAAGGATCAATGAACAAGTGGAGGGGAGGTAAAGTTTGTATTTACTAGTTATAAAGTTTGTACCTTTATAATTACCAGTTAACCGTTAGGGTTCATGACCTGGTAGCTATATGGTTAACAACTCATTAGCATTTTTTGCGTGAATTTCACATGTGTTTTGGGAAAGCGACGCCAGGATCAGTGAACAAGTGGTTAAACTCTATAGGTCTATTACATGTTTGACATGATTTTGGCGGGGAAACGGGTATAGTTTGTACTCTATAGGTCTATTACATGTTTGTACCTTTATAATTAACCGTTAGGGGTATTTGACCTGGTTGCTATATGGTTAACAACTCATTAGCATTTTTGGCGGGAATTTAACATGTGTTTAAGTGATGTAAACACATGAATCATAGACTCTGAATTATAAAAGGTTTATTAACATGAATAATAAATTATAGCGAGAAAATCGGCATATTTGATATGGGTAGGGTGCGTACTGTTTTATTACCTGTCAACGGTTAGGAAGCGTCTTAGAGGTCAATCAACAAGTAGCTAAACTCTTAAAATTAGCATATTTGTATGTTTTATAACCGTTAGGTAACGTCTTGGGGTTATTCAACAAGTGGTCTTAAGTTTGGCGGCCATCTTTAATGTTTCATATTCAAACGGGTTCTGTAGGGTGTATTGAAAAGGGTGGCCATCTTTGTAATTTTTTAGGAAATTTGCCATATTTACTTTATATCATGTTCAAGCTTGTTTTTAAACAAGTTGTCCCTAGAGGATTTTTATATATATTAACATAAAACGTCGCATTAAAAGTCGGTAGATGGCTTGGGCCTAGCTGATTATTATTATGACATTGTAAATGCATCAAAAACTATATATTACCGTCACTTAACCTTTAATAAGTACGCGGGGGTAAAGTTTGTAGGTAGCCTGGCCATCGTGAATAATAAGCCTTAGGAAACTAAAATTTATGAAATGTAACCTGGGTATTCAAGGTTATTTTTGGGGTTAAAGTTTGTGAAGAAATTTGGGAGTTTAGTTTTTTATTGGATATTTCAAGTTTTTTAACATAGTCAATACGTTAATAACGGGGTAAAGATAGTATATCCTGTCGTCCGTTAGGAAGGGTCTATGGGGTCATCTCACGTAAACATGTGTTGAAAAGGGGGAATTACATTAGCGTGGCCACAAGACATTTCAAGAACACGTTTTCTCTAGATAGTTCGATCAGAAAGCCGCGTCACGTGATCATCTGATTTACGGTTATTGAAAGGGGTCTTCCATAAACTAAATTATTATAATCATGCAATGCTGCCATTTTTCCCCACTAGGCTGGTATATATGGATTCGGGTACATGTTTTCAAATATAAGTCACCCCTAATAGGGGTCCCTTTTAAAGATTTTATAGGTTATTAATCTTACATTGTCTTTAAGCACATAATTCGTTTTGTCTTACACAGTGTATTCAAGGGTATTTTTGGGGTGAAAAAATTAACTAGGGAGTTAAAGTTTATAGTGACCATCTTGGATATTTCAAGTTTTTAACATAGTCAATGCGTTAATGGCATCTTACATAACGGGGTAAAATTTGTATTACTTGTCGAGCGTGGTCATCGTGAATAATATTTTTAATAAGCCTTAGAAAACTAAGTTCAATGTTAAATTCGTTAACCTCGCAGTTTGAAACAAGTTGTCCCTATATTAAGAATAAGCTTGGTATTATTAACAACATCTGCAGCTCTGGCCTTATAAATGTTTCACTGTATACAATGTCTTTACGCACATCGGGTACATTTTCTTCAAAAATATTAGTTTACGTATATCCGTAACATATAACCTTTTAGTTTTACCAATCGGACATGTTTTAGTTATGGGACAATGATAGGAAACTATCGTCTTTAATCATATAATAAACTAAGTATTTACTCTTAGGATTAGCCAATACTTTAAGGGCGCGGGGTCAAGACTTTTGTTATTATCTGGATATGTTACTATTGAAACATTAACGATTCTTTATAAATCCGTGTAAATATAAAGAATGTATAAGTTCGTGTATACAAATTATATATAATGCATTTATAAGTTCCTGTATACAAGTTATAGTATTTTTAACATGCAATGCTAGGCTGGTATCGAATAATAACCGTTTAAAAGTTCATATAGGGGCGACTTGTTTAAGTAACGTTTTCTATTCGATACCAAGGTTACTATCTAGCATTGAAGTTTTTGAAATTTGAGATATAAAATATGAATTCAATCTATTTGGGATACTATAAAAATAGCTCTAAGTAATTGTTTTTGAAAGTTCATATTCTACCAGAAATATTAATAAAATATATTATAACAAATTCAAGTAGTTTACTGTTATCAGATATTTACAAAGTTTTAAATCTGTTTAGGTCTACGATGTGTTGTACTTTTTGTTGTACAAGTTGATAATCGGCTATTTTGTATACTAAATCAATCGCGATTTTTTATTACCAACACCTACTAAGTTTTATTTATAAAAGAGTAAAAACCCGAAATGATATATTCTGATTATATTATATTATAAATAATTACACATGTGTTATAGAAGTTCCTAAGCGTCCCGCTAGGGGATTTTTGTTTATTACGAAAAATTACGCATGTATTGATAAAACCGTTACAGAAATTAGCATGTGTTATAGAGTTTCCTAAGCGTCCCGCTAGGCGATTTTGTAAATATAAAAAGAGGCGCGCGTTGATTTGCATTTATTTCTCAACTTGGATTCGACACGAAGAAATTGTACATTTTAAAATTTGGGGAATTGCCTTTTTAAATGAGCGTTTATTGTTATTATTTTGGCACGATGGAAGTTGACCGAAGAGTAATAGATTATTCAGTCTGTTTTTATTGAATTTTAGAAAAAGTTCGTGCATTGCACCAAAACACCCAACTGTTCACCAATAGATCAAACGTAATCTCTAATATAAAGGTGAAAAGCTTTTCTACAAGAAGATTTATTATGCCACAGGATTCTCGACAACCCATCTAAACAATCACCATTCAAACCAGTTGATGCGTCACCCAAAAGCACCCCATCCAAGCCAGGTCCATCTAAGCAAGTAGACGACGGCTGGAAGGATATAGTCGGGATAAAAATTGCCAGTATAACAAGTTGGCAAACCAAAATATACCTCTCCTCGGAAGAGTTCAGTGAAGCGTAACTGTATCCGGGGTTCTGCGGTAGAACGCTCACCTGTCGTGCAAGAGACGTCTATAAAAATCGTGGACTTACGAAAAACTATTAAACTTGCAGAATTCCTGTGAAGTTTACGACGTCGCGACAACGATTCAAACCGTATTAAATATTTACGCAGGACTTTAAAACAATGGCCCTTGATCTTAGCACCCGTTTCAACCCTAAAAACTTTTACTCAATAGATAAAATCATTGCCAGTTCTTCTCGAAAGTATAGGTGTAAATCTATGCTATTCGAGTGTAATTTTAAAAATTTAGACCAATTGAACCACGCGGATATCAGTAACCAACTGACCCGAATTTTCCAATCAATATTAGATAGAATTACGGCCGATAATTTAGGCTACACGCGCGTCAGGGTGGTGGTAATTTCCGATGAGCTGCACGATCCAATAAATTTTCAATTAATGAATATTAATGAGTTGACAGCTGAGAGAATTCTAACGGGGATTGAAAAGGTAGCCCAGTACCTTCAAGATACCCCTATGAGAGGGCACCCTCGCAGCGTTAGAACAAGAAGTTATGAATGTTTAGATCAGTATATCAACCAAGGTAACACCTTTATTCCCATTAGAAATACGGACAATTTATGTTTTACGAGAGCCCTGGCAGTGGGAAGAGTTTTGGCCGACTATCAGCATTTGAAAAGTTTATGACAGGGTGCTAGTTTTAACGAATACCAATTAAAGACAATTAGAAACGGGGAGAAACCCGAACAAGAAATTCAAGCTAAAAATTACACGCCCTGGCTGAGGTTCCCGAAGGTCCCGTAGAAATAATAGACATTAACCGATTCCAAAAAATATTACCCGACTACCAAATTATATTAATCTCGGCGGACGATGATTTCGATAAAGTTTTTATTGGGCCCTTCAAAGAAAAATAAAATTCCTCTTAAAAATTAAACACCACACCCACGTCGTACGATCTTTTTCGGCCATGTTTGGAGCACAATCTTTCTGTAAATATTGTCTAGTCCTTTTATACAAAAACAAAGAAAAAAAGTCACGACTGCGGACCCAATCTTAAATGCCGCCGGTGTCGCGGCCCAGAATTCCACCCTAGTTTAGAGCACGCTACCCGTTGTAATGACTGTGATCGGTATTTTGCCGGACCAAATTGTTTCTCCCAACACGTAGAGGTAGGGACCTGTCAGGTTTTAAGGCGCTGTTTAAATTGCGGGAAAGACTATGAAGGCAATCATAATTGCGATAACAAATGCGCTTTTTGTAAAATTGAGCATCCCAAAAACGAGTGTCACGTCCTCCCATTAGAGATAAAATCAAATGAGAAACGACTATGCTATTTTGATTTTGAAACCATAACGACTGACACTGCAATTAGACCAATTTTAATCATTTCCCCGATGCACGAAGCGCCATTTCCGACCAATTATGATTACCGGAAATTTCACGGCTTTAATTGCGTTCAAAATTTCCTAGATTATTTATTAGCATGCCAGGTGACAGTTAATGGTCGCAAAAGAGATACGGTTACGAGGCCGGTCTTTGAAAACGTCATATTAATTAGCCATTTCGGGAGTGGTTTCGATACGCTCCTAATCTTAAACGGTCTATTAAAACGAAAGATTAAACCCGAGATAATTTATAACGGTTCTAAAGCCCTGGGTCTGTTTCTCGCTCAATTTAAAATAGCCTTTATCGATAGTTACATGTTCCTACCTACAGCCCTTCGAAATTTCTCGAAAACTTTTAAGATTGAAAGTATTTTTGTTATTCTTTTGCTACGGAAGACAATTTAGATTACTTCGGCGCCCTCCCCGAGAAAGAATATTTTGGTATCGACAAATTTACGGACGAGGAAATCGTAGAATTTAATCAATGGTACGATTCCCAACGTTACGTCGTTTTTGATCTAAATAAAGTTTTTACCGAATACGCGATCGATGACGTTAAACCTTTACAGAAAGGATTCAATAGTTTTAGAAATTAATTTTTAGAAACCGTCGATTTTGATTTGTTAGGGTCAAACGCCATAACGTTACCGGGAGCCGTAACAAATTTATTCCTTAGTAGATTTGTCGAACCAAACACTATCGCGATTGTTCCGGGGACGGGTTATAGGAAACGACATAGTGTCAAGGCCCTAAAATGGTTAGCTTATTTGGGAAAAAAACTCAACGTGAAATTTCAAACGGCTCGATCGCTAGGTGGAGAACATGTCATTTATCCCTATCGATTAGACGGTTATTGTTCCTCGCCCGAAATAATTGCCGAATTTTACGGCTGTCATTACCATAAATGCCCACTGCACTCTGACCATCAGGCTTACGATAAGCAGTTAAAAGATTATAATTTAAATATTTATCTCAAAACCTTAGACCGCGAAATTTTTTTAAAAAAGGAAAGGCCTAATGCGCAGTTAATTAGTATATGGGAACACGAATATGATGAGCTAGTAGAAAACCCAGCAATTGCGAGTTTTTGCGATTCCCTACCCTTTACCAAACCGATAGGAGCGAGAGACGCCATTCGTGGGGGGAGGGTCGAAAGCTTTGTAATTTACGCCGAAGCCACTCCCGATCGACCAATCAAAGTCGTGGATTTTAATAGCATGTACCCTTCCGTCCAGATGAGTTCCTATAAATATCCCAAATCGAGCCCCGAAATTATAACTTGTAACTTTAGTTTTTCCGTTAACGCTTATTTTGGTCTAATTAAAGCTACGGTGCTGCCACCTACCGATTTAAACCTCCCTATTCTCTCAGCTAAAATTAATAGTAAAATTTATTATACTCTCTGCTACAAATGTGCAGCTGAACAATGTTTCGAATGTACCCATACTAATCGAGAGCGTAGCATAACCGACGTGTGGACGACCCCCGAGTTTTATCTAGCGATAGAATACGGTTACAAAATTATGAACATTCACGAAGTACACTGTTATCAAGAAACATTCGATAAAGATTGTCCGCTATTCGATGACTATATTCGGCTTTTTTACAAAATCAAAGTTCAAAATTCGTCGTATCCAAAAGTCATAATTACATTAGAACAAAAACTTAATTATTTACGAGACTTTAATGAAATTGACGGGTTAGATTTAAATTTAGACGATATAACCGATAATCCGGCTTTAAAATCTATTGGCAAACTTAGTCTAAACAGTCTGTGGGGCAAAAATTCCATTAATTTAAATCGAGGCCAAAGTGTTTTTATTAATTCTTATAAGGAATTAGTCGAAATTTTGGCCGATAAAACCAAAGAATAAACGTATTTTAAACTACTAGACGATGATATAGCCTTAGCCACCACTCGTTTTCGGGAAGACTACGTTCCAACTTATCGGAAAGGGTCACCAACGATAGGCGCGTTTGTAGGTAGTTACGGCCGTATTAAATTATACAAATTAATGGCTCAAATTGGTCCTAATTTAAATTATTTAGGTACTGACTCTGTTTCTCTCTATATGAGTAAAGATTTAAATATTCCGCTAGGGACTACCCTAGGTACATTGGCTGACCAGTATCCCAATGAAAATATAAAAGCCTTTGTTTCCTTGGGATGTAAAGCTTATTCAATTTTATTCGAATCTGGAAAGATTGTCACTAAACTTAAAGGCATTACGTTGACTTAAAAAAATCAGTCAATTCTAAACTTTCAAGCTTTAAAAGACCTTGCTACACGCAACCAGCAATTGTAATACAGCGTCGAAGTCCCATTTAACGTGAAACGTTTAAAAACGGGGCAGCTATTCCAAAAACCAGCTAAAAACTCGTTGGATTTACGTCAAACAAGCGGATTTTTAGAAGCGACGGTACCAGTATCTCTTTTGGCTACAAAAATATCATTTAAAATTAATTGTATATATAAAAATATGCATTGAGTTTTTCAATAAATTTGAATGTAATTAAAAATATTTTAATTGTATAAATTATTGGTGTTTTTTAATAAATTAAAATGTATCTTTAAAAATTGATTCATTTCGAAAAATGGGGCCGCTGAATAGTGTCGAAAATGATTAGTTTCTTTTAAAAAGACACTGATCAAAAGGCTGGGACAAGCTGGCGTGTAAAAAGCGAAAGTTGTTGCCGTTCTAGCTCTATACGTTAAACGGCCGCTCTCCATCCGCCCTGTCTAAGCCCGTAGGATATCTCGGCGCTGGCGGTTTGGCGAGAGGGAAAACCGAGGGAGGTGTTACGCACGCGGTGAAGTTATTCAAAACACACATTCCTCATTCTACGAAAAAAAAGTTTTTATTAAAATATCTCACAACCGTTATATAAACTCTAATACAATTAGAGCATCGGTTTTAACATCGGGGGGATTGTACTTAAATGTCTGTGACATCCGGAGGAATAACAGTTCATAAAAAACGTGATCTGAATATCTCATTTCGGATTTTTATTCTTTTTATAAATAAAACTTAGTAGGTGTTGGTAATAAAAAGTCGCGATTGGTTTAGTATACAAAATAGCCGATTATCAACTCGTACAACAAAAAGTACAACCTAAACAGATTTAAAACTTTGTAAATATCTGATTATCGTAAACTACTTGAATTTGTTATAATATATTTTATCAATATTTCTGGTAGAATATGAACTTTCAAAAACAATTACTTAGAGCTATTTTTATATTATCCCAAATAGATTGAATTCATATTTTATATCTCAAATTTCAAAAACTTCAAAGCTAGATAGTTACCTGCCTTAAAGTTGAAAAACGTCACGTAATGTTCTATATCAACCATGTACTTTTAGAATTTATTTCCATTGCCATTAAAAATATTCAATGTGCTATTAAATTTCATTGGAATAATTTGAAAACAGACACATAGAAAACATAGATTAAAAAATTATGATAGATAGGTAGTCATAAAACACAACGAATTTTTTTCTTATTCGCTTTTTATACTATACTGAGAAACGTATTCTTTACCGCGATATTTTTGACATAATAACTTCAGAAATCTACTAACAAAAAAGTCCTGAAAGATTAAGAAACTAGTATATTAAATAATAGCCAGGCTAAAACCCAAAGCGCCACCAAATCATGAAGCGGCTTTTACATTAAACAGGTATCAAACAAAAAAAACTTGTGTTTAAGTTGTTGATTTTCTGTGAAATGAAACTAAAGTTTAATTGCAAACAATATTAACTAAAATATCAAATCGATAGGCTGCTAATTGTTTGCATGTTTCGTTAAAAATTAACTTGATTAACTGAGTGTTATATTTATAATCTAAATAAAATAATGTTGTATTTGTGTTATGTAAAATTTTGAAATTCAAACAAGCTGTACTTTTTCCAAAAATATTGTACACCTATATGTTTAAAAAGATAACAAATCACCCTCTAAATAGCTCTGTATTTGACGTAACTTAGAATGTCATACTTATCGACTTTCCGCAACTTCAATATTTCCTTTCAACCATTTCCATTACCTCTCGGGTAAAAATGACGCTTTTTAAAAATTTAAACACCTGCCAGTAAGTTATTCCCGCCCACTATTCTATGTAGCATGACGCAATGAAATACCAACGACCATGTCATACATTTTATATTTAACTAAGTCAATCTTGTGACGATAAAATAATAATAGTATGCGTTAAAAGGGTGAATTATAATACTCTAATTTTAACAAAGAGTAACTGTTAATGTTCACAATAATAGTTATAGCTTTTTGACTCTTTGGTCCAAGTTTTATTCTTGAAGACATATTGGTCCAAGTATTTCTTAAATTTGCTAGCATTTTGCCACTTTTTATCATGGTCGTTTCTACCTTTTCGGTCATTTTACTGTATTATAGTCCAAATGTGGTTTTTACTAACAACCAGTATACTAAAAGGTCAAGTATTTTAACAATGCTTACGTTATTCTCAATAATGCAGTCGTTACAATCAGGGTAGTGTTTGCTGCCACTAAGTTCTTAATTTACCCCTGGTGGTGAGAAATGGCAATACTATAATGCTCTTTAATAATAATCGAATACCGCACGTTTATAAGAGTTAAGTTTACCGCTAGTGATGAAAAACGACAATGCCACTCTAAAACGAAATAGGGTCTGTTAATATCACAATAAGCCCATGTCTGCTACGATAGAATTACCACTGTTTTACCTTTACACTAATTTAATAAAATTTTTAGTCATTTTATAAAGGTTCACAAATTGATTGAGCGTTCTTTCACGTAGTGGCCCCTCCCATACTTTTGCTACCACTTACGAAAATTAACGGACCGTACATGTTATAGTCTATTAAATCGCTGCGGAAACATTCCTCGCGCCGCTTGGTTAACACGGAATAATATACAGCTAGTTAACGATAGATTAGAGGATCTTTTTTACGTTTATTCAATATTAAAGATTTTTACGTCATTTATAACGGCTCAATGCAAATATTTTTAGTATAGTGAGCATGTATTCAATATACTTATGATTAAAAAGTCTTTCTCAGAAGTAATATTTTTTTGTTTATTATACATTTAAAAAATAGGATTCCACACGTTCCCAAGGCACTAGCTTAGTTCATTACATGATTAAAAATGATAGTTTTTGTATATAAATTATCTTTCGTGAGCAAATCGATTGCTATTTTGAAAGGTTATATGTTGTCGTAAATGTTACATACTTCTATATGCATTTACAATGTATACATTTTATGTTAACACGAATAATAATAACTGTTTAAAAGTTCATATAGGGGCGACTTGTTTAAGTAACGGTTTCTATTCGATACCAGCCTAGCATTGCATGTTAAAAATACTATAACTTGTATACAAGAACTTATAAATGCATTATATATAATTTGTATACACGAACTTATACATTCATTATATTTACACGGATTTATAAAGAATCGTTAATGTTTCAATAGTAACATATCCAGATAATAACAAAAGTCTTGACCCCGCGCCCTTAAAGTATTGGCTAATCCTAAGAGTAAATACTTAGTTTATTATATGACTAAAAACGATAGTTTCCTATCATTGTCCCATAACTAAAACATGTCCGATTGGTAAAACTAAAAGGTTATATGTTACGGATATACGTAAACTAATATTTTTGAAGAAAATGAACACGATGTGCGTAAAGACATTGTATACAGTGAAACATTTATAAGGCCAGAGCTGAAGATGTTGTTAATAATACCAAGCTTATTCTTAATATATGGACAACTTGTTTCAAACTGCGAGGTTAACGAATTTAACATTGAACTTAGTTTTCTAAGGCTTATTAAAAATATTATTCACGATGACCACGCTCGACAAGTAATACAAATTTTACCCCGTTATGTAAGATGCCATTAACGCATTGACTATGTTAAAAACTTGAAATATCCAAGATGGCCACTAAAAACTTTAACTCCCTAGTTAATTTCTTCACCCCAAAAATACCCTTGAATACACTGTTTAAGACAAAACGAATTATGTGCTTAAAGACAATGTTAGATTAATAACCTATAAAATCTTTAAAAGGGACCCCTATTAGGGGTGACTTATATTTGAAAACATGTACCCGAATCCATATATACCAGCCTAGTGGCGAAAAATGGCAGCATTGCATGATTATAATAATTTAATTTATGGAAGACCCCTTTCAATAACCGTAAATCAGATGATCACGTGACGCGGCTTTTTGATCGAACTATCTAGGGAAAACGTGTTCTTGAAATGTCTTTTGGCCACGCTAATGTAATTCCCCCTTTTCAACACATGTTTACGTGAGATGACCCCATAGACCATTCCTAACGGACGACAAGATATACTATCTTTACCCCGTTATTAACGTATTGACTATGTTAAAAAACTTGAAATATCCAATAAAAAACTAAACTCCCAAATTTCTTCACAGACTTTAACCCCAAAAATAACCTTGAATACTCAGTTTACATTTCATAAATTTTAGTTTCCTAAGGCTTATTATTCACGATGGCCAGGCTACCTACAAACTTTACCACCGCGTACTTATTAAAGGTTAAGTGACGGTAATATATAGTTTTTGATACATTTACAATGTCATAATAATAATCAGCTAGGCCCAAGCCATCTACCGACTTTTAATGCGACGTTTTATGTTAATATATATAAAAATCCTTTAGGGACAACTTGTTTAAAAACAAGCTTGAACATGATATAAAGTAAATATGGCAAATTTCCTAAAAAATAACAAAGATGGCCACCCTTTTCAATACACCCTACAGAACCCGTTTGAATATGAAACATTAAAGATGGCGGCCAAACTTAAGACCACTTGTTGATTAACCCCAAGACGTTACCTAACGGTTATAAAACATACAAATATGCTAATTTTAAGAGTTCAGCTACTTGTTGATTGACCTCTAAGACGCTTCCTTACTGTTGACAGGTAATAAAACAGTACGCACCCTACCCATATCAAATATGCCGATTTTCCCGCTATAATTTAATATTCATGTTAATAAACCTTTCATAATTCAGAGTCTATGATTCATGTGTTTACATCACTTAAACACATGTTAAATTCCCGCCAAAAAAGCTAATGAGTTGTTAACCATATAGCAAACAGGTCAAATACCCCTAACGGTTAAATATAAAGGTACAAACATGTAATAGACCTATATAATACAAACTATACCCGTTTCCCCGCCAAATCATGTCAAACATGTAATAGGCCTATAGAGTTTAACCACTTGTTCACTGATCCTCGAGTCGCTTTCCCAAAACACATGTGAAATTCACGCAAAAAATGCTAATGAGTTGTTAACCATATAGCTACCAGGTCATGAACCCTAACGGTTAACTGGTAATTATAAAGGTACAAACTAGAAACAAAGTAAAATTATCCCTTCAGTTCCCCCCGCAATTTGTTCATGTTTGTATTTCAGTGTTATTTTAACAAGTTGGCAAGCCAAAATATACCTCTCCTCGGAAGAATAGTCCCTAGTGGTATTAATTTTTCGAGATAGCTCTTTAAGATATATCTCCGCAATTTAAAGTTATTTGTTAAAAATGTTATCCCAGTTCTATCCCGCCCGGTATAAAATTTAAATTATAATTAAAATGAGACGAAACGACCAATTTTAATTTATTCAGAATACCATAAGTTAGTTTTTACAACAGTGAGTTAGACGTACTATAACACTGCACAATTGAATGTAACCCTTTTTACAGTACAAGTTTATAAGTTGAATACATGTATAATACGAAGCAAATTTTAATGAAAGAAATATCTACAGAGGGTATTATAACGATCGTTCGCTTTTTGGTTTATAATTTTAACGGAATCGGGCTAATTTTAATTCAACGATAGTTTATCGAAATTTTGTTAAAAGAATATTCCCTAAGGCCGCACGATAAATTTACGAGAATAATTTCCCGTCGCCGTTATATTGAAAATATTTGATTCGGTATTGCCAGAACTGTAATGTTGTGGGCGAGTGATTAGAAAATAAAATGGCAACCAGAATTATACAAAATTATAAGTTTATTTTTATTCAGAACAGTCTATGGAACGTTCTTGATTTAACTTTCATCAATAGCCCAACAATATTTATCCCTTCTACGTAATTGTACAGAACTGGTACTTAAGTGTCTAAGACTAGATTTGTCTTAGTTCATCGTGATTGAAACATAAACCAAAACACACTTACACTAAAGTAAATATTATAAATTATACTGAGTAATTTTAACTCAATTCAAACTACCTAACTATAAACTCCGTCTTAATTAACAGCTGAGAGCTGTTCGCTACTAATTACTTCCAATCTACTTAATTAGCCTCACAGGTTGAGTTGACAATTTCAAGGGTATAATTAGGTTATACCAATTAAAAAAAATAACAATTCAATTCCTGAACACGATCAAATAAATTAAAATACTCAGATATTTAATTAAATATAATATTAATATAATTTATAAATATTTAATTAAATATAAGATTAATATAATTTATAAATATTGAATTAAATATAAGATTAATATAATTTATAAATATTTAATTAAATATAAGAATAATATAATTTATAAATATTTAATTAAATATAAGATTAATATAATTTATAAATATTTAATTAAATTTAAGATTAATATAATTTATAAATATTTAATTAAATGTAAGATTAATTTAATTAGTAAATATTTAAAGTGATGTAGAATAAATTATAGTACCTAACGTTATAACTATGTAACGGACATTCGCCAAAGCTGTTTTTTAAAAAAACACCGTTACTTAACAAGCGTTGGTGGCTGAGTGGTTAGAATACATCTCTTGCACGAGGCAGATCCGGGTTCGATTCCCGGCCGGCGCCAAAAATTCGCAAATTGATACTAAGACGAATACCGTGTACAACTGGTTGAAACCCTGCCATTGGACGTTGAGAGGTAGCATTAAACTCAGCACTCGGTCCGTCCCAAAGTCATTAAGAAGAAGTTGGAGAGAAAACGCCCATATAAACGCAACGGACTCAACACTCACAACCGTCATAACACGAACTCAACATCCACAACAATCATAACACCAACTCAACACCCACAACAGTCACAACACGAACTCAACATTCACCACCTACAACATAACAATAACGAAATATCCAATGAGTGTTGACGAAAAAAGACCAACCAAACCCAACCGCAAATCAATCCGTTAACGCTCACCGTCACACGGTGGTTTTGCCAAACCTTCGAGAAACTGCGTACGCAGTGACTACCCTTTGCCCCGAAAATGCGAACGCGTTCGCAGGCTTGACAAACAGACCCACAGACATACCCACAGACAGACACGGTGATTGTATAACCCCTCCTAGGGGACTTTGTCCCCTCGGAGAGGTAAAAAATTTTGTGTTAAATAAAGATTTTGTTATTGTTAAGGGTTTCCATTTTGAATTCGAATCTCCCACATTTTCTTTTATTTCTTTTCCCCGTATGTAACCCCCTCTCTCAGATTTAATTCACGACACGAAAGGCCACGACTCGCATTTTGTCGCCATTTTCCCCTGCCTTGGTGAATTAATGTCTTTGAGCAAGGGCTAGGAATATTTCTTATCAATCATCACGATTCAGAGAATTTCCTTAAAAAGGTTGCACATCATAGAAAATTACGAAGACGACTCTATATTAACTCCCATTAAGTTTGGCATTGTTTCTAAAAACCATTTGGGTGCTGTTGTTACCTCAAAAAAGGATAAAGATCCAACCTGTTGGAAGTTTATTTAGTACGTTGATCAAAATTAAATTTTGATCGATTTATAGATTTCACTGTAATTATTAAATTTCAATCTTACAGATTTGACTGAGCAACTAATCATAAACTCAAGTTTGGAACAATTTCACACTTTAGGAACACCACATTCAGCTGATGATTGTCTAGTGGCAGTTGTTCAAGAATTAATAGAAATGGGAACCAATAAAAGCAACAATGTGGAATCCTGGTCTGCGTTCATTGTGTTTGAAACTAGTGAACCTGAAAACTTCCAAGGCATTTTGCGAAATAGGGCAAACATTTCATTCCAATCAAGAGTTTTTAAAGGAAGTCATTGACTATATAGCTTCGATAGCTCCACCAGTAAGGGATTTTTTTTTCAAATAACAAGCTAACACTAGAAGTGAAGAGAAGCACATTGTGAAAAACTAAATGAAAAGAGACTTAAAACGGTTTTAAAATTCACAATTTATTTATTTAAAAAATCCAACGTTTCAGAGGAACTGTTCCTCCTTCTTCAGACTTGCAAAAATCCCTGAAGAAGGAGGAATAGTTCCTCCGAAACGTTGGATTTTTTAAATAAATAAATAAATTGTGAATTTTAAAACCGTTTTAAGTCTCTTTACATTTAAGCTAACACTAATTTTGACAAAATTTACCTTGCGGATTTTTAGTTGCCTGTCTTTTTTTGGTCAACAATCAATCGCTGCTAGATTTGTAAAAAACGCTTTATGTTTAGTGCAATGTGTTAAAAATGACACGAGTTTAAAAAATAAATTGCCACGGCCACAAGTAAGTGAAAATAAAGAATCCAACATGGCTGCTCCCAAGACGGATGAACTGAAGGAAAAATAGATACTTTTTTATGTTGCTGGTGCAACGATAAAATCAATATCGAAGAGTATTCCGTATCAGTGGGATTTATTGAATTAATTTGCAATAAAAGGATCTTTCAACGAGGTCAAGCAATATTTAGACTCTGAGCCAAAATGAAGGATGTCAGGATTTGTATTTCCCCCACATGATGCTCTGTGTTTTCCAAATTTTTGTTCGAGACAATCTTGATTTAAATGGAAAGTTAAAACAAATTCTGCATATTTCGACAACAAGAATCTCACAACGGCTGGGACGGATTGAGCTAAAGGAAAATATTTAATTAATGCTAACTCAAAAACTTCATTAAACAATATGAATTAATTACCTGTCATAATTAAACTTTCCACTGTCTCATGACCAAGAATCTTTCTTTTTCGTTCCGCTGCTGTTGAATTAGTGGCTTTCGCAGCTACCTCAGTTTGCCATTCAGTGAAGTAATTAATGAATGTTTTTTCCAGCCACTATAAAAAGAAATTGTTTCATCAGTTTATTATTAAAAAATGAAAAGGTGTTAAATGTAACTTACTTCTAATCTTTGTTCCAAAGGGTCCTTAAAACAATCCAAATTAGGATTGCGCTTGAGTTTACCCTCGTTCAGGTTTCGCACATTCATAAGGTCGAAGAATTTATCCATAAACCTAATAAAATTGGCAGTTTCTCGCACTTCTTCGCCAAATTCAAACTCAAGGGCAATGGCAGTAGTTGTACCAAGGACTTGAGCGGCCAATCTCACACGCGCTCGGGAAAAACGGTCCAAGAACACATGATATTTCGTTAATTTAGGTACTAATTAAAGCAGCCGCGAAGAATCCCTCTCAAAGAACCTAATGATATGGGTCCATAAAATTTCTGGACCATTTTTCACAAGCCGTTTTGTCATCGTATGAAAATTGCTATTCGAAAAAGCAGTCCTACACTGTTAAAAAAATTCGTTCAGAAGACGTTAAACTTAGAACAGTCTGTTCATAAATGAACGATAGCGTTCAAAAGGTATGTAACAGAGAACGTTGTGTTCAAGATATTTTATTTCGTTCAAATAAGAACGAATGCTCTTTCGCCTTTTGGAGGAAGGCTTGTAAACTACACGATAGAATAAATTCGTTCCAATAGCTAGGAGATCGTTCCCCTTAGAACAGGTTTTACCCAAAATTCTATATAGATTTCTTTGTATTGGTTTCATGTACATGTACTAACATATAAGCGTGACACTTTCAACGTATGACCAAAAGTAACAAATAAGTGTGACACTATTTTGCGGAAAACGTCGTAAGGCGAAAAGTAACAAATATGTGTGACACGATTTTGCGGAAAACTTCTAATGGCCAAAAGTAACAAACGAGTATAACATCCATAATAAATGAGTGTCTTAGAGTGCGCTTTGTTATAGGTAGTTTTTTCGTACGTTATTATGTTGTTTTACGTTAGTGTACTGGTTGATTAAACTAATACTCGTAGTAATTTATTTACAGGGTGAGTTAGATTATATTGTAATGAAGTTGTTTTTGTAGTGGTATGTACAGTGTGTTTGGAAATTTACCGAAGATTCAATTTCGTTGTTGGAGCGTAGCTCCTTCACTAGCGACTCAAATAGCGTTAGGTCTGTAACGCTGTTTCTCAGAAACTACCCCACCTATTGAAAATAAACTTAACACAAATAACGATATAAATAACCTCCGTGTCCTTGAAGTGTAGAGCGAAAAAGGGTTGTGAGAGGTCCGAATTTATAGGACAAGCACCGTTTGTTTAAGTACATTTTTATTTGATTGGCAAGGTAGACGAAATTCGTTCAGAAATGTAATTGCCCAAGTTCCAGAAATAAAATTTACAGAAAATATTACTGCAATTTGGTTTGACGTTTTCAGCATAGAAATAAATTATAAAATCATTTGTTACCAGTTGTCCTCATTTCGGCTGAGAATAGAATATAAAATTTCTGCGCCATGAAAAGGTTTTATTATTTTACGCATATCACTTTCGTGGTAGACATTTTAAACTTAATAAGATGGTTGTATTTGAGGTTGGAACTAACTTCAAATAATCTAGTTTATTCTTGGTTTTCCTTTTCGGTGGGCAATGGGTTAGGTTAGGTTACTTTTTTAATTTTGCATGATGAACCGCCGGCAGAAGACATGAGCTACTAGGACGTCTCAAAACCTGGAATTTAAAGAATCGTCCTAGGGAAAATTCACTGCAAAAGGCCAATGTTTAAAAATTCATATTTTTGTAAATATTCATTTCCGGAAAAAAATTATTTAACATTAAAATAATCCCCATCTTGCGCTCTATCAAAAAAATATATAATACAAATCGGGTGGGGGGGCAGCTATTCTACACTTTACCCAAAATTGCTGGCATGTAACAATATTATATTTATCATATCTTTCTAAATAATAAATTGCGGTTAAAACGTTTTGCATTATTGTAATCCTTGACAAATAATAAACCAAAAACAATAAACAAAAACAGAAAAAGGACCTATTGTAAAAAATAGCCCATTAGATAAAACCATAAAACTCTATAAAGCTTTTTAGACATTTTTAGAATATTTTTATGAGAAAGCACTTGCATGTGATATTCTAAAGTTCCCATAAAACGTATCGTTTGTCCTTTATATATACTAGGTTTAGTTTCGACGATAATTACAACGCCATCGTTGAACGGTTGCACTACATCCGTAATTTCATAAATAGGCTTAATAAAATAATTTTATCACTGAGATACTAGTGACTTACTATAATCGCATACGTGCACCCAAACAAGTTGAAGCAGTGACAAAAACGAGGTTTTTGTGTAGTTATAAATTGTAATTATAAAGTAACAATAACATTTCCTGAAGTGTAATAAAAAAAACACTATGTATCGTACATTTAACATTGGCCTGGCTCGCGCCCTTGCCTCCTCTAGAAGAAGGAATGGAAAGTTGGAAACCGCCGTCAACAACTCGCTGTTAATCGCTGCAGCTGCCGCGGCCTTGAAATTTGTTTCCGAATACGGGTCTCGATTTTCCAGAGGTGAGTCAGTGACTCGGTCTGCAGCTGCAAGAGCTTAGCATATAGGTGACGGTCGAAGTTCCGCTGTTAAAGCTCTGGCAAATTTATCTCCGCAGATAATTCGTAACGTAGCTCTTCTGTAGCTGCAGTATCTCTTGCATGTAAAAGACCGTGACGGCATGTAAACAGTAAGCTGTATTGATTTCTTACACGTATATTAAAATGATACTCATCGTAAATATCAACTATTTTGGGGGGGGCATGGCCCCCATGCGCCCCCTGGAGCTGCCCCTGGTGGGACTATTGCTATGGATGGATTGTCGTTAAGTGTTGTTGTTTGTTTGTTGTGGAAAGCGACGACACGGTAGATGGAGCTGCGAAAAATAATTTATTAATATTAATATAATTTATATTACTGGCCTACCGAGACTCGAACACAGACAGCCGCTCGCCGCGTAATCTCCAAAAACCCCACGGCCTACCAACCAAGCCACGCCGTCTTCAATAAACAATCGCTTGAAATTTTACCGTTGAACAGTTTTTGTTTAGTGCCCGCCCTATAGGGGGGCGCATTTCTTCCATTGGGGGCGGAACGAAATTTTGCGTTTACTCAAAAGCGGGACAAGTAGATTGTTAACTAGTAGTGCCCGTAAAGGCAGGAGAGATAGATCCGTTAGACATTGTAGCAGAGAGCACATAATCTATATAATAAAACTCGTAAGGCCTTTTCGCCCGACAATTTTCTCCCTCGCCCCTGAATCGCGAGGCCCCGTTGACGGTGCGGTCTGCCGGTGGGACTGGGGATAATAAGTGTGGCACTTTCTTATCGAAACCGTGTTTGGTCAGAAGTAATAAGTGTGGCACTTTCTTATCCAAACCGTGTATGGTCAGAAGTAATAAATAAGTGTGGCACTTTCTATAGCGGCACAAGTAGATTGTTAACTAGTAGTGCCCGTAAAGGCAGGATAGATAGATCCGTTAGACATTGCAACAGAGAGCATATAATATTATATATTAATAATAAGTGTGGCACTTTCTTATCGAAACCGTGTTTGGTCAGAAGTAATAAGTGTGTCACTTTCTTATCGAAACCGTGTATGGTCAGAAGTAATAAAAAAGTGTGGCACTTTCTTATCGAAACCGTGTATGGTCAGAAGTAATAAATAAGTGTGGCTCTTTCTTATTGAATGAAACCGTGTATGGTCAGAAATATTAAGTGTGGCACTTTCTTATGGAAACCGTGTATGGTCAGAAGTAATAAATAAGTGTGGCACTTTCTTATGGAAACCGTGTATGGTCAGAAGTAATAAATAAGTGTGGCACTTTCTTATCGAAACCGTGTATGGTCAGAAGAAATAAATAAGTGTGGCACTTTCTTATCGAAACCGTGTATGGTCAGAAGTAATAAATAAGTGTGGCTCTTTCTTATTGAAAGAAACCGTGTATGGTCAGAAGTAAATAGTGTGGCACTTTCTTATTAAAGGGAGAGTAACCGAAAAAAACAGTTGGTCTCATTCGATAGAACTCTTTAACGAGCACGCAGTGCTGTTAATTTCCGCCCCCTCCGACCAACCCCCTTAAAGGGAGAGTTACCGGAAAAAATTTGATTTCATGAGGGTGGGCGTTGGAACTAATATTACGGCCTGGGCTGACTTTTTATAATATAATATAATATAATAAGTACACTTTATTTTTCGCTTAAATTATATCCTGAACGGCAGTGCCTTGTCCCCCCTCTCTCACGGCGAAGGTCTCCCTCTCTTCCGGACATTACCGCGAATTCCCCTCTCTCTTCTCCGTCTCGTTCAGAGTCCTTTTTTTCCTCCCCCAAGGGCGACACACACACACACACACAGACATGCACACGATTGAGATGTGGGGACCAAGTAAATATGATTGAGATGTGGGGACCTGATTAACATATGCTTAATTACTTGCAAATTTGATGATAAAATGAGTTCCATTCGTCATATAATTAGGCACTCACTGTGGAAAAAGAACTCGTTGATTTTGTATCTGGGGACTCCCCCATGTCCCGCAGGTATCTCACCGTATAAGTAGGGACTTAAAGGAGGCAGGGAGGTGAAAGGCCAATTTTGGATAGCAAACGTTTTTTGATTTAATTTTAGGTTTTCTAGGGCGCTGATCACGAGTATGCCGGGTGCCGGCTCGGAATACGTGAGCATATTATCGGAAAAAAATTGAAAGGGCCGAAAATAATACAGGGAAAATTTGGAAATCAATTAATGAAATTTTAGGTAAAAATTATGATATTGGTACGAGTAAGAGTATAAAGCTTAAGATTGATAATGATGTTATTGACTCAACTGTTGAACCAAATATAGTAGCTACGAAATTAAATGAATACTTTTCAACAGTCGGTCGAAAAATGGCCGAAAGTATTGATAAAACTAATATTAAGGGTTTTAATATGGATATCTATAGTGACCCTGATAAAAATAGCAATTCTATATTCTTAGAACCTGTAACTGAAATCGAAATACGTAATCATATCAATAATTTAAAAAATCGTCTACACCTGATGAGTTTAATACTGACTGTTTAAAACATATAGAGGCCTTCATATGTACTCCTCTGGCGCATATAGTAAACCCGAGTTTTGAGTCTGGTATTTTTCCAGACGTTCTGAAAAACGCTACAATAATACCAATTTATAAAGCTGGTGACAAAACATTAGCGAAAAACTACAGACCAATTTCTCTCGTGAGCAACTTTTCAGAGATATTTGAAAAATGCATGAAAGTCCGACTCCGCAAATTTATTATTAACGAAAACATTATCTCATCGAACCATTACGGATTTCAAGAAGGGAAGAGCACAAATGACGCCATATATGACTTTACTAAGTACTTAACGGAAAGCCTTGACACAAAAAAAGTGATAGCAGTATTTTTAGAGTTGGCAAAGGCGTTCGATTCGATAAGTCACAAACTTTTATTTGAAAAATTAAGAAATATTGGTGTTCGTGGTATCGTCGCGGATTGGTTTATGAGTGGTCGTAATTCTAGCGTAAAAATTGGTAAATTTATATGTACTAAAGAACCGTTAAAATGTGGTCTTCCCCAAGGGACAATTCTTGGTGCTATTCTTTTTCATATATATATAAATACATATAAATACCGATGCGTTATCCTACTGCCTCACTCTATGAGGAATTTGAGGTTTTTAACATTCGTCAGATTTACACTATAGCAGTATTGATTAAATTTTTTGAAAATAAATCCATTTCTAACCTAAAATATTTACATGCCCAAAATACCAGGTCACTAAATGAATTTCAATTTAAAGTTCCCAATCTAAATAAGACTAAAAGTCAAAAGCATGCAATGTATTATGGCCCATTAATATTTAACCAACTACAGCCAAACTTAAAAAATGAAATATATCTTAAAAAATTAAAAATTGAAATAAAAAAATTGGCGACCGAAAAATATGATATGATAAATAACATGTTCTAATATATAAATTTGTATAATATTTTGCGCTCATAAATTGTGCGGTGTTCTAAAATTTCAAAATTATAATTACTAATTGTGCCCTCTAAGAACAAGCTTTGCTTTAGTAGAAGGGCATGTGTACTGAAAATATGGAATTGTATAAAAATAATCTGATTTGTAAACACAAGTACGCAAATAAAAATAATAATAATAATGTTAACAAAACGTATCGTGATTAGTTATTCAAGGCCCGAGCTGATATATATACATAATTAGCGCAAGAATTGAAAGAAGGCTTTAAAAGTTGTAAAAATTTCACCTTGTTCAATTTATTATCAATTTTCTAATAAGGCGAAAACACTTTCGATGTACAACTTTGTAGTTCCGCTATCAATCTTAGAACGTTAAAATCAGATTGTGTAAGATATTTTCGTCCCCAGATATCTGTTGAAAAGACTGTACAAGTTCCCACATCCAAATCTAAGATATTTGAATTAATTAAAATTTATACCTAAAATAGATAGAACAATCAAAATATTCTATTAAAAACAGAAAAATCATTATATAATGATAGTTTAACAAAATTTCATTAAAGTGTGCAAATGTTCCCACATATGGATAACTAGGACTGTGTTAGTCCCCACATTCGAAAATAAACATTTTATTTAAAATATACAAACGCTCATAATTAACGCCAGAATTAAAAGGAGGCTTTGAAATTTGTCAAATTTCAACTTGTAATAATTTATTATCATTTTTGTGATACATCGAAAACATACTTTTCACACTTTCGATTTAAAACTTTGTTGGTCAGCTATCAACCTAAGAACGTTTTAAATAAGAATGTGTAAAATAATTTGGTCCCCGGATATCCTTTGAAAAGGTTGTACAAGTACCCACATCCAAAACTAAAATATTTGAATTAATTAAAATTTATACCTAAAATATATAGGACAATCAAAATACTCTATTAAAAACAGAAAAATTATTATATAAAGAAAGTTTAAAAATTTCATTAAAGTGTGCAAACGTACCCACATATGTAAACTAAGACTATGTAAGTCCCCACATCCGAAAATTAACATTTTATTTTATATATACATACGCTCATAATTAACGCGAGAATTGAAAGGAGGCTTTGAAATTTGTCAAAATTTAAACTTGTAATAATTTATTATAATTTTGGTGATACATAGAAAACATACTTTTCTTACTTGCGATTTAAAACTTTGTAGGTCGGCTATCAACCTTAGAACGTTTAAATCAGAATGCCTCAAATAATTTGGTACCCAGATGTCCGTTGAAAAGACTGTACAAGTTCCCACATCCGGAACTAAAATATTTGAATTAATTAAAATATATACCTAAAATAGATAGGACAATCAAAATATTCTATTAAAAACAGAACAATTATTATACAATCAAAGTTTAATAAAATTTCATTAAAGTGTGCAAATGTCCCCACATATGGATAACTAGGACTGTGTAAGTCCCCACATCCTAAAATTAACATTTTATTTTAAATATACACACGCTCATAATTAACGCGAGAATTGAAAGAAGGCTTTGAAATTTGTCAAATTTTAACTTTTAATAATTTTTTATAATTTTTGTTATACATCGAAAACATACTTTTCACACTTTCGATTTAAAACTTTGTAGGTCAGCTATCAACCTTGGAACGTTTTAAATAAGAATGTGTAAAATAATTTGGTCCCCAGATATCCGTTGAAAAGACTGTACAAGTTCCCACATCCAAAACTAAAATATTTGAATTAATTTAAATTTATACCTAAAATAGATAGGACAATCAAAATATTCTATTAAAAACAGAACAATTTTAATACAATGAAAGTTTAACAAAATTTCATTAAAGTGTGCAAATGTTCCCACATATGGGTAACTAGGACTGTGTTAGTCCCCACATTCGAATATTAACATTTTATTTTAAATATACACACGCTCATAATTAACGCGATAATTGAAAGAAGGCTTTGAAATTTGTCAAATTTCAACTTGTAATAATTTATTATCATTTTTGTGATACATCGAAAACATACTTTTCACACTTTCGATTTAAAACTTTGTAGGTCAGCTATCAATCTTAGAACGTTTTAAATAAGAATGTGTAAAATAATTTGGTCCACAGATATACGTTGAAAAGACTGTACAAGTTCCCACATCCAAAACTAAAATATTTGAATTAATTTAAATTTATACCTAAAATATATAGGACAATCAAAATACTCTATTAAAAACAGAAAAATTATTATATAAAGAAAGTTTAACAAAATTTCATTAAAGTGTGCAAACGTCCCCACATATGGATAACTAGGACTGTGTAAGTCCCCACATCCTAAAATTAACATTTTATTTTAAATATACACACGCTCATAATTAACGCGAGAATTGAAAGGAGGCTTTGAAATTTGTCAAATTTCAACTTGTGATAATTTATTATCATTTTTGTGATACATCGATAACATACTTTTCACACTTTCGATTTATAACTTTGAAGATCAGCTATCAACCTTAGAACGTTTAAATAAGAATGTGTAAAATAATTTGGTCCCCAGATATCCGTTAAAAAGACTTTACAGCTTCCCACATCCAAAACTAAAATATTTGAATTAAACTTTACACCTAAAATAGATAGGACAATCAAAATATTCTATTACACACAGAAAAATTATTATATAATGAAAGTTTAGCAAAATTTCATTAAAGTGTGCAAACGTTCCCACATATTCGTCAAATTTCAACCTGTAATAATTTATTATCATTTTGGTGATACATCGAAAACATACTTTTCACACTTTCGATTTAGAAATATCGAGAATTATCGGAAATACTCGAGAATATCGGAAATACTCGAGAATATCGGAAATTCTCGAAAAATATTGGAACTTCACGAGCCATATCAGAAATACTCGAGCCATATCGGAAATACTCGAGCCATATCGGAAATACTCGAGCCATATCGGAAATACTTGAGCCATATCGGAAATACTCGAGCCATATCGGAAATACTCGAGCAATATCGGAAATACTCGAGAAATATCGGAAATACCCGAGCAATATCGGACATACCTGAGAAATATCGGAAATATTCGAGAAATACTAAAAACATATCGGAAATACTCGATAAATATCGGAAATACTTGATAAATATCGGAAATACTTGATAAATATCGGAAATATTTGGAAATTGGGAATCAGAAATCGGTTGTAAAATATTTGTCGAAGTGGTTACCCACTCTTGGTGTTTTGCCCCTTGGATAAACCCATATAAAATATCAACGTATATCAGATAAGTATAAAATCAGCACTAGGAGGGGTTACATTAAAAATTGCGCCTAAACCACACTATTGGTCCTATGACACAAAACAAAATATTTTTAGAAGCCCAAAGGTTTATTGTGCATAAATTGTTGCATTACGAAATTTTAAAATGTAACTGAAGTTATATTAAATTCCCATTTATCGAATTTAACTAAGGTGGGGGTAAATTAAAACTACTGCTTTTCCCCATATAACGCCACTGTAACCTCGCTAAAAAACCTTAACAACCTTAATCCTACTATTCATAAAACCGTTGAGATTTTGTTTCTACGATAAGTAGTTATTTGTAAATAAAATAAAAACCAAAATAGGGGCGTGTCTACTTCCACCCCCTTCCGCCCTCCTATCAGCGATTTTCCAGCTTGTCAAAATTTTTTTTTAATCACGAGGGTCGATTTAATATGTTCGTAAAAAAATCGCTTTTTACACGCAATGCAAGCGGCACCACAATTCAAACCCCCCTAACAGTCGTAGCTCTTATTTACACGTAAGTATAACATGTAAGATAGTTTAGGCTTAATTAAAAGAAACCCGCGACTTATAATGAAGGCGAAGCGCTACCGCTAAGTACGGTGGAAAACACCCACAACGCGAACATGATATACTTGAGCGATAGGAAGGCAAAGAAATCAGTGAGACCCTACCACCTCGGCTAAGGTAACGAAGTTGAGTGTGGATATAGTATACATATTTTAAACGAAGAGAAACGGGAATCCTAGCTGCTAAGCTTTTTCTGTGCAGACACGATGCTCCCGTGAACCTCTCCCTAGCGGAGTTAAAAAAATACCGTTTTATCCCTTTCAAAACAGCGCCCCCCCCCCCCAAAAACCCCTTTATTTGTTACATTTAGTTTAGACATTACAGTCGGTATATACAAAATGCAATATTAACATAACAAACATCGGATGTCAGTTAATTATAGTTTGTCGCGGGTTGATTCAAAGTGATTCTTAAGTTTGTAAAAAAGCGACACACAACTTTGAAACGTGCGAACGTTTACATGCGCGACAAAAAAATTGACATTATGAAGCGCGAAAAAACCTTTTGCACGTTTTAAAGCTGAGTGTCGCATTTTGACGCATGTTGGTGAACACCAAGCTTAAACCAGAAAATCTTCGAAAAACTATTCATTATATACGAACCAAAACTCGTTTTCGTCTCAAATCCGACACAAAAATTAAGTTTATAATCTGTTCCGATTTAACTCGCGGAGAGTTGTCAGTCCATGTTATTTAATGATGTATATGGTCATTGCCGAGACAGGTTAACATTAAAAAAAAATATTATTGGGAGAATAGAAATGTCATGCTTAAATATTTGGCGAGGCCGGCCAAGAATCTCTGTCCCCTCGACGAGAACAACAATTCTCAGCCCAATATTTATTTAAACGACCTTGATAGGAAAAAAGCCTGCTGGCAAAGTCCATTTTACCTATCTCAGGAAGGATACGTTTTATTAGGTCGTGGCGCGAGAGGGGATTCACGCCAATTAGAAGCCCGAACCAGTTGTAAATACTTATTATTTGAAGGGTTCATTTTATCATCGTGTAAATTTTTATCCACGTTTTTATCACACAAATCAGGCTCTGCTCAAGACAAACTTTTGAGGGGGGAGGGGGGTTGAGGGGTTTTTGAAAAATGTAAAGAAAAACAACTTAGAATCCCTCGTGTTAAACACAACTGCTTTGACGGGGTTGGAATTTTATAGGGTTTTAGTTTTATTTAAACAAATTGAATTGATTGTAGTAATCGTTCCGTCATATTATTCCTTTTGATATTTCTGTTAATTATTGTTTACAAAACAAATGTGTGGCGATAAAACAGCCCACTGAGCAAGGTCTAAATTGAGGTAAATCCACAATCAAGCCTATCGAGATCGAAACGCAACGAAAATTCAATAGCACCGTACGGTAATTCCCCCAAAGCAAACCCAAATAGCTGCCTAGGGGCCCAACCGTGGGAGTCCAGTGGCGTAAATAGCGTCCCCCGCAGACCCCGCGGGCCGCGAGAAATAGGGGCTCCGAAAAGTTTATGATTAAGGAAAAATAGGCCCCCGAGTCGTTGTTTGCGGGGGGCCCCGGAGTTCCTAGTTACGCCACTGCTTGGGACGGACCATCTAGTAACCGTAATTATCATAAGGCATGAATAACGACGGCATGAATCTATAATATCCATCGTAATTTAAATTTGATAAATTATAGGTCATATTTTCTTTACAAAGTGTATTTATATTTTGTTGACACTTTACTATATTTCTCAAGGAGCACTGAGAGAAAAAACCCTAGTTTTAACAGGATAGTTTTACATGAACCGTCTGTATATCACTTGCACAGAATAATCCTGTGATAATTACTGTTATCCTTTAATTTAACAGAAGATATTTACATGAAACGTGGGTGTACAACTTGTACAGAATAATCCTGTACAAATTACACGTATCCTTTATTTTTTACAGGAACATAAGTACATAAATGTAATGTATTCTATAAAAAAGGGTTGGTCTTGTAAAATGTACAGAAGGACATTGTAAAAATGTTAAGGAATATTTGCAGCTGTATTTATTACACACACCGAGAGTGTAAAATTAACAGTTCATTACGTCAAATTTACTTGAAAAAACAGATATGTACTTAAACGGCTAGCTTCAGTAAGATTAACATTGAAGTTCTTTAAAAACATTAAAAAACATATCTGACTCTGTAGATATACTGGAAACCAATAATTTCAATTTACAAACTTCAAACGTATAATTCATCGGAGAGGCAGTATTTTTGAAATTTAATTATGCCTAATGCATGGTAATATTTTTGATAATCCTTCACCCTGCATACCAATAAGTGATAAAGAAATGTTTTCGATTCCGACATTGCCCAAAATTATATTTTTTGGGTGCACTGCCCAAGGCAGGGATTGACTAAACTTTGAATTTCAATAGCTCTATTTTGAAATCTATTAATGATAGAGTCATGATATGTTTTGTGGCTATAGCCATCCATTATCGGCCTAAAATGGTTTTAATTAAATATTAATTAAAACGTTATAGAAATTGTACGAAATAAATAAGAAAGATTAATAAATATAAAAACCGTGAGATATTTTGTACAACCTAAGCGAGTGTTTCTTTCGGAAAAGAGCGAGCGTTTTATATTTAGTCGTTTGTCGAATTGATTTACAGCAATAAACAATTCGGTAAAATACTACTTACGCGGTTATTTACTTTTGTTAATAGAGAGGAAAAAGTCTTGGCCCGATTTCTCTTGAACCAGAGAGGCTCACAATTATATTAGTACCTATCGGGAAAACTTGAAAATCCAGTTGCCTCGTAAAACATTCTTCTGATTTTATTGTTATTTTTTAAACAAAATCACTTTTACTAGTGAAATAGCTGTGTATCAGTGATTACTTAAGCATGTAAATTATAATCGTGCTAAATTTTGGAATATAGTCTCTTTACGTAGGCTACCTTAGCTATATACTAGAAATCAACCTTACGCGTGAAACTACTAGCCAAAAAGGACTGAACATAAGCCGAGTTGTTAAAAACTCAAGAAATAAGTTGTGCTTATCGGGTCTCTCTGAGGGATTTGACCCGTTTAGCCCCGAATTGTCTGTTCGGATAACCTCTTAATTATATTTTATTGAAAAATGTGAGATCGGCCCTGCATATTAGCTGTTTTTTCCCTAGCTACCACGTCAAAAATTCCGTTTCATATTCGTAAATTTGACTAAACGCGTTAGTGTATTTTCTATAATATTGTGTGTTGAATTAATTATTTGCTACTTATCGAATTTACTGAGATGTAAAAAGTATTTTCTACCGACGGATGTGTAAAACCAACTTTAATATGCCAATAAATTAACGTATAAGGTTCACGTACTCCAGACTGTTATTCATGTTGATTTGACAGACTTTATTACTGTGTTATTTACAGCTATTTCATCATGTTAAATTAACATAAAATTACTTGTAATATTATAATACGGTATAAGCTGTTATATTTATAGAAACGTCTTCCAACACTTTAATGTTAATTGAACAGGGTTTTTTTTATCTCGGTGAGGGCCCAGGGTCTCTAAGTTTTAATTTTATTATAAGGTGTGACACAATATACAACGGAAGGAGACGTGCTTCCGAGGTTGGATTTCAGCTGCTATAGCTCCTTTTATATTTTATTTTGGCGGGATTTTGAGTTTTTGGAAGGGCTTCCGGGATTTCGGGAACGATTTCGAGATTTAACGAAGCGATTCCGAGATTTTACGAAGCGATTCCGAAATTTTGGAAGCAGTTTCTAGATGTTGGAAGCGTTTCCGGAAGTGTTTTTGCGATTTTCAAAACCGTAAAATCAATTGTAGAGGTTTAGTAATTTTGAAGTTGATTTCAAGACGGTCGTTTCAAGATATCAACAATCAACTTTACAATTAGTGGGGATTTTGGCGCATGTCGGACCATTAGGATAAAAACTGTTTTTGCGGCTACTTAGTTTTAACTTTTTTTTAAAAAAAATCCTAACAATTAGGCTTTTCAGATTACATAGAGCCACGAAGCGGGAAACGCAAGATGCTCATAAACCGCTTTATTTAAGTCTACTAAGCGGACGATTTACCATAATAAAAATAAAAAGTGACTGCTAAGCAAATGAAAATCCAGCAGTTAATTAGCTTCTCATGTTTACCGCTACGTGGCTCTATGTAAACTGAAAAGACTAATTTAAGTTAGAAAACGAAATACGTTTTGGTGTATATTAAAAGTTACCAATAAATAGCGGGAACCGAGAGGGAAACAATTAGCTGAAAAAGTGTACACCAATTTATTATTTTCGTTAGATTAAACCGGATTAAAGAAAAAATACAGATTATCCAATAATCTTTGAAATATACATTTTTATTATAGTATTATTATAGATTTAATGGAATTACGTGGATTAAGACGCCACTTTTTTAAAATTTACGAATATTACATTTTTTGAAGTAAGAAATTCGGGTACTACACGTAGTAATAAATTAAATTAAACTGGGATTATTTAGTATTACACTTGTTAAACGGGGATTATTTAGTAATACAGTTGTTAAACAAGGATAATTAAGTATTAAACTTTCCAAAGGGGTAAATGGGCGCATTCGTTGATATCATGAGTAACATAACAAACATACGTATGACACTTTCTAGTTAGCCAATATAATTTCTGTTGATAGTTCTTTTTCGCCAATGACAACGTAAATAATTATGTAGCTAAAGACTAACAACTCTGAGCTAACTTCTTCAGTGCTCCTAGTATTTGGCCAAAACTCGGAAATACTACACCCGGAAATCGCTGCCGGCAGTCTTTCAACGGGCCAGCCAAGACCAATCGAGATGGTGTATACTGACCGTTTCAAAGCTAGATAATCTTTTCGGTCTGCAACGGGGCCTTGAAAAAACAAGATCAATACAAGGGCCTAAAAGGAATTCCGAAAATATCTACGGTCCGCTACGATGCCCGATGATCAGTAGGGCCCGATATTCATTAGGACACGGCGATTACTAGGGCCCGAAGATTACTAGAGCCCTGAAAATCACTAGGGCCAAAAGATTACTAAGGGCCGATGATTACAAAGACCCGAAGATTACTAGGACCCAACGATTACTAGGGATCTGATGATAACTAAGGCTAGACGATTACTAATTTAAAAAACTAAATATCTTAAGATACAAAAAATAAACTATTTTAGAGTTTCTAGAATTATGGTCACTAGCGGTCGACGTAGTTTCTATTTAGAAGTCTAGTTCGAATTTGAACTGGGTAGGAAATAAGGAAAATTTTTTTTTCTTTTTCATTATTCACGCCCAGAAAGCGAACGGGTCGTGTTATCTCCCCCCGCCTAAGAATATGTTCGTCCCCGAACAAACAACAAACACAAAAAAGGGGCATGATACTGACATCTTTGTTATATAAGGTTTCTATATGGGATCACCATATAAAAGATCACAGAGTGATCTGTAAGTAGGATCAGTTTCGGGTTTCATGAAATTTTGTTCAACTTTCATTATATAATAATTTTTCTGTTTGTAATAGAATATTTTGATTGTCCTATCTATTTTAGGTGTAAATTTTAATTCAAATATTTTAGTTTTGGATGTGGGAAGTTATACGGATATCTGGGGACCAAATTATTTTACACATTCTGATTTAAACGTTCTAAGGTTGATAGCTGACCTTCAAAGTTATAAATCGAAAGTGTGAAAAGTATGTTATCGATGTATCACAAAAATGATAATAAATTATCACAAGTCGAAATTTGACAAATTTCAAAGCCTTCTTTCAATTCTCGCGTTAATTATGAGCGTATACAAATAATATTAATTTTCGGATGTGGGGACTAACACAGTCCTAGTTATCCATATGTGGGAACGTTTGCACAGTTTAATGAAATTTTGTTCAACTTTCATTATATAATAATTTTTCTGTTTGTAATAGAATATTTTGATTGTCCTATCTATTTTAGGTGTAAAGTTTAATTCAAATATTTTAGTTTTGGATGTGGGAAGCTGTAAAGTCTTTTTAACGGATATCTGGGGACCAAATTATTTTACACATTCTTATTTAAACGTTCTAAGGTTGATAGCTGACCTTCAAAGTTATAAATCGAAAGTGTGAAAAGTATGTTATCGATGTATCACAAAAATGATAATAAATTATCACAAGTTGAAATTTGACAAATTTCAAAGCCTCCTTTCAATTATCGCGTTAATTATGAGCGTGTGTATATTTAAAATGAAATATTAATTTTCGGATAAGGGGGCTTACACAGTCTTAGTTTTCCATATGTGGGGACATTTGCACACTTTAATGAAATTTTGTTAAACTTTCATTATATAATATTTTTTCTGTTTTTAATAGAATATTTTGATTGTCCTATCTATTTTAGGTATAAATTTAAATTAATTCAAATATTTTAGTTTTGGATGTGGGAAGTTGTACAGTCTTTTCAACGGATATCTGGGGACCAAATTATTTTACACATTCTGATTTAAACGTTCTAAGGTTGATAGCTGACCTACAAAGTTATAAATCGAAAGTGTGAAAAGTATGTTATCGATGTATCACAAAAATGATAATAAATTATTTCAAGTTGAAATTTGACAAATTTCAAAGCCTCCTTTCAATTCTCGCGTTAATTATGAGCGTGTGTATATTTAAAATAAAATATTAATTTTCGGATGTGGGGGCTTATACACAGTCTTAGTTATCCATATGTGGGGACGTTTGCACACTTTAATGAAATTTTGTTAAACTTTCTTTATATAATATTTTTTCTGTTTTTAATAGAATATTTTGATTGTCCTATATATTTTAGGTATAAATTTTAATTAAATTATAGAAAATCATATTTAAACAGGATTGAAATTTTTGCATGTGGGTACCTCCATGATCATTTAATCCAACAATCGGAACATTTAAAAACACACACTTTCGATTAGATAAGATATTCGTCGCCAATTTAAAATTTGTGTTTGAAAAATATTTGCGGTAAAGTGAGGACTTTCACAATCTTCATAATTGATTTGTTGGGACTTTTACACACATCTTTATTGTTATATCGTAAATATTTCTAATTGTATTGTTTTCAATTTTATTGTTTAAGTTTGCTTTTGTTTCATCGATTTTGGTATAAAAAAAAGTTTACACTCGGATATCATTTTTGTGTGCGGGGACCTCCATGACATGAATATCTTGCTGCTTGAAATCTACCTCGACAGCAGTAGTAACACCATATGATAGTACTTCAAGTTTAAGACACGAAAGTTGAATATTTTAGATTTGTACACAATGCTAAAAATAATCACCCTGTATTTACATACATATAAATACAAATGTTATTTATTGAAACTGCCCACGACAACAGTCAAGGAATAATGAGATAGTACACCAAATTCTAAACGCCTTATATTGTAAATTTGTACGATAATATAAAAGTAATCACCCGGTATGTACGAAAAATATGACTGTTGCTGCTTGAAATCTACCTCCACGAGATAGTACTCCTAGTTTAAGACACGTAAGTTGAATATTGTAGATTGTTTCGTGAATTTAAATAATAAACACCCTGTACTTCTAAGAATTACGAATGATGTTTATTTAAACTGCCTACTACAACATTATAACAAATATCCAAACAAACACCCTGTATTTTCCGGAAATATGGCAATGGGATTCTTGACATTTTACGCGTAGAAATGTTCATTATTTATTTATATAAGGGGACATTATATGTGGGGACATTCATCTTTATATGTGGTCAATGTAATTAAAATTGATTTTTGGGTCCCCAGATATACGGTGAGAAGACGAACGAGAATGGTTTCGTAGGCCTGGGGACATCGGTCGATTGTAACTGCTAGCTACATCTATGAGATCAGTGTATATTCCAAAGTCCCCTCATTTCAATCAAAATTACCTACCACGTCGGAAGTGGGGACTTTTTTGAAAATTTTTTAACTAACAGTAGGGGGGCTAACTAACTAATTTTAACTATTATTGTAAGTGGGGACCGAAAAATGTACCCACTTACAGAGAAGTCCCCACTTCGTGGGTGAAAAGACTACCTATCGCCCCACATCTCAATCATGTGCGAACTAACATACACACACACACATACACACACACATACACACACATACACACACATACACACACACATACACACACACATACACACACACATACACACATACACACATACACACATACACACATACACACACACACATACACACACACATACACACCCATACACACACACATACACACCCATGCACACACATGCACACACATGCACACACATGCACACACATGCACACACATGCACACACATGCACACACATGCATACACATATACACACACATACACATATACACATATACACACACATATACACACACATACACACACATATACACACACATATACACACACATATACACACACACATATACACACACACATATACACACACATATACACACATATACACACACACGCATACACACACACGCATACACACACACGCATACACACACACGCATACACACACACATACACACACACATACACACGTACACATATACACACGTAGACACGTAGACACGTAGACACATACATATTCACATATACACATATACACATATATACACATATATACACATATACACATATACACATATACACATACACACACAGACAGACACAAACTTGCGGAACGGAGGATCCACAATTGGCCAGCCATGTGTATAATTGCTAATGTTGAGAGGATTAACCTCAAACATAAAGTACCCTTTTGCATATTTTGCTACACATTCCATAAAAGCAGATACAGTGGATTCAATACTTTCAGAAGCAACCAGAAAATTAGGAGTGTGGTTTCAAAATACTATGCGTAGTCGGAGATGGTGCAGCCACCAATCGCAAAGTCTTTACAAATAACACCACAAAAAGTTGCAACTTCAAAGCCATAAACCGATATGAATACGATGAAGACAGATACATCTATTATATATTCGATGTACCACATCCTTTAAAAACGGCTAGAAACTGTTTTTGGAGTAGTACTGTTGAATGCTAAGTTAGAAAATTAAATAACAACTCGCAAGATATTTTATGGAAGATAATAGAAGATATCTACAGAAAAGAACAACAAAATAAGGAATCTCTACGACGCCTTCATAAATTAAGCCACGACCATGTTTTTCTAGGAAGCTTAAGCAAAATGCGAGTTAAGTACGCCGCTCAGGTCCTCAGCAGTTCTATGGCCAATGCTCTAAAGCTCGAATTCGGGGATAAGGTATCAGAAACTGTGAAATTCATTGAACATATGAATAAATGGTTTGATATCCTTAATGGCAGAAATCTCGTTGAGGCTACCAAAAAAAGAAACCCTAATCTGGAGCCATTTGGGTCCACCAATGATCCTCGCCTTAAGGTAGTTGTTGATTCTAGTATACATGGTAAATTAATTTAGTATTAAATAAATAAAACTGATTTGTTGAATACAGTGGCTGAAAGAAGATTTTTTGGGGTACCTTAATGACTGGGAGCTTTACGCTAAGGAACGAGAAGGGGAATTTACTGATGAAGAAAGTAAGAAAATGACCTTGATTCGAGAGACAATGGCTGGGTTTGTAATTACATACCAAAATTTACATTTATTTATTAAAATTTTCTCACAGCTTTAGCTATGATGGAATTGATTCCTTTCCTTCTAGAGAAGGGAGCAAGTTTTATATTTACCCGCAACTTCAACCAGGACCCCCTCGAACATGAATTTGGTCGTCATAGAAGGGCTAATGAAACTGCTGATAACCCCACGTTAAATCAGTTTGGAGACACTGTTGGTACTTTAAATAACTTAAATGTCAAATTTTCAGTGACTAATGGAAATACTGAAACTTTTTTTAATGATGATGATATGAGACCATAGTTATATTGAATTAAAAAAGCACCATTATTATATGGTGAATTTTGGTTTTATAAAATATGATATACATATTTTAGCAATAAAATTTTAACAACTAGAATTATTTGCTTAAAGTTTGCAACGCTTTTCTTAACCGACACTTTGGGTTTTCTGGTTTTTTGTTTGGACTAGTGGGGTTTTCTGACTTTTTGTTTACTAGAACGTTCGTACGCCTTCTTTTTGTAGTAGTTTTTAAGATTTTTCACCTCTCCATTGGCTAGAGTGTTTAACAATGTGCTGATAGTGATATTAAAAACAGTATTAGTTACTTTTTCTACTAGGTGAATTTTGAGGCAGAACATTTTACATTTGTCCATAATTTGTTGATATTCTTTAATATTGTCTATTGCGTGTTGCTTCTTATTTGAAAAGATTTCCCCATCAAAAAAAATTAATGCTTTATCGACAACTTTGTTGAAAAAATAATACGCATCGGTAGACGGAAAAATAAGTCCTCCTCTACTTTGAATATTAGTCCATGTATCGGGTAAGGTAGCTTTTTCATCCGAAGCAGTTAGACTTTCGACTAAAAGTGCACCATCCTTGGAGTGCTTATTCAATCTTTGTAAAACTTAGCCAATAACGTAATACAAGGCCTGTTTATCTTCTTCGTTTGTTGTTGGCTTTTTTCTTTATCTTTTAGAGGCTGTTCAATAGATAAAAATTCCAGGATGAATTGGTCAAAAATTAGATTTACACCAACATTTTTCAGTTGCTGCGAAAAATGTTCTGAGCCCTATAAGTTAAAACAAATTGTTATTTCCATAAATTAAACAAAAAAGACCCTAAGTTATTCTTACCTCAATTTTGTCCCAAAACCTGGCCATTAAGTTTATTTTTGCACTGTCCCGAAGGAGTTCTTGAGCTGCAGCCCAATACGTCTTGTGTGAAATATTGCACAAAATTGAGAGGTGATCCGCCCATTCCTTTAAATCCTCAAATTTGACTAGTTTCATAGTTCTTCTTAACCTCTTTATTTCTGGACTTTGAAAATCACGGTCCTCAGAAATAACCTTCTCAAGTGATTTCATTATGATTTCCTCAAATATGAATATAAAATCTAATTCTGAAAACAAATTTATTTAGCTTTAAAATTACTATATTAAAAATGAAACCATTAAAACGTACCTGTTATTGTACATTGAACTGGCGCTTTCTTGCACAGCCTGTGGAAAATTTAGCTTTAAACATTGCCAGGCGAAAATTAAATATTTTGTTGATACATACGTTTTTGTTTTTATAATCTCTGGCTCATCAATTTTTACTGACAAATCGAGAGGTTAATCTGAGTTTATGGGCGTGCATTTCTAGTTACAATTATATATTTTTATTTTTATTATTTTATAAAAAAATAAAAAAACCAAAAATAAAATAAAACTTACCAAAACATTCTTTCTGGGAGCCATGATGCCTTGGAGTCTGCAGCTGATCGGTTCCTGTTCACGTGACCGCCAGTAGAAAATTAAAATTGAATCAGCTGGGACTTTAGCGACATCGAGCGAGAAACGTAAGAAATAGGCAGCCGCAACGAAGCTTTAGGCGCGTAATCGCGAATGTACTACGTCCCTGTCTTTCTCGTCCTTGCTTGAACCCTCCCTCAACTACTTTATTAGCTATTGTCATTATCGACCTGTATTATTATATATACATGTATACTCAGAACTTTACATTTTACTTCTAATAAAAACGGCAATTTTAAATATTGATAAAATTTGGCTCATGTTACCATAGACTAACATCAATTTAACAACCTTGAATTATATTTCAAGAAAAATGTTTAGAATTTTGGCTCAGGGTGAAAAAATTTATTTAATTTCAAACTTCAAGTACATTTCCTCCAACTTCAAGATAAAAATTAAAGATAGATGAATTATTTCTGGACCAATTTGACCATCTTCTTATATGAAAGCTTATTTTACCCTACACTATCAATAATTTAACAACTTAGAACTATATTTCAAGAAAAATGGAGATTTTTTAACAATAGGTACTTTTGTTTTTTTGCGTTTTTTTGGTTATTTTGGTTTTTTATTTGTCAAGGATTACAGTAATGCAAAAAGTTTTAACCGCAAGTTATTATTTAAAAATATATGATCAATGTAAAATTGCTACTTGCTAGCAATTTTTACAACGTGTTGGATGAGGTAGGACTGATGACGAGGACGATTCTTTAAATTCCTAAATTTTAATACCTTTTGGATACAGTAGGACTGATGACGAAAAAAAGGCTGAAATTCAAAACAGCACTAATTTTTAAGGGTTGGGAATTGTTCCCGTATTTCAACCAGGGTTGTTGATTTTTTAAAAAAAATCAAAAACATCGATTTTTTTGATTTTAATCGATTTTTTTATTTTTTATTAATTTTTAGGTTTTTGTCACTTATTAAAAGCAATATATAAGCTTATTGATATAATTATTATTTTTGTATAAATAATATTCATTAGTAGACAGTTTTATCATGTCAAAAAATATTTATTCCAAGAAATAAGTATATTTGTATCACAGGAGTAACCTTGAAGTAAAACTAAACAGTGTGAGAAATAAGGCACTATCACAGGCCAATCGCCAGTTTAAAAATTAAATGCCTGGGGTGTTAGTGGCCCTGGTGACCACTTAATTAATTCAAAAATTTTCCCTTCAAGATTTATAGTTCTTTATTTAACACACCAAAATTTTGAAATACCCATAATAACTAACCTATCAAGCCTATACCCTAACACATATTGTCAAGAGTAGATAATTTGACCATAAATTATGAAAGCCTGATTTTGAAGGTTAAAAATGGTAAATGGCCAGTGGCCAGTTTTTTAATTAAACTACCTAGGCTTCACTGGCCACAGGTCCAGTTTTAAACAATTCCTTATTTCACAGCCTCCGAGAGTCCATTATTTTCAAAACACCAAAAATGAGGTGGGGAAGGGATCGTGGTAGTGATAGGTTATAGTGTAATATAATGACAAAACAGGTCTAAAATATAATAATTCAATAGTAAATCTCTCATTTATGGAATGTTAATAAATTTTAAACAATCTTTTATAGGAACAGATTTAAATCAACGATTTTTAAAAAAAAATCATTTGATTAAAATCGCGATTTAAATCGCTGATTTAAATCAACTTGATTTTAATCAAACAACCCTGATTTCAACGCATTTTAGCCTTTTTTTAACCATACTATGTCATATTATATGTCATCTGTGTGATGTTGACTTAAACAACGTCGAATGTATTCTAAGTATTGGCGCCTGACGGCGCCGCGCACTCACTTCGCTCGAGCGCTGGGGGCGCGCGGCGCCTCCCCAACCCCATACTAAAAAAGCTATGGGCCATCTATAACGCAACATAGAGGACAGCACCAAGCCTTACGCATCAAGTATCGTCAACCCGATATTAATCCAACCTAATAATATAAATAACCTAACCTATTATCCCCACCAAACCCCTAAAATGCATTGAAATACGGCGAAAATACCCGAAATAAAAAAGTAAGTTAGTATATTTTGCATTTCCACATTTTCTTTTTCGTCATCAGCCCCACGTTATCCACAACGCATTAAAATCTAGGAATTTAAAGAATCGCCCTAGGGAAAATTCACTGCAAAAGGCCAATGTTTAAAAATTCATATCTTTGTTAATATTCATTTCCGCCAAAAAAAATGAAAATTAAAATAATCCCCATCTTGCCCACTATCCAAAAAAATATAAAAAAATCGGGTGGGGGGCAGCTATTCTACACTTAACCCAAAATTGCTGGCTAGTAACAATTTTATATTTATCATATCTTTCTAAATAATAAATTGCGGTTAAAACTTTTCGCATTATGTAATCCTTGTCAAATAATAAACGAAAAACAATAAACAAAACCAAAAAAGCCGTAGTAGAGAACACATTTACGGTTTGCACACGTTTTAAAAATTTAGTAATATCTTGTCGTTAAATCTAATTCGTCCTCAGTGCTACCTCATCCAACACGTACAAAAATCTCGAAATATGTCGTATTTTCCTAGGTAAAAATTGCTGGCAAGTAACAATTTTAAATTTATCATATCTTTCTAAATAATAAATTGCGGTTCAAACTTTTTGCATTATTGTAATCCTTGACAAATAATACATCTATAAAAATAAACAAATCCCAAAAAAAACAAAAGTACCTATTTTTAAATATAGCCGAAAAATGTTTAAAATTTGGCTGAGGGTGAAAAAAGTTATTTTATCTGAAACTTAAAGTTTAGTTCCTTGAAATAAGATGAAATATTTCTGAGCCAATTTGACAAACTCATTTGATTTCTTATAGTTTATAAAAATAGGTCTTGGCTCTGAGTTTCGAAAGTATTCGTTGATATGAAAATATTCCTGTTGTATTTCAGTGTTTTTTCATTTTCGTTACATTATTGAATTTCCTTAACTAATTAACGCGTTCATCTTGAATCATTTAAATCTATATTTATCATTTCTCAAGTTCATTTTAGGTTCTGGGCTTGAGCTAGGTAAATAAACAAGTATAGTGAATCAAAAACCTGTTCTGCAATAAATTCCAGGTAATCAAAATCCCTAAAATGAAATAAAAAATCAGTTTAGCCGTTGAAGGAAAATGTTGCACATAACAAGTCACCTTCAAAACCAAACTTTAATTATAATTAATATTAAGTTACGTGGTTTTGTATTGAAAGCGATTACACTTCATTAAAGAGATGACAACAGTTATGATAAGGGGCGTTCACACTTAACAATAATTAGTTGTAAACAATTTATAAATGCGAAGTGTCAATATGATAGTTTTACAATTCATGATACCAATACACAATTCTCTGTTTGCACACTATGCAATTAGTTGGGCAAGATTTGGTTTACAACTAATTAGGATCCAGTAGATTAGATGCTCGAAAAAAACTATGGTAATTAGCAACACTTGTAGTTTAATTTGGGCCTTATTACTGCATGCATGTTGCCAAAATTATTGTAAGCCTAGGCCGGGTATGTCACCTAGGGTTAACTCTTAAGTTTTTGTCCAATTGAACAAATTCCTACTAATTTTATATTTCACACTAATTAAATAAGTGAATAAAAAGAGCATTTAAATTTTATTTACCATTCTTTTCTCTTCCAACTCGGTTAGTCGTATATAGTGTCCACAGTTTATTTCAAATGCTGCTTCGCTCAGTTTGCTCGTCGTTAACGGTTGTTTATTCACGAGGGGTTAGTTTTCCGCGAAATGTCAGCTTACAATTTTTTGCCATAGTAAAAAATATGCACTAGTTACAGTACAAATAACTTTTTCGAAGGTACAAATAACCAAAATCTTGGTTTAAGGGCTGATAATAAGTAATATGTATTTTATGGCTTATTCATTGCAATTGAATAACAGGTTTTCAAGCCAAAATGCTACGCGCTTGAATGAGATAAAGAATTAAAGATAAGTTGAGTTAGTATCAATAAACTAACCTCGTTGTTTACGTTAATGAAACGTGATTGCTACGTTATTTTGGATATATCAAATAGGACGCGGTCTTAACCTCAGGTTGAACGATTGTTTTGTATGGACGATACGGAAACGAGTGTAGGTGGCGAAATGGTGCTAAAGCTTTGTCGTCTGCTTCGAGGTATAAATCGTGTATCAATATTCTACTAAAACGACGGTTTATATATTAAATATATACATCGTGCTAAAACCTCTGCTTCTGCGGCTAGACTGTATATTTCGCTACCGAAAATTTCAGCGTCGCTGCGCCACCTATATAAACTCGTTTCTGTAGTGAATTAGGAAATTTTACGGTCACGGTGTTAAGACTACTGCCGAAAGGGATTATTGTTTTCGGTAGCGATTCTAGCGAATAACGGGGAGTTGGGCTTTTTAATTACTTGGGAAAAAATAAGCTTTATTTGAATAATGAATATTTAAGTAGATTTATGGTACATTTATTTACTTAAAAATAACTTTCCATTTATACTAAAATTACCCACAAAATATCCTCATGCAGTTCAGTTTAAAAAAACATTATATATCTATGGTGCAATATTCCTGCTAAAAATTGTTTTTTGCAGTTATTAAATATCAACGTAGACGAATAGGTAATAATAAACTAAACACGCTTTATCTCCCAAAAAACCAAAACTCAACCATGCAGCAACGTTCACTTCGCTACCCGGGCACCAACTAAGGCTCGAAAACCTATAAACTACGGTAAAGACTTTGGTAACGGTACTGAAATTACTAAAAACCTACCCCGACCCTCCCATGAACAATCCTAGTTCCGTTACATCAAGAAACCTGTTTTCCATTCCCTCGATCATCAATCCGCTAAAAAGCGAGTCTACCATAAAGCAAGGAAAGGAATTACTTCATGAAAAGCATAACGAAGGTAGCCCTTACGTATAGCTGTGTATCTGAACAAACACGGAGTATCAGCTTTCCTACATCGACAAGGAAGTCTTCACAAACTAATACCCAAATTATCCTATTAATGAGTTACCTAGAAGCAGGTCTCGACTAGCCACTCAACCTGATTACGAGGAAAAAATGGGAACTGAAACCTGGGCGATGCCACTCAACGGGCCAAACGAAGCAACGCTCCAGTTTGCTTTCTACCCACTGGAAGAGTCCGCCTTTCCTATCATACTAGTATACGACTGGTTGGTCGAGATGGGAGCCTGCGTGGATTTCAGATCCAGTAACCTCAGAATTCAATTTAATGGAAACCAACTGAGTATCCAACTAACAGCTGGAAACAATGCAAAGAAAACAACAAAGCCAGAACCAATCTCAGACCATTTCGCCGATGCCAAAAAAAGAACAAGAAATTTATTCAAACAACACTGTACTAACAAGTGTTTCTCTTCTTACTCCAGAACAGCTCAGTACAACAACCATCAGTGAAACGCCAAGGTCTTAATGATTACCGCTGTATCATCATCGTCTGACGGCCACAACACTAATTTAATTATGTCTACCGATATAGCAGGCCGGACTTATTTCAAGGACTACTTTGCCTCGAACAACTCTTCCTCATGCTACGATTCGAACAAAATCAGAGACATAAGAGAAATATCAATGTTCAACAGAAATAGATCCTGGACCAAGGCCTTCCAGCATCAACCTTGACGTCTTTTCAGTGCCAACCGTTCCTTAAAACCTTTCGGTCCTGGCAACAAAAACAAAGTCGTTTTGTGAATATGACTCCGATGAAGCCACCGGAACTAATGAACTAACAAAGAAAACAGTAAAACTGCTACAACATTCTGAAGCTACCAAATGGCCAGATAGTCCTCCAGAACCACGACCAAACAAATTAAATAATAAGGGCTTCTCGCTACCTCTTTCTAAAGAGGTGCAGATAATTCACCGTGAACTAAACTTGCACTGAGGACTCCTTGCCCCAACCAGTCGAGCAAGAACCCTCAATTTTAGTGTGAGGACTCCCTTTTCTCACTCATTCGATTGCTTGGATAAAAGTGGAAGCGTTATAAGCAGAAAAAAACCGATATCAACCACAAGATCCTGGGTCAGAAAAACTCGGAAACTTCTAGTGCTTCCAAGAGCCTTTCCCACCGAGATGACGGTCAAGTGACCCAATCTAAGTGTTATAAGGACAGCTCCACCTCCGCTAGACTGATGAAGACATTGCGAACCAGAGTTAATGCTCCCCACATATGCCAAAACCAACTCTCAGATTTGGATAGTGCGACGACGAGCGCAGTACAAATTTAAGGACCAGCAAACTCGATTTACCCAACTACTAAAAGACGACAACGAAAACCCTCTTCCAAAAAAGCCATTATTGGAGACAACGCAATTCTTCGCGAGAGCTGAAACCTGCAGTAGCAACACTGAATCAGGCGAAGTTACTGTTACTCCATCCGGACGAAATTCTCGAGGAAATCTCAAGACTTATACATCTCTAACCATGATACAATCCAACCAGCACAGAGTCTCCACAAACAGAAACGAAAGCCAAAACCGAACGACAATTGCAACTTAGATTTTCCAGAAAAACTCAGACAGTGCCAACGCTCGACGCAAACCAGACGATATTAGGAATGCCATAGCTTCTTTAGCGACGACCCCAAATACACCGAGATGTTACGCCGAAACTATTGTGGAAAATGCCAAGAGTACGGCCCTGTCAACAGCGAATGCCGCCCATCAAAAGCCACGCCCAAGGTCAACGGAAGGCCATCCCAGTCCACCATCAATGCGAAAGATCCAAGCAATAATCAATTTTTTTTTCAACATTTGTATCCACTTTCACCACCACCTTGCAGGAATCAACAACCCACTAACAGACAACAATAAGGAGCACCTCAACTTGAACTCCTCGTCGTTTTATGGACAATCTAATCTATGAACAAGGAAAAAAACTTCATTTTATTATCAACTATCAAGTAGATGGTTGCCAAGTTTTTCAGTAATAACTAAATCGTTATTGGTGTTTGTTTTTAGTTCGGGACGAAATTTTTGAAGGGGGGCTATATAACGATTTCAACTGATTTTGAATAAAAACCCATAAAATTCCCGTACTTTTGGTTGAATTAACATTAGTCGATAATTGTAGCATAAGTTCCACCAGTTTTAACTTATTTAAAATCCGCGGATTTAAATTATAGATAGCAATCCTAGCGCCGTCTATGGTTCAAACCAGATAATCAGTGCAAGTTCAAAGAAAGCCCAACTGTAGTAGTGGCGTACTTCTGTATTCCCAAGCGTCTGGGAGGCAGAGTTAGTGGATGGCCGTGTAAGGACGACCACCAATCGCCCAACGGGTGGTCGGAATAATTCCGCCACGGTTGTCCACACCCCAGTCTCCACGTATACCCCCGTCAGCGTAGCCGTTACACATATCTCGCCCTGAATAATCAGGTGGTCGAGCGGACTGATTTGTCCCACATGTTACAATCCCGAATAAAAAAATAAAAATAAATGTGAGAAAACTATGATATTATTATTAAGTATTGAAGACGACTCAAGAGGCTGGCGGACTGCCGAGCGGGACCGGTGAAAAGAGAGCCCAGGGCTAGAAGTTCAGTTGAGAGTCGGTGGTGAATTATTACGTTGAAGGTTAAAATATAATTGTGAATTGTAGAGACCAGTGTTGTGTTAGTGCGCGGTCAGGACAAATAGAAGAACGTGATCCGGAAGATCATAAAACGTAAGACTATTCAATGTAGTTACTAGTATTAAGTACTTGATCCTGAAGATTAAAAGTGTTATAAATCTAAATTATCATTATAGTGAAGACTAGTCATTTAGAACGAGCCAAGTGTGGCTCTAGTGTTGTTACAAAAGAACAATATAATAAGTTAGGAACAAAAAGTAATTGTACCCATAGGTTAGGAAATGACTGGGCTAAAACCTTAACCCCAATCATATATATTGTAGTTTATTTCTGTAATCGTTACTCAGAAGTGTAACTTCACATTAAATTATACGTTGCATTCAACCTGGATTCACAAACATAATACATTTCGATCAAAACGGCGGAGAAGTTCCAATCTCGTTTAATTTAATTACGCGAGTGTGGCGAATTGAAAGATTACTGGAGATCCCTCGTACAACGTCGGCACGACTTTGCTTAAATTTTCGCCCCAAAACCGAAACGTCGTTATAATAGCCACTGGCATAGTCAAGATACCAAGAAGATAATTATAAGAACATAGTCTATTCGGACGGCGCTCGGAAATGTCAAAACGGAATAACTTATTTAGACGCTAAAATGAATATCCTCCTGTTCAAAAGTTCACATTGATTAGAACTATAGCCGTCCGAAATTGAAGTTAAATTAGTATGAACAATGTATTTTAAAATAAAGATTACAATAATTACCTACATTTTCATATCCACACAAAGAATGCACAGTAAAAGTAAAGTACTCCGATTCTCCAACGTAGTGTGCAAATAGGCTTAGTTCAGGAAATGGGAAATGGAAATATTTGTCGGGCTTTTTTACGATAAGCGTTGGCAGGTTACAATGATAGAGTGGCAGTGCTTTTGAAGCTCGATTTAGAAACTTTCTTGTTCAAAATGCATTTTAGGAGAAGGGAACGAACTTTTATTATTTTAGAGAGCCCTGCACGCGTCAGCTGTAGCAGAACATATATTCAATAGTTTTTAGAACAATCCTAAATGGACAAGCTGCGTGAAAGTAAGGGGCATAAGTCCATTCCCTGGTGGAAGAGCGAACTCAGTGAGAAGAGGAAGGAGTTACGAACGCTCAGGAGGAGGTTCCAAAAACCAACCAGCCCAGGAGGCGCTTAAGGTCGAATACTGTCGCGAGTCAAAAAGCTATAAAGAACTTATAGCAGACTCAAAGCTTAAGTCCTGGCAGGACATCTGCACGAAGGTTTCAAGGGAGGATCCTTACTCTCTACCTTATAAGTTGGCTACAAAAAAGGTCAAGTGCAAGAATGCATTAAATTGCATCAAAAAACCTGATGGTTCTTTAACCTTAGGCATTGAAGAGACTTGGTCTACTCTGTTGGATACTCTTTTTAAAGAGGCTCCTTGGATGAGTCATTGCACGATGACTTCATGAGTCAGAGCGATGAACCGTCTACGAGTGATGAGGTCTTGGAGACTATCAACTCTTTTAAAAAGGACAAGGCTCCTGGTGAGGATGGTATTACCATTAAGCTTTTCAAGATCGTTTTCTTAGCTTGCGCAGCGTTGTTTGTCAGGCTTTTCAACACTTGCTCAGCATGGGATACTTGCCAAAGCTTTGGAAGGTTGTAAGTTAGTTTTTCTTTATAAAGAAGGCAGAGGCAGGCAAGACGCTAAGGCCAACAGGCCAATCTCGCTACTTCCTGTGGTAGGGAATGTGCTTGATAAGCTGTTGTCAAGAAAGCTGTATTACTTTCTACACATCAACAAATTGCTTAGCGAAAAGCAATATGGGTTTCGACATAGTCGCTCCACGTCTCACTGTCTTACCAATATGGTGAACCGCATTAGAGATAACAAGGCAAATAATTGGCACACCAGTCTGATATCTTTAGATATCGAAGATGCTTTTGACAATGTGTGGATTCCAGGAATCTTACATGGTTTAAGGAACTTCAAGTGTCCAAAAAACATATATGAGATATATGTTAACTATCTGAAGGATATGGTGGCAGTGGTGAGGGCAGGATGTACCTGTGTACGGAGAGTACTGACCCGCGTCTGCCCTCAGGGTTCATGCAGTGGACTTCTGCTATTCAATGTGGTAATGGATAGCGCACTGAGGATTGAGTATCCAGAGGATTCTCAAGTAAGGTGATCGTGGATAAATTGACTAAATGGAGCCAAGTCTATAAGCTGAGATTTTCCATTAAAAGTCGGCGGCAATCACCTTCGCCGCAAAGAGCGTCATGAAAAGACTCCCAATCTATAAGATGGTCAACATTGCAAACGTTGACAAGTTGAAAGTTGTCGGTTTCACCATCGACAACAAGCTTACATTTCTTCCTCACCTCAAGGAAGTTAGTGTCCGGGTGACAAAGCTTGTTCAAAACATGGCCTGTTTTGCCAGGGTTGAGTGGGGCCTCGACCGTAAAGCGTTAAGGACTATCTACAATGAATGTATTGTCAGAGTAGTGGCTTACGCTTGCGATTCTTGGTGGAAGAGCACGCAAAGTAATGCTATGGTGAGGAAGTTGAGCTCAATACAGAGAATTGCTGCCCTTCGTATTACTTGTGCCAACCGGACTGTCTAGAGCGATGCGCTGATGGTCCCTGCTGGTATACAACCGTTAGACCCGGTGGTGAGCCAGGAAGAACTGTGAGGTGGAGTTTCGATGTGGTAACTACCTCTACCCAGGCGACCCATGGGAGCACCACCGAGCGGCCAGGAGTATCATAAACATCAAAGAGCAACTACCCAATGGGGTAGAGGTGTTTACTGACGGTTCGTTGTCCAGTAGAGGTGCCGGGGTGGCATTTGCCGTGTGCAGGGATGGTGTATAAGTGTATAACGAGGTCACTCGCGTTAATGGTAAGGTGGTTGCATTTTCTCTTGAGCTTTTAGCAATACATGAGAGTATTTGCTGGTTAAGGACGCAAGGTCAACAGTCATGGCCTATGCCTTAAAATCCGTAAGGTAGTGAAACGGATGGTGACGCAGGTCACTTTTACTTGGATAAAGTCGCACACGGGATGTGCAGGGAATGAAAGGGCTGACTTTCTTGCAATTAAAAGGTGGCTCAACGAGGTGACGACTCAAAGGTGGCAGGAGTCGTGGGATGTAAATGAGAAAGGTAAAGTAACTAAGAAGTACATTCCTCAGGTCAAAAATAGTTTCAATACGAACTACTATTTGCAGGGACGTGCAGAGGTATCCTTGGGCCCGGGGACAACTTACTCGCGGGCCCCTTCCCTTTCCTGAAACCTTTTCCCAAGTTATCTTGATTTGCGACCCCCCTTGAGTTTCTTCGATGGGCCCTACAGCTACGGGCCCTCCTAGTGGGCCCTTTTCGCCCGGGCCCCCGGGGATTATGCCACCTACCCCCCCCCTCAGCACGGCCCTGACTATTTGACGCAAATCCTAAGTGGACATGGTAAGTTCCCACTTTACGTGATAAAATACGCGAAAAAGTAGATTAGTCCATAATTAAAAGGGATAATATAGCTAAATCCTAAACAAATTTGAAGAAATTAAAAAACTTACTACTAACTCGTACCCAATAGGTCTTCGAGCAAAAAACGCGAAACTCGGATCAAATAGATCTTCGAGTAATAAACTAAATTAAAATTAAATAAAATAGCCAGAAATTCCAACGGCAGACCGTTTTCGTTCTATTTGGAACTCATCAGTACCGTGCGGGAAATCTGGCTGGCGACTGTCAAACGTGTTCAACTTGGGGCATATTGCATCGCCCAAATTCATATGCGGTGCTCTGGAAGCAGACTCAGAGCACTATGTTCATAATTGTCCCAAATCGAACCATTTGATTAGAGGACCACTCCGAATGGATGGGCTTCGGAATCTGGATAACGAAACGATCAACGATCTTGAACGCGTAATGCGTTATATCGTTGTGAATTTTGACGAACTCACGAGTGAGTCGTGAGTAGGTGGTACAAGTATACGGGTGTATATTTGTTTGTGTACGTTTTTTTGGAAGCGATTCCTAATTTTGTATACAGGTCGACGGCTCGGCTAGGACAAATATTGAAAAACCCCTGTAATGCTTAAGCGGTGCACGGGGAATATAAATACAATAGTCTGATGATGTCCTCACATATCCACCCGTTGGCGTGGTGGTTACGCATATCTCACCCTGATTAATCAGTTATTGTGTGTGTGCTGGTGTCTAAGGCCTAGGGTCGACACCGTTGTATGTCTCTCTCAAAAAAGTAGGCAGGTTTGGCTTTTAGAACTACATAAATACGGCATATTTACAAACTAAAAGGGCCAAAAGATTTGTTATTAAAATAGCGATATATTTCGTAAAAATAAATGATGGCAGCAATATCTGTAAAGTTAATTAGGCTTAAAAACTGAAAGCATTAATTTTGATTTTAGTTATAGACCATTATAAACTTGGTCTATGGACATAGGAGCTCCGTGTCAGGCTTGATTCTTGCAAGCCCTATTCAATGGAGATTTTAAAACACACGTCGTCAAGGCTACCAATAAAATAAGCACGCGTTGTTAAGACACGCATTTGTGGCGAAAAGATTATTCTTAGATCCCCATTCTACCTTTATCATAGTACGTTTGAGAACGTTGATTATGAGGTCACTACTTACCTCCCCTTTTTGGATGGCGTCACCATGAGACGGTACACAAACCCGCGAATTTGAATTCAATTTAAAAGAGTTGTTTCATCTGGTTCGTTCTTAGAGCATTTTGTTTACATCAAAATATACGTTACTGGCTATTGTTATTAAATATAGAGAGCGCCCGCTCAACTTGATAAAGGTTTTTATGTTTGAAGTCCACGTTGGAAACGGGCGTGCCAATAAAGTATTAAAAAGCTAAATATTTTATACTTTAATTTTTTAAGGATTTATTTAATGTCAATACCTACATTTTTATTTAAATAGATATTTCTATAAAATAATATGAATAAAAAGAAAACATAATATGTAGCTCTTTCGTCACAAGACACAGCCTTATTAGAATGTTCTTCGCACGTAGATGTTTCAAACGTTAAACATAAGCGGTATACAGATTACAGAGATCGATATTTTTCTAGAAATATCATACACTTACAAAAAGAGTTAACATGTTAAAGTCTGGTAATTATAATGCTTATTCAAATATAATCGTGTTTATGAAAATAAAATGGTTAAATACTCGTGTGAAATGTGTGTTGTGCATATCAATAGTAGTATATTCGCGTAAAATTATTGTATGCAGTGTGCACCTAATTATAATGCTCAACCCTTGGTTTGCGAGCTCATATAAATGGGGACAAAATATTTCAGGTACCGTACACGCAACGCTGGTTACGCTATAGTTCATTGACACGTTTCCAATAAAGCGACAAAAGTGTGTTGAGTTATGAACTTGTTTATTGATGGTTATAAGTATAAGCTAAATAAAGATAGAACTCATCTAATGAAATCAACCAAAGTGCTATTTATTCGAAGTTGCATTTAGTTTTTATATATACAGTAAAAAACAACATGAGTAGTATTAAAAACAATGTAGATTAGATAAGAGGAAATATAGTTTAAACGTTATTTTTAACATCTCCCCTTAAACTATATTTTTGTTAGATAAAGGTAACACACACATTCCCATTAGAGGCAGCAATTTTCGTAAATGATCAGCTGGAACGTCTTTTGTAAATATATCAGCGATTTGATCGGTGCTTGCGACGTATTCAATCCGTATTTCTCCGTTCTGGTATTTTTCTCGGATGAAATGGTAACGTACGTCAATATGCTTGGTACGCTTGTGAAATTCCGGGTTTTTTTATCAGTCGTATGGCGCTGGTGTTATCAATTTGAAGTACTGGGACTTGTGTCAATGGTGCAATTTCTTCGAAGAGAACCTTGAGCCATACAATTTCTTTAACGGCCTCGCTTGCCGCCATATACTCAGCTTCTGTCGACGATATGGCGACAGATCGCTGCATTCGACTTGTCCAAGAGATTATCCCGTTGCTGTATAGAACTGACATCCCACTGACGGATCTGCGGCTGACAGTGTCCGCTCCGTGATCCGAGTCGCTGAACACCTCCAAGATCCCAGGCTTATAGCTGGCTGTGTACAAAATTCCCCATTTAATAGTACCTTTGAGGTAACGCAAAATTCGCTTTACAATCTGCCAGTGTCCATGTTCCGGATTGTCCAAGAACCGAGAGACGTAGCTGACAGCGAACGATATGTCTGGTCTGGTGCAGATCGCAAGAAAATTCAAACTTCCAACAGCCTCTCTATATGGGAAAAATTGATCAGTTTTACTCATTTCTACTTCACCCTGGGATCTTGCAATGGGCGTTGAGACGGGTTTAGCGTCCCACATTTTGAAACGTTGAAGAATCCTTTTGGCGTAGAACTCCTGGCTGATGAAGACTGACCCATCACTCAAACGGATAATTTGAGTTCCAAGGAAATATTCCGCTGGCTGTACTACGACCTGAAACTGGCTACGTAGTTGCTCGAGGAATCTTTCCTTCGTTATTTCCTTGTTAGCGGCGCCAAGCCCGTCGTCGACGTATAAGACTATAATCAGCTTGTCCTCCTCGGTATTGTTGAAGTAGAGACACGGATCGGCTGTGCTTTCACGTAAGTTGAATGCAAGAAGAAAATCTTTAAAACGCTTGTTCCAACAGCGAGGTGCTTGCTTGAGACCATATAAGCTTTTCAATAGTCTGCACACTTTTGAGGAGTTGTCGCTGTAACCTTCCGGTTGTTTCATGTAGATTTCTTCTTCCAGCACACCATATTGAAAAGCTGTCTTTACGTCTCATTCGCTGCGATGCTCAGGACTGACCGTATTGTTTCGTAACGAGCCACGGGACTGAAGGTTTCATAATAGTCAACGCCTTCTCTTTGTGAATACCCCCGTACCACCAGTCTAGCTTTGAACCGATCCACGGAGCCGTCTGCTCGAAGCTTTGTTCGAAATACCCATTTATTAATTAGTGCTCGTCGTCCTTCTGGTAGGTTGACCAGCTCCCAGGTTTCATTTTCTGCCAAGGACTGTATTTCGGCATCCATCGCTGATTTCCAGTCTTTAGAATTTTCAGAGTTAATTGCCTCAGTGTACGTTTGAGGATCATCAACTTCTGCTATCATGGCTGCCAGAACCTGTTGAGATGATTGTTTGTTTACTCTTCGGTCTCTTAATTTGATAGGATACGTTTCTTCTGCTTCCGACTTGGTATTGTCGATGATCTTAGTGTCGTTTTCGGTCTCGGATACAGTAGAAGATTTCACGCATTCGGAAATGTCATTTCCATCAGAATGAGCCGATTCTTCTTGTTCGTCAGACTTAGGTTGAGAAGAGCTCCGGGGTTTACAGCTTAGGTCTGGTGGAAAAATGACATCTCAACTTCGTACTAGTCTGTTGCTGTCCTGAATCCATACCCTGTAACCATCAACGTCGTTATTGTAACCAACAAACAGTCCTCTTACGCCCTTAGGATCCCATTTTCTTCTACGCTCGTCCGGTTCTTTGACATAACAGACTTCACCAAATATCATGAAGTCACGGATCCTTGGTTGTCCCCCATAGAATAACTCGTAAGGTGACTTTCCTTCAATCTGGCTCGTTCCGACCTGGTTCAGAATGAACGTAGCGCAATTGACGGCTTCAGCCCAAAACGTCTTTGGTAGCTTCTTGGCATGTAGCATCGTTCTGGCCAAATCTACGATTGTACGGTTCGTTCGCTCCGCACACCCATTTTGTTGAGGCGTATACGGATTTGATCGTCGAAATTGCGCCCCGATCATGGAAAGAAGCTCTTTGACATCTTGGTTTTGAAATTCACCCCCTCCATCGGATAGTAAGGACTTAACAGAATAGCCACTCTGCTTCTCCATAAAATGAAGAACGTCATCGACAGCTTGTCGAACTTGCGTCTTCTCCTTAAGGAAAAATGTCACCCTGAACCTTGAAAAATCATCTGTAAAGCAGACAAAGTACCTTGCTCCACTTAAGGAAGGTACTTCCATGGGACCACAGACATCCGTATGGATCAAATCTCCGATTCGTTGTGACCTTTGAGAACGCTCTTGAAACGGCTTGCGACTTTGTTTTCCTGTTATGCAGGCTTCACAGAATTCATCCGTTGACGGAACAAGAATCTCCATTCTTCTAAGTATCGATCCAACTTGCTGTTTATTAAGGTGACAAAAACGTTCATGCCATACTTGCAAAGAATCAACTTCCAATAGGTTCATTTCAGGAGGCGTCCGGATGAGAATGTTCAACGTGAAAAAAAATTCCTGTATACTTGGCTACGAGTTTGACTACTCCATCACGAGTGAATTGCATCTCTTGTCCCATGTCTCGAAACTTCAGACCCTTCTGCTTTGCTGACTTGACAGAGTACAAGTTCCGTCTCAACTGGGGAATGTAAAGAACATCGGTTAATTTTGAAGGCAGATACTTGCCATCGACCAAGGCTTCAATGCTGATGGATCCCTTGCCAAGGGCTTCTATGCTGGAACCATTCCCCAGTATGACGGGAATTGGAACATCGTACTTCTCGTAATCTGAAAACCAGTTGAACTCATAGGACATGTGGTTGGTTGCACCGGTGTCAACAATAAAGCTCTACGAAGGCTCGATCGTGGTAGGCACTTCTCCAATTAGTAGCTCCACGGAGTTGAGGGGATGAATCGGATGACCCTGCTTTCTTGATCTGCAGTCCCGTTTGAAGTGCCCCCACTTCCCGCAGTGGAAACATTTCACTCTCGGTTTTTTATTGGGACAACTCTTGTTATCTGCAAACGGACGGGACGATGTGCTGTCCGTTTTGTTAGGTGTCCTCGTAGTATTGGACTCTGATCTTCGTAATCGGACATGTAGAGCTTCTTCACACGCAGCGGTCTTCTCTGCTCGCTGTGATGCTTTAAGACTATGTCGTTTTTCTGCTGCAACAAGCGTGGCAGTGAGCTTCTCGATTGTACGCTCAGAAGCTGACTTCGTAAACCATAGCTCACAGATTGTATCATACTGGTCTGATAGGCCGTGCAGGACCTTCACTTGAACGCTTGCAGTGTCCGGCTTGATGTGAAACTCATTTATCTTGTCGACCAGTTCACTAATCCTTGTGATATACCTGGCCATAGGCTCATCCGGACCTTGAAGCATAGGTTTAGACCACTCAAACTGAAGGTTCAGTGCTTCCTGTTCAGTCTTTGGTTCATATGTATTCTTCAATGCCAGCCACATATCTCTGGCATTTGAGTGTCGTCGAATGATGGGAAAGTCACTTGGATCCACCATCCGTGCAATAACTATTTTCGCTGACTTATTTCCTCTATCCCATGAGGCTACTCGTTTTGCGTAATCGGCCTGAACTGCTGCAGTTGCTTCCACTCCTAGTGGAGTTGGCATCGATAATTCACCAGTGACAATTTCGTAAGCACCTGGTTTCTCCATCAAAAGAATTTCGACTCCGAACTTCCAGTTAGCCCAATTTGAAGCCCCTCGAAGTTTCTGAAATCCAGCTGTCTCCTGGTCAGTCACGGCAATAAATCCTAATCGATAAGATACCGCATTGACCAAGGACTCGCCCGGCACTTTACTTATAGATGGCTCGAACGTTCTTCCAGAAACTACCTATACCTAAATCAACCAAGCTCTGCTACCATGTTGAATTATGAACTTGTTTATTGATGGTTATAAGTAAAAGCTAAATAAAGATAGAACTCAACTAATGAAATCAACCAAAGTGCTATTTATTCGAAGTTGCATTTAGTTTTTATATATACAGTAAAAAACAACATGAGTAGTATTAAAAACAATGTAGATTAGATAAGAGGAAATATAGTTTAAACGTTATTTTTTAACAAAGTGTACGTTGAAAACCAAATCAAAGTTTCAACAGCGCGGTTTCAAATCGCATTGACTTTATAGCCGTAATTTGTGTAAGATGGGAACATTTTTAGGTCACGTCTTGGCCGGCTCGTTTATCTGGGTAATCGCTAATTATTGGACGATTTCTGTCTTCACCTTGTACTTCGCGGCTTTGCAGAAACAACGGCGAACGCGTAAACTTATTGTATGCAGTGTGCACCTAATTATAATGCTCAACCCTTGGTTTGCGAGCTCATATAAATGGGAACAAAATATTTCAGGTACCGTACACGCAACGCTGGTTACGCTATAGTTCATTGACACGTTTCCAATAAAGCGACAAACGTGTACGTTGAAAACCCAAATCAAAGTTTCAACAGCGCGGTTTCAAATCGCATTGACTTTATAGCCGTAATTTATGTAAGATGGGAAAATTTTTAGGGCACGTCATGGCCGGCTCGTTTATCTGGGTAATCGCTATTTATTGGACGATTTCGGTCTTCAACTTGTACTTCGCGGCTTTGCAGAAACAACGGCGAACATCGGGTAGAAGGTTCGAGTTTAGAAGTAGGTGCAGCTTTCCTTTGATTAGGCATTCTACCTTGCCTTTCGAAGGTGCCTCAAAGATCATATTATGCGCTATTGGAATTACTTATCAAGTTATTTCAGGAAGACAAAGTAAATAAAAATGTTGTTATAGATTTGTTTTATGTCTTTTTAAACGTTTAAATTTTAGTTTTAGTTGAAATTCTCGAATGTAGTAGACATTTTGACTTAATTTTAAATGTAATTGTAGACAACCACTGAATATTATCAGCCACACCGTAAATCATTTAGAAATTTTGCATCTGAAAGTGAGACATAATTGGTAATATTTTTCAAAATTGGTAAATTATAGTTAAAATAAAAATGAAACACCTTAATAAGTGACAAATTAGTAACTTCCGTTTGACCAGTCTTATCAGCATTTCATCTGAAGCACACTTATTTTGGTACTTTTGAAATGAGTATGAAGAGAACCAGCCTCTCTAATGAGCTCAGCGCGTTATAGGATATCAATTATGATTGGGTCTTTCCTGAAAATTTCCGTCACTGCCTATTGGTTTATTTAAGGTGCCACATTTTAATTTAATCGGTTTACGTAATTGCCAGGTTTAAAAAGATTTTTTTATAAAAAATGTTTTAAAGGCTATAATTTAAGAAGTATTTGTCTGCTAAGATCAAGTTTTAAAGAACAAGTAAAACAAATGCAACATAAAAACGTACGACTGGGTAAAAAAATTGAGGTTTCTCTTAATAGAAAGTGTTTGTACTTCTAGATGAATTTCCCTTCGTTGCATTGGAAAATCAAATGCACATGGCCATGTACTTCTTTTTCGGGCTAAATGGCTGCACGGACATTCTCATGGCCAAATGTGGCCACATATTCCCTCGTAACTTGGACTACGTCAGTTTTCTTTTCGCTGTATCAATTTCTGGAATGCTATTCTACTACCATAATATTACGAAACCCATATTCGAAATCAACTTACATTTAATGTTACTCTTTGCAATAGTTTCTTTATTTTTATGTACCATTTTTGAAATGAACCAACCGAGAAACCCTCTTGGCCCATTTTTAAGAATATTTTTTGCTTTGGTAACAGGTACCTGGTTTTTCCAAATTGCAATTATATTGTTTGACAATCCATTTTGTAACAAGTGGGTCGTCACTAATGACCACACTGTAATTATGAGACTGGTTTTGATATTTACATTTCATTTGGCATCTAACATTTCTGTTATCGCTGTTATTGGCCTTGTTATTTACAGAAAACGTTTGAATTGTAAAAATATTGAACACAGCGAATTTAACTCTAATGATATAGATTCTGAAAACCAAACCTTGTTGACCACGAATAATATTTCGCCATTGCAAAAACCATTTTGATTAGTAAATATATTTTTTTAAATTTGTCTTTTAAAAATGATTAATTCAGTTTTTATTGCATATGAATTTTTTTTAAAAGTGATAAATGTCTGTGATGTGAAATTTATATTTTCGATTGCAAGACTCAACCGTTTTGGAACAGCACACATTTCATTTAATAAAGATCGAATTTTGAAACTCTGAACGCATTTTTAGACATGTTGTTTAACACAGTTTGTTAACATTTACTTAACAAAAATAATAAAAATATTTGTGTATGAAGATTGTTTCACGATGTTTAAACAAGTTCATTGCGATTTATTTCAAGCTAAACTGCTTGATCATATAATTTGATCTTACGCACCAGTAAAAAGGGACAGTTTGTTTTAACAAAAGACACTTTTCAGACCATGAATTAAAGATTACGGAAGGTCAACTAATTGCACGATATAAGTCTTCATACTAAGCCTAGTAAAATTAACTTTCACCTATCGATAGAGAGGGTATAAACGTAGTATCTTATTTTATCAAAGCAGACAGCTAAAATTTCGTCTATCTACTCAACGACTTCAGAGATAGTTTACCTTATGATAAAATAAATAATAAAGAGTCGGGATACTTCATGACTAAAATTTTTAATGTTTATAATTATTTATAATAAAATAAATTAAAAACGGCGAGCTTCCGGGCAATCTTTCAACAGGGACGAACCGAGGGAGGGTCAGAACGTAGATGAAAATATTTGAAAGGCGCTCGAATGCGAGCGAAGGGGGACCCTTAGGGAGATAATCCTTTTCTAAGTTCGCTAGAGCGGACAAAGGTACGTGACCCCGTCAACAACTCAACGGCGTATTTTCCCTCACCCAACTGGCTTTTTATTTATATTTCTTACGACTGATAGTGAATAATATTCAAATAAAATATAGGCTTTGTTTTTTATCATTTGAAAATTAATGGGAAAGAGTACCTTCGAATCTATGGTACTAGAGCGCGCTAGGACTAAAACCATGCTCCAATTCCCGAAATAACGTTAATTGGGGTTATTCCTTTAAAAAGCCTACTTAGAATTTTTAGAGTTGTTAATTTTCCAGAAAAAACAAAATGCGCAAAAGTTTCAGAATTGTGGAAAAAAAATTAAAACATCAATTACTTTTTAAGGGTTTTTAATGTTTTAACTTTTATCGATATATACTGTCTAATAAAAGTAAACATACTACAAAACATTAATAGTGTTACATTGTTAATCAGTTTAACTAGTCTAGAGGTTTAGTTTTACTTTTAGATTCGAAAAATAAGGCAAAAATGCCGCTTTATTTAAATTTGCAAACAGTATATTAGACTAATCAAGGAAGGAAAACCTTTTTATTTAACTTTGGAAAAATGCCTTTGTCATTTTCCGCGGGAAATTTCCCACTTAAAACTTAAGAATTTTTCATCAAAGGCATGAGAAAAGTAAAGTATCTTCAGCGGGTGAAGTCTTTCAGTTTTCCCAGCCTCCCGTGCACATCCTAGTATAAGATAGAAGCCCACCACGTTGATGTGTAACAAGAGTATATTTCCCCTATTTGGCAAGCTCTTCATAATTGAGTAGACGGATGACGTTTTTCCCTCGGTTTTACCGTTTGAGGTAGTTGTTTAATATAGGAAGTTATTTCTTAAACTTGAGTTGTCGTCTAGCCCTCTTTCGAAATAGCCAAATAATATTAAAATTTAAATGACCAAATAGTCGAGAATTTGACCTCCGTTTAAGACACCTTCGCGAAAGAAGCGTCACAAAGGAAAACCAAAGAATCGTTTTTTAAGGGCTATCACGTCAGTCGATATACTTTGAGTTACAACGGTTTTGATAATCCCACTTTACCAAAACGGATCTTATTTAAATATTCTAGACTTTATTTTAGTCTGCGAGACAAGATGGTTTCAACACAAGTACCGCAGACCTTTTCTTCAAACACTGTCTTTAAACGAGATTGGAACTCCTCAACCGTTATGATTGAAATGTATTATGTTCGCGATAACCGTACTGTCTGAATTGTAGGAGTTGAGTGAAAAATAAGAGAATCCAGGTTGAATGCAACGTAGAATTTAATGTGAAGTTAGACTTCAGAGTAACGATTACAGAAATAAACAACTATATATGATTGGGGTTGAGGTTTTAGCCCAGTCATTTAATAACCTATGGGTACAATTACTGTTTGTTCCTAACTTATTATATTGTTCTTTTGTATCCACACTTGGTTCGTTCTAAATGACTAGTCTTCACTATAATGATAATTTAGATTTACAACACATTTGATCTTCAGGATCAAGAACTTAATAAAGGTAACTACATTGAATAATCTTACGTTTTATGATCTTCCGGATCACGTTCTCCTATTTGTCCTGACCGCGCACTAACACAACACTGGTCTCCACAATTCACAATTATATTTTAACCTTCAAAGTAATAATTCACCACCGACTCTCAACTTAACTTCTAGCCCAGGGCTCTCTTTTCACCGGTCCCGCTCGGCAGACCGCCAGCCTCTTGAGTCGTCTTCAATACTTAATAATAATATCATAGTTTTCTCACAGTTTTTTTTATTTTTTTACTCGGGATTGTAACATGTGGGACAAATTCAGTCCGCTCGTCCACCTGATTATTCAGGGCGAGATATGCGTAACGGCCACGCCGACGGGGGTATACGTTGATACATATTGTTATAATATTTATATACCCCCAGTCCCGCTAGGCACTACTGGGGGTACCAAAAAATATACAACTAATTTGTATAGGTACAGTCCCACTATTTTTTTTCTTTTTCAATAAAAAGTAAAAACAATTACATGTATAAAAACCCAATAGTCGGGTAATAAGCTAAAGATAAATTAAAAGGGTAGGTATAAATAAAATCGATAAAAAGCCAGCAATCAACCTGGACATATGTCCTCGAAGTTGCTGGTTATAAATCGCATGTTTTTTTCGAATACAACCATCTTTTCAGCAAGTTTCATAACTCCAAGGTTGCCCCTGGGGACCAGATGAAGAGTGAGTGGACAAGGGTGTGGACATCCGTGGCGGAAGTATTCCAACCACCCGTTGGGCGATTGATGGTCATCCTTACACGGCCATCCACTAACTCTGCCTCCCAGACGCTTGGGAATACAGGGGTACGCCACTACTACAGTTTGGCTTTCTTTAACCTTTCACTGATTATCATCTACTTCATAGTTGATTTTAAAATGAAGTTATTTTCCTTGTTCATAAATTAGATTGTCCAAAAAACGATGAGGAGTTCAAGTTGAGGTGCTCCTTATTGTTGTCTGTTAGATGGTGTTGTTTCCTGCCATGCAGCTGGTGGTGAAAGCGGATACAAATGTTGAATAAATTGGGTTTTTGCTTGGATCTTTCGCATTGATGGTGGACTGAGATGGCCTTCCATTGACTTTGGGCGTGGCTTTGATGGGCGGCATTCGCTGTTGACATGGCCGTACTCTTGGCATTTTCCACAATAGTTTTGGCATACCATCTCAGTGTATTTGGAGCTATGGCATTCCTAATATAGTTTGGTTTTCATAGAGCGTTGGCACTATCTAAGTTGTAATTGTCGATCGGTTTTGGCTTTCGTATCTGTTTGAGGAGACTGTGATGGATGGATTATCTTGAGATTTCCTCGAGAATTTCGTCCGGATGGAGTAACAGTACATCTGTAACGTCGCCTGATTCAGTGTTGCTACTGCAGGTTTGAGCTCTCGCGAAGAATTGCTTTGTCTCCAATAATGGCTTTGTTGGAAGAGCGTTTTCGTTGTCGTCTTTAAGAAGTTGGTAAAATCGAGATTTCTGGTCCTAAAATTTGTACTTTGCTCGTCGTCGCACTATCCAAAGCTGTGGGTTGGTTTTGGGATATGTGGCGAGCATAAACTGTTGACATGGTCTTCGTCAGACTAGTGGAGTTGGGGCTGTCCTTATAACACTTAGATTTGGTAACTTGACCGTCATATCGGTGGGAAGGGCTCTTGGAAACCCTAGACGTTTCCGAGGTTTTCTGACCCAGGTTCTTGTGGTGATAACGCTTCCAATTTTATACAAGCAATCAAAATTGAGAGATCCTTTGCCGTTGGTTGCTCGACTGGTTAGGGCAAGGGAGTCCTCAGTGCAAGTTTAGTTCCCGGTGAATTATCTGCACCTTGTTGGGTCGCGGTTCTGGAGGACTATCTGGCCATTTGGTAGCTTTTGAATGTTGTAGCAGTTTTACTGTTTTCTTTGATAGTTCATTAGGTCCGGTGGCAAAACGACTTGGTTGTTGATGTCTGGGCCTAAAGGTTTTAAGGAACGGTTGGCACTGAAAAGATGTCAGGGGGGACGCTTGATAGCCTTGGTCCAGGATCTATTTCTGTTGTACATTGATATTTCTCGTCTGTCTCTGATTTTGTTCGAATCGTAGCATGAGGAAGAGTTTTTCGAGGCAACGTAGTCCTTAAAATAAGCCCGGCGTGCTCCGTCGGTAGACATAAATTAGTGTTGTGGCCGTCAGACGATGATGATACAGAGCTATTCATTATGACCATTGGCGTTTCACTAATGGCTGTTGTACTGAGCTGTTCTGGAGTTGGAAGAGAAACACTAGTTAGTACAGTGTTGTTTGAATAAATTACTTGTTCTTTTTTGGCATCGGCGAAATTGTCTAAGCTCGGTTCGTTCGTTGTTGTTTTCTTTGCATTGTTTCCAGCTGTTAGTTGGATACTCAGTTGGTTTCCATTAAATTGAATTCTGAGGTTACTGGATCTGGAATCCACGCAGGCTCCCATCTCGACCAACCAGTCGTATACTAGTATGATAGGAAAGGCGGACTCTTCCAGTGGGTAGAAAGCAAACTGGAGTGTTGCTTCGTTTGGCACGTTGAGTGGCATCGCCCAGGTTTCAGGTCCCATTTCTTCCTCGTAAACATGTTGAGTGGCTAGTCGAGACCTGCTTCTAGGTAACTCGTTAATAGGATAATTTGGTTATAAGTTTGTGAAGACTTCAGTGTCGATGTAGGAAATCTGATATTCGGTGTTCACAAGTGCTTGAATCGCTTGTTTGTTCAGATACACAGCTATACGTAAGGGCTACCTTCGTTATTCTGTCCCTGAAGTAACGCCTTTCCTAGCTTGATGGTAGACTCGGTTTTTAGCGGATTGATGATCGAGGGAATGGAAAACGGAACTAGGAATTTTCATGGGGTAGTACCCTTGAAAACAAAAACTTCATTAGTATGGTTTTTAGTAATTTAAGTACCGTTACCTTAGTCTTTAACGTAGTCAACTTTAGGTTTTCGATCCTCAGTTGGTGCAGGGTGAGGCATTATGTTGACAGTTTCACGTTCTAGAATTGGTCTTTCTGATAATTTTGTAGTAAGAGTTTCTACATAAGTATCAGTCTCTGGTTTTTATTCATGATGTAGAATGTCCAAAGAGGATGGATTGATTTTAGTCTATTGGATTAGTATTGGAGTCTAAAAAATTATTTTCACAATCCGTTGCTTTAGTTTTGGTGAATCTTGGTAGTTAGGACTGGATTGGGAACTGTTGGATCTTCTGCAGTTGTTTGACGCATTATATTGACCTTGGTTTAGATGGGGGTAAACCAAATACGGGGGAATTGGTTGCTGATTACTTAACTGGGAAAAATTACTAGGCTGGGATGGGTTAGTTTGATGATAACCAGGTGGAGGGTTCACCTGTTGAAAAACTTGTGGCAATGGTGGGGCATTAAACGACGAGTTATTTGCATTCGATGTTACAATATTGATTCCATTACTTTGCGAAGCTACTGGTTAATTTGTCTGGTTTATTTGAGTAAACAGGTTATGAAATCCAATATTACCTGAATAGCTTTCAACCGTCGCGACGGTGCAAAACTTGTACCCAATGGGCCTTGTTACGCACTAATTGGCATAAAGGGACTACCCGGCTGAGGTGTAGGAAATTGCAGGGCTCCCAGAGTTCCTATAAATTCCTGTAATTTCAATATGCTGCTATAATTTCCTATTTTCTCAAAATTGTTCCTATAAATTCCTATTTTATAGATATTTTCTAGTTTTTCTATAGCCATATCCAGAAATTCCTATATTTTTAAAAATAATGTATTAGATAACAGCCTTAACGTTTGGAAAAAAAATTCCTTATAAATAGAGCTTAGCTCTGGCTTAGGTCCGGTGTTCCCGAAAACATCAAAGTTTGGGCTCCCAGTGTTCATATAATTTCAATATACTCCTATAATTTCCTATTTTTTCAAAATGTTTCGTATAAATTCCAATTTTTAGCTAAAATGTTCCTATAAATTCCTATATTTTCTATGAAACTTCCTATAATTCCTATAATATTTAAAAAAAAGTTACTGGGAGCCCTGAAATTGTATACTGGTCGTTATAAGATGGGGCTGGGATTAGGTGGTTGGTGGCCTAGTAAAAACGGGACTACTAACAGCTTCCGGGCCAATTAACTTAGGGTAATTATGCAATCTAGGAGTAATTCACAACGATCACTATTAGAGAGTTCTAATTGTTGTAGACCGCGAACTAAATCACTAGATACACTTGCTTACACCATGGGATTGCTTATAACATTTGACGGATTTTCTATTGTGTGATTAAAACGGTTTAGGGTAAATTTGATGGAGAAGATTGATCTTGACGATCTCTCCAAGTTCAATAACACAATAAAGCAATAACTTGAGTGAACATTGCGGCCCTGTTTAAGGGTAGGGTATATGAAGCTCGCTTGTCTACAAAATTTGTTTCATTCATTAACCAACATAGACAATTTACTAATTTGTTTTTTTCCCGACTATGTTTAGAGTAACTGTAGTTCAGTCATAGAAACACATGCAACGATTACTATTATATACACCAAAAAAACCATTGCACTAAACGTCCTTAACTTACTGGAATCGACAATGACTTGGTTTCGCTCAGTTTAGGGTAAATGAAGATCGCAGGTCTACACAATTTGTTTCGTTACATTGTAGATTTAACAAATAAAACTTATTATTGTCCATGATGCGTATGATATGAAATAAAATTTGTAAAAAGATGAATACTCATGAAGTTGTTATTTCAAAAATTTTATTAAAATTTTTTTCCCTAACAAAAGCTTTCGTGCTCGAGGCTCTTTATCAACTCAAGTTGATAAAGAGCCTCCAGCTCGAAAGCTCCTGTTAAGGAAAAAAAAATTAAATTGCATGTGTCTTTACGATTGCAGTAAACCATTTTTAGTATTTCTTCCGGTGCTGGTTTCAATGTTGAGATAGTTGGTCTTAGAGTGTTTCCTACGAGTTTCCTGCGCCAGTTGGTCATGTCCATTTTATTTCCAAGACACGTCTGTACTTGATGGTACGCTCTGTACATATGCTGTTTGGCTGCCGCGCTAGTTGGTGGCAACGTTGCAAGTTCGAAGTCCGAGCTTAAAGTTGCCTGCGCCGTTGCTTTAACGTACGATTTTTATCGAAACACATCGAGCGTATCATTTGGATCTGCCCCATACAGTGTTAATAAAAATTTTAGACCCGCTTGTCCAAGTCTTCGTGGGTAGAGTTTGGCAAATTGAATATCTTTACTTCTTCTCGGGGAGCCTGGTTTTCCATTAGAAGATTAAACGCTTTTTTCATTCCGCGTCGATAGAGAGCAGAAGCTGTATCACATCCGGTTGCCACGTGAAGAAAAAATAGTGATTTCATAAAGACACCCAATTTATCTTGAATAGCTTTAGTGCTTAAAATGTTATCAGGGTTGTTTCCTTGCCCTGGTTTCACAAAAAATATCGAGCTTCCTTTAGCTCGCTTTCCAAGCTCCACGAGTAGAATTAAGAGATCTGTGTCTTCTTCAATTAAGGCAATGTTTAAATTTTCTCTAATGGAGAGCTCGATAGCTGTTTTAGCAATAAGGGTATTCGAGTCGTTCTCCGCTTGTTGGACAGTCAGTACGACTGCTTCGAGTTTCTTTGTTAATAGCTCGATTAAAGATGCCTTATTTTCGGTGTTTCTTAAAAAAGCCTCTTTGTTAGTTGAAACTGGTATGTTTTCTTCTACTGTAACGGCAGTAGCCATCTCTTACGGTTTCTTCTGCGTTGTTTTTCGCCTTTGGTTGATAAACCATCGGAAAATCCGTCGAAGACCACAACTGCTCTTAATCCGTAATTTTCAATAACATACTCGACATAGACGGCTAAAACTTCGCCAAACAAATCGGGACGAGGCCACACAACACGGTGGAGCAAGAAGCCACCATCTACTACTATTTCATCGCAGTTTACCTCGGATTCGTTGCAAACGGAATGGTCGAGATTTTCTAATATATGCGCTTAAGTGGCTTTATTAGTCTTCCGAAAGGAAATTTCATCAAAGAGCGATGGAGCAGTTGGAGATAGTTCGTAAGCCATATACAACTTTAAATTCATCCCTCGTTGAAGTGCGCAAGCTATTCTGTTAAAAAGCTGCTGCGGATTTACTATCAATTCTTCGACCATATTCCGGACCAGAATTTTGTGAAGCACCTGACGGTGAGGTAACAGCGACTAACGAAGGCATCGTACTCCTCGTTGGCCAATTTTTAATTTCTTGTATGTAAAGATGGGCAGATTTAGCATAACCGAGGTGTGCGGAGGTGTGGAAATATGGTAACATCTCCTTAATGCAGTACAAGTGTAAAGTTCTCCCAGTCACCAGTACGTTCTGTTCTAACAAACAGGCGCATAATTTCGACTAGTTCAAAATACAGTAGCCATATTTGTGCTGTCTGCGATAAATTTTTTAAGTCACTAATCTAAGCGTTACACCTGTTATGCAATTTAATGACATATTCAGAGTCGAAAATGTTTTCAGTCGTTACAACGTTTTGAGATAAGTCATTGTGCAGTTTTATCGTTCCGTTCTTGAGATCTTCGTCAATATCCGTTGTCAAATTGAAAATTAGTTCTGCTAAGGCCCGTTGAAGTATAAAATGCGGGCGTTGAGCACGCGAAAAATAGTGGCCATTTAGCATGTGTGGAACCGACACCTTCGCATATACAGTTTCAAATGCTTCGGCTATTCCGCTTCCAGCCATAATGTATCCTACAGAACCCATAAAAGACATTAAAGTGTTAAACCGACTAAGCCAGACCATAACTGTAGATATCTCTACGGGCGATTCCAAAACAATTTCGACCGCTTTAATAAAAAGTGGTTGACCAAATGTAACTGGTCAAATATTTTTATTATGACGCCGACTTTGCGATACGACAAACAACAAAGCCGTATAGATAGTGGACAGATTAGTTGGATTCAAATTCACAAAAGGTAATATAATAACCTTGCTGATATCAAACTGATTTTCGAAACTCGTGGCCAGCTCCATAAATCCACTATATTGCGGAGTTGAACTCGGCTGCTTCCATATAACGCCGCATAACCACAATAAGTCTAGCTTTGTCGAATTTTCAACTGTATTGGTCAACTCGTCAGCTGTCAGCTGCACGTTTTGGACTATCAGTTTTCTAAACCCGCTTTCTTAGCTTTCTTGTAGACTTTAATGTCAATTTTTCCATAAGATCCAGTAACTCCCGCCGTAACGGGAGTACTTCGAGGAATTGCTGTATTCTTTTTGTGGGCAGAAGCTGGCGTAACAAACATCACTCCACCCATAATATGAAAAGTGCCATGCCCGTCGATTGTGCGTACGTTGACGTCGGCGTTGTCAAACACGAATTGTTCGAAAGGCGACTCTATCGTAGAATGCAGTTCTCAAACGATTGCACAATCCTAAGTGGTTCAGCATGTTGATTAGGTACCTTGATCCTATCTGTTTATGTACGTGAATTCCTAATCCAAGTTGAATCGGAGAAATGAATGACTTTGGTCTAGTTACGACTTTGAAAGCGTGTCCGATAGTGTTAATTTTGAGCTCTTTCTTTCTAGAGTCGTTGGATTTTCTCCAAACAGTGTTTAGGAATGTGCGTAGTTTATCGGGTACTAGCTCTAAGCCTCCACTTCTAAAGTCGCTCTCCGACGGGTATTTGTTAGTTTAATCAATTTGAAATTGGATATCTTCCCTTACTATTTTAGCGGCAGCTTCTACAATACGAGTGCGTTCATCGGTCTCATTAGATTTTCTCGAAGTATACCAGCTGTCAGATAATATTTTTGCAACCCTATCACGAAAGGTCACGATGTTTTCTTTTCCCTTCTGTTCGGTTATGATTATTTGGTCACCATAGCAGTTAACCAGCTTTTTCTTTAAATACTTGAACTTGTAAGGCTCTACGTCTTCGCAAAAAGGATTCGTTCAAAACTCAATTAGGGTGTACTGACATTCATCTTTATCCTCGTTTATAAAGTTGCATATTTACGAAAATGCTCCTTCTTTATCAACACCAGCTTTACGTCCAACAGACTTCGATCGTAGTCTTTCATTCAAGTACCTTACGTAGCAGACTTTCTGATAACCGGCTTCCACGCGACCTTGCACTATCACTGACAACTCATCATTACGAAATTTTTAATGTTCTAAGACAGTGTATTTAATTTGCTTAGTCCTAACTTCATGAACTACGCTCTTTGGTCTATCCACTCTACTATAATCCACTATACCCTCTTCTCCACAAATTAAACAATGTTTCTTAAAGTCGAATACTGGAGTTCCCTATCTTAAATTTGTCAATACGGCCGCCGTAGACGAAGCTTGAATAGCTTTCACTATTTCCCTTTCCCGGGTATAGTTACGGCGGCATTGTTCATGAACACGTACATTTTTGGCAGTTCGAATTTTACGATGCACTCCATCTTGTCTTCTTAAACTCGCATTTACAAGCGTATCGAGTCCTCGATTGACAAAAACTGTTATTTGATTTTCATCTATCCGACCACACAACAAACAATTCTCCTACATCGCGAAATCACACTTAAAAACGAATAGATTATGTCAGGAAATGGACAACAAAAATCGCACTTAAATACTTAAACATTAGGAGCAAGAACGGCAATGAAGCGACGTCGGTTAATTCGAACACTTCAACACTGTTTCGATATTAAATAAATTAAACTATAATAATTAGTGTCAAGTTTTAACATAACTAATCGATATAATAACAAGCTCAAGACTAACACTTTCTGTCTTGGTTTTAGTTTCAGTTTCGTGGTGTAATATATTAGGAGAATGGACATATTCTCTGAGTATACGTGCGGGAGATTTAAATATGCAATACGAAACCAATCCTAATATGTATATCGAATCCGATATAATTTTGTATAATATCCGCTTTTCGATCATCAGTAATCTCGTGTAGTCCCAGGTAATTAGAGTTTCCGTAAACTGAGAAGCAATGGAACCGCTAGTTCGACCGGAAAGCGTTTAATGCCATCTATTGATCATTAACGGATTTGTATTTGGATTTTGTAATAAAGAATAGCTACTTTAACGACAAAATGGCTTGAAACACAAGTTTTAGGCAATTAATTTACGAATTGAAAAAACTATCATACGTTCAAATCATATAACGTCATCCTAAGATATGCGGTTTTAAGATGCATATGGTCGGCCATTTTCCCAGATGGTGGATTTTGGACTGGCGGCTGGTTGCACCACGTGAAAGAGCGCCTCAGAATCTATAGGAATCCCGAGTTTCATAAAGTTATAAATTTGTAGCGGGTCAAGCCCTATTTTGAGCTATATTGCCTGTACTAAACGGCTGGATATATATTTATTTTGCCAAATATTATAAAAGCTCAATAATTAGTTCAATATTATATATTGTTCTATAATATAAATTTAAAAAAAACTATGGTGGGATAACACGGTGGAAATAAAAAATAATATGATTGAAAATAAAATAAATTTTAGTATTAAAGGCTTACGGGTAGCGTTGAATATCCGCTGCCAACGGAAATATAGGTAAAAATTTAGGTGCCCAGGATTACGTGGTCAATAGTAACTATGTCACTAACGATGTTATATAATAATGGGGTTGGGATGCCCCTTTTGTAGTACTAAGCTACAATTAGTTCTTAATTTCCATAAATTAAATATACATATCCGCCAAACCAAATTACATCGCGTTCAACACTTTATTCTACGTAATTTGGCGAAAATATTAAAATCAAAACACCAAAAAAAGTGTAAGTGTAAGACGTGCACTGCTCGAGCTCCGCGAACTAAGCCTTGCCCTATGGTTCGACGAAAAGCAGTTATGCTTGGAAAATTGCAGTTATGGAAAGAAAGATGAGATAAGTACTAGGTAGGCAATGGTCTATGGTGACCTTTGCCTAGACTGCTTCCATTTAAAATGTATCAACAAAGCGGCACAAGTTTCCCTTTTTTATTGCTGCCAAATATGTAGAGACGCCATTAAGAAGCTAAGACTACCAAAGGAAAACACCAATGATACAAGTGCTTCGCTTATTAAGGAAAAAAGGGAAATAAATAACCTAAAAAATGAAATTAAACAAGTTAGGGAGAGCTAAAAGAACTACAAGATATTGCCCAAGAAAGTGTAAAACCCTAACTGAGGTAACAGAAGCACTTAAGATTAAGAAAGAATTTGAATCGAACCATATAACCACGATATTAACAGATCAGATTGAGCAAAATATTAACAATAACAAGAAGAAAATTGAAGGCAATACCCGAAATATGGTGGAAGTAGAAGATGAAGGAGACAAGATACTGGAACCTGACAGATTATTTAAGGATCAAACATCGGACATAATAAGCCAGGTAGAGATTGAACTGGTGGTACAGATTAAGAACCCAAAAGGGAAACAAAATGGAAAAATCCAGGAAGATGAACACTCATTTCCTTGGAAAACAGTGGAATATAAAAAACATGAGTGGTAACCGCTCACGCATACTTCCGAGAAAAAACAACCTCAAATAAGGAAATAGGTGCGGAAAACAGATATCCCAATTCCGAAAAAAGGATTGAGTCCTTTAAGATTAAATCAGTTGAAAGCCATCTCACATATTTTATTGACGGTTGTGGGAAAGAGATAACAGAAGAAATACTTAGAACGTACCTAGAAGGGAAAGGTAAAGATATACGGGATATAAGAGGGTCGTTAAAAGTTGAATAGAACTCTAGAGCCTTTGTCTTAAAAACCACTAGTCCTCCAAAAGAAATGTAAAAAGAAGAACTTTGGCCGAGTGGAATCTCGTGTGCCATTCTTAACAAGCCAAAAACAAAATCAACCAAAGTATGGGGAATAACTGAGGAAACGGTAACGCTACAAAGTGCAAAACCAATGCCTAAATATATAATATGAAACCTGGATCTAGACACAACTATAGAAGATATAATAGACCACCTGAAAAGTATGGACATTGAAGTGAATCAAATTGAACAGCAAAATACACTTAATAGCTGGACTTAAACATAAGAAATTGAAACGAAAAGAACTAACTCCGATAGGATGATGGAAACAAAACTAGCCAACCGGGGTAAGAATCAGGAGATTTAGCTTCAAGAAGAAAATGATTAACCCACAAATGTGGTGGAGAAAATTCAAGAGAAAGAAAACTGGTTAACAAAAGGAAATAGTTTAAAACAGGTCAAAAATATAAACCATGAGAATAGCATATTTGAATATTGCAGGCCTCTTGCAAAAGGTTGATGAGCTCAGAATCTATAAGCACTGGGTATATCTGAAACTAGGATTATGAATAGCCCCCCAGATATCATGTATAAAATCGGCGGCTATGATCTCCTCAGAAAGGATTGGAAAGGAAGTAGCGGAGGAGTGGGTCTATGCATATACATCGAACAAAATATTCGCACAAACTTTATTCAAGTGGAGATGGAAAATGATGTTATATGGATTATGATAGAGGAAATAAACGCACCCAAATTTATTATTGGTTTCACGTACATGCACACTGTAATAAAATGGGAACAAGCTATACGAGAGTTAAGAAATCAAATAAATAAGTAAACAAAACAGTTTTCCAAATTTGAGGAAGCTACAGAAGATGAAATATTCAGAATACTAAATAAAACAAGAAACAGAGCAGAAGGGGATGATGCAATCCCAGCAGTACTAATAAGAAATATAGCCGCAATCATCACACAGTTCCTAACCAAATTCATTAACAAATGCCTAACAACCGGAATATTTCTCGACCATTGGAAAATAGCGATCGTTATCCTAGCTTTCAAAGACCCAAACAAATATAGACCTCTCTCAGTGTTGACAATTATGAGTGGCATATGTGAGAAAATAGCCAATAGCCAAACCTATGATTTCCTAATCCATCTGGTTTTCGTCCAGGATATTCGACAATAACAGTATTATTTAATGTCTACGAGGATATTATCAAAAGAACCCAACTCGGAGAAATAGTAATAGTGGTGTTTATAGACCTTTCAAAAGCTTTTAATACGGTTAGCCATGATAAACTAATAAGGGATTTAGAAGACTGGAATACAAGGTACAGCCCTAAACTGGTACAAGTCATACCTCACAAACCGCTCCCAGTATGTTATCTGCAATAAAATGAAATCTAGAAACAAAATTATAAAGTATGGAGTCCCCTAAGGGAGTGTGCTAGACCCCCTCCTTGTTAACGTATACGTAAGAAACATGTACGCTGAAATCATTAATTCAAAAGCAAATGACTATGCGGTCGATGGAGCGACAATTACCTCAAATAAAGTCTTAACAACCCTAATAGAGGAAACAAATGAGTATTTCAACCAACTAGAGAAAAACTTTACACCATCCAGAGAAAAGAAACAGGTGTGTCTAGACATACGAACTATACATAATGGAAACATTTATAGGGTTGAAAACTTTAATGACCTGGGTATCTGGCTGGATGAAGACTTAAATTGGCAGTTGGCAAACACTCGTTTCGATCCTATTCTTTGTAGTCTAGTCAATTTAACTTTTGAAATGGAAAAAATTCGCGACAAGCAAAACTCAACGAATTGTACTTGTATCGGGGTTCTGTACGACATACTTTAATGTACTACTTTGTACACGTGCCAAAGTAGCCTAAAAATGGCCGCAATTTTGTCTATTTTAGAATATCTCCACATTTCATTTACCCTTTTATAGATAGAAACATTAAGTCAATTACAATGTTGTATATCCTTAAATTTTACATCTTTTTGCGTATCATTTGGTGATTTAAACCGAATCGATACATATCTGCAAAGACTAGATAGAAATTATTTAAACTAAATCTAGAAATGATTTATTGAATTACTTAGCCAAAGCAGTCCTTTATTTAAACAAATATTAGTATTATTTTTTTTTTAATAAATATACATGCATTTAATATCCATTTTTTCTCTTACACGTTGGGTTGTAAAATATATACTTTCAATGATGTATTTCTTGTCTTTAAAATAATTTAAACATGTTATGCTGTTACACTCTCCACACATTGCTGTACAGTACATTCCAAGTTTTTTGTAGGTGCATGATGTAATCAGCTAGGCTAATACCCAAGGCACCACCTTAGGCCTAAGTCATCGAGCGACTTTTAAAGCCTTTAATTCAGGTGGTCAGTTTACAATGCGTAGGAGGGTGGTGGCAAGCCACGCGAGCCAACAGCTCCCTACACCTATACTATTACCGTTAACCTTCACAAGTTTTTATGTTCCGCAGTTACTAGATTTGCAGCCACAAAATATTAAGTTTATCTTTTGAGGGGCTGGAGGAATTTCGCTTTGAATTCGTTCCAAATATTCGCCATTGCTTTTACCCCCCGTCTTGGGGTAACATTTCCGTCCCAAGCCATTCTTTAGTCTGAAAATGCACTTGGTGTATGTGATGTTTGGCGGCTTCAGAGGTTGGTAGGAGTGACGCCATCTCAAATGTGCTGCTGATAACCTGACGCAAAATTATACTACATGAGATACCTTTGCTGGATTAGGGACTTTGTGCGTTTTAAAGCTCCATACAGTTTTAAAATTAGCCTTTCTCCAACATCGTGTAATTTATTTTTGTCAGGGTTGACGGAATTGAAAATAATAGCGTCTTGTTCCAAATCGTCATTGCCTTTAAAGAGTTTCAAAACTGATTATTTAGCCTTTCTGTAAATTGCTGAGGTGGTATCACACCCCGAAAATGAGTGAAGAAATGGCAAAATATCAGCTAATATTCCTTATTTAACTTTCAGATTATGTACATTAGTAAATTTGTCAGCCTTTGAGCCTTAACCTAGTCGTAACATAAAAGTAACGTTATCTTTCCATTGGTGAATTATTAGAACCATTACATCGGTGTCCTCTAAGATGACAAATGTAGGATTACTTTCCGCTCTTATTTCTATAGCCTTTAAAACAATGAGCGTATCAGCATCAATTTTCGCATGACAAAGAGTGAACCCCGTTTTTACTAGTTCCATAGATAGGTTCCTTATAAATTGTATTTTGTTTTCGATTTTAGATAGAAAATCAATTTGCGAGATACTGCACACAAGATCATTGTGAATTAAGACTGTAGGGCCCCTATGTTCTTCTCTCTTTGTACTGGTATTCTCGAGTCGTATCCATCAAAAACCATTTTGGTGTACAGACCGTAGTTATACGTTAGATAACTAACATATTGTTGAAAAATATTAGAGTATGTCGAAATGCGTTGGCATATAACTAAGTGTAAGAGATAACCTCCGTCAATAACGTATCTGTTATCAAGATTAGTAGTTAAAACGTTTGACGGAGGGTCAAGTTAATCCAACTCTATTAGAAAATCGGATTTAACATTTTTCCTAATAATTCCTTCGTTGAATATAGATGTAGGATATGAAGACAATTCGTACTCAAAAGATTGTTTTAATTCCTCGGGCAACTTACCCGTGCAAACAATTCTATTAAACTGTAGCGTTGGATTTATGGCCACTTCTTTGCCCTTAATTTTAATTGATTTGTTATTAGTAATAGCCAAAGTTTTCACTCCACCTACCCTTTTAAGCTAAAAGAAGGATTTACCTATCACATTCTCCAGCAAGTCTTCCAATTTCTTTTGCGTCTTGACAGTTTATCGTTACTAGATTTGGGCCTGTCGTTTCCGAAAAGTGCGAATGGTTTTCAAAACAGCCAAGGAGTTTATTTAGGTCATGTTTGTCTCTTGCTCGAACTATTCTTTAGCCATACTAATGTCTAGACATACAGGTATTGCAGCAATCCACTTGGCTAGAGCTGCGTTCGTAAAACCTCTTCCATGTATTAAACATCCTATAGTTTTCATGGTACGCATGAGATTTTGCTCATTAATCATATCTGTCATTGTGCCGCACCAAAACGTATTTATACGGTGATTTGTAAACAACCCTTTTTCTTTAGCAAAAAAGACGACTTGACTTCGCATAGTTGAGGTGACCACTAGATCATCTGTGTAATGCAATGGACATGGAGGTACCAATTTCCACTTCTTTATGCGAAAAAAAGCTGAACTATTTCCCAATACATAAACCACAACTTTTTCGTTTTCCTAGAATATCGAAGACGTTCGAAGGTTTCTCGAAAATCTTAATGAATTTTACATACGAGTTCTTTGTTAGATTATTGCAAATATTTTCGAAATCTCATTGTTTTGTCGAGTCCCAATTTATATTAGCGCTTTTGAAAGTTAACTTAGAGAGCGCTAGTTGTGTAAAAAAATGGGCTCGTAATGCTCGTGAATACGCGTGCCCTGAAATCATATGGCCTACTGTGTGTTTGTCATAAACCCTTTGCCAGTCCACTAGAGGTCATAAAGTTGCCTATGGAGCCAAGGAAAGACATAAGGGTGTAAAAACCTCAAAGTCGAACGGTAACATCTGATATTGAATCGTTAGTATCGGCTATTTTATTCGTAGCTAGATTCTTAGCATGTAGAAGCGCTGAATAGATCGTATTTAAGTTACCTGGATCTAAATTTATAAAAGTTAGGGCCCTAGGAGTAGCACTATCGATTTTGAAAAACCAGTATATACAGCGGCGGGCATTTTAGACATGTACCCGTTCCAAAATGCATTGAACGGCATTTTCAAAAATATCCCACCACTACAAAGTAGTTTAAGTTTCTTTATTCGATCATGCGTATCCGATTTTTCTTCGCTGTATTTTTTAGGTGCAATGTAGAAAAACCATTCATTGAAGGCGACACGTAAGTTGTCACTTTCAAATTGCCAAAGTCACCAGTGCCTAAGTCACTTGATTTAATCGCACTTTTAGATCTAGGAACAGATGAATATGGGGTAATGCAGCATATTTCACCCATAGAATGAAATGTTTCGTGGCCATCGATAATTCTAAAATTTAAATCTGCATTGTATAATACAAACTGGGTAAATGTATCGTCTACATACTCAATTTTCGCGTTAAGAACGGCTGAAGCTTCAAATTTTGTAACCTCGCTATACGAGCAACATAATCCAAGCTAAGATAAAATATCGATGAGGTGTTTAGTCATATTTTCTATGAAGGTTTATGCCGAGTACTGGTGAAATGTAGGACATAGTTCGAACTAAACTCATAACAGCACTGGTTACAGCTAAGCATTTAATTTTGGTTTGCTCACCGAAAAACTCAGTTGCCGTTTCATTTCAATCCTTTCAATCTCCAGATTTTATGTCTTCAATGGTAGGATACAACTGGTATCGCAACCCATTAAATGAAAATCTTTAAGAATATTGGCTTCCTTTCTTACTATTCTAAGTCTTTCTTGTTTGGCATCGACTTCTCTTTTCTCATACCATTGATTAGTAATAAAGTTTTCCACTGTGCCTTTGGAACAAATTATGCTATTTTTTCCGCTCCTTGACGTTATAATAATTCTACTTCCGAAATGTTTTTTTAGTCTTCCTTTCAAATGCTTTTCAGCCCACAAAGTTTTAGTTTCTTCCAATACGATTAAAAAGATTTTTTAACAATTAATTGAAAATTGACATCGATCTTTGGTATTAAGTTTTATTAACTAAAAAGGAACAAAGACTTTTAAATGCTTCTTTTGTGCCTATTTTTGTCAGCCTGCCAGGATTTTTTGAACTAGCAATTCTCCAAAAATCCCTGTGAGAATTCGAATGATACCGAGCTTCAGCTGCAACTAAATCCCCATTGCGTTCTAAGCACTTTTGTAATAGAATCTCTCCAATCTCGATGGTTTCCACGATACGCGATCGCTTCCTATGCCGCTTAGTTTCAACTTTGCACATTTTCCCACAAAACAAGCAATGTTCTTTTAAATTGAATGAAGTTATAGCGTCTCTGGTGTTGTTGAAACCTCTGCACTAACCATTGAAATATTATCATAACCCTTTTGTATTTTATTCCGCCGTGATTATGAACTGTAACACTTTCAAGGTGTTGTAATTTCTACCATTTACTAACTTTCACAAAAGTGTGAATACCCATATTTTTAACATATACGGTTTATTTTCTAATGACTCCTAACAAATAAAACGTGCCCATCTTGAAGCTTTAATGGAAACTAATAATCAGGACTACTGACGGCTGTTCAACAGACAACCTATTCGGAATTTGAACCCATATATACACGAAAAAAACCAAGCCGAACAATCGTCGCGGCTGCCTGTTGAAATATAACACCTCAATTTTCTCACTGATGACTAAGAGTCCAGAACTTTTAAAAACGACTTTTTTCACCCATACTTGCAAAACAGAGTTTTAAAACGTACCCAATATAAATGTTACAGTGAAAATATGTTTGGAGGAAAATATGCGGTAATTCAAGGGCGGCTTAGAAGTACGGTAATTCAAGTGATTTCGAGAATTTCAGACTTAGATCTTAGGTCCCCACATAACGCTACGTTTATATTTATAGGATAACACTTTTTACAGCCGTGATATTGAAAGACTTCGTTACCGAGAAGCCCGTCCACGTTTATGTTCAAAATTCTCGATTCAAAACTATTAAAAGCAGATTGAATATCCCGTTCGCATTGGTGAGATTCCCATTCCAGCCAATACTCTGGTTGCAGTTCATACGATAGCCGAAAGGGGGCACTACACCAATCGTGTCTGACTGTAAAAAGTTTTGCCTAAAGGAAAAACTGCATACTCCAAAAATCGTTATCGCAGTTCAAAAAGTATATATTTCGAATTTATCCAATAAAATTAACGACAGAATTGGAGTGAATCTCTTTTAAAATAAAAATAATTAAAGTTGGGGTCCGAATTTCTGCAAATTTCGGACAAGGAATCGTTAAACCACTGGATAAATTCTTCGTAGGCCTTTCCGCTTAATCGATTAGGATCGTACGCTTCGATTGGAGCCATGCCATTATGTAGTAAGTAATTGGTTTCGTTCGAACGGTCTGGATCAAATTCATGTTCTTCGGTATTTAATAGTAAATGCGGGAAATTATTACCCAAACCGAATGTGGAAACTTATATTAATTTTTATACTGTACATACATGAAATTCGACCCGTCAGTCAGGACCATTTTACTTACGATATATTGTGCATCTTAACTTTTACCGTTATAGGCGACACATATTATCTTATCCGCCACTCTGATAAGTGTTCAAAGGTAGTTCAGAAAGTGACCGACGGGGTCTTTTGAGATAAATATTTTTTCTCTGGGATCACCACCGCATTTAGCGCACGCGTACCGACTATCATTTTCCTCGAAACAGAATTTTACACGCTTTTTGCGAGACGCATAAAATTGGTTCGTGAATTAAAGCATTGGCGTCCGTACCTTTTGTTTGTATGCATTCCGTTTTTGGAATAAATTTCTCGGTTGGTGTGGATTGTTTATTGTCGGATTCGTGTACCCGTTTCTTATTGTTATTTTTTCGAGACCGAGTAGTTTTTTCGGAAGAATCTTTACGGTCGGACTTTTCTTTTGAAGGTTGCATGTACCTTAAATGAGCAACGGGGTTAAACTCACTACACGAAAGACAATAGGTCTCTCCGCAAACGTGGAGTGCATTACGCTTAAACATATTGACAAATTTTCCGCAAAGATTACAAACAAATTTTATAACATAAGGGCTCGGTTCCTGAAAAATGATAATCGTAACAATTTTTATCGGGGTAAATTCTTAAATATGATTGGCAGGTTATCTTATCTACATCCTCCCTGCATTCCTGTTTTCTACAACAAGCGTGACAGAAAAGAGAGCATTTATGGTATAATACATATCGCAAAATCTATTAACCGCGAAAAGTGGCTTTGGGTAAGTTATAACGTTGAAAGGTAAAAACGTTTGCGGAGAAGTCCCTTGCACTCCTTCTCTTCATCTACTTCACCGAAAACAACTATGGGTGCCGGTTTGCGTAAGCGAAACAAAACTATAGTGTATTCGGGCAAGATTTCTTGGAACCGAGTTAACGCGTCCACTCTGCGCAATCCTAATCGGATAACGCAGCGTAAGCTAAAATTTATCTAGCTTCCAAGGTCTGTAACTGCGCTGCAACGATCTTTCCCCGACATAGATCTCGGAATTCGTATAACTTTTGCCTATTGGATAAAGTATATTTAATTATATCCATTTAGATTAAATAGACCTTTGTTATCCGTGAATAAATATATTTGAAACTTAGCGTATTACCATAAATTTATAATTATTGACATTAAGCTCAAATCGTTACTGAGAGTAAGTTTGAAAGTGACGTAGTTTTGACGTCATACCTTAGAAGAGAAGCGCCTCTAGCGGGGAAAAACTCAACTCGATTATAAATGTTATTGCGCGTCGGTGCTATGTCTTGGTAACGCCCACATCGTCTGCTAAGTAATCCGCGTTTATTTCAAATATCTGTGATAAGATAGTTTCTACTTTAAGCATGGTTTTGTCGAGCTTTAAATAAAATTAAAAGTTTTTTTCTGTTATGATATTATAATATATTATATTTAAATATTGAAAAAAACTAATACCTAGTTATGGAAGTAAATATTCCCAACAATGCATTATTGCAAAATATTGAGCTGTCAGTGCTGAGGAATTTTGATGCAGAAAGTGAAATTTCAGATATACATAAATATTTAATACTTAACGGTGACCTTAATGTGATAATTCAAGATTTGAAAAGAGACTTTAGTTTAGTTTTACGTAAACATCAGCCTAAGAAGGTTGTAAACAAAAAAAAACAAAAGAAGAAGCCAAACAAAATAGCACAGCTGCTCGATTTGAATGGAACATGCTAGTTCGTAGAAATTTTGGAACTTTAGAGGAAAAATACAGGTGGCGTGAGCAAAGTACTGATTCCTGGGATAGTAAGAACAATTTCCTCTTACTTTTGACATCATATGCCCATGAAATTTTTGTAACTTGGTGTGAGGAACGCAGAAAACTAATTAGTGAAAATGAAATGCAAGCCACAGACAATCAATTACTTCTGGTAAGCATTATATAAATATAATTTTAAGTAAATGCAAATTGATTCATAAACATACGACACAATTTACCTTATCTCCACTATTTATAGGCCACTGAAGAATATGAGAGGTCGCTTCTCACCATCGGAGGTGGATGTATGGGAGAAGTGTGGAAGGTAAATAAAAGGCGAACGATATTAGCAAAGAAAATGGGTCTGACTAATGAACAAAAGAAGAAAGCGGAAATGTTGCGGGACTGCACATTAAAAACAAAGATGACATCTGAAGAAAAAGCAGAGTTGAAGTTCTCGGGTATTCAAATGAGAGATTCCGGGGGTTTATTTATACCCAAGGAATGTGTGATGCCATTTTTAAATATGTTAAACGAGACTTGTCGAGAAATCCTTAACAAATTAAGAATGGTGTTAAAAATTACGGCCATGGAATTCTTAAGGTGAAAAGGTTTTTCTCTATTTCATTTAAGAAACATATTTTTGGTGAATTATTAAAATATTGAAATATTTTTAGGAAGTTACAGATCACGTTCAAAGAAAAGATGAAGAATTAAAAGCTTGTTTTCTAGACTGCACTAAAGACTTTTTAACTGAGGAAAAGAGTCTACTGTTATTGCCTGAGCTACAGAGAAAATTCAAGAATGCCCTTTCAAATGAATTCATCACTGCTATGGATGAAGCTAAAAAAGAAAAGAGAAATACGTCATCGAAAGGTTGTAGCGGGCTTCGAGATGATCTATATGTTTTATCGAGAAGAAGAGACTCCAATCCAAAATCCAGTGGAATTCAAGATGGTAAGAAACCAAGTAAAGGAACCCCCAAGAGCAAGAAAGTTTTATCGAGAAAAAGAGACTCCAATCCAAAATCCAGTAGAATTCAAGATGGTAAGAAACCAAATAAAGGAACCCCCAAGAGAAAGAAAGTTTACCAGAAGAAAGGTACTGCAACAGTGCCAATTGAAGGTAGTAATAACCTCGTGGAGTAAAAATACAAATGAGTCCAAAATGCCAGTCAAACAAAAAAATTAAACGACTGTGTAAAAAGAAAATCATAAAGTTTGTTCCAGAATGCCAATGCTACAACAAGCGCAGATAAAGCAACCGTCACTCGAGTGAATCAATAATTTCCAACACAGTACATGAACTTGAAAACCGTCCAGTATTTGAAAGTAGCTCAAAAAGGTTAAAAAAAGTACCTGCATATTTATCTAATTATGTAATTTTGTGATATTTTTTTAAGAATTGAAGTTAAATTGCAATAATAAAAGGTTCCTAATTCTACAATATCATTTATTCCATATTCTAATAATTTTACACTTCATCACATCATCATATCATGGAACACAACTAGATTAAAGTTCTTGCTTTTTGCTGTGTAAAAATGTCCTTTTCATTTCCTCTAGGAAATCTACACTTCTTGAATTTCGCTTTCCTTACCATCCCTGTAAAAGTTCAATATTACTTAACATAGAAGTTGCATATAACTAGGCCTGTGCGACTCGAGACATCCATTTTTTTTACTCGTACGAGTAACAGAGTCCTTTGCAAAGGTTGAAAAATTACTCTTAAGTGAACTCGAGTCAATAAATATTTCACCAAGTCCTTTATTGTTTTGAAGATTCTTATGAGTCCTTAATTTTTTAATGAGATTAAGGAGTTCGTTTATTTTTCTCTAAATTTTTTACGCGAAGTTGCATTTAACGGCTCACCACCAGGCGAAATCCAGTTATGCGACTCAAGCTAAATCTTGAGTACTCGAACTGGACTCAACCAGCAAATTAAGACTCGAATTACTCGAAATAAATCTTAAGGACTCAAGGACTTGAACGAGTACTCGGGACCATAAAAACAGTACTCGCACACCCCTACATATAACAAGAGCGGATTAAAGGTAGTATTAAACATTCCCTCCCTCTGGAATGCTGATGACTCAGGGTGGGGTAACATAAATTTCTTAACACTACCATTACCACCCCTTCCCCTAAAATAAAATCAAGGATATGTCATTGATTTTCAAAACAACAGGTTACTTGATAGATTTTGGTTTTGGTCCAAATTTTTCAGCAAACGCATCCCTCACATATAGTGGGACACCTCGGTAGCCACGACCACTGTGGTGTCCCTTAAAATCTCGTATTGTTAACGCAGTTTTTCGCATGACATGATAGTTGGTGCTAGAGAGCTTTCCACTTGCGTGCTGCTTGAACTGGGACAACAGAGTTTCTACCGCCATTAATTCGAACAGGGCATAAATAATAGTTGTTCGGATAAACTTGAAAATACTCCTTCACATATCCCTCAATTCCAAAAACCATAACACGCAATAATGACCAAGTCTGCAAAAAAATTTAAAGCAAGGTATACAAATTATATTCAATTCAATTGTTACCTGTCTGGAAATAAATTTCTTTTGCAAGGTAGTCCAGGGCTTAAATTCAGGATCTGCTGCTAAATATAAAATAAAAGGGAAATTCAGGACCTGGATAAATTTAAATTAAAGCCAGCCTAGGCACCAAGGCATAGAAAATAAGAAAAAATTTACAACCTACCCATTAAACCATTAAGCCAGTTTGTAAAATATTCAAATCATTTCCGAATATTATTCATCACAGTGGAATCAGCTTCAGACGATTCTATTTTTACATGAGAGAGCATCCCATTTTCAAATAGTTTACTACATGCTTCAAGAAAGTCAAAAGTTGCTGCTACATTCTTGGAATCTTCTGGTGGTGTAGTTTGTTTTGGTTTCGCATACTCATGAAGAGCCGATAGAACATCATTTTGCTTTAAAGAAAATTTCCGTAAAACTTCCATAAGTTTATAATATTACATAAGTCTGCCTTTTTCTGAAATATTTTACTGAGTCATGAACGGAGTGACGTCATCACCGAAGGAAAATCGCCACCTAGCGAGGCACTGTCAAAAGCTACGCGCGACGCCAGAGAAAACGGACGTAAAGCCTCGACGAAGGCCCGCTAGAGAGTCGTTCTTGAAATAGGTCTCAGTAAAAATTTTGCATGGGAAGTATAGAAAGTGTCACACTTAAAAAACATTATAGACTTATGGTATTACACTTCCTATTCTCCCAATGATAAGTTTCTTAATGATAGTCTGTCTCAACAAGAGACCTAAGAAGTGACAACTCGTTCCCAGAGTTGAATAGGAACACATTTTAAACTTTATTTTTGTTTCTGAAGGTAGTTCTGTTAGAATTCGAGACCCAAACACCTTTTGATTTGTATATAATGATGTAGATATGCTTTTTAACGACTCTCCAGTTTAGAATACTCTGATTACGCAACCACCCCGCACCAACATTGTTCACTGTCATACTTATGTTTATTATGTTACTTATGATATAAATTAATGATTTTTTTTATTATACTTGTAATATTTTAGCAGGTAAAACATTAAGCTTCGTCCATTGATCACGATCAACGTAGCTTTTTAATAACTTTGGTATCAGACGAGGAATGCCTTTTTCCCTTCGGACATCATCTCTAGATTTAAGGTCGATGATATGTTGCCATCCAAATGTCACTTCACCAATTTGAAACTCTTTAGCTCTACTTTTGTGGGAAGAGTAGAGCGCATTGATCAGACGTTTGAGCTTAAAGGAATGCATTAATTAAATGATGCCAAAATAGGTAGAATCTTCATTAAAACTGATTGAGTACCTCATGTGACGGACAAATTATCCAATAGATATTTCTTTTAAGGTTTAAAGGGTTCTTAAACCAGGGATTAAATGAGACGTTTAACTTGACTCGAAGAAGCTTAAATTACAATCTTGGCCAATGGTCAATTTTATAAAGGACGGATTGGCAGCCGCTCCATCACAAACTAAAACACCAATGTTAAAACCGCAATATTGAAAGGCCTTAATGACTTCAAATAGGCAATTAAATGTGAAATGCGTGTCGGCTGTGCTAGCAGTAGAGAAGTATGGGCCAATAATGTCGTAGTTGGAAGTCATATCGCGCCACAAAAACTGTAACATGTAGTTGGCCTTCATTATGGTTTTCACATCAGACACTTCTTGATATAAATCATCTAAGTATTTGTATTCTTCAATGGGCATTGACAATCCTATTAATTTCTGGTTTTTGCTATTCCAGATTATTTTTCCTGCAACCCGAACCTCATCAAATATCAATATCCCGTCTGCTTTTGGTTTTAGGTAGCCCAATGATTCCTCCTCTTCTGAAAACTTATCGTAAATTTTCTTCTGCTCCTTTAAATACTCAATGTTTATACCAGGTTCGTCCAAATTTTTGGCAGTCTTACGTTGAATTGATCGCCAACTCGGCAAACTTAAAATCTTAAAACTCTTGAGAGCTTCATAGGCAGCCCTGCTTCTAGCTGCTACAGCTAGTGCTAAAATAAAAAAGTAGGCTTAGTTCAAAATATACACTTATATGTATTATAAGATGATTCAAATCTCAATTATAATTTACTCACCTATTCGATAGGTAATGACACTCCATCTGTTTCCCTTACTGCCAGACACTGAAAATTTATTGTCCATAATAAGTAAACAAAATCAATAAAATATAATCTATTAAATGTTTAATATTTAATTTTTATTGAGGGCCAGAAAGGGGAGTGAAATGTGTGGAAGCTTTAAAAAGGGGGAAGGAAAATATAACTAGTTAGGAAAACTGAGTTTCAGAGATGGTGTAAATAAATTGTTTTCCTAAAATTTCCATGAAATGTTTAATAAATATTTTTATTTAACTTGGGAGCCCTGTGGCCTGCAGCCCCAGTTTGAATTATTTATTTTTAGGACCCCCTACGTTTTTTAAGAGCTATTGGACCCAGGACTCCCGTTATTTCCAAGTCAGCTATGCACAGGGCCGGTAGCTGGTGTTTGACTCGAGTAAGTAGTTGGCAGGGCGGGGGAGAGTCTCTACAAAATTTTTACAAATTCTGAAGTAGATTATCGAAATTCTGTGCGCGTTGATTTAACAACTCTCCAAAATTGGGGGAGGGGCTCCCGGTATATATATACTTAACTCACTCAAATTTATCCGAGCCAGCAGTGCTACCCACTTTACAAACATTAACCACTGGCCCTGGCTATACAAAAGAAACTTAGGCTTAAATATTTACCATTTCTGGCTTGATCTTTTCCAAATTCTTCTTTTTCATTTTGCAAATAAGTTGCACAGTCATTATTCCATATTTCTCTCAAAAGCTTTCTATGTTCTTTGATATTTAAGTCTGCCGATGAATCTTCGGTGTTTAACGTTTCTTCAAGTACTCCAGGAAAATATCCATTTATTTTAGTTGTAATTTCTTTCATTTGAACATGTTGTTTTCCATCCAACGTTAGAGTTAGAGCTTCAAGCTTGGCTTTTAATTTTGCTGTTTTAATTTTAAGATATTGAAATCTGTAAAGTTGTTTTCTCTTCTTCTGGGTGACACTTTTTGGGGAAAGATATGTGATGGGACATGTTGATGATGGTGCGATTTTTCGTTTCCGACATTCTGGTTTTAAAGATGCTTCCCTTCTCTTCAAGCAAATCTGGAAATACCGAGTCAAGTTTTTGCATGCAGTACAGACATCTTGAAGTAATCCATATGCATTGATGGGCTTTTCGAACCACACTGGACAATCGGAAGAAATGTAATGTTCTTTTGGAAGGGTATGAATTATTAGTCGCTTTGGAGGGTTAGCTAATTGTGGAATGATTTCCTTAGTTTCGCTTCCGATACCTCTACAAAATATTCTATTATCTTGTGCAAAATCGGTCAGAAGTTGCTTGACAACCTCTTTGTTCAGGTCTCCATCGTTTAAGATATCTATTTCTCGAACTAATCCCTTGAAAATGACATGGAACTGTAAGAGACCTCCTTGGGGGAGAATTAATCGACAGGGATCGCAACCAATTTCTGGTTCGAATATGTTCGCTCTTACAACCTCAATTTTCAAACTGTTCTAGGTAATATTTTTACAAAATTGTACCTCTTTTGTGGACATTTTTTCAACATGTGACAGATTGTTGAAAGATGAAACCAAAGTTTTAAATTCAGATCCAAATTTATGGGTAAACATTTCCACTGGAACCTAAACAGTGATAATATTTGAAATATAAACTTACTTGGTTAAATTCAAATTGCAATTTCATTATTAGTTATTTATTTACTACCTGGATTTCTAATTTCCCTTCAGAAGCTGTTATTGTTACGGTTGGCTCACTGGTTGGCTGGGTTGGAATATTAAGCCTTTCCACAGTCTCATAATCATCAAAACATGTGAATTTAGATATCTTGTTTGTTTGTATCCCGATCGTTCTCTTCTTAATAATAGCTTTCACGTACAAATTACACTGCGTTGAGGCGTGCATGATGGTTAAGAATTATTAAATTTAATTCTAAAATAGTGTATAACTTCACGAATTCGCAGCGATAATTACATTATTAAACTATGCTAGCCGCCATTTTGACTAAGGAATTTGAAATTCGAAACTACTTTCATGGCTTTCCCCCTATTGGCTAATATTTGAATTTGGTATCCAATAGTTGACGAGACAAAGAGCATATTGGTAGACCTATGGAAAACCCAAGGTTTAAAGTCTGCAAATTCAAAGGTGGTTCTCGAACTAGCTCTAAGTAAAAAATTAACATGGGGAAGATAGGGAACTGACACACTTATGTAAATAATTATAAACTTATGGTATTACTTTATCCGTTTAAATAAACACCCCTTTTATTTATGAATATTTCTGATAAATGATTATCGCATTTGCAAATAAACAAAGTCCATTTATTGACAGATAAAAATCGATAAAACATTAACGAATATTAGATATCAACCAGCCTGTTTATAAATAAATTGTTCATTAAAAAAATTATCTGATAAATAAAGTAGACTTATTTTTTCTGATAAAGAACTAAATAGTATAATTTATTCGTTTCCAAAATGATATTTTTTACTCTGATATAAATTGTAGATTTGTTAAAAGTGGGGTTTTATTTACATATTATATCTTTACTCGTTATCCGAATGGCTAACGTGGGTAGTCATAGCTTTTTTGAGAAAACGTAAGTCGTGGTAGCCGGTAACAGAGTAGTCATGGGAGACGGTGAAGGCAGTTCGCGCAAAGAGAAACGGTTTGTGCCCCGAAGTGACGTCTGCAGACACTACACAGTTTTACATAGACAGTCTGATGATGGCAACTCTAATTTTAAACTGGCCCAGTGTCGTTACTGTGAGGAGTAAGTAAATCGTACACCGTTAGCCTGATTTTGAGATATTATTTTAACCTTTTTTTATGACTTATCTAAGCACGTCATATTCACAAGGGCCAAACTCGGCTATCAGTACCGGAAACCTCAAATATCACATTGAAAAAAAAAGCATCATCAGTATCTCGACACTCCTACATTATCTACAGTAAGTTGTTTATTTGAATCATTGTAACGCGAGAAAGGTACACTGGCACAAATGGATGATAAGTCCAGTGGACTTTTTTACGGCCCTTTTTTGGTGACCAGTCATTCCGACGTCCATCTTTAAATTTAGGGGAAGACAAAAGGATGACGAAATGACGGAGGAAACTTTCTTACTTGCAATTATTAGTTCAGTTTAAATTATTATAGGAAAATCGGGTATACCTCAACTTTCATGGGTATTATTGCGTTAACTTGGTAGAGATTTTTAGTTTGATCTCTTCAATACTTTATTAGTCTGATCCAAGTATACCAAACTTTTTTAGCCGGATCCTATTGCGTTGGATAATGCTAAAATGAATTTATATCATTGGATTATTATTAAAGACAAATCATTCGACGTAGTCGAAGATCCCATGTTCCAAAATCTTCTATGCTCGATTAATCCAAATAATACCGCAGTTGCTGCAAGCTTAAAGCTCAGTGCTAAAACCCTTAAAGTTTCTAATATTTTCAAGGTAGGAAAAGCATTCATTTCACATTTCTTAAACAAGGGCGTACCGAAGAGGATCGTTTTCGGGTGGAATTGAGATGAACAAGACTAAATTTTACCAAATCAAACCCATAAACCTTCAAATAGGGAGGGGTGGATATGTTGGCTGAGCTTTTAAAAATCAATTTTCTAAACCTATTGCTTTTCGCTTCTTTACCCAAATTTAACGAGCAACTATCCCCAAGTCTCACAAATAGCAGACATCGGAATGAGAGCAAAATACTCGAACTCAGGGGGTTCTAATAATCATGATTCAAGGTATATCTAAGAATTTCAATGTCTTAAATAACAATTTTGCCATTCGAGGGTGTCCTTAAAATCAATAATAATAATAATCAGCTAAGCTAATACCCAAGTCACCACTACAGGCCTAAGTCAACTTGCGACTTCTAAGGCCTTTTAACCAGTGGCCGGATTATACAGCGTAAGAGGGTGGTGGCCAGCCCTTCATGCCACGCGAGCTAACCAACAGCTCCCTACACCTACTATTACTGTTAACCTCTGCACCTCTGCAAGTTTTTATGCGCCAGAGCAGTGGCGTAGCTGATGGCAGGGCCCGCGGCGCAGGGGCCCCCAAACTTCAAGGGCCCCGTTCACCCTAAAAAAAAATAAAAAAGGGGGTCCCATTGAGATTTTTGCGGGGTGGCCTCTGAGTTCTCAGCTACGCCACTGCGCCAGACGGAAGGCAACGCCTACCAAATAAGGAGGCCCCAATATCCTACCAAGGGGCCCAAAAATTATTTTAAGCGAAACTTTTGGTGGTTACCTTTTTAAATTATTCATCATTTCACTGGAAATTTTACCGTTAGCGTAGAAATGACTTTAAGAAGTAAGACTAGTCTACCAGTCAATATAAGTACTTGTATTCTAAATTCATTTAGAATTGGACTTTTCTTAGATATTCGTCGAAATGTTTTTAATTATTATTAACGATAAATGATAGAATAAATAATGCAGTGGCGTATACAAGGGGAGGGTTCCCCCCTCCTTGAAAAATATCTGGCTACGCCACTGCGTCGTAGAAATAATTAATGCACTCGTTCGAAAATTCCTTTAAGATTAAACGTCTGCATTATTTTACCCGGTAACCTCAAAGCTTGAGTGCAAGACTTGAAGGCTTGGTACAATGTATAATTGCCTTATAAATACAGGATCCCAGGGCCGGTGTTAGGATGGTTAGCGGGGCAAACGTACCCTGGGTCCGCTCCCAATGGTTTGAAAATGGGAAACCGTTAATGCGCATTCTTAACTGACAATATATATAGTGCAAGAGCGCATTTCTCGAAATGTACGTCCTCGAGTACGTGAAAAAACTTAGCCAGAATTTCTAAAATTGAGTTATTTGGGAAAACGACCGTATTACGAATCACATAGGGGGCGTTTGGGTGTGAGAACAATTGTTGACCACTCTTTTTTTAAAAGAAAACAATTGTACACCCCATCGTGTTTAGTATCAAACCATAGATCTCGTCCTTCGGAATTGGATGGTACCAAAATCTATTAGTTTAGGCGATAATTTCCAGAGTAATTTAAGGAGTTTCATTTTCCTTACATTGACTGTTTTCTAACGGCCATAACAATAAAATACCCCCATCGGACCACGCCATATTTTATTGTGATAAGTTCGTAACAACGAGTATCATCAGATTCCGAAAGATGAGATCTATCGCTACGGATCGGACATTTGTCATTTAGCGTACGGGATTTGGAATTTGGGTGAGAATATTGTGGATTTATTTCCCCAAATTTTTAATGGGATTTTGCCAAACGTCCGACCTCTCGATCTATCGTTTGATGTGACTCTTAAGATGG